>NC_142960.1:23058000-23685500 GCF_039701765.1 Tetranychus urticae
TGATTGAGATACAACACATTCAACCACAGGAACGGTTTTTATTTGATTAAATACTGGTGGACAACAGTTTGACGAGGTTATACCTCGATTATATTTGTCAGCCATCTCCTTAAGCCTAAAATAAAGAAACATGGAAAGAGAAAAAGAATGTTAAAAATAATAACAATAAGAGGGGAGAAAGAAGATAAAGGAAAAAGAGAAGCTTTAGCCAAAAAATAAGGGTTCAAATTTTTCACATCTAATTCAATTATTAATTGACCATTTCTTCATTCATAACATAGGCCATCAAGGGGTAATCAAAAAGGTCAATATTTAACATAATTACCTCTCATTGATTTGGTCATCATTAGCAGGCAAAGGATATAAAACAAAGTGCATTGACGTAGACATGGTTACTTCCACTTCTTATTATTCTCCTTCTAACTGATATTAGAGGATAGGACTGAGAGCAGGGTTACACATATACAAATTAATTTGTTGATTTATCTCTTCCCTTAATAACAGAACAAAGCCCTCCCAAATTATTTAATTTATTCAAATTAAATTTGAATAAAGAATCTTTTAAATTTTGCTTATTTACTCCAAAACTTTCAAGTTGAACTAGGATAAAAGGGGTAAATGATCAAATTGATCTATGATAAAATTATTTATCAAAGGTAAAGTAGAGGAAAGGAAGAATCAAAAAAGGAAACACCGAAAAACACAAAAATATAGAATAAGGTATCACATAATTATAGTTAAGATTAACAACCAAAAAACTAATTCAATGTTGCTTTCACAGTCTTTACAGCACAAATAGTGAGGGTTTGTGTTGTCAAAATAGTGAATAGATTTTGTGCTTTTCCTTAGCACAAATAAATAAACTGCGCATTCACTTTCTTTTCCCTTATGATTCGCCAGAAGGAGATGATTGAAAATTACTATAATAGAGAGCGCTGATGAAACCAATTGTTAATTCAAATAATTCACTAATTATATGCAAACATTGTAACAATCTTACAATCTTGTTAGATTGATTGGTTAATGAGTATGCAAAGGGTATGCTTTAGTTTCAAAACAGCGAAAGCAAATGAGTAAAAGACGAAATAGCACCAACTTGATATCAATTAAATTCACATTCTCATGCGATTTATCGAAAAGTTGAAACTAATTTTCACCAATTTAACTGACATTTAGATACTTTTGTCGATTTATTGTCTTTTGCTGCTTTGACCAATCAACGTTCACTTTAATTAGGAATAGATAAATAGCTTTATTGATTAAAGAGCAACCGATTGGCGAGTTTCTCCTTTCTTCTGATTTCTAGCCACATTCTTTGTATTCACCCTGACTAGTTTGCACACCTTAAAAGATGGAAAATAAACTCGTTGTATCTTAATCTTAATGATTTGCTCCCCTCACTTAACCTACCACTTAATCTCTGGAAATTAAAATTAAATTCAGCTGACTGTTGAATTAATTCTGATATTAAATTCAAATATTCCTTTCCATCGATTAATATTGATTAGTTGGTATAATTGCGACATAGATGACATTGAAATTCAGCATGCTATTTAAATCTCACTTGAGGCAGTTTCCTTCTTCCTATTCATTTCCATCCATTTTTATCCTCTTTCTTCATCAACTAGAATTATTGACTTTGTTTGCCCTTAGGATCATTGGAATTAAATTAAGCATAGGTCAACTAGACTATTTCATCTTCGTCACAATGCTAATGCAAAACACATGACCTTAAGTGGTTTACAATTAATATAATCCTTTGTTTACTCATTTGAATGTTCATATTTGGCGCAATTTATGCTGTTTTCTTTAAAAGCGTCTTATGTTACCATGGAAATAGCATAATCAGCAGAACCAGATTTGGTATAAAATAGTTTCCACTTCCGTCGATACGCATACTTTGGTTTATAGACTTTTAAACTTTCGGATCAACAAAAACTTGTCTCTTGTAGAGATTTTTGGTATCTTCTCACCATCTTGGAACCTATTTATTGTCATCATCATCTTTTTGTGATATTTTAAATTTTATTTAGATTCTTTTCTATTTTGTTTAATACATTTCTTTGATTGTTTTTTTTGCCAACTCGTCTTCCATACTAATTAATCATGCGTATATACAAGGATATGATCACTGGTGACGAAATGTTCACCGATTCTTCTAAAATCAATCTAATCGATGACTGCCTTTACGAAGTAGTTTGCCAACATGTTGTCCGTAAGGAGGGAGAAATCCTTTTGGACGGTGCCAATCCATCTGCTGAGGAAGGTGGTGATGAAGGAACTGATGAACACGTAGAATCTGGTCTCGATTTGGTCCTTAATCAGCGTCTAGTAGAAACTGCTTTCAACAAAGCTGATTACATGAACTATCTCAAAACTTACACTAAGACCTTGGCCGACAAATGGAAGGAAGAAGGTTTCACTGAAGAACAAATGGCCGATGCTAAAGCTAAAATTACTGAAGCTGTCAAAAAGATAAGACCAAAACTTAGTGATTGCTCATTTTACATGGGTGAAAGCGCCAACCCCGATGGAATGGTTGCCCTTCTCGACTACCGAGAAAATGCAGATGGCAAAGGTGAAACTGCTTATATGTTATTCTTTAAACATGGTGTTATCGAAGAAAAGGTTTAATTGCTGAGCAATTAGCCACTCCTCAATATGTTCTATCAATATTGAAAGAATTCAAATTTAATAAACTTATATCTTGATCACCGAATGAAATTTTGATTCTTTATTCGTGTTTGAATTTTGTTTTAAACTCTATTCAATTCAGTAAACTCGCGTTTTCTTCATTTTGATCTTTCTTTTGTTCCATAGCTTCGTTAGTAAAAGTGGTTTTCCATTCACCCAACTTTTCATATATCTTTGCTAGCAATGCGTCTTTTCTCCTTATTTCGGCCTCCATTTCACAAATTTCCTCTTTAACTAATTCATCAGGGTTAAGGTTTCCAAAAATCGTTTTCCACCTTACAAAATAAAGTTCCATTGCTCGAGCATTATCAGCAAATTTAGGAACTAAATGCTCCACAGCAGCTCTATGGTTCTCTACACTAGGGTTAGGTGGATTTTCAAAGTCAAATCGCAATGGACCAAACAAATCTACAAACGACCTATGGAACTCTTCATATAAATTTTGTTCTGTAGCCTGTCCAGAATTAGGTGCACCAGTAGGTTGTGAAGCAGCCATATTAGAGACAATCTCTGAAAAGATAAACAAAGGATGTTAGCATTTAGATGACAGTAGAATATTGTAAAGTTGCTTTGTCATGAATAATTTTACAAACCTAGAGATCACAACTGAATTAAATGAGAAGCGACAATTTGAGGGACATTCACGTAAAAAGAACGGACTAGCCCGAAAACTTCAATCAGAGTTCAAATCAAATTTTCCTTTAAATTAACTAAAGATAATCGCATAGATGTCACCACCAAAATTGAAAAAAACAACAAAGGAGATAGAAGCGGGATTTTCAAATTTATTTGAAAATATTTCATTGTATTTCATAATGAAATTTTCATTCATAAAAAAATCAGTTAAGACATGATTTGAAATCATTTTATCAAAACTTACCCATTGATTGCGCTTAATAAATGTGTGGGCATAAGGTAGAATAAAACTTCAAAAATTTAGTTAACCATTGATTTCAATTTCAACCATCAATTCTCAATGAACTGATTAATAATGCTTGAACGTTTTCAGCTTCATGAGTTGATAAAACTAAGGTGAAAAATTTGTCAAAAATTATTCTTTGGTCTTTTCTTCCATTCAATTTTATAGTTTTAGATTTTGAATAAACATTGGATTTCTCACTCCCATTCACTCAGTTGCTTTTTGTTCCCATAAATTCAAAGATTCATTCAGAATGAGAAAAATATGATCTAAAATGTAACAATATGCAAATCCAGATATGATAATCCAGATGATTAGAGTGATTGATTAAGTTCAAAATTAAAATCTTTTTTTTAATGATGTCAAGAGATGCAAAAATTTCCAAATTTTAATCAAGTTTATTTTTTTGATTTTATAATGGCAATAGACAAAATTGAATTGATTGGTAAATATGTTAAGAGTAAAATATAAAGATGAAAAGACTAGAAAAATATCAAGAAAATGTATAAAACGAGTATCAGAATAAACCTGATAGCTTGATAATATTCAAAAAATAATCATTGAGTTGAATGATAATTGTTTGAAAAAAAAGTTGATTGAATAAATGGCATAAAAATTGTATAATATTGGTGAAGGAAATGATATAAGAGAAAATAATTCATAGAAATGATTGAATGGCAATGAATGAAACAAAATAATATGTGATTGTGAACTAGATTGACCTCATCATGGGCATAACCATAATAATGCTTTGGAAAGACAGATTTAAATGTCTTATTTGAACCCGCTATCGCATCTTGATTGGCGATTGAGAAAACTAAAACTCATCTATTACTTAAGAGTAACCATGATTGAGTGTTAATTGAGAATGGACAAGCAATTTGATACTTTAGACTAGAAAATATTTTATACTAGAAATTAGAAAAGTAAGAATTGATTTATGGGTTCAATTGGAAACAAAGTAATTAAGCTAATCAAAGCAAGATTTTGGTTTATGCAAAATAGATAGAATATAGTTGATAAAAATAAAATTGGTTATGAATACTATGATAAAATTATTGGAAAATAGTGACTAATAATATTTGTTATACATGTTATGTATATGACTGAAGAAGATTCGAGCTCATTCGACAGTTAATCAGTCGAAAACTTGCATCTCTAGGATTTCCACTGATAGAGATTATGTCCAAGGCACTTTGGTGAATGAGTTTGATCATCATTGATTGAAGTACGATTTAGAAGTATATGATTCTGTTGATAACAGCTTGTCGTCTTTCCTCTGTTTGAATTGTCCAGAAAAAGATACTCAATAAAATATTTAACAGGTTACAAGAATAATACGGCAGGATGATTTGGTTGACACTTTGTGTTGAAAAAAATAAAAAAACAAAAATATGTTGCTTCTTTTCAGGCAGAACTCAGGGTAAATGATTTTGAAGAGTTGATTGTTGTGGCTTGTGAAACGTAAGTTATTGAACCACTGGTTGAACGGTTTAATCTCATGCACGAAGAATCCTCGTGTTTATAAAGATAGCTTTTCAGAGTAAATGCTTTACCACAACGTTGACACACATATGGCTTAACAGTTGAATGGGTTTGAATATGAGCTCTGAGATTTGATTTGTCCGCAAAGGCTTTTGAACATGTTGGACATTTGAATGGCCTTTCACCTGTAGAATCAAAATTTAATGATTAGTGGGTTCATTCAATGATTCAATCAATGTTTTCGTTACTTACCGGTGTGTGTTCTGATGTGACCCTGTAAAAGCCATGGACGACTGAAACATTTTCCACAATATGTACATCGACAGCCTTGTTTATGAGTCCGAAGATGCATACTATAAGCTGGCATTGATACATATACTTTGTTACAGTGAGGACATTGGCGAGCTTTTTTGTCAGTGAAGCTTCTATGAGTTTGACGATGACGCGCCAAGTTAGATGATGTACTGTATCGCTTACCACAATCAATACACACATGATTATCACTGGATGGTGATGATGTTGAATTATCAGGTGTAGAAAAATTTTCACGAGATTCTTCTCGAGAAAACGAAACATCCTCGTTTCTTTCAATCTATAAACCATAGAGTAGATAAGAAGATAAAATAATAAAGTTGTTAGTTTAATAGTAAAAAATGAAGTAAATTAAAGGTTCTGTATTGATATCTTACCTTGAAGATGTTTTCATTTGTGTCCAAAGCTGGTGAACATTGTGATCGGTCTGATTCATCTTTAAAATCAGAATACTCCATGCTTGTTTGAGAGACATCAGGAGATCTGCAATTATGGCGACTATGAATACTTAGATCTTGCGCTTCTTCCTGGGCCGTGTCATCCAAATCGTTCATCATTTGAACATCATCTGGACTAAAGTTATCAACTCGCCTTTCATCGATAATCAAGTTGATTGGTTGAACTGAGAAATCGACACCAAATGCAGGATGAAATCGATCTAAATTGAAAGTAACATTTATCAAATTGATGTTATTTGATTGACATTTAAAATGTTTCAAAATTTACTTACCCATAATACGATTTTGTCCAATGTGTCGAGTTAGAGCGGCATGTCTTAAAACAGAGATCCTTGAACAGGTGATGCGATTTTTATCCATCGAAATGGGCATTGTATCGTCATTAGACAAGTTACTCAATCCATGAGTCTCATAATTTGCGGATAGTTCAGCAATAAACGGTGACGCGTCATTAAATGGTAACTCGGAGGAGTCTATTTAAAAGAAATAAATAAACACAAAATTAAAAAAGCTATTAATTTGTAAAAAGCGCTAGCTTAGAAATTACATAAAATAAAAAGCTAAACATTACAGCTAGACTTGTAAGCTACAAGCTTTTAGCTGGCTTTTGTTTTGAACTGATGTTATCAACACAAGCTGAACAAATGGCTATCTAAACCCATGGCTATTTATATGGATTTTATAACAATGAGTAAATAAATTTAAACCTTTTTTTGAAGCTGACATCTTTTTGATTTCCATTTCAAATTTTGTTTACAATTTAAAATCAAGTTTTTCACTATATTCAATGTTTTGTTGGTTAATGAACTATAGTAATGGTAAGGTAACGTTGACTGGGTTTATTAATTATGTAACTTTCATGCAAAAAGCTTAAAACTGTTCTTGGTTTTCCTCTTTTCCCTTAGCTTTTAGATGATGGACAGAGTCAAGTAAATGGTTCAAGACAGATCGCCTTTTAAAAGACTGTAAAAGGGCCAAGGTTGATGATGAGGAGATGAAGACGATGATTTTTTTCCTCTAAGATGAGTCTTGTGGATAGAGTATCTTAAGACATGAAGTAAGACAATGAAGAAAGAGAAGCAAACCAAATTAATGGTCCTGTTTGTTTACGAGTTCATTGAAAATTGACTCCTGTCAACCATATGAGAGTTATTATATTTACATCTCACTGTGCAGTCAAGAAACATGAAGGAAAAGAGGACACGCGTTCGCGTGTCTACCTCACCAATGTCTTTCAACCTCTGGCTCGTGTCACAGGAAAGTTAACGAATCAAATTGACTCAGCAATCAAGTGAGGACTCCTAACAATAACAAACAAGAGACCTGAATGTCTTGAAGGAAGGAGAAAGTCTAAGAGTATCAATAAAATACTTCCGTTTGGTATCTTCTTTCCGCTTTCCGTTACTCTTTATCACCAAAAAAAGCTGGATGACCTCTTCAACTTTACCGTAGACAAGTGAGGCAAAGAGTAACGACCCTTCGATGAAATGGATTGTACGAGCAATGATAAATCCTTCCTTTCGACCATAAGGTTACAAGTGTTTTCCTGTTGTTATTGCAAACTGATATTTCGTCTTCACTCATCTTTTCAAACATTTCAACCTGACCCAGCCCGATTCTAGATTCATTAGCATCATTGGAATCATTGCTTGTTTATAAATCTGTTTCCATTATATGGAAATAGTGGAAAATTGTTTATTTACAAAAGACCACAGACCTTTTTGACCTTCATCAACATGCGTTCCCATCTGGGTTGATTAACGTTATATAAATAATATAAACGTTTTCTTCTCTCACCCGATTTCTTGGTAACCATTTTTGATAAAAATTACTGCTTCATTTTCATCTCTTTCTTGCCATCTTTCTAGCCACTGATGTTAATAAAGATGATGATCAACAAAAGGAATTACAAGCACCAATGGAACAAAAAATAACCAAAAAGCAAAGAAAATAATTTGCAGATAACGGGGGTGAAACTAAATTGACCGAACCAGGACCAGATCTCTAAACATTTAGCTCATAAGCAACATTCATGCTTTGCAAACTTGCAGCTAAAAAATCTTATCTCAACCTGAACTTCTTTGTGTCTGGTAAAGCCTAAAATCTGTGAGTTTAATTATCAATAATTAGTATCAAGGAAAAAGACTCGTGTCTAATATTTACTTTTTTTTAAATTACAGATCATCTTTACCTATCCTCGTGTCCAATAATTTAAAGAGGAAACATCGTTTTACTCGTTATTTACTTTCTTGGTAAAACAAATTGACTGCGAATCAAGAGCAATTAACTGTTGAAACTGTTCATTCTTCCTGGTGATTTTAACACATTTGAATATACATTTCGACTGAACTTCAAAGCTAACAACATGATCTTATGAAAACAACAAATTTAAAAGACGACTTGCAGATAAAGACTTAAGACGAATTTCAGACGTGAACATTTAAAATGAACTTTCAATGGTAGTCTGTCAGTGACTTGTAAATTACATTTTCCTTTAAACCGTTAACGATTAATATTACCTTCTTTTTTTCACCCAATTGTGAAAACAAAAATTACACTAACCTAATCCCTTGAAAGTTTCCCAAAAAAGCTCAAATCGACAAGTGAGACGAACAAATGTGAACCAAAGATGATGGTAATGATAAAGTTGAAAGGGAAACAAATTCTGAAAGCATTCAAAGACCAAGTTTAAGGCTATTTTGGCTGCAACGGTAATGTTGTTGATGTTGATTTAATGATGTTGGTGAAATTTTTTCTTCCATCTTCATCTTCGACTTGATCTTCGTTTTCTTTCTTTCTCTCTCTTTTTCCACCCTCAAACCCACCCTCACTTTGATTTTCCTCTCTCCTTCTCTTTCCTACCCTGAGTTGGTTACTTTGGCATGAGGCCAGTAACACTACTTTACAGAGTCAAGTTCAACAAGCAAGTTTCAAATAAAGATGAGCTTGACTTGTATAATAACCTCTAAATAAGTTGACGGGGTTGGTGGATCAGGCCTTTCACACATAGACACACATTAAGGGAAGAATGAAATAAGCAAAAGTAGAAATATCTTCCATAATTTCCAACGTCTACATCTAAATCATCATCTTCATCATCATCATCACCAACAACATCAACATTCTCTTCCTCCGGAAATGGGTCTCTAGAATGAGCAAGCTTACTTTATCATCATCTTTTTCGTCTAGGCTTAAGATTTTCAAACTGAATTCTCATCTTATTTTTTTTCTTCCTTTTCTTTCTCACCGTAGTTAAATCATTTGGACTGGATTTATCGAAATACAATACAAATCTTTGGAATGGGAAGGTTGCTCAAAGTTTCCATTTCTTCTTCTAGCATCAAAGCCAAAGTCAAAGGAATGGAACCGTTATTATATTTCCCTGTGAAATGTTTCAATGTCAACTTTTGCATTATTTTCATTTGCTATTACGTCAAGATGAAAGACAATATTGTTTCAGTGCAAGAGCAAAGTCCTCAACTTTGCTCGTATTTTGGCTTTTACGAAATACCGATTATGCAGAAATCTGGAAACCCCAATCTCTGGCAACTTTAATTGACTTTGTTAATTTTAATCAGTCGTTTAAAAACAAAATAAGAACATTTTAATCAACTTTTGTGTATGAAAAAGTTGTCATAAATTAAAATGGAAATCAGAAGATTAAGTGAAATTATTTCATGGGATTATTGATTGTAATACTAAATAAGCAATTTGATTTTGAAACAAGTTGTATCATTATTAATAAAGGCTGAAAATGTGAATACTTTTAGTATTCCTTTAAACCTTTCTATTGTCAGATGATTGTGGCTTCAAAAACTGAGTTCAAGGGTTAAAATGAATTACTATTTTTCCGTATTCAACCATCAAGACTTTTAATTGCAAGAATCAAATTAAACTTCAACTTACCCTGATTTAAAATGTAATGAGACGGACAATTCTCGACATCTTCCTTTGAATCGGTTAAAATCCATCGACCATTGTAACGTTTATTGGTGATTAAAAAAGCTCTCGGCATTTTGATAACTTAATTGTAAGGTGTTTGGTGAAGGGTTATCGAATGAACTTGTGAACAATTTATAATAATTGATGAATATTGGTGTTGATTGTTTGATAGTAAAAAAAGTTTTACAAACTGAGTAAATAAATTTGGCGCATCAAAAGTTGAAAAGTCAAGGAAAGTGAATAAAAATTGTAAAAGTAAAACTTTTTGTGCTTTGCTTTAAAGTGATCGAACTCAAACAGATGAACGAACTAAGACATAACACAGGCTGAGATGATGATAATGAAGATGAAGTAGGAGTGAGTAAAGAGATGATCTCAGTGAAAAAGTAACTTGGAGAGTAAAACGAATTCTGTAGTAAAAATAGAGTTTTGTGAAAGAAGAAGAAAGGAAAGAGAATTGATGATGAGATAGAAAGAGGAAGATGAAAATGACAGAGAGGAGAGGAAGAAGGGCCAAGTGGCAGAAGAGAGCAAGAAAAGAGAAGAGACTTGAAGATCTGATTCCTCAAAGGCCCTTAAAATCATCAACACGATACTCGTCCGAGGCGGAAAAGGTCACTTTCTGTGTTACCTTCTTCTTCTCTTAACTTCTTAAAATCATCTTCCTCATCATATTGGTCATCTTCGCCTTTATTTTCATCCAAAACAACTTTCCTCTGTTTTGCTTAATATGATAATGATATCTTCGAGATTTTATTCAAGTTTATTTTTTGATCACTCAATCTCTACATTTGCTTTCATCAAATTGGTTAGTTCAAGCTCGATTATTATTATTTATTGACACTAGAATCCATTGACCAACAATCTTCTGAATATTAGGAATATTTTAATTCGTTAAACACCAATAAAAAAGCATTAAAAAACGACCAATCCTTCAATAGTTGTAACAAGTAAAGTAATATCTATTACTGTAAAATATGAATAAAAATAAAGAGTGACAGTGTGCTGGTCAAACATTTTCGGATTATATTTTGATTCGTCTTGAATTTTTCTGGATCAATCCGACTACGAATTGAATTTCAATTGATGAATCTTCTTTCTTGTAGCAAAACTTATAACTCAAGTATAAACTTGAAGTTATTTGAGTTATGCTTTTAGTTTGAGCGTAGCGAACATTATGCCTGATTATACTCAAGATTTTTATCCAATTTTCATGTTAAATCTTAAAATTTCAATAAAAACTTTCGTTGGTGAACATAAATTTTTAAATTGTAAATAATCAAAAACTAAAAACTAAATCCTTCGCTTCTGTCGAAATGAAAAGATAATTAGTGAAAGGTGAATAATGTCATCATAGTCCATTTTCAGATTAGTTTTTGACAATTTAAAACAGTTTAATGAAAAAATAGACAAACACTTCTACATCTGAAATAAGAGTTGAGATTGATTGTGTTTGTAGCAATTTTTTGGCCAAATTGGCACCATTTGCCATCAATTTATTTTCTGTGTCAAGATTTTTAACTGAAACTCAATTTTACCAGCTGTTTATCATCTTCATCTTTTCATATCAACAATTATTCAGGGTTGGACTGGAGAGTTTACTAACAAATAACATTCTCCAGTGTAGTTAACGGTACTTTTAAAGGCAAAAATGACTTGGTTTACGTATAACCTCTGCTTTGTTGCTGCAACATTGAGTGAAAGGAATCTTCTTCTTCTTTTTTTCCTCATCCTCATCATCTCTATCTCTCTCTCTTAGGTATAAGATGGTCTTAATTTGCCATGTTATTTACTTCTCTCTCTATCTTTCTATCTTCCTCTTTTCACCTCTGAAGGACATTGATATTGTAGACGAACACGCGACAAGTAAATAGCTCTTTCCATTCCACGAGACTTCATCTTGTTCGTCTTGACATTTAACATCCCTTTACCAACCTTTTGACCTTAGCTTATAACCTTTTTGCTGAAACTCTGAATCTTTATTTAGCCAACAATTTACAGTATATCTTCATTTTTATCTTAAATACAATGACCTGCAACCGTCTTAGATAATCAGTAATGAGAGCTTAAAGTAATATGCTTTAGCTACGGATTTAATTTCATCAACATTTTAATATGACAGTCAAAGCAGCCTATTCACCAATTTTCATCAAATTTTCTCGTTAGTTGAAATTTTTCGAGATTGAAACTGATTGCTAGCCAGTTGAAGTTGAATTAGAAATTATATAAAAAAACTATTTCAATAAAGTTGATCAGATCATTGAGAAATTGCTGCTATTAATGATCTCATGAGCCTAACAGTCGCAGCCTTTTAAGCCAGCCATTATGTTTCATTTACATATAATCAACAATTTATCGCTCAACTATGATTTTTCGGAAACTTTTTTCATGCTAAAGGGCTTTAAAAAAAGACACTAGATTTTTATCGAAAATGTTAATGCTAAATTGTATAATTTAAGTAAGATTTAGAACGACAATCAAAAACTACTTTGAAAGAGACTTTGATTAACAAAAACTTACAAAACTTGGTTTATTGAGTGAGTATAGCTTTGATTTCACATCACTAGATGGAGGCTGTGACAAACAGTTCAACTGTTAACTCAAATGCGATCTGGTGAATGAATCAAATAACGAACCAAAATATGAAAGGATTAATCAAGACAATATGGGAGATCCTGCGCGATCCTGAAGAGTTGGACAAATATTAATAAATTAATAATTCATTCATTTTATTTCAAATTATTACCAGATAAGATGGGCCAATTAATGGTAAAATTACTGTAGCTCAAGATTGCAAATTGACAAATAACAAAGCAAAGATACTCGAGTCCATCGTCACTTTAATTTACTTCGTCGTCACATCGTTACCTCCTGCACCAAACCTATATCCGCTTGCTATATCACCCACATTACCTAGGGAAAGCCCTTCATCTTTTTCTAAGGAATCGGTTGATTCAGTCCAAACTATACCAAACAGAATACTGGTAGTTATGAAGAACCAGAAGGATAAAATTGTTCTCAACTGCATTTTAATAGTATTTTTTATAGTTGCAAAGATTTATGAAACAAGATATAGCTTTAGGATTTCCAAGTAAACTGATAACATTAGCCTGATCTTCATTTCTTTTTATACTCTACTTTTTGACTGTTCAAATAATCAACATTGTTGACATTTATTATTCAATTATATTTGAAACAATATAAAGTGTGTAACGCGTAAAAAGTTTAAATTATCTTCGATTGATAAGAATGAAGACGAAATGCCTCTGATAAGAATGTCCATTTTAGTCTATTTCTCTGTTCGGTAACATTCTTATCATTGTCATCTTCATCTTCATTCTTATCAATCTAAGATAATTTTAACTTTTTACGCGTTACACCCTTTAATTTGAATTTAACCTTTTGAATGTAAATAGAAACTTTCTAGGCTTTACTCATCTTATTGTTGATTAGGAATAGTAATTGAAAATTGCTGCGTAGAAAGGGAAGAAAGAAAAAATTCAACATAATATATTAAATCCGTATCCTGCATCTGTTTCACAGTAAGCAGTATCAGTTTGTTGAATTTAAAGTTACATTCTCATTATTCAAGTTTGCCCAGCTAACTATCGTACTGTATTTTGATAATCTCAATTCAATTTTTATTTGATTGACATAAATAGAGAGACGTAATTTTATTTTCAAAGCATTCATTGAATTCATTAAATCGTGATGGCTAAGTAAACCAGCTTATTACATTAAAAACACAGCACAATATGAAAAAAAATCTATTATATTATTACAGTTTTGCATTTTTCTGCCAAAATTTCTCCAGACTCAATCGTTTTATAAATTTTCTATCAATCGTAAGTAAATGTTTTGACCTCAATGCCGCCACTGCAATAAGACCCAACCATGAAACTTAGAACAACGGCGAAAAGGCTAAAAATTTGAAGTCAAACATCGTGTAAAAGTATAAAAATTGTGGCTAAATTAAACAGATTTAAGGAAAAATTTTTACAAAAAAGCGCGGTTGAACTACATGTTCCAAAACAAAATATTGAAACTTAATCAGAATTCAGGTTACTAAGAAAGGACTATTCATAAAAACTTTGAATTTCAGTTTAAGAGTCAGGCATCAAAACTAACAAGGGAAGTGCCTTTGCTGGTACGATCATTTTCAATTTTTTTCGGTCTTATATTGTAGAGGGCAAAAAATAATTAGACACGTATTTTTGCTTTTGTTTCGCTAGTGCGCGGTTAATGATATTCAGGCACTTTTTATTAAAGATAGTAATGCACTACAGCCACTGAGAAGTACATAAAACAGATGAAAAGCAGAAAATGCAAATCTCTAAATGAAAATTGTAAATCATTTTTCAGTAACTCCAATAGATTTCAATGCAATATCCTCGCTTAAAAGTGCTTAAATATCAATAACCGCGCACTAGCGAAACAAAAGCAAAAATACGTGTCTAATTATTTTTTGCCCTCTACAATATAAGACCGAAAAAAATTGAAAATGATTGTACCAGCAAAGGCACTTCCCTTGTAAGTCTATTAAAAAGTGCTATAGAACTAATCATTTCTAGCATTTCTAAAAAGGAAAACTTTCAGAGCAAGAGCTGAGTGAGAGTGACCCGAGAAGGGTGAGATGTTAGAGGTGCAAGTGTTAAATCGACATCCCAAGTCAACGTTTGAAAGTACTCTGATAGGCAATAGATAAACTGGAAGAAGTTAAAGTACAATCAATTAAAAATATGCATCAGGTTAATTTATCTTTCCGTATTCTGATCTCATAGGCCTAATTATACCTGTATCTAATAGTTTCGTAACTGGAGGCGTGTTTGGTGGAAAGATATTCGTTGCTTCATATTTTTTTGCATGTCAATAATTATCAAGAAAAGAATAGCTTTTTGTTGCCTTTTTCAGAATAAACCATTCATTTCAATCAGTCATTCAGTAAAATATCTTATTCTAAACACCCTCTTTGATTTCGAAAGTATTATAATTTACTTTTTCAATATGTTGTTTGTGTTCAGAATATCGACATTTTTTACTTCCACCAATAACTAAAAGTTTAATTAGATTCAGTTAAGATTCAGTAATACATTACTAAAATGATATTCATCGTTAATTTAATTTTTTTGCTCATGTGAATCGATATAAATACATTGATAACATTAATTGACTTCAAATGCTAGAACTAACCACTTTTAATCAACGATAAAAATTCACTTATCGGTTGCATTGAGTAACTTTGAATTTTTTCTTGACAACTTCTTTACTTTCAATCATTTTTATCTGACAAATTATTGTTTACCTTTTTCACAGTAGCTGATGGTTAGCTGTCATTTTTACTCATTTTGTTCCCTCTTTTGATTAACACAGATACTTAACAGCTCTTACGCTACTGTATTAAATCTCAGTCAATTTCATACATTGTAATCAATATAATCTCCAGTTTATCAAATGAATCTCCAGGTTAGTCAATCTTGAATAGGAACACCATCATGGATCTAAATTAGGATTACATTTGTTTGACCTAGAAGTTAAATTAAATTAATATTAGAGCCATAAAAGACATAGATATACGTTGGTTTAGTTTAATTTTATCCACTGTATTGGCTTCAGCAAACACTAAGGTTATTTTATTGTTTACATTTCTTTACTTGATTCAAGTTTACTTTAACAGTAACCATGAATTTCTTGCTATCATTTAATCATTATAATCAGCAGTCGTCCAATTTGATTTGCAGTTGTTCATTATACTGATTAGACCTGATCCAAACTTGGAATTGAAAGTATCCGAGATGTTAATAATATAAATCAAGAGATATCTGGCATGTTGAGAGGCAGGTTTTCCAAATAACTTGATGGACCGAATTGATATTGCAATTTTACTTCACAAATTAAAGCTTGGTATTAAACAATGATTGCATTGAGTTGTTTTAAATATACACTCATTTACTTTTTTAAATAAAAATATTAATTCCATTGATAATCAGTTGATGATTCGTCTTTGAGATGATGATTGTTCCATGTTTAAGTATTGATTTGATCGTCGGCTAAACGCTGTTTCTCTTTCATTAAGATTTTCTACATTCGTCACCAAGCAAACAATTTTAACAGAGAAAGAATGAAGAAAAAAAGGTAAAACAACTGTTAGTTAAGAAATTGAAATTTTAAATTCTGATGATAACTACAGAGATTCAGATTAACATCAGAATTGTTTCTGCAAGAATAAATTAAGATTATCAGTTGGATACTTTGCCCAAATCATGTTCTTCGGTGACTTCTTCCTTGAAATTAAAGAAACGACGTCGAAGGCTTCGTTTAATTAGCAAATGAACCTGATCCGAAAAAATGGAAAGTGTGATTAAAATATAAACAATGAACAAACTTTTAAAAAAAGTAATCTTGATGTGATTAAAGTTTTACTGAAATAATCAATGATTTTCATTACCTCAGAATTGCAGAAGCAAAGTAGTGTAGCTGTGATGGCTCCTTGCAGAGATGCAGACACAAGTCCAATGTAAAGTAAAATTTTAGGTATAACATCGCATGATTGAAGAAGAGTTGGCTCAATCAAGAAAAACAGGTAATGAACACCAAACACAATGATAAGTATTGAGGTTGCTCGCAAAGCTGAACGAAAATGATCCGGTGAGGCTGTTAATTTGGTGAAGAAGACTCGAATAATGTTTAACAAAAGAATGAGATTACCCTATGATGACGAAGAAATTAAAATGAAAAATTATTGAGGTAAAATAAGTTAATGGACTTGATTAAGATATTTACGATTAACGCTGTTAAGGGAACAACTGAATAGATCCAAGCAATGATTGGCATTGGTTGAGTCCAGCATTTGTTATTATACTTTGGCAGTGAATTAACAATGCAATAAGGTACCATTGCAGAAAGTGGAAGAATCCAGCCAAGAATATAAAATGGAGTCATACTTTTTTGCTCCCGGAAAGCAGCAACAATCATTTTATGAAGATAAATACCTTCACACAACATCCAGCCATAATTAGTTAAATTAGCGGTCCGATATAAAACATAGAGCATGATACACCAAGATTTACTGCATGCGAGAGTGAGGGAAAGAAGGGTAGAATATTAAAATAATATTTTATAAGACGAAAAAATAAACTGGTTTTCAAGAGTTACTTACTTTTCGATGATGATATTGTCCTCATGGGAATCGAGATGGGTATCAGTGACCGCAAGATTAAACAGTATTTGTGTTATCGATGTGAATATAAAGGAGGTGAAAAAATTGAGATGAAGACGAATCCGTAAAATGTTATATTGCTTGTAAAAAATGTAGATACCACAGGCCAGCAAAGACGCAAGGAGAGAAACAAAGTGTAGGCCCACACGCACATGAGATCGATAAAGGTTGTTCCGTTGTCCTGTGTAAGTACAACCCGAGTAGTCAGTCTTCTCCTCGCCAGCAATTGTAAGCCAACTTCCATTGGATAAACAACGCTTTACTGCTTCACCCCGAAGACAGACCGGTGGAAGTTCATCATGCCGTTGAAACGCAGAGTCAGGACACTTGTCAGTCAAAGAGGTGTCAGCCAACGCATAAGGCCAACAGTTCCAACCATCCCATTTAGCTTGACAGTAAGTTCGTCCATCTTAAAAAAGAAGAGATGATTGTAAGAGTAATCGAGATGACAATTATTAGGTAATTGTTAATAACAAGAGAGTTTCACTTTACATGAGTCTGTTTACATGGTTCAAATGTTGTCAACTGTTGAAAATAGAAAGCTGATTGGTTGATTTAATCCATATAAGTAATGCCATCTCTTATGTAATAAAAATTTATTATTTTCACTGATCGTATGAAACTATTTACACCATTTATTTTTATTTTTCACCACAAAATAGACTGATTTAGAGTTGACTGTATTATTATTATATTATTAGAAGTATTACAATGATTATTTATCCTTATCATTTTTTTTAAGATTGTTACTTTAGGCTCAATCATTGAGTCAATGAGAAATTACCTGTTCTTTATGAAGTGTGATTAATATTGATTAAGAGAAAAGATAATAACTAATGACATTTTTACTTAAAACACTGATTAAGTTTATGAGACTATGAACATTGGTACGAAAAAATACACAGTTCTCTATCCATGGACCTTTGGATTGCTACTTCTTTTTGTTGCTCTACAATTTGTTCACCTAATCATTGGATTAAATGATTATATTTACAAGTTAGTCGTATATTCCTCTTCCCCTTGATTCACCTTGTCGGCATGGATAAAAAAAGTTAAGATCTACTCGGGGAAAATGTTCCAGTTTGACAAATCATCGATAAACTCTTACCTTTTGGTCTTTCCAGTTTGGATAAAACGCCACTACAGCAGTTGATTGCATCTCGACAACATCCAATGAAAATATCCTTTCAAGATACAATAAGTGAATCATGTTCAGTTAAAACATAAACTCATTAAAGACTTGCTGTAAAAGTGTAAAACTTTAATGTTGAACTTACTCGAAAAAATTGATTCTTAAACATTTTCAATATCGGATCATCTTGAGGTGAGGTTAAATTGAAAGACCAATAGTCAACTGTTTTGAGTGGCTCATTTAAATTGAGTCGATTGCGGAGTCCACTTTTAGATTGACCTATTTTAGGTCGATAAGCGTACACTTTACCATTGACACTAAGATAATCCTTTTGAAATGCTCGATTGTCCATATAATGGAAACATTGAGCACACATGTCATAAGCAAAGTCACTTAAATTGTCGTATTTAGCTGGACGGTTACTTTGACATGGAAAGTTAACCTGATCCAGATTATTCAGAGTATTGGTATAGACGACACTTTGAATGGTAAAAATTAACAAGATTAAAATGAGAAACATTAAAATAAATTAGATTGATCAATGAAAAAAGGGTGAAAAACAATGGTTAAGACATTTTAAGTCCAATAAATTAGATTGAATGAAAAGGAAGAGACTAAAGTGAATCCAGAACTGAAGCAATTGAAAGCAGCAAATGATAATTAGTTAACAATTATAAACACAAGTATCGCTAGTGTATCACTTGACTCACTTTTTCATTAACTTAAATAGTATTTGATATCAATTGATTATATTGGCTTACTTTATCATAACTCTTTCCCAATGTTATTAATACCTTTATATCAACATGATAGATCGGCTTATTTATAGTATTGCTAACTCATGATATTTTATCCCAATTTTTGGGATTCAACAATAAATCTGATGAAACTAGGATTTTTGTTAAGTTTTCAATCGGTATCATTAATGACAACCTTATCTATAAATTGAGAGGAATTAGTTGAAACATTTGATTGGGATTTATTGATTCAAGGCATTTATTAAAATATATGCAGCTTATAATTCAAGATGAACATTGATGTAGACTTGATTTAATTACAATTGAGTTGTATTACACTGGCTTTTACAATCACTTTTTTGTTTATATAAATATTGTAAGGAGCTTTTTGTTTTTCACTCAATTAACTGTTCAGGGGAAATACAGTATAACAAGAAAATATTAAAATTATTGGTCGCTATGATGAATCCGATAATGAAAACCTTTTCGTAAATCTTTTGATACAACTTGAGCATCCATTTTCCCCTTTTCCATTCTTTTTATTTCAACAATTGCGAATCATTGTCACTTATAATTTCAACTGGATCCACCCAAAGGGTTACCAAAAGAAGATTCGCATTGAAGTCGGTAAATGGTCAGTATTTGAAGTCTCGACATGATCAAATTCAATTGAACGCATTGAAAATGAGAGAAATGATGGCTTAAATTACATTGGTTTCATTAAAAATAAGACATAAGAGGTTCACAATATTATCTTATAATACAGTTGGATTAAAAATACAATTGAAATGACTAATTGAGAAGGGAAGTCTCACAATGGGATCACAATCAAATAGTTAGATATAAATTTTAACTCGTATTTGGTTTGTAATTTGTATATTTGAAATTTTGACTTAGATCATTCATTTATCTATTTAGATAGATATCACTATTCATTTAGAAAGGTAATTTGACCTAAATAATAATAACTTCATAGGTTAATTAGGTAACTAACTGGTAATAACTGAGTTGACTAGAATAAGTCAAGATAAAAGAAGTAAATAAACTTTCGAAAAATTAACGAATATCAATCTAAATGATTACCAATGTATCAACCGTCCACAGACAAAAGATAAAACATGAACAAAAATGGAAAACATATGATTAAATGTTTGGTAAGTGATGGAAAATGCTATGCAGGTCGAAATACCACAAAAAATCTGATTTTCACGTCTTTACAGAAAGCTCATTCCTATGATTCAATTTACATCATATCTCGTCTTCAGACCGACATTGATCAGGAAAGATGGCACTCAAAAGTAAAGAAGATTAGTAAAATGAGGAAAAAGACGAAGAAAAAGAAGCTCGCGAATTACATATATATTTTATCTGAACATTCTGTGATAATTTTCTGATATCACCATTTTATCACGTCAGGATTAATTCTGCTGTTTTCATCTGGTCCTCTTATTTTACAGATCAATTTACTACCAAACTTCACATTTGTGCTCTGGATTCATTGGGCTATTCAGAGGACACTTGAATGTATCTGAGAATTCCTTCGAGTTGCTAAGAGTTCCAATGACACGGAATCTGTGCGGACTGTGAGGATCATTGAGGACTTGAAGTTTTAATGCTTCAGGTGTAGCAACAAAACACCAAACTTGCGCGAAACGAACGAAGAATATCTGTTTACTGGTTAAATTGACTCCGGGTAAAGCTGGTTCGATATTGTGTTGAGCCCAATTTTCATATGCCTGCAAAATAAAAAGCTTGTAATTAGTAAACGTAAATTTTTCATTTCATATTTAAATTTATCAAGCAACTAAGATTTAAATTGAATTTCTAATCTATAAAGTCAATTTTCTTTCATAGCTGATTGAAGTGACAAAACACCAAGAAATATCAAGTTACAGAAATCTTATAATCCAATGGTTGAAAAATTTCAAATGAACTCACATGGAATGCAGCTTTGAGGCCACCATTATCAGCCAAATTCTCCCCCAAAGTTCTTTCTCCATTGATCTGAAGGTGAAAAAATATTATCGAGATACAGTTAAACCCATCAAATTTAAAAATATGATGAAAAATTGACCAATACTAACATAATCACCATTGATTTCATAAGAAGAGTACTGTTTAACAAAACAATCTACACGCTGTTCAAAGTTTTTGATTGTATTGTTATTCCACCATTGATGGAGGTTACCATATTTGTCATAACGTCGACCTCTATCATCAAAAGCGTGCGTCAGTTCATGACCCATTACAACTCCCATTGCTCCAAAATTTACTGATTTGGGATAATTCACATCATAAAAAGGAGCTTGTAAGATTCCAGCAGGAAAAACTAAATACAATGAAGAAAATTCAGAAAGAAATAGATGTTAGAGGTTAAATGCTATTGGCATCGGTCAGATAACTTACCCATAGTGTCTTTGGTTGGTGTATAATAAGCATTGACAGTGGACGGTGTCATTTCCCATTCAGTTTTATTGGCCGGCCTCGTGATTTTTTCAATATTTTTTTTCAAAGCGAATTTGTTAACCCTAATGTTATTCTGAAAATATTCGTTTTCTTCAAATGTAAGCTACAAATAAATGGATGCAAAAGAATCATAACCGTTAAGTAAAATAACCGTAAAAGCTGAAAATTACCAGGCAGACCCACAGAAAATATTTGAATAGCTTTGTATATTTACTGAATACACTAGTAGTAAGAAAATGACATCTCTGGCTCACTACCCAAACCGGTTTAGCCCGAGCCAGAGATGTCATTTTCCTACTACTTAACGTTACATTCATTATCTTGAATAAGAAAATAAATTCAATTTGATCAAGTTTTATATTAGAAATATTTTTTTAGATCAATCACTATGAGTATCGCATCAAAATAATAAAGCGAAAGTATTATTTTCATCATCATTTTACAAGATCTACAGTTAATCATTATTCATTACTTGTAATAATGATCTACATCTTGTATCAATTATTCTCTGTGGGTCAATCTATTAGCAGTGAATCACTTACTCCTTCATATTTTTCATTTAGTTTGGTTGAATTAAGAATGAAATCAGGAAAACCAATCATTTTGGTTATTGCATCAGCCTGGATAGTGATAAAATAGTGAATTAGTTTTACAAGTGAATTTATGTCGCAAATAATTGATATTATTTGATTTTCAAGCAATAACTTTACTTTTTCTTTGGCAAGTTTTCGAGTTTCTGTATCCATCCATCGGAGATTCGGGAGATTATCTTCAAAGGCTTTTCTAATTTGTTCAATCATGGCTTCGGCCGTTGGCTTTGATTCACCTCTGAAGACAGATTTGACAAACATGGCACCCAAAGCAAATCCCATGAAACCATTAGTGTCAGTTACACAATAACGCCACGAGGATTCAATTCCTTCAGAGCCTATTAAGATGGAAAAAACAAATCCAGATTTAATAAGCTTGCAGCATGAATTTAATTCCTAAATCATAAGTAATCTAGCATATTACTCACCAATTAATGCTTTCCTTAAGATTTTGGAAGCTTCTCGAAAAGGCTTAGAAAGGCATGAGATGAGCGATTGAACTACAGACCAACCCATGTAATTTGCAAGAACACTGAAAAAGAAATGGTAATTATTGAGGTTTTTGTTTAATAACATTAAATCCATTGATTAAACTAAGGTTGCTTATATAACTCTGCTTCATGAGATTTAATAGATTAGTTTAACTGTCAGTTACAGAAGTTCGTATTTTTCAACTGAGCCTAGTTTTTTTTGTTTACTTATTCCAAAGACCAAACTTTGTTTATCAACTCGCATAAATTGACCTAGAATACTTCAAACAGCAATTCCTTAGAATTAAATTTGAAGGTTTTCTTTGTCTTTTGCCTCTAAACGCAATTAAAATGTATTACTATAAACATAATGATGAAAAAAGGGTTTTCAAGTTCACATAGAATAGTTAACAGCTATAAATAGATACAAGCAAGTTGGTAATCCATTTCCCATAATTGACTGGGCACAGAAATCAAATTAAAATTTTCCGCATTTCGTTTTCAGAAACATAAACTCTTTAACAGTTAACTTTAATTCCTTAACTTCATCTAGAGCTTTGAAAATTAAAGATTCAAGAATAAATTGGAAAGAAACGACTACCCAATCACTATTCAATCATAATTCATTCATAATAACTTATATGTCAAAATATAATTCAATGTAACAGTCAGTTACAAATTGTAGTAACGAAATCTTATCTAATAAAAGTCAGCTCGATTGGGTGAAGAAATTACAATCGATTATGGTATGGCAATAGTTATCGAACAACTTACATTCGTTTTTCATCTGTTTTGTTGTACTCTACAACAAGATCGGATAAACGTTGTAAATATTCAATTGAATAAACACCAACCAACTCATTTTCTGTTATATTATATTCGATTTGATCAAAGGCCTCTTTAAAGTAAGTAATCCAGTTGATTGCCGGGGCAGCTTTTTGAAGCTCTTGCAAAGTTATCCGCTGGTAAATTTTATCGTCATCAGTTCGATTCTCTGAGGGAACAGTTATCTGTAATCAAATTGAATATGAAAATTCATTGTAAACTAAGCCATAAAAGTTAATTTCAGTCACAAATAAACCATTTACATAGAATTGAAAAAACCAAATAAAAGCCATTAATTTAACTGTTATGCTATCATTTCAATGAATAATACACATAATGAAGTGAGTTAATTTTCAGAAGGTTGCAAAATTGGTAATTTTTACAGCTTCATGGAAAGATTATTTGACAAACTAATTGAGTAACAGTTTAACTAAATGAAAATGCCTTTAGTTTGTGGCTTTTCAAAATATGTTAATGGTAATTTGAAAGTAAATGTCACCAAAATTTACCTCAGCCAATCGAGTTTCAAATTCAATTAAATCGTCAACCTGTTTTTCAACGTCCCTCTGTTTTCCTCCCAACAGAACTGCTACTTTTACAGTGAAAGATTTAAATGCTTGTAAAACCTAGAAGAAATGAAAGATAAATAATTGTAATTATCATCACTAATATATTCAAGTCACAATTGTAAATTAATTTACTGACCTCATCGTCGGATGACTTGTTGAGATAATAATCTCGACTTGGTAAACTGAGTCCACCCTGGTCCAGTTGTATGATATTATTAGATGAATTTTTAGCATCAGCTCCAACAGCCCATGAGAAGAAACCTCCTCGATTGTATCGATTATGGACAACTTGTAATGACATCTGAAAATCCCATGAAGAAGCATTGAAATCCGAGCTCATATTCCATCCACCAATCTAAATATATTTCAAGAATAATGAAAAGTTAATAAAGGATCGGTATAAATATCAAAATAAAGTGATTTTTGGCAAAAAGAAGAAAACAAACACCATTTTTGTTGATCATTATTGATCTGTCAGCCTTTTCGTAATCAATTAGGGATCTTCGGTGAATGAACTGGATAAGAAAGTAAATGTTCATATGGATCAGAGATCAACAGTTAAACCATGGTAACCATTAGGAGATGAGTTGATAGTCACTCAAATCTTGTATTAATATTATTCTATTAGTAAACAATGAGTAGATCTTAAGAATCTCATTAATTTAGGTTGCTCATAAAAATATTGCTTAACCATTGGTAATACATCAATGTACTGAAGTTAATATTACAAAGAAAAACTCAACAGGAATTAATTAATTTGTTTTATATACCTACGGAACTGATGCATTGAATATGGTTGAAGAATGAGTTAAATATATCAAGTAAGATGAAAATTGATTGAACATGTTTGTTCAGTAACAAAGAGTTAAAATAGTGAAGTTAAGCTCTGATATTTCATATTGATGAAAACCGTAAACTATTGGGATACAAAAACGCTTTACAGCATTTTTACCTATTTTCATAAGATTGTTAAATATTGTTTCAAATTACAATATTAATATTAGTATTATGAACATGAGCCGTTTAATATTTTTGTTTGGACCACTAATTTAAGAGGCAGAGTAGATTAGGATCCACAAGAGGAACAATATTATCAATATAATTTGATGAAAATGAGCTCAATAACCAAACTAACTCAACTCGCAAATACAGTCCTAATTCAACATTATAAGGAAGAGATTCAAAACTGCAATATAATCAACAATCTCAATCAGGTGAATTGGTGAGATTCTCAGATGATGAAGATTGGATGAAAGCTGAATTGAATAGAAATACTTACTTCCGTTAGGAATTGCTGCATTGGCATTGCACCCAATTTTTCAATGGTTTCATTCTTGTCCAGACAAGATCTATAATAAACCCGCGATTCTTCCTCAGCTTTACTTTGATTTGTGCTATCCTGTTCTGTAAAAATATGGTTAAAATTACAATTATGGTTACAATTAGTGCGATTTCCTGAAGATTCTGCTCAAATTTCTCATATTTCATCAGCCTTTTGAGCAATATCTATGGAAATTGTATAATCCAACGAATTACAAATTAATTCATTATTATGAGGAAATATTAGGATGGTTCCACAAGATAAACATGGATTGTTTAGCTAATAACTCACAAATGTCAGTGAAATTATGAGAACCAGTTGGAGTTCAAACCAATTGTTGGTTATCATTATTGAATAAACAACATATGGAATAAGTTTCTTACCTAAAACAGTTTTCATAACATATTGATTATCTTGCCATAGTTTTGCAAAAGGACCCCAAATTGATTTACCGTCAGGTAGTGGGTTTGATTCAACCCATCCGCCGCAGGAATATGCATAAAAATCTTGGCAAGGATCTTTACTGACGTCCATCGAATTAACAATTGTACTTGCTATACTTAAACATGATTTTGATAAACAAAGATCTGCGAATAATAAAGAATGAGAAATACACATTTACGTTAATCACACTGGGTTAGGAAAAAATAAATAATCAAAATATGTGAAAATAATTTCATTTCTGCTGTGAATTCGATACATCTCTAGTTCGAAATAGATTATCAAGGGAAAATAATTTCTTATTTGTGAAAATTTCATGCAATGCCTATTAACAGAAGTTTCAAATAAAAGTAAAAACAATCCAATTTCAACAACACAATGGAAAAGCTAAATATTGATATAAGGTGCGAATAGGAAGATTAAGAAGAGGATGATTAATAAGAGAAAAAATCACGCAAATCTAATAAAAACATGATTTCCAAGTTGAATAGAGCAATGAAATATATTGAATATAATAAAGTCATCAAGATCTAATGTTAAGAGAGTTTATGCTTTCAAACCATTCTGTTTATTGAAGATTCATAAATTAATTTGTAGGCTCATTAACTCCTGGTAAAGTTTCTTAAACATCCTTTTTAATTGAATGAAATTGTCAATAAATTGAGATCAGTATTGAGTTGTTGTGCCCGGATTAGGTTAATTTGAAATTTGATACCCAATTAGAGCAATGATATAATATCGGTTTTTTGGAATGAATAATAAGACTGATAATAGTTTTTTACGCAAATGATTAGGAAACGTTTTCTAGATCGAACTTGGTCAATTAGTCTCGATGAAAAGAAAAAAAGGACAAGACCAACAGACTTAAATACAGAACCAAGATATCGATTGCTGAATATGATCTCAAGATGTTTCTAAAAAAACAGAAGGAGAATCTAACAGCCTAACGTTATTTGAGCTCAATTCAGGCTTATTGGCATGTCGAAAGTAACTTGTCACAAAGTACTGAAGTAAGGAAACAATAAATTTTTATATCAATAATAATGCTATATGAGGAAACGAATATTGTAAATTGGCTAACAAAAAGAATAATGAAAAAAGAAAATATAATACAATTGTTGAAATCACAATCAATCAAACAACTTACCATCTTTACTAGACGTTGAAATCTTAGAGTGACCAAAACTGTTGACAACTATAATGAACAAGATGAGCGCAATAAGTGCGGTAACCAATAAAGAAATGATTAAAAGTCTTTCCAATGGCGATGCACGGTCCCAAAAGTTGCGACGACGAGAACGTCCTTTGTGAATCATAACTGAAGGTGTACTTTGTCCGTTTCCAAATTTATTGGTTGTTGATGATGATTGATTATGCGAGTCAGCAGTGTATGAGGATTGAATGTGAAACAATACTTGAGGATTTTGACTATCTGAATGCATTGCTTCAATAGGACTAGATACTGAAAGGGTTGCTGGATCAAGGGGTGGTCCAGAATTTTCAGGTGACATTGTTAATTGTGATGATGAAGTATACATATTATCAAAACCAATTGTATCCGAATAATTAGGATTCACGGCGTCGTCCTGAGTAAATTCGGCTCTCTTATAACGAGGCATTGTTGAAACGGTTAATAATAAAAACGATATCAATGGTAATTACAATTGCAATAATGATAACAATTGACTTAATTAACCAGAATGGTTTAACTCTGCAATTTTATCAGTAGACATGCAAAGAGTAACAAAAAAAATAAAGATATGTTTAAGGGAGGTAGGAAGCGGACCGTTGTCAATCAGTTAGTCACATATAGCATGTAACTACATTTCACGGGTGATTAAAAGAATGATAATCTTGTTGATCCATAATAATAATTGTTCCTTGATGTTGTTTCTTTCTGTTACAAACAAATATCATAAAAGTTGCGAAGCTAAGATTATACCCATAATCAATTTTATGACATAAGAAGCACATAAAATATCACGATTAAATGGGATTTATCATAGAGAGTGGTGAAAAGGTAGAAATGGAATTGAATAGGAAAAGAGAAAAACCAGGTTCACATAAAATCAGACGATAATTAAAGTGATATCTGAACTGGTCAACAGGTTTTGCTGATTCTTCTTTTCCCTCTGTTCGCAAGATTGGAAAAACATTTTTCACCTTGTAGTAATTATGGAGCATATGTAACATCGGTGGGCATAAAATTTTCTCGAGTTTGCTCTTGGAGCAGAATCACACACCATGCGCCTTTTAATGAAGATACCAGTATTGTTCATTGCATGATGGTGATAATATTAACTTGAATGGTTTAACAGAAGAGGTAGAGAAGAAGATGTGACAATAGGTAGGTAAATCCATAAACAGGACGAACAGTTCAACACAAGATTAATAAAAACCATTCGAAAATTGCACATGAAATTTACACAGAACTCTTTGGCTTCTTTTCCCACCAGAAATGTTTGAAAAGAGGTAACTGGTTAGGCTAATGATTTTACAACTATTTTGACGTTACTCCACTGGTGTCTCGTGTCCAACAATCGTCATCTTCAATAATATTATTGAATTGACTTTAATCATGTTATCCATGATCCTATGAGAAGATGTAAAAATAACATTACCATTTGCAGTTATCACTTGCGCAATAAGACGCTAACCCAAACTCAGATGGCTTGAGCAAGCTTTTCTTCTGGCTCAACCAGAATGGAATGGGTTAAAGAAACTGAGAAAAAAAATACTCACCTTCTTGATTTTAGTCAAATGTTTCCTCTTTCCCTTTACAATTACCATTCTCGAAGGTTTAAACAGCATTTTCAACATAAACAAGGTTCAACTTTTTCCATAAGATTGAAAAGAGAAACTAGAAAGAGAAATGAATCTCGGTAAACAAGAAACAACAGAAAAAAAGAAAGAGAAAAGTAATCAGAGAAAGGCGGGAGAAGTTAACTGGAGATTTAAAGTTGGCTCGCTTTTTTATCTGCGAAGCTTCCAGGTTTGTTTTCTTTAGATGTTAGATATTTTTTTTCATTTTTTTCATTATTTGTAATTTGATTTAATCACATGTGTTGAGTTTTGTACTTTTGATTTTATGTAATGGATTGATGATGATACTTTGTTGGTTTCCTGGTTTGTTGTTGATACTTTTGCCTGTTTATTTCATTTATAATTATGAATTCTACTGATTTATCATTTTGAAAGTGTTTATCCATGTTGCATGTCTCTCAAAAGTTTTGTTTGCTGCCAGATTTATGATCATTTGCTTTTTTCTGAGCAATTTCATTTCTGAAGACCCTGAAATTTGGATGGTAAAATTGGTATTTACAATGAAACTAAGTTACTTAAGGCCAAAACAACTATAAATTATCTGATTGCTCGAAGGGAGAGTTCATTTTAAGTCACTTGGAAGGCTAAAAATTTTTCTCAAAAAAAAACAGATTGTACTTATTGATTGATCACTAATTTAATTACTAAGATAAACGAACAAACTACTCAATTTCAAACCAAATTCCAGCCTTATTGTTTACCATGCGTCTCTCTGGTGGACAACCAATTGGTAACTGTTATCTAAGTAAATTAAATTCTTGGATCAATCATGAAACAATCGTGTTATGAAATCACTTTTGAAGTCTAGGTTGAGCCACACACAAACAATAGTTATTATGGTTGCTGATGTTGAATCAATACGGGTGAGTATTAAACCTTTCTGACAGTAAATCAAACACTAATTTTTATATCTATGTTATCTGTATCATTTTATCAAGGACTTCAACAAAGACTTAAGTTTTGGACAACAAGAGACAGTTATCAAGAAATGTTTTTCGTGGTTTTCAGAGAACATAAAATTTGCATATTTTCAAGCTTCAACTTTTCAAAAGACCCAGTAAACACTAAAGAAACATTGATTCGAAATCGCTTTTCGAGTATGAATATATTCAGTAAGAGTACCACATGGATAGTAAGCTGATTTCGGTGTCACTAAGGTGTCATTAAAGTTCAGTTCTTTTTCCAAATCCCTTCTGGAATCTTCAGATTAACAACTTATTCTTGTCACAGAAATTTTTTCAATTTGCTTTATTCTGCATTTTTATTTCAACTACCTTAGAAGGATGAATCTATCATTACCGAATTGTTTCCTCAACTTCAATAGCATTGATTATTTAATAATTTTTTTAATTGCCTTTTTTTCTTTCCTTTCTGTAGGTACACGCAAAGGCTTATACAGTTATTTTTGAACAATCTTAACTATTTACAAGTCATTTGAAATTGTGCCTCTTGTGTCACCCTTCATCATATGATTAATTGTTCCTTGGTGAAAGCCAATTATCATTGTAATATTGATTGAATGGTTTACAAAATGGCTCAACAGTTGATTTGACAAAGGCCAGAGAAAGATTAATAACTACCGAGAATTATTCTCTTCACCAATGAATTCCTTACAATTTAATTCAATTGAAGACAATTTTTATTGCATTATGTCAAAGACCTTTGTTGACTCCAATAATATCAGATGATAAATATGGTATAATTATCTCTCAAGAGATGAGATCACGAGTTATCTACCAGAATTATCGTAAAAGAACCAACAAACTCATAGCCTGTAATTGGAAAACCTGTTGATCGAAACTAATTTTATTCAGGAATCCAATTGAATTTTGTCTGCTAAGGCTAATCGTATGAAATAAGATAGCTTTGTTTCAAACCAAATTGTTCATTTATTGAGTGGTTATCGAAACAGGAAGCAATAATGCGGAATAATAAGCCAGAATTAAAAGTGAGAATTTTTAAGATTTTATTTCGCTTAATTAGATTGATCAAAACATGAATCACAAACTTGAATTGACAAACACTTAAAAATATGCACTCGACAGGGTCTTTGATTGTAAACTGAACAAACAACGATTAAATATTGCAACAAGATGAGCGCTTTTAAACTGTTTTAATCAGGTTTTCATTTCAAAAACCGCAAAAGGATCAAACGTTTGGAGCAAGGCGGCTTTTAAGGCCGATAATTGTAACTGTAAATTGTGACTTCATCCAAGTTGCTTGGAGCAATAGAGGCGTCATCTAGTGACTCATTTTCCATTGAAAAGTGAATTAAAATTTGAAATCAAAATTGAAAATGTTTCTCTTCATTTTCAATGGTAATTATTGAAGAACATTAGATTTAAATTGCGATTAAGATTTTGATTAATGAATAGTTCTTAAGATCCACGAATGACTTATTCTGACAACATAACCAAGAAGAATCAGAAATTTAAATATTTTTTCCCTTCCATTCTTGAAGTCCGATACAACAATAGAGACCAGCTTTTTTCACCATATTGTCCACCATTCAAGTCTAACACACCGAGCATTCATCCACATCATACATATCATATCAGAAAAGGAGTGAACGAGGTGAACAATTTGGTGAAAAAAGCCTTTGAAAAATACAAATTTAAGTGGTAGATGTGGTGACAAAAAGTCGGTCCTTTTCATACAATCCTTATGAACATTTTTGATTCACCAGTCTGTTTGAAAGATTTTAAACACAAGCAAATGACAAATGAATTGGAAGCTCATGTTAACATTACTTTTACAATAATTAATAATAATCCTCCAGGCCAAACAATAATTGTAATCAATTAACTACCCCAATAAAGGGATAATAATCAGCAATCAAAAATTAGTGCAAAATTTAATTTTTAGTTCATATGCACCGAATAAAAATAATTTTTTGGATAATTATAATGAAGAAGATGAAGGCTCTTGTGAGACATTAGAGCTTTATTTCAGAGCCAAAAATGAGTTGAGTGCATTTTGTCAAACATTTATGTTAATTCAGGTGTTATGCATTAATAAAGGTGCAGAAATGATTATTATAATTCAAAGCAATTGATGGAATCAGATAATTTTCATTGTTTCATGTCACCCTCGTGTAGATTGCAGTCTCAAGTTTAAATCAGCCTTCTTTGCTAAACATGAAAAAATTGTTAACATCAAAGTAAAGTTGGTTAGAGTCAGCCACTTGACTAACATTTTTGAGTGCAAATTTGATAATCCGGTTTTTAAGATTCGACATCTTGATTCTCTTTCCTTTCCTCTAAAAGTTAAACTTTGTTCTTGAATATTCCTAATAAAGATGTTCATGTTGTTCTTGAATTATTGCCTCTTTCACTTGAAATAACACCATTTGACGCAAGCCTAGAAGGAATCAAATCCACGTTTACATTTTAATTAATAATTGTATAGATGATTAAGACCGGCAAACCATTGATAAGTATACCAGGACTCCATTCATACCAATTCCAATGAATTTGGAAGCCAAGTGAATCATTAGTATGACTAAACAATTATTGGTCCGCATCAAACCAGTTTAATAGACGTCACAATGCATAATATTTGTTGAACAACAGTATGCCCTTAACATCCATCATTCATGTGAATATCAACAATATCTATTTAATAATGAGATAAAGTTGACATAATTGCTTCAATGGTGACAACATGATAAGCCGTTGAACCTAAAATCAATTGAAAAAAGAAGAAGATATCAAAGCAATTAGATAATTAATTAACCAGAATACATGGTAGTTTGGATGAAAGGATAAGCCACTTCTAACAAAATGGAGGATTAATCAACAAAGCTGGTACATATAAATGATTATCATTACCTCTGATAGTTGATAACTTTCTATTTTCCATGGTTGATTAACATAACAGTGATGATAACCTAGCAAGTTGCTATAAATGGTCTTGAAAAGGTATTATAATAGAGTAAATCCATCCAAAGAAAAAACAAGCTCCAAGAAAGCCTTCAATATCTATACAGAGAAGAGAAGACAAGAAAAGATCAAAGGTTAAGGTTTGACCGGTCAGGGTATAAGATGACTCATGTAAAGTGACAGATTTGTATGAGTCATACAAACTGTAGACAGAAAATGAGGACAGTAAAAATGAAAGGTGAAGATAGAAATAGATTAAGCTACCTGTATCGTAAGTATTGGTATAACCAGTCACTCATTATAGCCTCAAAACTATAATAATAACGTTATCATTCCGCATTCCCCTGGCTGGGCCTTTTTTCCCACACTTCCCGCTTTCACCTTCTTTCTCTCTTTCTTCTCTTTCTCTCATTGTCTTTCTCTTCTTGTCTTTCTTTCTCTCTCTTTACCTCCGTCATGATAATAACATTGAGAGACTATTTTTCTGTTCAACTTTTCTACCTTTCTTTATTCATTCAGTCTTTTTTCCACTCCTTTTCTTCTCTTTCCAGGCAAACCAAAATCACTTTTTTTAAGGTCAATACAATCTCAATACAAAAAAACAACACTTTTAAAAATTGTAACTTTACCCTGAGATTGCATCATCCATTAAAACACTGGTTAAAACTGAATGTACAAGGGTTAATTGCATATTGACAGGTTACTAAGGCACCACTGATTACAATGAAATAATTTTTATCAAAGAAAATGAATCAGATTAATAGTAATTAGCAGTTAAAATCTATTAATAATTGTCCGCATAATCAGAAAAATTGAGAGTAGCGACCTCTATAGAGATTGGCTTTTTTCTTTCTCTTTACTCTCTTGTGCTCCTTCTTTATCTTCTGGAAGCCTCTTTTTGCCTTCTTTCAGTTTTAACATAACCCAAGTCTACATTTCTTCTTTCATATTATCCCGAACCTTTAAGTCTTATAGTTTAAATTTTGTGCGCTTATTTTGTTTGGTCTATGTGAAACTATGGCCCCCTGTTCAACTTGTTAACCAACCAGTTAACTAGCGTTAACCTTCCCTAACTAAAAATCACCAATGGCAACCACCAACGTCTTAACCATTTCTAACCAGTCTAAACTGGCAGTTAACCATGTTTCAATCTTAACCAGTGATCTTGGAACTCTACACCTTCGCCCGTCTTACCTTTCGGACATCTCAAGTGTTGATTATTCTGATAACCATTTATTGTCCAGTTCTAACTTTAATTTTAATTTGAACAATACTTATATTGATAATATCAATAATATCAATAACAACAATATATTTAACCACCATTTATACATCGACTACTTATTTAACAATTACAATTACCCTGAGTTTGGCCTGATACCTTCGATATTTGGGATACCAGGATGACCTCTCAAGATTCACAACAAATATACTCTTCTTTTGAAGAGTTCATGGCTGAGGAAAAATTACCTCCTGTTTTTCCCTCATCACAATCTTCCAATGTTTCTGAGACTCCAGCTTTAAGCCAACATCTCATCTCGGAAGTTTGTGACCGTAAGTATTAATTTATTCGTATTGCTGGAATTCACTTAAACTTGTAAGGTGAATTTACCTGCAAGCTATTCTGTCATCTGACATGCACATTATTGACCTGAATAATGCATGTTTTTCTCGTTTCTGCAGTCTTATCATTTATTCTTTTTTTTTGTTTTGCAAAATCTTTTAGGCGATATTTATGGACCTTTTGGAATCGGACATGTTGATGATGACTTACCTTCAAATTTTGTCAACTCATCTCTTGCTTATAGCCCAAACTCTTTACCACCACGATCTCCATCTGACGATAGTTCACTCTACAACATTTCTTCTGACAATTCATCTTCATTCGACCCTTCGGACGAAAATTCTACACTTATTGACGACATGATGGAGTCAACTGATGAATTATCTGATGATTTCGTGGTTGTTTCAGATGTACCTTTACTCGACAAAGATGAGTTGATGCAGTATTTAGACAACATTGCTTTAGATGACATCAACGAAGACTTTGACAATTTTCCTCATGAAGAATCTACTCCTTCTACTTCATCAGTAAATGACGACACGCCAACATTTTTATATATCAAACAAGAAGCTACTTCATCTAATAATTCTAGTATTGCACCAAATGAAGAAGCTATTTCATTTAATTCAAGTATTTCACAAAATGACGAAACTAAAGAAAGCTCATTCAGTCCTGTTTGTAGCAAAAAACCTGCAACTCGAGGCAGAAAGCGTAAATTGTTTAGCAATGGAGGAGAAAAGAAAAAAGATCAGAACAAAGAAGCAGCTCGTCGGTATCGAGAGAAGAAAAAGCAAGAGGATGCCAGATTAGAAGCTGAAGCTGACGAGTTGTTAGTGAAACAAGCTGAATTACGCAGAGAACTTGCTGAAATCTCCAGGGCACACTCTGAATTTGTGAATTTAGCTAAGCAGTTATTGCAATCTAAAAGGAAAAAAGAATAATCCCATTTCATTTATTTTAATTTTTTCAGGTTATCTTATGTAATTATTTAATTTTTGTTACCCTTGCCGTTTGGGCGACACTTTTTGCTTCTTCACTTATTATTACCTTATTATCTTTATTATGTCTTAAATTATTGTTTAATCTCCTTTAACTCTTTTGAATTGTAAATTTAAAATGTTGGCATGATAAATTAAAATTTTTTGCTTCAAATCTTGATTCATTTATTTCATTCACCTTGCCTCAGGAAACTTGTATTGGAAATTGAAAAAAAAACTGAAAATCTTTTACTAAACACTAATTGAATGGATCGTATTAGTGTGTTTTAGATTCAGATGTAGCTAAATTTAAAGTCAGATTGATTGATTGGAACTGATTAGGGAATTAAATATTTGCCTAAAGAAAAGTTAAAGTTACAGTTGCTAACAAAGTATTAGATAATTACATGAGTCTTTAGCCTCTTTCAGGTAAATTGCCCATTGAAATTTCGTTTTATTCACCCTTCAAATTGTTCAACTACCAAACATCTTTAACTCTTCTACTTCTACAGGGCTGCAATCTACAATTTTCGTACAAAAACATATCTTAAAAACTCCTTAAAAAGTTCATGCATATCAAATTTATCGATGAATTTCTACATTAACTACACTAATGACTGAATTCTTAATATTAACAATAATTATTTTGAGCCAACAGTAGCTAATTATTTTTATCAAAAGGATGAAAACGGCCAAAGCTTATATGTAAATCTAAACCTTAAAGTTGAAGACGCGTTGAAACATAAAATGTTTAGATTGCATGAAAAAATAAATTAAACTGCATATGTATAGTCCATCAGAAGATAATAAACTTTAATTCTACTTCGAAACTAGTATAACAAAATTGGCCACCAGTTAAGATGACGAAATGCAGTCCATTTCAGCCTATGTTCTCCGAGCTTTCTTTGGCCTAGCTGTTTTAGTAACAACATAGTCAGTGGTATCTGTTATGGAAACTACATTGATGCCTTGTTTTTCCAGGACTTGTATTGAAGGCATTCGCCCAGGTCCAAGGCCTCTCATAATGACCTTTACAGTGGTAGTGTCCAATAACTTGAGCAACTTGCACATAGCCAATGCTGCAGCTTGAGCGGCAACTGTGGTTCCTTTCTTAGATCCTTTAAAACCTTCAGTATAACAAGACTTTTTACCCATAGGAGTGTTTTTGGAGTCCCATAAAGACAGCTTGGTATTGTTTTTGGTACAAGTTATGGACAGTCGTGGAAGTGACTCATATGGGATTCCGTTGAACAAAGTAGTTGGAGTATCAACGGATGGATAGTCGATCACTTTTTCTCCATAAAAGTCCACTGGTAGCCCTGCTGTTCCATCATCCCGTCTAGGAGCTCCTTTACGATATTCACTTAAACTCCACTTATGAGCCAACGGTTTTGCAGTATGAAAAAATTGTTGCTGTAAACTGCATGGCAGCCTTAAATTATTTGAAATTTGGCATCTAATAAAATACAAAGATTTAAATAACATAATGAAAAATCAAAAAATTCAATTTTATTGAACAAAAACAAAAACAGAAAAACAGATTTTTCAAATTGAAAACAGCGACATCTGTTGAAAAGAGAAGGTATTCCAATAAAAAGAGTCAAACGCAATTTTACACTAAACTCCAATCTTGAGTTGGTAGATGTTTTAATTGTATCCTTTTGTTTTTCATACTTCTTAATTTGTTAATCGATATCAACCTTTATTCTGGACAACATTACCATTATCAAAGTAATCATCTCTGGTCATTCATCATGTCAGGTATTGCGGTCGCTAGATTAGCCGAAGAGAGGAAAGCTTGGAGAAAGGATCATCCTTTTGTAAGTAAACCAACATCTTTTCTTCTTTTTAACCGCGTATTTCTTAACCAAATTTTTTCCTTTCTCTTTCTTGTTCTTGGTACCATTTTATTTCCAATCATCAAACGTTGACTTTTATTGCTCATTATGTTGTTTCAATTGTTTCTTTGTATATAGGGTTTCATTGCCAGACCCACCAAAAATCCTGATGGCAGTTTAAATCTTCTTAATTGGGAATGTGCTATCCCCGGTAAAAAAGGAGTAAGTACCATCATCTCACTGAATTTCTTGATCTTCAATTTTCTTTTATTCTATCTCTTTTCTCTCCTATCTCTTTCTCTTTCTTTTATGGCCTTTGTCCGATTAAGTTTATTTTCAGTATATGTCATCATTATATCCGAATTATATTTCTCAAGTTTCCTACTCCTTTCTTTAAAAGCTTTTCTTTGAATGTAAACTAATCTCTATTTCTATTGTCTGTTACAGACTCCTTGGGATGGTGGTCTCTACAAGCTGAAAATGATTTTTAAAGATGATTATCCATCTTCACCACCAAAATGCAAATTTGAACCACCTTTATTTCATCCTAACGTTTACCCATCAGGAACTGTGTGTCTCTCATTATTGGACGAAGAGAAAGACTGGAGGCCGGCTATCACAATTAAACAGATTCTTCTTGGTATCCAAGATTTACTTAACGAACCAAATGTTAAAGATCCAGCTCAGGCTGAAGCATATACTATCTACTGGTATGATAGAATTTTTTCCATTTTTCAAAACAAATCTAGTTTTTTTGACATTTTCATATGATACTAAACGTTCTTTTCTATCTATCTTTTTTCAGCCAAAATCGCTTGGAATACGAGAAGAGAGTGAAAGCTCAAGCAAAAGCCATGGCAGCCACCGAATGATTGTCGATTGGTAATCAAAACATAAAGGAATCATCGTTTGGTTATTGATGAGTCATTAAAAGATTTAATAAAAATATCAAAATGTCAATGTGAAATAATTGTCATATTTTTTATTTTCTTGAGTGTAATATTGTTGATTTTTGAGTTGATCAAATCATTCAATTCACTCTATTGATTCGTAATCGAATTTAACTCCTTTTTTAAAACTATCTATTTTTTATAAACATCTAATGTAGAAAATAATAACAATTCAAATTTAAAGTTGACTGAAGGAATAAGTCATGGTAAGGAAAAATATTTCAATAAAGTAGATTGGAGTAAGATAACAAATGCAAAAATACAGTTGATTATGAGATGTATATAAATCAAAATGTCTGAAAAGGTGTGAATTGATTGCAATGCAGAAACGAACCAATGTAGAGAGCAATGTATCGATGGTAATAGCTATGAAGGTGAAAATGATTAGATGCCAGAGTATGATACAAAAAAATAAAAGCACAATAATAGAGGAATATCAATAATACAATTCTTGTGATTTAGCATAATCAAATAAGTGGAGACAGCAATAGAATATTCAAGCTGTTAAAACTGTTCGTTCATTGTCTTAATTTTCTAATGCTATTGTTGAGTGTTTTTTTCTTGAATGCTAATTGATTGATCAATTTTTTCGCAAATAAAACTTGCTATTGATTAGATAGAGTAAATGGGGGACATTCATATTAACTCTACCTAATAAATTAACAACATTATATCCATCATATTGTAACTTTAAAAGGTATTGAAAGTCCAACTTGATTTTACCAAATTCATTATCACGTTCTAAAATTCGTAATTCAATTGATAAAGTTGACTCAGATGATGGGGATAGTTCAAATTTGACTCTTTTCAATGTAGATTTTTTACAGTCTCCCATTGAAATTAAGATTCCCTTTTTCTTTAGCTTAAGCGCAGAATAACTTAAACATGGTTTGGAATCATTTCCATCGGCTGTAGAAATTCTTTCCAAAACAGGAGATAACCGGTAACTAGCTTTACACTTGTTTAAATATTTTTCATAGCATTGACTGATTTCCTGGAGATGTTCACGTTTTGTGATCAAAGTATTCAATGTTTCCTCCAAGTTAATCATTTTTGCATATCTATGGTTTCGATATTGAAGCTTGTTGATAATATCGTTTGTTATCATGACCAGAATTTCATCAAAACTCCTTGCCTCAGTGTGTCTCATGTTTTGAATGGCGAAGTCCAAAAGAGTACATAAATCATTTCCAAGCGGACTAAATATTACTGAATGTTTCTTCAGTTCTTGAGGAAGAACCCAGTTGATTGAATTTTTGTAAAGAACGTAACAGGCATTTTCTTCATCCTCCACTTTACGAAATAAAACTTGGTTCAAATCCTTACAATTTGGCCTTTGTCTTATCAATTCAAGAAGAGCTTGTTTCACTTTTATAGTAGCATTCGAAGTCACATCAGTATCATTGATAGCTCGACATCTCAGAGGTAAGGAGACTTCAGTATTCATCAATTCGTCTTGACCAACATTTTCAACATAACTAGAATCACAGCCAAGAAACGTTCGGATATCTTGGGGAGGCGGACCACATTCTTCCATAAGTAAGCGAAATTCGACATCAAGTGGATCACTTTCATTAGGAGCGATATCATTTTGATACCTATGTAAGATAGCATGAGATTCCATTATTTCTTGAAAACAAAGCATGATGCTTGGTGGCTTGAGATTAGCCTCATCAGAAAATTCATTGAAAAAGAAGATATCAGAAATATCATCGACCCAACAAATTGAGTCTACTAAACGCTTCAGTTGAAACCAAGATTGTCCTAAGAAGCTGTCTAATTGTGCAGTTTCTTCAATCATCACAGTAGATTGTGATACCATTGGAGAGAATGTAAATGCTCTTTTTCCGTTGACAGCTGCTTGTAAAATTTTATAAACGCCATTAAGGTTTCGGCGAGATACCAAACTGGTTCGTTTCTCATTTTCCCTCATATTGGTTAAATAAGCTTCAGGGAAAAGTATACAGGGACGAATCCAGCGCGTGAAAATTACGTTAGAAATGACTTTGATTCTTTCCTCTTCACCATAAGGTTCATTAAGGGAACTTAATTTTTCTGCGAGAAATGAGTCTAAACTTTTACATATATACTTGAGTCCAAATGGAATGAGATCGATAAATTCAGGCGAGACCATTGTATCGATTAACCGACCACAGGTTTTTACAATGTGAGGAATGTTATGGGCAAGTTGAATTCTAACTTGATTATCACTCAAGGCTTGTTCAATTGAAATATCTTGAAGGTTTTTATCTTCCAGTGAGTCAGCTCCAGTAAGATTAAAACGATCTTTGTAAAGGGAGACCGGATCAAGGCAAAGGAATGGCTCTTTCAGAGAAACAATGTCTAATATCACAGGCTGAAGTAGATCAAATAAAGCTTGTCGATGAGCGCGATGACAGTCCAATGCTATTGTTATAATCATAGGGTCACCATCAATAATATAATTTGCTTTGGTTATCTTATGAGTAACCTCTTCTTTAAGAGCTTCTTGAAGTAGTCGACATAAGAGATAAATCTCTCGTTCTCCTGGTTCACAGAAAAACAATGAGTATATACAATTTTTGAAGAATGATGAGACTTGAAAGGTTGGAACTGCAAACAGTAAACGTGAAAGATACCGGGGCTGTGTTTGTAAAGCATAAAATAGGTGAGAATAACATTTGAGTTTAGAACAGCGGCCTTGGTAAAATCTTGAAATATCGAAAGCTGTCCATTTTCTTGCTTCTCCACTACGTTTATTTCTTCTAGATCCGCTGATTGCCATAGACTTCATTTCTGCTAAAGCTTCCATGCTCATTGTTAATCTTGAATTACGGATTAGAAGACCAATGTTCTCATCAATCTCCTCAATCCGCTCATCCAGCTCACGGTTAACTCTGATATATTTGGTAATCTTCTCGATTAACCTTTGCATCTCACTTTCAATAATATAGTCTTGTTCACAGAGAGACAGAGTAAGACAGACATCACGTATTTCTTCCAATAATGAGATAGACGATGACTGGGATGTGCCGGTTGATGAGGCGAGACGTAATGCTAATCTTCGGTAAGGTTCTAGAGTTGGCAACACAGGCGTAGTCACTGAAGACATTTAAGTATACAAACTATGAGAGCACAAGTCAATATACAGTAAAAGAATTTACACAGTAAAAGTTTTAAAAGTAAGATTACAAATGATTGTTGAGTAGTGAAGAAAACAAATTAAAAAATTCAAAATAATAAACAAAAAATGACATCCCTTACTAAACTGACTCGCTAAGTTTGAGTCATGCAAACTGTTTACAACAAAAGTGTATCGATTCATTATCTTTTGATAATCGATTGTTGCATCGATAGTATTATCGTGTGAACTTTCAAAACTAAAAATACCAAATGTATTATTAATGTGTAATGTTTAATTTAATTAGACTGATTTCCTTTCAGTATTTTGATTAGCTAACATTCCAATACTTCGTTTACCCAGTGGTTTCACCAATTTATTCAACTTTTACTCTCTTCTGTTCCAGACTAAACAAAGCAAGTATCAAGAAAAATTTGATGGATAAATGCAAATCTTCTGTGTCTTTGCCTGATTTAACTTGATCTAAAGACCAAAACCATATCGAAGATCGGGACAATTTAGATTGAAAAGATGAACTACTTAAATGGCTTAAAATTGTCAAAGCATATCATAGGAAGAAGCATAAGATAGCGACGATTCATCATTATTGTTTACATGTGTCATTGCATGTGGATATTTGAAAGTGGTGATGACAACTGACACTCAAGACGTTTAGTTTTAGTCGCCCTTAAATTGACTGTTTGAAACCATTGCAGATGATGAGATTAAATTGTGGTTAGTCTAATCAGTCAGTCTGGAGAAGCTTTTCAAGTTTTTCATCTAATATTAACTGTATTTGACTCATGGTTACTCTGCGGTATTTACATTATTGCCCACTCAGCTTGATGTCATATACTCACAGTACTTGTCAGTGAAAACGACTTGAGCTGATAAACGTAGACAGTTCTCAGCTAAATTCAAATTTTAGCTCACGCTTTTTCTTGGTGTGATCCTAATTATCAACAGTTTTATCTTTTCAAGAAAATCTTTTATTCCGTTCTCAGCTGTTCAAACTTTCGAGTTTTTATTTTCCTAAATGCTTCTTCCTTGAACAATTGAACATAAGATTAATGCTTATACCACATTGTGTTTAAATTGCATTTGTGATTGAATAAACACTCATTGAAAGATTGAAAGGATCAAGGGCTGAGAATTTCTTGAGCCAATTTCAAAGTTGAATAAGATAACCATGTACAGATTGACCCCTTTCTGGTTATTCCGGTTAGTATTTAGTTTTCGGTTTTATATTTCTTCCAATTAAATAGAAAAGGCTCTCACCCTGAAAAACAATGGCAGACTGGAATCACTTGGTACTCTAAATAAACATGATTATAGCAAGATACCTTTACAAGATTTAGTAGTTTAGGAAACTCCAGATAAACTAAAATATAATTTTATACAGTCGAGACAAATCGCAACAAAAATATTTTCATGAAATATATTCTGATTCGATATTGAATCACATTGCAATTGTGCATTAATTTGTGAAAAATATAATGTACTATGATATGAATGAATACTCCAACTGATTTTCATGATTTTAATGATTACTCTTATCAATAATGTCTTTCAATGATAGAATTGGAAAGTTAACCAAACTGGTGAATCACTAGTTAAACAAGAAAATATAACAGCAACGATGAATGAAGTTTATTTAAGAATACATCGTCTTCGCTGAATAACAAGTCTAGCTGCAATTGATCTTGTAAACACAGACACACTCAAAATTTAAATAAGTAAGCCCTTGATTAGAATGACCGATTAGATTAGAATCACTTAACAAAATCTTTCCCAAAGAGTAAGGTTACCTTACTCTTTGATCTTTCCATCACTTCATGCATTTACTTATAGAGCTCATAAGATGGCGCTAGCGTTTAATCAGTGAAATTTTTATTAATGAATCGTAAGTTCATTTGAACTTATTGTTACTATTTCTTAAAATTTTTAGTTTCCCTAGATCTGTTTTTTGCCAAATTTGATCTTGTTCATAAGAAATGTGATTTCTTACTCTAAAACAATCTTGTGAGTACATTATGACTTGTGACTTTTCATTCATTAATCATTGCTCGGATCTATTTTAGATCATGTGTTGTCCTAGTCATTCATGTGTTTCAGGCTCCGTTCATTTCAATGAAGATTTTCATTTAATGTGTGTTGGAGATTCAGATAAATCTTTCGTAAGAATCTGTGCTCATGATTTTCAGAATCTTTCATCTTTGAAATCTAATAACAATAACATTGGAAGCAATACGTATAAAATAAATTACTAATGAAATTTTCATGATCTAACCTATTGATTGATGGTTTGATGGCTATTGTTTTGTCAATAAAGTTTCATCAGCTTTTACTAAATAATGTTATGTATTCAAAACAGTAGAATAGTTTTGAGCTCAAAATTAAGTTTATTGTGGTCAATTCATTTCAACTTTAATTTCACTGTTGGTTTGGTTTCGAACAATAATAAACCATTTGGATTCCTGGTCTGTAGTTCTTTGAATCATTATTATCACTTGATTACTTCGAGACGATAATATGGTAATAGATAGATAATAAAATGAAGTTTAATTTCACTATTGTTCTTAGGATTGATTAAAGTGATGACCATCTTGAAAAGGATTGTCAACCAAAAGTAGCAATTGTGGTTCAGCTTTTTTACTAGAGTTGATTATACTTCAAAGACTCCATTGTACATTCATAGGTAGTAAAGTAAGTTACAGGTAAATATAAATGAAGAAAAGGTTTGCTGCTGATGGTACTTGGAAATAACACTATTGACTTCCAGAACAATGTACTGTCGTACTTGGTTAAAATTGAAAATGGAATTGATCACATATTCAACTGCACTATGATTAAATAAATCCAATAAATATCCAGTTGACGGGATGCAAAATATCTTGGTGGTAATCAGATATTATGACAATTTGAAGTTTTCAATACATCTGACAAATTTGTGAGTATCAAATATTCATAACCATGAGATCAATAAGCGTTTCAAGGGCAGAAACAATTTGAGATCGATCGTATGCAGAGCAACATGAGACACACCATTTCCTTCCATTCATCAAGGGTTGAAAATAACGTTCAATTTCCTCTGAGCTTCTAGCTCCATCTAAATCAGAGTGAGTACCTAGAACAAAGAAAAATAATGGAATTAGTATCACTCATTGTTGGAATAATGAAAGAATTGGAACTCAAATCAAACTGTTAAATTCAAGGTGTACTCCAAATTATTCCCGTATAAGTAAAACAAAACAAGAATCAACCTTGAGTAAACCAAGAAAAGTAAAACAATGCAAAATTTGAAACAAAAACAGCAAATCGTAAAACCACTAACTACAAAAAAGTGATATGCTTCAAAATGAACCTATGGAAATATCCTTGAGAATAGAAAGCGACCGCAAATCCAGATTTTGTTGATTCCTAAGTGAAATGAACACAGGAAATTTGATATGCTTACCTAATATAAGGCAAGGTTTACTGGTGAGCCGTTGATCGGACAGAACAACTCTTAAAGCTTCCTTGGCAGTATTTAATTCCTCATCTGTATCAGATGAATCAACAACAAAAAGGATGCCATGTTTACTTCCAAAATAATGGTCCCAAAAGCGTTGAACTTGAAATGATCCTCCAAGCTCCTTTATACTAATTACAGTGTTCTTGATTGGCAATGTTTTAATATTAAATCCACTAGTAGGTTCACAATTAGATAGTGGTTCATCCACCAGATGAGATAATAAGGTTGTTTTACCAGCACCACTTAATCCTAAGCAAAGAACATTGTATTGATCTTGAAGAATGAACACAATTGGCTTGTGACACTGAATCCATTGCCAGCACTAAAGAGGGAATCATTTTTTCAACAAAAAAAGATCAAATTAGATGGATTAATAATATAAAATGAAAATAAATGATCGAAAAAATGTACGAAATGTAAATCTTAAACAACGGTTAGAATCTTACTTTTCTCAATCCTGTTCTGCATGCTGTGAAGCTTGAGTTAATTGTTTCTCGAACACCAGGCATCTCAAAAAGATCAATTGTAGCAGTTAACCGCAGTAAAATAGAGGAATCAAAAATAAAATGAAATGTCAGAAATAACCACAATTAATTATAAGTTCATGATGAAAGAATGAAGATCCGAAACAATAAAGGAGGGATTAGAGTGATGGTAGAAAACTGAAAAAATGAGATTTTTACACAGAAAAAGCGAAAAAATTATTTAAAATTTTCAAGATCCCATTGTTGTTGAGCTAACGGTTGATGATTTAATCACATTGATGGAAACAATTGACTTTAATCAAGTATTACAATTTACTATAAACTAGAAGGTAATTGTGTTAACAGCATGTTTAGAATTCTTCTTTGAACAGTTAACATTGTTTACATCGCATGGGTTGAGGGAAAACCAGAAGAGATGAAAATGAAAATAGAGAGAAAGCAAAATAGACAGAGTAAGAAATGAGCAAAGGGAAAGAGAGAAAGGTAATGCAAGATTTATTGTAGGTCTTTCAAGTTGGAAATGAATCAAAATTTCAAACAAGGTGATCAATTTAATGTCAAATGCTAACTCATCTGATGTTCAAATGGTAAAATGAGGGAAAATTCAACCCCAACGCTTCTTAACGGCTTTCCAATGAATCGAGATTCCTTCCAATTCCTTCAGATTCATCAAAAAAGGGTTTTTATGGTTAGATTTACAAGCTGTGTTCATTGTTTAATTATTATTAATAGTTAGCCAAATCTTAATGCTATTGAGCGTAAAGAGAGATTCGCATTTCTTATAGTTCCAACACTTATTTTTGCTAAGATTTTTAAAACATTCCCTGAATGGTCAACATTAGTCGGCTCATTACGCCAAGATAATAATAAATCCTTCCTGGCCATCGTAATTTAGCGAGGGAAGAATACAATTAACGAGGTTTCCTTGATTGAAAAGGATAAGGATGAGATAATAGCTCAGGAGTTTGTCATATGATGAAGACGAACATATCCTTGACCCAGAATCAGATGCTGACGCAAATAGAGGATATTCATCACGATGGTAACCAAGTTTCATCTTCATCTTCCCATCCATTTATTTATTAATTTGATAAAATTTAAGTCTTTAGTTTTATCCTTTAAAGGTTGAAATGGTGAAAATGATTAAATAAATGGTCAAATCCAATTTAATCTATTGAACCTGAACTAAGAGTGGTCTTAATGCATTAAAACAGTGGTATTTTGTTTCAATTTTAGGATGAAACAATTGAAAACTACTATGGAATTATTATATGTTAACCTTTTCATCTTTAATTAAAGTTTATTCTGATCTTAACGGTCTTGCTTTTATTCTAACATCTTAACCTTTAATTTTACTTTCACTTTCAATCTTTAATGCAGGTTAGACAGTTTTACAATTAGATAAAGTTCAATTTGAATTGTCCCAAGAATTAAAGATTGTCTTATAGCCATTCTAACTGAAGTACATTCACTGTTTGAAACACAGCTACAGTTAAGTATTTATCAGATTGATTCAACATTGAAAGGTGGTTTCTGATTGTTCAATTTGATCTATCGAATAATCTATCATTTTTTATGATCGTTACAAATTAACTGCTAATCTGACAATCATAAATTGTATTAAATTTTCAATCATTTGCTTTGTAAATGAATCAAAAATCAGGTGCAAAATGATACAATTTGATGTAGCTTATCTTTGACATCACATGATTCAAAATATTTTAGATGTAAAGGCTATGAGGATTAATTTTTGCGAATCAACATTCAAATGTCATTAGAGAATTGGTGTTAAATTTAAAATTTCCAGTGAATTTTGACATTATTAAAAATCTCTATTACGAGATCGAATAATCATCAATAAACGCGTCTTTGGATGCACTTGCGAGTGACAGTGAGCAAAAACCTGAGATTTATAAGCTGGACAAAATCGGTAATTAAGAGGACAAATTTACCCACAATATTGAGTTGATTTATTTTTTGGGTTGAAAGGGCATTGAGAAAACGAAAGATGAATGGAAAAGGAGATTATTAGACTAGTATGGAGAAGTGTTCAAGGTAAAAAGAGATCCATGGTTACAAATAGGTAAATTCGGGATGGACTTTAGAAAAGAGTTTTCATTTCAATTGGTTGGTACGATCAACACAGATCCTTTAGGGTAATGAAGCTTCTCATTTATATATTCATGATCTTATTGTTTAACAAGCTGCCTTGTTGTTATCTCCTGGTTCATCTTGTTTCGTCTTTGCAAACGTAGTTGTTGTTGCGTGAGCATTCCAAGATTTTAGTTCGTTATTTTCTGAGTTGGATTTATGAAGATTCAATATGTAATGTGTGTATGTATTCATGTATGTATGGATGTATTTAGAGTTGTGAGTTTTTCAATTGTTATGTATGTGTTGTATATGCGTGCAAATATATATTTATATATATCAGAGGTATATAATTCCTGCGTTTCTCAACAACAATTTCCAGATGAATTAGAACTGTTGCCTCCTAAAGGTACACTGGAATTTGAAGGTGAATGTTGAGGTCCGACTTTGATCCCATTAGATTCGTTATTGATGTCAAAAACACCCTCTTGGATTTTCTCGTAAATCTCTTTAGCAGTGTTAATGAAAGCCTCTTCGACATTGGCTGCAGTTTTAGCTGAAGTCTCCATAAAGATGAGACCATGTTCCCGAGCAAAATTTTCACCTTCTTCCTTTTTCACTTCACGTCGTGATTCTAAATCACTTTTATTACCGATAAGCATTATCACCATGTTAGAATTGGAATGTTGACGAGCATCTTCAAGCCATGTAGTCAAATGGTTGAACGTATCACGACGAGTGATATCATAGACCAATAATGCTCCAGCAGCACCTCTGTAATAAGATCGAGTGATAGACCTGAACGCTTCTTGGCCTGCAGTGTCCCATATCTGTAATTTAATTTGTTTCCCATCAATAGGTATCATACGAGCACCAAACTCAACACCAATTGTTAGATCATGTACTGGTTGAAATCTTTTATCAGTAAACTGTAAAAGTAAGCAAGATTTACCAACTCCTAAAGGATACAAAAATATAGAAATAATCAGTAAAATGGCCAATGGAAAGCTGCAGCCAAGCAAATGATTGTCAAGCAAACATATTGCGAGTTTAGAGGCACAAACAGGATAAAAATGGAGAGCTTTGAGAGAAAGAGAAAGCAACAGTAAACCAGGCAAAAGGTAGAAAGAAGATGAAAGGGAAAAGACTCAGAATTAAGGGAGACACAGTGTAGTAAAAAGAAATTAACCAGCAATGGTTAAGAGTAGAGTTGGAATGTTAATTAACATAAGTTACAACAATCACATTTTAAATTAATTTGAACATTACCTGTATCACCAATGATAATATATTTAAAAAGAAACGCATAAGACATTTTGACGATGACAAATTCGGGTTGTTTACAAAAAAATTTAAGGTTACAGCTTCAATATGTGTTTGTAAACAAGTAAGAGTTACTCCAATAATTTTAGATTATTCATTGATTGATGTTTCCTAACCATCGATAATCGACCAAAAATTCGATACATCGAACCAGAAATTCAACTTGCTTTTTAATCAATTAAGAAAATAATTTCTCAATTTATTCTGAATAATTTCATATAATCAGATTTCATTCAAAATATTGTTGATTAAATAATTCTCCAATTGTATCGCTCAATAAAAGCTTTTCAACTAATTGTAAAAACTATTAAACTCTATGACTTTTAAGGCGCTCAAGATGGAGCCACAAATCTTTCTATTAAAAAAGTCTGCGAAAGCGAATACAAAAAAGTGTTTGATTTAGTTAATACTTTAATAAACAATCAATCAACATTCAATATTAATGAGCATGAAAGATGGTAATTTATCTTTTGTTCACTTGACTTTTTCATAGCTTCAGATAAATCAAAATGTGTTAAAATATGTGAATTTATTTCTATCTTAGTTTACTCAAAAATCAATAACGTCAAGATTAACGGATTTTTTTCTGGTACATTTCTTATACACTAGTAGTCAGGGTTAAGTTAAGAAAAGTGGAGATTTTTTTCATAGTCGCCATCTAACAAGAAATAAAAGTACCTTTAAGATCGAACTTAATTTTTTATAGATTTCATTTTTTAGTGTCTCTTAAAACTGTAAATGCTCGAGATGGCGACACCTAAAAATTAACTTAACGCTGACCCTTTTTTGTTAACTTAACCCTGACTACTAGTGTACAAGGGAAACTTGCAGCCTTTAACCGGATAAAATGATATCAAATTGGTGGAATTACTTTGACAAACCAAACTTATTTATTGGATTGGATTAGCTTGATTTATGGTTTACCTTTTTCTTGAACATTTCGAGATTGTCAACTTGGATTACAATATCAGGTAAGCAATATTAAACAAAGGTTGAAATTTGAGAAATAAGTGAGACTCTGTCAACATAGTCAATCAGCAACCCTTTTTAACGTTAATATTTGGTTGATTTTGAAGACACTTGAAGCACTCAGTGACAAAAGCAGCACCTAAAAAGATGTTTATGCCTCCCTCTGAATTACGCAAGGTCAATAAATATTATCAAGATCTTTTTCTTTCATTCCTTCATTTAACTTGAACAAGTCGAGCTCACTTTTCCCATGTAACCTTAAATATTGTACCAAATTGACAGGCATTCAAATTCTAATTTTGATTTTTCTTTCTTTTCTACTTCAACAGTATCCTCATCATCATCAACACCAGCATCATTGCCATTCCAATTTTCACCGAACTCCTTATTTTTCACATTTTTTTCTTATCAACGTATCCCACACACTTTTGAATCAACTTTTTCCAATGGAAATAACAAGATATGGATTAAAGCGCCACTGGATGATTAAAAGACAGCAACACCAACAGACAACATGGATCAAGCTAAATCAGCTTGATTCCAACTGAAAGACTTAACACTTCGTTCTGGTTCCCTCTGGAAATCATCCAACCTTTGCTTTTCTTTGCTTTTCATTTCTACCAGTTCAAGTATATTCATCTTAAATAATAACAATACTACTGCTAAGAATAGCAGTGACAACGTCTAAGTAAGAAGAGTAGAAAAAAGTAGAGAAAAAGAAACAAAAGTTTCCTTCTAAACGTTTTCTCAACCAAACCAGCTCTTCTTACATTTATGTCCTTTTTTCCTTCTCCATGTCTCCATGTTCATCTTAAACTTGCATCCAAGTTGAGTGTCCAAAAGTATTCAGCTATTGGTGCAACATGAATGTTCATCTGTTCACTTTATACTCCACAGATCATCTAATTTTGTTACTTAACTAGATCAATGGAGTGTTAATTGTAGCGTCAATCATCATTTTGTATCAGCCTGATTCACAACAATACCAAGCCAAAGAAAAAAATAAAATAATATTACATTAGCCAAGGAACAAAACAAAAATGGCTTCCAATTGGATGTTAATTGTGTTTCTGTTCACATTATTGTTGTTTTTATTGCTCTTGATTTTACCCTTATCCACTGGAGCAACCAATAATTTATCCCTTAATTGCGATTTCAATTTATCAACTCAAAGTGATTACAAGTGTCATTGGATTGTTGGTTATCCGTTTCAATTGATTAAATCTGTCAATGAAAGTGAAACATGGCTTGATTTTAAAACATCAACTGTTAATCGTGAACAATCATCAGGATATCAAAATAATGGTATTCTGGGTAAACTTGTAAGTCCTGAAATTAATGTTAACAAAATGGATTCTCCAAGCCATTGTACACTTGTTATTACCATGAAAATGGCTAAATTTGAATCTGGTTTGTTTAAAATTGTCCGTCAATCAGTGACCAACCGAGAACCAGAAACTGTCCTTTCAAGTAAACCTGGAAATAACTATCAAAGGTAAGCAAAATGACTTTAAAACAAGATAATCACAAATTAATTGTGATCAACTGTAAACCAAACAAACAATTGAAGAGGTGAAATAAATCACCTAATGACAGGTCGTTTGAAACCATGTTTTCAAGCAACACATTTACAATTTACTCTGACAACATTTTGCTTCATTTCTTCACTATTTAACGTTACAGCACAGTTGCTCCTCAACATGATTGGTATTAATCACTGTCGTCTATTTCATCCTTTCCCACCTTCACTCTATTGTATTAATATTAATATCTGTTACCTTAAAGTTTGTGCTCATCAAAATTGAAGCCTTCTTGCCTTATTGTTAACTTTCAAGTTGATCATCAGAGTAACTCAGACAATAACAGGAAACATTTCTGATAAGTTTAGCAATGAAATGTTTTAATGATTTACCCAAAACTTCAATTCCTTCAATCAAATGTGATTGTTTGCAGCCTGACAATGTGACTGTAAAACGAGATAAAAGTTAAATTCAAAGTTGATTCAAAGTTGACATTGACCTTACAGTTAATTTTAATGTTGGCAACTCATCAACTAACTAAACCGTATAAATCGACTGACTAAACTTAACCTAATCAGATAAATTAAAGCAATTACAAATATGAACAATTAAGATATTTGATAAAACAAAATTACTTTCCAATGTAACATTTCAACCCATTGTAACCAATAATGCTCAGTTAATTGTCGATTGAAAATAATCTGACAAATTTTATAACCAAATCTCAACTAGTCTCGAGTTTAATTACCATTAAATGGTTAATTAAAGTCATTAACCCATCTTATTTTGACTGAAAGCTGTTGATTTTTGCATATTTAATTATAATCTTGTTTGAAGATTAAATCGAAACAATTGATCAAAGATGTAATTAAACTAATACTTAATCAAAGTCTTTTCAAGTAGATTCAAGTTGATCAAATTATAATAACAATTATTACAGTCATCAGTGCCATCACCATGATTACCAGAATCAAGCTGACAATGAATTAAGGTTGAAAAATGTGATTAACTTACTCAAACCTGCAACTTACCTTTAACCTTATTTTCAAAGCAAATGTGACAGGGATGAGCATGAAGATGAGTGATACGATAAGTCAGGATGAGATTGAGAAAAAAGACTTTAAACTGTTATAAATATGTGCACATTTAAACACTTTTTCACATTTATAAATATATTTATCACCAATGAAACCAACACTGTCACCATTTCATCCAATCTGGATATGATTCAAGAAAAGCAGTAAAAAATGAATGGCTAAAAATAAAGGTAAAAAAAGCAACTTCTTACAGTTTTCCAGTTCTCATCATTTGCCTCTTCATATTCACCATCCATCTCATCCCTTGATCTTACATTATACAATGTAATATAAATAAAACATCTAACAAGTCACATGAACATTTGACTTCCTCACCAATAGCCTGAAGCATTCAATTTCAACCAATTCAATTCACTTGCAATTCTCAAGCTTACCAACTTCCAAATTACTGACCATTTAATGATTCCAATACCACATGATGTTAACAGTTAACAATCAGAATCATCTTGTGGTACAATCGACATTCAATATTTAATTGAATAATAAACGAACAAAAATCTTTAGACAACTTTAAATTGTTATTCCCAAAATGAAGCAAATTGAACTAAAAATTAAACTCATTTACCAACTAATTGAAGGTTTAATGGACAGTCAACATTACAATTGTTTAATTACCGCATTGGAATCAAATCAGATAAATTTTTACTCGACATTCGGGAGTTGAGTTGAGTTGAAAAAACATTATTAACCTTGTTGCTGTTGGAAGAAATGACATTTTGAATTGCTCTGTTGATTAGTTAAGTACTCAAACTAAATTAACAATAAACAACAATGCAACAGAAAAGAAACTTTCTCTCAGGCAATTTTCATAATAATCAAAAGTCGATTAGTGATTACCTTTAAGGTAACAGCAACAATGAAAAAGTGAACCTATTATAATCCAGAAAAACAACATCAAAATATAATTAACTAATTGGTATAAAGATGCTGAAACATTTTAGTCAATATTTTAGTCAACAGTCTCATTACAAGTAAAGAGCATTCAAAATCTCATTAATTGTTCATTTTTAATTTTTACTCAAAACACAAAAGCTCAATGATTGCAACGAAACTCAATTTGACTGAATAACTTGGAAAGCTTATTAATTATGATTTATTTCATATTTCTTCATCTCTAAATTGAATCAAATTTGTATTATTCCTGGTTAAATTGCAGTTCAACTTTTGCCTGAATTGGCTTTTTTTCTGGACAAAAGTCAATTTATTTGTCTATTTTACTTTGTATTAGAGCGATCCATTGATGGTTACCCTAGCATAGTTAACTTAACTTGAGATGGATAAAAACACTCTTAAGTTACTCTCCAGATTGTGTTTGATCAGGGAATAAGGTTCGGACGAATTCTGATTAGTTCTGATTAAGTTGTGCGTAAAAACAAAAATTTTTGACTAAGAAATTTTTTGAGCGCAGAAATCACAATTTTTGCAGATTTTTCGAAATTTTGGACTTGAAATAAGACTTTTAGCTGCATCTGGACTTCAGATTGGATGCATAAGTCGGCTGGATTCTGAATATAAAGTCCAGAGTCTTTATTTCTCGCGTAAAGTCGAAAAATCTGTAAAAATTTTGATTTCTGCACTCAAAAAATTCCGCTGTCAAAAATTTTTGTTTTGCGCACAACTTAATAAAAACTAATCGTAAATTGTCTAAACCTTTTTCCCTGATCAAACACGACCTGGAGAGTAACTTAGAAGTGTTTTTGTCCGTCTTAAGTCAAGTTAACTATGCGAGGGTAACCATCAATGGATCGCTCTAATATTATTTAACATTGGACTAAACCTTTGATATATCAATAGATGTTAGTTATTAATATAAAAAAAAGGTTCACAAATTATTGCAAGATAATAATATGTAATACAATCAGAAAACGATGAAATAGGCAAAAGTAATACAATTAGGCAAGAAAATGTTTTCCTCTATCATTTATACATTTGAAATTACATTTATCCATTTACTTTACTTTCTGGTGTTTACTTTATTCATTCATTGGGAATCGAGAGTTGATCTGATAAAAGATACTCACCAAGAAAATTCACTTGTTTCAATACTACAAAACAAATAGACACATCCATTATCATTGAACAACAACACACATAAAACAAGGTTAAACCCAATACAGTAATCTTCACTTCACCAATTAACAGTCTTTTTGTAAAGTACAAAAATGATGATAATAAGTAGGATTACATTATTGAACAAGCAACAATATGATTAATTAATTACTCGAGTTACATTTAATTACTTGAGATTAATTAAATGGCAACACACACAAAGGTCCACATTGAAAAGCTAACCTTTAATTGTAAAAAAGTGAACCATTAACCAGTTTACCAGAAAACACAGTTTACCTAAAAATAGCAGTTTAAGGTAAATATCAAATGATAGTTTTAACAACTTGAAATGAAGATATTAATAGCTTGAAATGCTGATAATTATACTCATTTAATGAATATGTAAAGACGTCAAATCGTTTATCCTTTCAACCAAATCAAGATTGATGCCTAATTATTGGTAATGTTGATTATTATGGTTTTACAAAATTGTGATTCGCAGCAAGAAATGGTAATCACTATTATAAATATCTCTGGGTTAACCAACAGTTGCTTTTAATTGATGGTTTAACAGTTACCAATGATCTTTGATTGTTAACCAGCTTGTTACCTTATTGTGCAAAATTAGTTGACCTTTCAAAGTCTTTGGCAACATCAAAGATGTCTATCAATGAAAATTATAATCAACCATTTATGGTGACAAAATAATGATCAATTTGTGATAATTCAAGTCAATATCAAGTTAACATCATTTCTCAACTTTTACCTTTTGTCAGGTTTTCTTTTCACCTTTTCGTTATCCTGAATACCTCATTTTGTTCAAGTTTTGAGATGAATTTTTTGTGCCTCTATCATTATGGAAAAGATGTGCAAGATTAGGAACTCCACATGAACAGAACAACCTGAATCTCCAACTTTTCAATATTTTCTTTTCCTTTTCACTTTTCCATCTTTCAAAATGATGATCATTATCATGAGGAAACATTGAAAGAAGGTTGAAAAGAATGAATTTAATCAGGTAAAAGTAACTAGAAAGGTTGGAAATGTCCATCAATGTCCATCGACGAAGACAGGACAAAAAAGCTGAAAATGAGTTTAAAGTTGAAATGAAACAATTTTATCTAAATTGCTTTCCATCATTTCCAACCAATTTAAGTGTTATCCTTTCCTATTTGAATTCAAAGCTGAAAGCTTCAAATGATATTAATAATGATAATAATGTTGACTTGAATTGATTTTGAATTGAAATCATTTTTTTCTCATTTTTTCTGATTCTTTTCTTGTTATAACTGAAAGTGAAAAAAGTGACTTGAGAAAAGTATCCTTCAAAGTATCAGTTGCAATACGCGAAAAAAACTGAAGGATGATTTTGATGAGGTAAAGTATCTCTCATGAAACTCATGAGATGAATTATTGAGTTTTTTTCTTGAAATAAAAAATTCAAATGAAATGTTTTTTCCTTCATTATCATCATTTTTTATTAACCTTTTTTCACTCGTTCATCTTTCCCATTATTGACATTTCCATCATTACCTTTCATCCAACTTCATTTGTCTCCAAGCACGATGGATTATGTAATAATCTCACTGAATGTAAATACGAAACTGAACAAATCGAATGTCAAAGAGCAAAATTTCAAGTTTTCTAAAATTTATATTAATCAATTCAATGGCATGCTTGAGGATGCAAAAATAGCTTTGATTCAAAAAGAAATTTCATTTTTTCGATTAATTCCTTTCATGAGATTTCAACATTCAGTTTGGATAAACTGCTTCCAGCTAAAACATATGTTGATATGTATATCAGTATTGCTTTGAAGCAATTAGCCAATCGAAATATTTTCATGAAAACACTTTGAAAACTCTTTTCGTTTCTAACGATTCGTTTCAAGAATTTGGTTGCTCAGTTCCTAGTCAATGAATAGATTTATTTCGTGTGTTGATTCCAACTGAAATGCTGCAATTGCCAACTAATAGTTTTCACTTGCAATTAAGTAAATCTTTTTGTTCTTGGAGGAAAAGTAGATGAAATGCTGATGATTGAAAAAGCATCAATAAAAGTCTTCCTTCATTGTACTGCAAATATTACTTAAGGAAAAGGGAAAATGGATGTTTCTCAATTGTTTCGTTTCTTTTCATCCTTTTTCATCTTTCCCTGATATTCAGCCTTCTCAAAACTCACTGATAAAGATGCTGATCTGGAATAAGAAAAATGATCTCAAATCCTTCGAGGATTTGCCAATGACCATTGATCAGTTGATTGTTGATCCTTGTCTGTCTTTAAATAAACCTAAACTCTACCAATCAAAACAAAATGAAAGACATTAACAATCAAAACAGACTTGACTTGCTTTAGTAATGTTCAGTAATTTTGATTTTTCATCGACTAATGATTATTGATGTTCACAACAAACAAATTGACTCTGAAATATTTTACAAATAATTGGTTATCTGGTTACCAACCATTTAATTGCTAGCTTTCAGTTCTTTGACCTTTGACTATTGATATTTTAGTAACTTTAAATGAATCGCCGAATCTCAGGCAATGAAAATTTCATCAGTGAATGGATGATAAATTAAGATGAACAATCTGAAAATGAATTATTTCTGAAGTAAACCGTTTATCGAGTTTCTTTCAACCTGACTTTTGGCAATAACAAATGACTATCAAAATCTTGAATCAAACGATTTTGGGTAAACATCAGTTAATCTCAACGGAACATTTGGTTTTGAATTTTTCATCAACTCGATTCATGATACATTCAAGTGTTGATCAATTGTGAAATGGAATCACAAATTAACCTATGCGCAGAAATTCTTGGACAGATTAGTTAAATCCTTTTTTCTCGGAATCTGTTTGACCTACGGCATTGAAATTTTCTAAGAATATTAATTAAACATTGGGCTATGATTGTATATAAAGCTCAGAACTTTCAGGCACCTAATTCACTAGTTATTCATCATGTCTTCACTGCATCTAAAACCAGCGTGTCAAAACTTTTTTTTGTGCAATTCAGAAAAGTTATCTAGGTCAAAAATCGTTGCAAAATTTGTTGAATTCGGTGTCCCTCGATCAACTGCCAATCTTTGGTATAATTTATTGAAAGAAAATGTTGAAAATTTTTTAGTGAAAAATTCTGGTCGACCTAACATGAAAATTACGCCATCGGTCAAGAAAAAAGTTCTTGGAATTACAGAGAACAAGATTTTCCCTGGATTTCGAGCAGTTGGTAGAAAATTGAATGTGACTGGTGCGACTGCTAAAAAAATTTGCAAGCAACTCAATGTGAATATCAAAAAAAGAAAAAAAGTTCCAAAAGTTAGTGAAAAACAAGAATCAGTGATCGTTGACCGAATTCCTAAATTGAAGGTAAAATTGAATTATCGAATAGTGATTTTAGATGATGAGACTTATTTTGACTTAAATGGGCATAATTTTCATGGTGGAACTCGTTATTCTTACATTAATAATGAACAAGTTCCTAATGATATCAAATTCAGATATCAAGAAAAATTTGGAAAAAAACTGATGATTTGGGCAGCAATTAGCGAGATCGGGATCTCAGATGTGTATTATCATGTTTCCAATGGAGCAATGAATTCTGATATATACATCAGTGAATGCATTGAAAAAAGACTAAAAAAATTCATTGAAAAACATGGTAAACACAGAGTTATTTTCTGGCCCGATTTAGCTTCTTCGCATTATGCAGCAAAAACTTTGTTGAAACTTGAACAACTTTCAATAAACGTTGTTCCGAAGGATTGTAATCCTCCTAATATGCCTCAACTTCGACCAATTGAAACCTTCTGGTCCCACTTGAAAGCACGAGTCTATGCTGATGGATTTCAAGCTAAAAATACCGAGGAATTAATTGCTAGAATTAAAAGTCAAATAAAAAAATTTGACTCTGCCTATTTCAAGAGGCTAATGAAAAACTTAAAAAATAAAATTGACCTTTCGTGTCAAAATGGATTAAACTATATCCGTGAATACCTCTAATATTGTATTAACATTAACTGAAGAAAAAATTAAAAAATATCAATTCACTGATTAGTTGTAAGCAATTAACCAATCTGTCCAAGAATTTCTGCGCATAGGTTAGTTACTTTCTAACCAAAAAAATTGCAAAGAAAAAAAGTAGAGAAAAATGAAAAACAATGAATTCGACTCGATTGAATCCAAATCATTTCCAAACATCAGAATAAATTAAAATTTGAAATTCGAACATTTCCTGTTCAAAGAACCAAAAAACTCAAATTTCATCTCGAAACAAGTCATTAATAGCGAATTTAATTTGTATTGAAATTTAAACATTAATAGTGATTCATAACATGATATCACTGAAGTTATTCTAAAGTTAAACTTTTCATTTCATTGTATTGCCAATTATTTCTGGAAAATGTGAGACGAAACTTTTCGATTGAATTTCGCTGTAAAATTATGAAAAGAACAACTTAAAAGATCAATTTTTCTATTAAACTCAATTGTTGTAATTCGAGTTTAAAAGTTTCACTTTTACCTCACATCATTAACCAGAAAGATTCAATAACAATATTGGTTATTGGTCACTTTACAGGGTTTAATCGTTGATTTATCTAGAAACCTTTAATTTTGAAGCAAATTCAAGTGAACACATTTCATGAAAAGTAATAAAGTTTTGAGTAATTTTTTAAACCAACCTTTTATCTTATTAATACAATTTACGCCTAACAATTGAACAGCAAATCTTTAAAGGTAATACATTTTTACTCAATCAAATAATACTTTTTTTACACTTGAGTTTCTTTTCAAGTGAAAGCAAACACTTTAATCAAGAGATGATAAAATTTATCACTTGTTCAGATGATATTTCAATCTAAAAAGTATGATGAACAAGTGAGAAAAAAAACTCTTGATGTTATCCTTTTTACCCAATATTAGCCAACTTAACAGGGAGTGAAAACACGATCTTTTGATGATTTATTTTTTTCTGGTTTCTTCGATATTCTCATCTCTGTTCATCCTGATTATCAAGCCTATCATTATCATCATCAGAACATCATCATTTTAAACAGAAGATAAAAGTATAATTATCTTGTTTTGACCAGAATTTCCTTCAACCTAAAATTTATCTTGGACTTTTGTCTTTTCATATCAATTGCTTTTCCCTTGAAATGACAAAACAATAAGACTTATTGCTTATCTAAAGTTATTATTATCAAAATACTTGTATTAGGATAACAATAATATCTAATGCTTTGCTTATTTATCAGGGAATCAACAATAAAACAAGAACAAAAGTGAAACTTGAAATGTTTCTAACTTTTTTCTTCCTTTTCTTTAATCTCTCTTTTTCATTCTCAATTTGAACAGTTTCAATAATTGAGATGGAGAAGAGAGGACAAAAAAAGCTAAAGAAAATTACCTGCGAATTTGAAACTCGAAAAAGTTCAGCAATAACTTTACTCTCCAAGGAGTTGAATTTGAAACTCGCCGATAAGTAAAAACATTTGTTATTGCAGGTGAAATTTGTTATCAAATGTTGAGTTTGAAGGAAAAGTGGAATTGCTATCAAAAATGGAATCATTTTGTGATAAATAGCGTTGAAATGTTGATCGAGTAACTGATTAAAATAATGATGTTGATGATAAGATTTAATCAACCTTTCATTGAAAAGGTTTCATCAATCAACTGTGAGAGTCAATGAGCAATGAAAATGAGATTACAAGTGAAATATAAACAAGAATCGGGTAAACATTGATGATATTGAAGGAATGATGAAGATGGTAAACTCATTGAATAAGATTATCTCTTTGTGTTCCGTTAACTCAACTCATATTGATTGACTTTGGCCATCCTTTTATTGCAAATTATTGGCTAAAAATGACCTTTCAGAGTAACGAACAGAATAATGTTGATAATTATTATGATATTTACATTACACCAGTCTGGTCAATATTTCATTATCGAACTCGTTTTTTCTCGTATTTCAAGTAATGATTATAATTTGTGTTTTCAAACAAAACTGTTAAACGTTTGTCCAGAAAATAAATTAATCTTGATCAAAATGAAATGATTCTGGGTTTGACTTGTTCCAGTTCTAATGATAAACATAAGTTGATTATCAAATTAATTGCTTACTTGACATTCAACTCATTTCTACTGATTAATTAACTTGCTTCGAAAGATTTTGTTCAATTCCTAGAATCGCAAGTTTTCCCTCGAAAAAGAAAAATGTTTTTGTTTTTGGCTCAGAATTTTTCTCGTCAATTTTTATTGTCATGAGATTCTTGAAGTTTCATTATTTCGTCGAAATTGTCATTTTTCGATTTACGATAATCTTAAATTTCTTTTAATGATGCAGTTTGTATTCACTCTTAATAAGAGTTTTATAATTTATGAAAGATGAAAGGAAAAAGTAAATTTACATTTTCAGGGAAATGATTCACTTCTACTTTATGTGCTTTCATCTTTTAATCATCTTTAATTCAAACTGTAATCTTTAATCTTGTACCGTAATCTGATGCAACTTCACCATTCCCTGACAATCGAGCATTTTCATTCTCATCTTGATAACTGGAAAAGTTTAATATCAAAAGTTGTAATAAAGTAAACAAGATGACAATTTTTATTATCATTATCATCATATGCAACTCTTTTTTAATATCATCATTCTTTTGGTGAATAGAGCAAAAAAAGCTTTACAACATTTCACTCCATCACAATAAAGTGAATGAACATGATGAAAAATTCTGATTATAATGGGTTTGGATGTGCAAAAACAATGTTAATGCCTTTCCTCTTCCATCCATTCCCTTCCCATTCTTTGCCTAATATTTATGCATTAATTTAACAAAATATCATTTTGTATGGCAACTGTGAAGGTTAAATATTGACGATTAAATGGAAACAAAGTTGAACAAATTTTTCATTTCAAATTATCCCGAAAATTGTCTTTTAATTTTTGCACAGCCAACAGTGAACCTTACAGATCGCTTCGTTCAAGCTTACAGTTGGTTAAAATGTTAGGAATAAAAGATTTAGAAACAGACTTTTGTTCATGAATCCACGAAAGAAGTTCAGTGGAAATAACGAAAGTCTCATGACTTTCTCTTTATTCCTCAAAACTCGATAAATTTCGATTCTAATTAACTGATCAAACTTTCAGAGTCTTGAATCGATCCATTTGATTTCCACTTATTCTCAACAGAAAGGATTTCCGTTCTAATTCTTGGATAAGATCGCTCTTTGAAGAGTCTTCAATTTCAAGTTTTCTCATTTTCTCATCCAATTTATCATGATGAATCAAATGAACTTTGCCTAAGCTGGTCATCTAAACAGTAAACTAAAAATGAATATCATTCCGAATGAAGAATCAAAAGAATCTAAAAATTTTGAAATTTTGTCAAAAAAACTCCAAGCTGAAGATTCAACCATAAACATTAAAACTAATCAAAGTATAATAATAATTTGAAATTTCAAAAATTCTGTACCAAAACAACTCACTGAGTTAATCTGAAAGCTTAAAAACAAAAAATGTAAAAAGACTGCATTTACAGAATTTTTCTCCCAGAAATAATTTTCCAAAATGTTACAGTTACAGAACTTTCAAAATATTCCCAAATTATCTCTCAAACCTTTCCAAATCGTTGACTAATTACCAAGATATTATCACAGTTATAATGATTTAATTACTTTAAATATTTACAAATAGATAATTGCATTTCACTCAAATCCAAATAACATTTTCATTTAACTATTACTTTAATAACTACAGATATTGTAAACTTGCAAATAACTATTTAACATTTAATTTTGTGGTTTAGTTAATTAGTCTATTAACAAGGAAACCTTTTGCAGCAATAAAATGGTTAACTGTAATGCTGTGTTTATTAAAACGGAATCAATTGTTTATTTGAATTCTTTGTTCTGCTAATTACATGTCACAATTTGGGTTGATTTTGGGCTTAATTTTGGCAACATTTTTCTTCTCTCGGATTCCGTTTATATTTAAAAACTGTTACAATGATTAATTACAACAATTAATGAACAGTCAAACAAGTTTTCCTTTGATTCTGAACATCTAAACATTTGAACAGTTTCACGTTTCATGGAATCACAATGAGATTAATTGTCTTTCTTTTTCTTCTGCTAATTGTTTCACAGATCATTTTACCTTTGAAACACTTTAATGTTTCCAATGTTTCCTCATTTAATTGTTTACTCAAGCTCATGATAAAATCAGAGCACAGCATTCAATGAGCTGAATAAATTCATTGATTGTCTCAGTTTTTCCCTCCTTTTCTCATTTGTTAGCTTTTTCCTATTTTTCAACCGACAGTTTACCAATTTAATTATTCAAGTGATCAATTAATCGAAAGTAATCGCTATTAAAATTGAAACTTTGTCAATTTAATTCACTGATTTATTATTAACCAAAGAAGTTGATCAGTCTCATGTTTTTTCATTACATTAAAAGCACTTTACTTTACTACCGTTAAGGTTTAATTGGTTTACAGTTGAACCAGATTAATGATTGAATCAACTTTTCCAGTTTCAACTCAACTTAATTTACTCAATTTGCTGGAAATGTTGTCAAAGGTAAACTCGCTTTTTGTAGTGAATATCAAAATGAACAACAAGTTATCAATTAACTGTTTCCGAACCAATCCATCATCTGTCATTAGTTGTTGAAACAAAAATCTAATCATCCGATGAAACGAAAATGTAGTTTCGCTGTAAATTTCATTAGATTATTTTATGCTGGAAATGGGAAAATTGAAAAATATTTTGGGATTTTACATTATTTACAGGTTGAAGATTTTAATGAAAAATATCCAACTTTATTTTCAGTTAGAATCTGGAAAATGGTTTAAACAGTTTTTTGGTTTAATGTTGAACTTGCATCAAAGTTGAGTTCATGATGGTCATTCTTTTTATCAAAAGGATTCAATATTCTTGTGGGTTGGCCTGACATTTAGTTTTGATTATCAAGTATTTAAAAGTAAAAGTTGTTTAAAAGGTTTTCATTATTTATACAAGTAAAAAGACTGATAATGTTTACAGAAAAGTACATCTGTCAAGTTAACAGGCGAAATGCAAGAAAATAAATTAAAAGAAAAATAATCAGAATCTGAAGATTTTCAGTTGACTTGCACTTGTGTGCCTTGAATTTAAATTATAAATCCAATTTTTCGCTCTTTAAACTTTGTAACTATTAATGTGACAAACTTAATATTCAAAGCCTGGTAAACTTTTGAAAATTCAAAGGTTGAGTTATTTGAAGATTAGACTCAATTTTCGAGAAACTTGTTTCATTATTAAAAATTCAACATTTGTCTGGGTTTGGTGTAAGAATGTAAACCTGAAAACCTAGACTAGTCACACTCGAGACAAAAACATGTTTATTTTAGGCTTGACTGGTGTCTCGTTTCAAGATATCATGTAATGAGAATCTCCAGTATTCTCCAGGTTTGCGCTTGTGAAACCAGGTTTATCGACGAAATGACCTTATGTTTGCTGAATAAACAACTGAAATCTAACCTGAAAAAGATCTGATCTATTAGTTGAAACAGATGAGTTTATGCATGATCGAGGTACTCACCAAGGTTTTCATTTGAAATCGTCTGTTTCATTATTTATTATTACTTAACTTGTCACCCATTGTTTACCATTATTCTGGGTTGAATCAAGTAAGATAATGATTATGGTAACAATAAGGTGAAAGAAACATTCAAAGGCTTTCATGAAAGAAACAAAGTTATTTATTTTTGTATATCATATGAAATCTTGACTCAAGGTGATGAGATGAATGTTGAAAGGTGCTGTGAATAACAAAATGAAAAGTAACATGTTATGATTGGGTAAACAATCATTCTTAATGAAAGTTAATCTCCATTCTAATCAGATAAAGTCATTAATCACAATTAGCTAAATAGATATTCATTTCCATTGTCTATCCATCAATACATTTCACTCGAAAAGCACAAGAATCAAATATCGAGAGAAACAATTTTGTTCCCTTTTCTTTCAATCAAACTCATCAACTCATCCCAATGTTGAGATGAAATTATCAGAACGGATGAGGAAAAAATAAGAAATAGGAAACTCCAAATTGACTGAAATTCCAATAAACAGAAAACTAATTAACTTTCCAAGCTGGGAATGACTTTGCCTCCCAGTCAACATTCTTATAAGGAAAAATAGATAAGAAAAATAAGAGAAAAACATTGATATTAACGGAAATATCAGAATTTCTTTTCGACTTGTTTCCCTGATTAGAACTTTTCTCGAAATTTTCTCATTCTTAAATTACACGGAAAAGAATTGAAAAAATGTTTCCTTTCTCTCATCAAATGTTATTCCAAGTTCCCAAGCAAAACGCAATGTTAATCGTAAAAATAACTTTTATCAAATTGAATAAATTGTCTTTTCCATTGAATTCAATTTGATTTCTTATTTACTTTACATTTGCATTTCAATTGCAAAGTCAAAACTAAACTGTTCAGCAATTTGTTAAATTAGTGCATCTTAAATTAGAATCAAACTGATTAAATATTACGAGTTATTAAAGTTAATCAATTTTCCCTTTCAACGATTTTCTGACAACATTTCCTTCCATTGAATCAAATGCTTTTCATGAAATATTGAATGAAGCTCAATATATTAATAAGAAGTTAATCATGATTAATTATTATCCTTCCAATCATTTCAATATTTAATCTTAATTTTCCCTGAAAACACTTTAACAATGAAAGACATTTTCAGAGTTAATCTGAAAAAATTATTTTTCACTTCTCATTATCATTAATTTCTCATCCTAATATCACCATTATCATAGTCATTATTATTGTTCAATATTACTGTAAACTCAGCCCTGTCAATGGCGTGTTATTTATGGTTAAATGAAGTTTATCTTTCCCTTCCTGATCCTCCATTCCCAGCCAATTCCGTCACTCTCAAAAATCTGTGTTTATATACTTGGCTTCATCGTAATGCTTTTACCATTTACTAACTATTGTAAACTTGCTATTTATCTGGAAAAGAGAGCAAAATTTGGCTTCCACTTTCCCTTCAATTTCAGCTTCATCTTCAGGGAATTATTCTGAAAGTAACTTTTATTCACTATAATCGAAATTTACAATCCAAAAGGCAACCGATAACATTGGAAAAAAATCTGAACTTCTAAATTCTAGATTTTTTTCGATCAAATTCGTTCGACAAAATTTGTCCATTTCATCATTTCCAAATTAATCAATTATACTCTCAAGATTTTTTCGATTAACTTTCATGATTTATTCACATTTTTTCTTCTTCGTCCAGTTTCTTGTCGCCAACTTGTGTCTTTACAATTACATAAGTTGAACTCATTTGGACAACTTATTTTCATCAAAAAGTAATTCACTTTTTTTGTTCTGATATTTTTGACTTCATCTTCCGTTTGTCGTCATGAATCACAGACGTTTCAGGGTAAACTTTTCTCTTTTTTCATTCATAAACATTATATGAAGCAAAAACAGAATTGAAATGAAACATAAGACTTGAAATGAGTATAATGTCCAGTCAACTGTGAGTAAATCTGATGAAACGACTTGTCTTTTCACTTTGACATTTTACTGATGATAATGATAATAAAATGATGAAAGAAGATGAAGATTACAACTTGAAGAATAATCAAGATTAATTTATTTTTTGCTCATCAGTTCATATTTATTGATGTTCACAGATTCAAAGTATTGATGTTTCCATCGATTTACAAATCATAAATCATGAATTTACGATAATTTCAGAGAAAAATTTCGTTCGATTTAAAGTTGGAAGAAGGCAAAAATTTGAAAAATACTCTTTGATAACAATAATAACGAATATAAATCGAAATTTCAAGACGAAAAGTTATTGAAAAGAACGATGTAAAAAGTGAATCAACCATCGATGACCATAATGAGAGAATAATTCAATCGAATCATAAACAGAGAACATGGAAGAAAAATTTGAACCAATATTCGTTGCAACATTATTCTATCAAAACTTCGGAAAAGTTCACTGTTTCAATATTTCACAAATATTATTCCATTCAAGTTTAATAAGTGAAAATGTAATCACATTTCTTGGAAAAGCAATTTTTCTCGTTAACTAAATGATTGCAGTTTGACTTGGCATCGTTATCAAGATTGAGTTTTATTTGCAAAAGGTTAGCTATTTTTTGTATTCGTTTATCATATTCAGAAGTATGTAGGAGTCAATTTCCACTGAAAAAGTTTCGTTATGCTTTCGTTACTTCCAGATATAGAAATTCTGAAAATAGTTCTTATTGGCTGAAACAGACAGATGTACTCATGGTTGCTATTCATCATTTACATCTTTGGTCAATCTATTCTTCCAAAAATAGCATAAAACTTCTAAACCTGTGTAAAGGGTTAACCACAAGCGACAATTTATTTAACTGAATTACTTTCACCACTTTCAATTGTTGCATTATCAAAGTTGCTTATGTAATAAACCAATTTAATTGTATAATGTCCATAAGAGATGCCGATGCTGCGGAAGCTGCTGGACTACAATAGAAACATAGTTTGATAGTCTCCTCATGTTAGATAACCAATAAAGTTTTTTTACGTTTTTTTGAAGCGTAATACACAAATCGTTATTAAAAGCGTAAAAGTGAGCGAATCGAGCAGATTAAGATATCATTGAAGTAAATGAATTAGCATTAGACTTCAAATTAATTCAATTGAAAAATTCAATTAAGTTAGTTAATTTTATGAAATCATGGGAAATCGTCAGATTATAACTCATAGTGTTTTGCTTTACGAGTTCAATCTCGAACCATCAGCGCCAGGATGTCTTGTAAAAGTTAATCGAGCATTTGGTCAGAGTGCAGTTAGTCGTAATAAAATCAAAAAATTTGCATCTGGTGACAAATCACTTCAAGATTACCGCGAACGAGGCAACGTTCGTCAGTTTGTAAGAGTTACCTGAAAGCTGTCGTTGATGATAGACCTGATTTAACCTGTGAACAATCGGCCTCCGTGCTTGATTGCAGTACAGAGACCATGAGAAAGTATGTATTACATGTCATCGATAAGCAAAGCTACCGAAATGGTTCCACAGGAACTCATTGATTGTCAGAAACAAAACCGTGTGTCAATATTGTCCCTATTGCTACGCAACGAAACAGGGAATTTTCTAGTAACGGGAAAGGGATTGAATACAACAATATCAGCAGAAGAGACGATTCCAGAGAACTTGTTCTCAGTTAATGTAAAAAATTTAAACCTTGAACTTGACCTTCAGACAAGATGCATGAAGAACTACGTTTATAAGGAAGAAAAAATAGAAAATTCTGAGTATTTTTAGTTTATCGATCTAACTGAATCTATTTCAAGAAAAATCAAGGCAATTGAACGAAATGGTTCCCATTAAAACCTAGAATTAATTCATTGTATTATAAATATGATTGAATTGCTAAGTTAGACAATATTTTTTAGTCCAAAGAGTCGAATGTACTTTTCCAGGTCTACATTCATATTACAAGTTAATATTATAATACCATGGAAGCGAGATGGGCATAATTTGATAAAATGAAATTTACTTTTCTCAAGACAGAAAAAAAACAATAAAAATTATCAATCAGTTAAGTGGACATTGTATTCGAGACTTATCAATGCACTTTGTCCAAAAAGTAAATAAATGACCTCAGCTAATTGAATGCATTGATTTATATGAAAATATGCATTTCTTTAAAGTTTAATCAGAATAAAAGATTCGCCTTTTCAATGAAAAACTTTTTGCACAAATTTTCCACTTTACTTTGAACCCTGGAATGGAGTTATTTCATAAATGAATCTACGAACTGTTCACTGAATGTCCATTTCTGAATGTGCATTTATTCACACTTGATTTGACTCTTTTTTATCCAGTTTCCCTTTTCACTCAATTTATTTTGCTTTTAATCATCATTATCATCATCGATTAACCTTTTACCTTCATCTTTGTCATCTATTATTCAATTTAACCATTTCTTACATCATGATAGCATAGCATTCATTTGATCATCAAAATCACCTACAGTTGAACAGAAAGAAAGTAAACAAAAAAATGTTTATCTTTCCCATCCTAAAAGAGCCTGTCATTTATAATTCAAAAAACGAGTATAAAATAGTGACATTAACGAATCACTTGAGACCCAATAATATCCAGACTTGCCAAAAGTATCCAGGATAACCAATCAATCCCAACTCCAATAGTTTCCTAAAAAACTCAATGTTGGTTATCCATTAACACAAAAAGATCACTTCAACATCATCACCAGCTAATCTCACCAACATGAACATGCATTTAAAATGAAAATATTCAGCTTCTGATTTCTGCAACCGGAATCGAACAAGAACTTCTGACAATTAAATCTACTTTTCTCAATTCTATTGTTAAGCCTCTTGAAAAAGCACAAAGCAAATGCGATCGCTTAGATTGACACTTTCAATTGCTTTCCTCGAAACTCTTCCCAAATTGAATATTAATATGAGACAAAAACTGGATCAAACTTTTATGTATCAAAACTCATGTCATTAAATCTATCAAACTCTGACAGAATTGAGTACAATTTCCGTTCGAACCAATTATAACTGTTATTCACTCCCAGTGAACCTTTGTTATTACCTTTGAATACTCTTTATCATTATGATAATTGTTGAAGGAAACACATAGAAAGCCAATTATAATTTCCAAACATCATAATGAAACATTTATATGAAATTTCAACTGGATTCCCTGTTTTGTCATTAAATTTATCGATTACACTTTATATTGAATTACAGATGACAAGGGAATAAATTACTGAATTAAAACGTACAACAAGTATCAGGTTTTGTTTTATTTTTAATTTAATATCGCAATTGAAGTGCCTCAATCTATTTCCATGGAAGGAAATTTTATCCATTTTTTACTTTTCCTTTTTTATTGCTTTCAAGTTGTTCCTTAAACTCTTTTTGACTCAACAAAGAATCTCGAAAAGACTTGATTTCCAGAATCTGTTCACATTATTTTGATTACAAACTCGTTGTCATCATTTTTATCTGCTAAATTACAGAACTTTTCATCTGTCAAAGTCAGGAGAAACAAAAAGATAGACCGATAGATGTATTTGAAATGAAGTTACAACAACATTTTAATACATTTCATTTCCTAAGAGACTATTTGTCCTTATTGATTATTGTCATGTTTGACTATTTAAAATAAAATGTCAACAGCGATTTTCCTTCGATTCTTTATCCATGTTAACATTTTTTCTTATTGCGCCTCTAATCAGCTTAGTTTATCAAATTGTCAAATTCTGATTGAGAACAAGAGAGATTCATCAAGATTCAGTCTAAATCAGTTATGATTCAATCCTTTTCCAGACATTATTACTACATAATCATCTTTAGCAAAAAAAACTTTCCATGAAACAAACTGTTTATGATGCAAATTTCAAGCAAAAAGAATATCTTTTTCTTTGGTAAAAGGGTTAAATTTCAGGTTTCAACGAATAAAAGAACAAAAAAACTCTTGAATATCTTATTTGGATCAGTGAAACTTCATTTTCTGATTTAAATTCAGTTACATATTAACTTTTGTAACACTTCATATCTTGAATCGACCTCAAAATAAATTCACTCCGAATTTCAGCTCAAAATTTCAGTCGATTTTGTTGAAATAAATAAATTCCATTCATGTTCATATCTTGTGGTTGTATCGACTTATAATTTTTGTTCCAAGTACTCAAGAAATTTCCAATTCAATTCCATTCAGAATCAAAACTTGAAAAAAAGAGCGTGAAAAACGATGGAAACTTTAATAACTCTAATCTCAAAAGTAATATTAAAGATGAACTAATGAATACATCAACTGATTACGAACGAAATTATTATGATAATTTGTTAATATTTTCATTGCAAATTTTCGCTTAGCTTCTAATTAATTCCAGTCATGTTTCCATGATTAACATGGTTAACTAATGGAACCGAACAAGAAGCGCAAATGTACTTAATGTCGTTACAAGTTGGTAAGAGTGAATTGAATGATAAGCTGATGAAGTAAAATTGGATTATTTAACTTTGAAAATTCACTTTTACTTGGTTTTGTAGCTTTAAAAGTAAGAAACGCAAATGGCAAGTTGAAGAGAGTAAAGTGAACATGGAAATGTTGAATAAAGGAAGCAAAATATAAGATGAAATGTAAATGAAAGGTTCAAAGTTGTCTTTAAAGTGCGTTTTATGCGTAATCTGCAACATTTTCATGTTTGAAAAGATGATGACATTGTTTAGCATTTATGCTTTTATTTCAAAGCCGTTTTCAAAGTTCTGTTGATATTGAATTTATTCATAGAGAAGAGACAATAAAGATTTCCATTTTACTGTAAGTGCTCATTTTATCATGTTAAAGGTGGCAAATCTTTGGTAAACAGATTCAAAGAGATGTATTTATTTATTCAATGGTGAATGTGGAATCCTTGAAAATGGACAAAAAATGAAGAGTTATTAAGATGGTTCAATGAATTTCCATCTATAAGATGTTTGGTAAAGATGAAGAGTAAAAGGTTAACATTGTAAAAGAGCCGAACGGATGGTAAAGATGAAAATGAAGATGAAATGAAGAGAAATGATGAAATTGTTCTTTTTTATTTGTTATTTTTTCCTTTTCTTATTGATTTATTTTTGCTCCATATCATATTGACTATTCAGTGATGGTGAGAGAAACAGGAAGATGAGCATGATGACTGTGCAAGGATAAAGATGAAAACTAAACCCATGATAATCTAAACTCAACTTTTTCTTTCACTTGAACTTGTTTTCGCTTTTCCTCATCTTTTCCACTTTTTTTCACTCGCCCATGTTTATGTTTTTCATGTTCACTTTTTTTTCTTCCTTCATAAGTCTCAATGCTATTAATCTTGACAATAAATTGATGGCTATTGAGTTAAATGATGATATCATGATTGGAAGACAAAACAAAGATGATGAAAATGCTGTTTTCCTCTCTTTATTCATGTTTTTTTCTGTTCGTTTGTTCATCTTGGATCATCTTTCCTCTTCATTCAGATTCCTTTTTGTGATAACATTTTTGTTCCAATTTTATTCTTGTTTTGGTATTCAGTGGAACCTCTTGACTTTTCATGAGTCAAGGAGTTTCGTGTTAATTCATAATATTTGCTATAATTTATTCCCATTTAGTTCGGTTATTGATTTACAATAGACTTCTGTTATTGGTAACTTGATTAAAAATTGACTTTGATTTCGTTGGACAAAAAATTGTTCAATTGTTATTCAAAGGTTCAATCTTGTTTTCCTTTTATTAGCATTTCGATTTAAAGATGAATTCCTGAAATAATAACACTTCGATTAGTTTTACATTTTCATTTCAATTTTTCTCTCAACTGTAAATTGCAATGCAAATCATTTACTAGTAATGTGCGGAAAATGTTTAAACATGCAATAACACTGAATTATCCTTATAATCAGATTCTTATTTATCATAGCAACCAATTTAAATTCAATAAGAATTCTCAACGTTTCTATGACAATAAGAAAGACTGCATAATCATTTGATTAACCTGCAGAACAAAAGTTCCCACATGCTTACATAACGCCAGTTAAATCAGAAGCGATCAAAGTTGTGCATAAATCCAAGACTAGAAACGATTATCGTTCAATATCTTGACATTTGCAATTTTCGCCAAACTTTATTTTCTAAAGTTTTCCCAATCAATAGCAAATCAAGATCGATTCCAGAATGACATTTCGCTCTTAAACTGATGTCGAAAATTTTATCGATTATTTAAGTTTGCAATTCTCGACTAAACTAACATAAAGACAAAGAAACGCATTTCAAGCATAACAACAATTAGTATTACAAGCGACTTAATTATTCGTTGACTCTTAAGGACTAATGTTGTAATAATGTAACTCTCTGTGTTAACTGTCTAACTCTGTTTCTCTGCACATTTCCAGAGTTTTGAATTCTTTTGAGCCAGTGGTTATGAAACAAATGTTACAACTGAAAAATGGAAACTTCAGTTGATGTCCTAACATTTGAACGATAATTCATGACGCATAGTTGATTGATCTGCAACTTTTGCTTCAACTCGACTCATGTGCTAATTGACATTTAATTATACACCTTGATAGCCAATTAAAGCTCGCTTAAACTCACAAAGCAAAATGATGAAAAGAGTGAAGCCATTGTAACAGTGAAATCAGGGCTCATTGTTTTATCATGAAGTTGTACTTTTCGTTGACGAGAAAAGATGCAAAATGATGATAAAATTGTCAACAAAATATTTCACCAGATTCTCTCCTCACTCATTATCAACTTGTTATTCATTTGATTCAGTTCCCTATCAACCTTCAAAATCATTCTCATCTTTTCCTCTTGTACATCAATTACCCTAATAAGAATCATATTAATACAAATAATGATAAAAGTAATTTATAAATTATAGACATTTTTCACTCCCTTCATTGTTCCAAGATTCAGAGTAAAGAGTAAAATGAATGTCACCTCTAAAAGATGAAAAGATGTTTTCAACTTTACTCTATTGTTATCATTATCATTTCAGTTTCATCTTCTTCTTTACAATGAAATATTTTTTGGATACTTTTTTCTTCATGTTGCTGGAGCGATACGAGGAGAAAAGGATGAAAAGAGGAAAAAAGAAGGAACAAGATGAAAGAAGATGAAAAAAGATGAAAAAAGATGAATTTCAAATCTACTAACATTTACTTATGCTTCTTTGAGTCTCTCGCCAGGAAACTGAGAAAAAAAGGTGAAAATTATTACAGATTCTTGACAATGACTGAATATTTGAATTGAACCTTTAAATCCATTCTAATGGTTCTAAATCAACATTTGCTCATTTTCAATAAAACTTTTTCTTCCTCATTCATCATCTTTTCCCATGTGAATTGTGTTCACTTTTACATTCAATCCGTTCATCATCATTATTAACCCGATACTTTAAACATTATTTTTCGTTTACTTTCCATTAATTATTTTCTTCCCTAATTATCACTTCATTTTTAGCTTACAACTTATCACTGTCCTCAAGCAGATTGAACAACATTTGCTTGATAAAACAAGATAATGTTGTTCCATCCAATCATGAACAGAAACATACTCATAAACAGGGAAGGAAAACATTATAATGATGAGAAACAGAAATGAAGGAAAATAAAATTAAAAAGAAACTCAAAAAATCGCACTTTTCATCTTTAAATTTCGATCAATTCTTGCTTCACTTATTTTCCATTAGCATTTCAGTAACAAGATTTGATCATCTTTCATGTGGGTTACCTGTTCAGAATCACATTTGCTTTTATAAATTCCCATTAATTGCAATTATTTCTTCTTCTAATCCAATCAAGCTTTAGAAGCAAACTTATCGAAGCTCATTTTGTACCGACTTGTCTTTTGCTTCATTATGCAATATCATTTGCGAAATTTCATTTTTTTAGCATTCTCGTTTGGACAATCTGTAACAGGGAAAAGTTGAAAAAATTGTAATCTTTTTTTTCTCTTCTTTCAACATTTTACTTTTGCAATGTTCCATTTAAGTCTATTAAATCTAGAATACATTAAACTGAGCTGCATGATAAATAAATTGTGAGTTAATACGAGTTTAACTTGGAATAAGAATCATGACATTGAGTTATTATCCTGACTCAATTTGATTAATATCATTTCACTCCCAGTTTTCACTCCCAGGATACAATTGCTATCAACGAAATTATGCCTCTACAAATAGCTGATAATCATTGATCGTGACAATTGTTATCAAACTGCCAAATTGTTGATCCATTAAATGAGTTGTGCAATTTTTTCAATCGTTAATTGAACTTGTTTGTAAATGCAAGAACATAATATGCAAGTTTAACTGCGAGTTAAAAATAAATGTCCATTCAGTTCGAGCTTTAAAAGGTTTGAAAAGTGTCTCATTATTAGGTGATATAATGGATGGGGAAAAATCTTTTTGCTTTCATTTGGGAATTGAATTTGGGTTCAGAACTTTTCATTGAAATCTCATTTAGTGTCAACTTTGCTTTATGTTTGAATGAAAAATTCTGATCAATCTGAGTGAAATTATTATTCTGATAGTTGGGATTATTCGAGATTGGATATCTTGATAAACTGAGAATCTGGATAGCTTCTTGTTCGAGTTTCTTTAATTTTGATCTTAATGTTTGATGCAGCTTCAAGTTTTCTTTTGTTCTTGCTGATTATTCTGGTTATTGATTCCAAGAATGCAAGTTTCTTTTCCTTTCCTTTCCTTGCCATTGTACATTATCATTTTCAAAGTCAGCTCTTTATATCAATTTCATTTCTGGAACATTGTTTTCTATGAAATTCGTCGCATGCTTTTACAATCTACCTTTCAATTTAAACCTTGAGGCCTTTTCATGGTTTTGTTTTCAAGGTTCTCAATTTTTACAACATCCAAACCTATCCCTCACCAATCCATTACCTAACCCACCGAAGGAAACAAAAAAATGAAGATTCTATTTGAATTTCTGTAATTTACTTAATTGAATTTCATTTTTCTCTTCAGGTGCAAGTTTGTTATGCTATTCACATCCAGCTGAATAGTTGAAAATTAACATTCAAAAATGAAATTTGCAAGCACAATAGCGAAAAATTTGTGCAACAAAAAAAAAGAGTCTAACCCAATAACTCAATAACTTAGCAGGAAAGAGCAAAAACGTTTCTTTCGAGTTAAGAGTTGGGACTTTTTGCGTTTTATGGACATAGAAACTGAGTTCTCTTATAATATTTCTGCAAGTTATCGAGAGAATCGAGTTCTAATAATATAATCCAATGTTTGCTTAAATAATGGTGATTTTAGGTGCTACCATTCTCGAAATATTGAGGCTCAAAGTTTTAAAGTAAATGGCAAAATCAAGAGAAATATCGATAAATTGAAAAAAGTGTTCGATCATTGAGTTGTTCATTTTCACGGCTAACATTATTTTCGCTCTATTTTCAAGAACATTGCAAAGTACTCTCAAATCCTGAAGCATATTCTTGCTCTAAACCTAATATAGACTTCGAAAAGAAATAAGCATAAATTGAACTTTTCACAAAACGTTTTATTCCTCAATTGATGTAAAATGAAAATTATAATTGAATATTAAATAATGCTTAGATAATAATGCAGAGCATTTTGTGAAGTATTTTTTTACAAATAATATTAAATATCAAAAAATATCTTTCTGTTGCAATTTAACTGAACCTACATAATTTCAAATGAATAATTGATTTGAAATTGGAAGCCGTTGTTTAGGAAATAATTGCTGTTTAACCTTTTCCAATGACCAGTAATCCATGAGAATTAAATGTTGAATCCTTCAGAGTAAAGCAAGATTATCCTGATTCTTGAAACTCTTGAAACTGTTGCAACGAATTTGAATCTCTTGAAAAAGTTTCTCTAAAGTTCATAGGTCAAGTTGAAAAGTTATTAGATAAAGTGTTAATACCTTGAGTTTACAGCGAGAAAAATTGGTTTAATCATCAGTTAAATGTTAAAGTTTAAATTGAAGGGAATGGAGTCAAAGAAGTGTTTAATTTTTTACTCTTTTTCTGCTCATTTCAATTCATGAGGAAAGAGAAGAAGAAATTTTTCCAAATAATAAATCATTCTTATATTAAACAGTACATTCAATCAGACAATTGTTCAAGTTAACAGCCTTTTGTTTTTCCTTGTTTTCACCCTTCATTTTCAGAAGAGCATTACACTTGAAAAATAATGATAGATTCAAGTTTAATAGGGAAAAAGTTGATTGTGAATAACAAATGAGCAAAGTTTTTGAACAAAAGAGGATGAGAAGCGAAAAGGGATAAAAGATGAAAATTCTGTGAGGAAAAAAACAGTTTAATGATACATTGGAGAGTTTGCAGTAAATTCATGAGAATAATTCTCATCCTTTTTTTTGGTTCAACCTTTTTTCCCCTCTTTTGAGCCAATGTGGTTCAATCAACATCAAATCATGGTTGAAACAAAACGTCATGGTCACGTTCAGTCAAACCAATACAAAGAAAAAAGGTCAACTCTAATGATGGTCAACAACAATTGAAGCGAAAACAGAAGTAAAATAAATAATAAAATGATGTTATATTATTCACCAAATGGTTCCAACTTGGATCCATTATCATTACAAATCTTCAACCAACTTGCTGTTCGCTTTACTAAGCAAAACAAGACTTTTCCTAATCGAATCAAAGACACGAGTTTTCACATGAAATGCGACACCTTGCAGCAGATCAAATTATTTACTATTTGCTTTACAATCATTCTGTTTCGATTCTCAAAACTTTTCGATATCAAAATGTAACAAAAGCTTTTAAATGCGCATTTAGATTATCATCATTATCATCGAATAAACGCAAAAACGATACTTAAAAACGAATTCGTCTGCATCTGAAGTTAGCTATATTCATCAGTTATATTGCAAAGCTCATTTCTATTGAATCCAAATATTGTGAAAAATTTTCATCGGTTGAACCTTGTCTTGAAGTTTTAAACTCGTATAAGTTCAATTTTCCTTCAACTTAATCCTTTGTTTCTCGTGAACTTTTGTCTTTGTAAAAGGTCAGCGACTCTACTGACAGGAAATTGGTTTATTCGTGATTCTGTTTTTGCAAAATATCAATCATTTACTTTTCTTACATCGAAAAGTTTTCTTCATTTAGAGTGACAATTTAATCGCAGTTAATTTTGGAGTTAAGCTTTAATCGATGGCTTTATATTTTCAGATTCCTTATACAAGTAAGGCCTCAAGTTTTCTGGTTCATTGATTTGAGGTGAACTTCAAGAAGCTTGTAATGTCCAAAAGGATTGCGGTTTCACGAGCTGCAAAATGCCGAGAAAAGTTTGCCTCTGCACCGAAAGAATCTCTTAATTTCCATTTTGAATTCGCTAGATTCTCTGGATTTGAAAAATGTAAGCTTTCCATTGTTGTCAATACTGAAAATAAAACGTATTCAAGACTGTCTGATCTTGAGTAGTTTATCAATAACAAAGACGAAGATCATGAACTAATGAAAGTTGCCTGCAGTCAATCAATTTGCAACCTCGATTAGACTATTTGCAAAGTCGAGAGTCAAAAGTGTTGCCTGTAAGCAAATCGCATCAACTTATTTGCAATTCAATCTTTTGTTGATGGAAACTGTAAAGAACTTGTTCGTTAAATATTTACTTTTATGGTCAGTAATAAATAACTGACCCTTAAAAGTTGCAAGTTGAATTTAATTTCAATTTAAGCGAAATGGTTCACTTTTCACTCTATTTTTGTTCTTGTTTGACAAGAGAAAAAAGATTAAATTCTGAACAATTTCACTTGCAATAACAAGCCAAGAATAAACCTCAAACCCAATCGGCACAACTTTGAAAACATTTTATTCAGTTTTGTACAAAAGTCTTCAATTTCAACCTTTTCCAGACTCTCATCATGTTACCTTACAAATTCATCAATACTTTGGTTCAGCTTTATTTGTTTGTAAAGAAACTTTCAAAATTTTCTCTCTGATATTTCTCCAATTCTTTCCCTTCCTTTGACCATTATTTGTTTTGACCTGTTTCTTGGAACAAAAGAGATATTAAAATATTCAATGATGTGATTCAATTTGACTTTCCCATGATAAACGAAAAGATTGATGTAAACCTGAAATTGATATTTATATGTGAAAAAGTGAATTACAGATGAAAAGAAGAAAAAAAAGAAAAGAAAATTTGTCTTTTCAAAACTTTTGCTTCTCACGAACTTGGACAATGTTCACTTTAAATCCTTTTCTCTTTTCATCATTTTCTGTCCATTCAACATGAAACATTTTTACAGTTTTACTCAGCAATTTTCTCCGACAATTTATCAGTTCTCTTGAACACACAACTCATATTTTTCACTGTTCACTTTTCAACGTCAAACCTCACCTTTATAAGGTGAAAATGGGCGATACAATGAATGATGATTCCAATGATTATTTGTCTCTTGAGAGGATTCAATAGAGACATGAAAATGTATCAGGTATTACATGATGGAAATGTTAATATTGAATTGTTCCATTAGGTTTATAATGAATTATACAAATAGTCTATTGATGTCAACTCAATCGTTTCAACATTAAAACAGTCAACTACTAAATCATCGATTTACCTTTCATTTTTTCTCTTCTTCTTTTCAATCTTTTCATTTCTTTTCAATCAAGTGAATCTTGAAGTGTACATCATCAAGTAATACAATTTCATCTGTTGTCAGATGAAAAACAAGGTTCAATAAGCAAAACTAACAAACGATTTAATTTAATACCAACTCGAGTAACTTCAAAGCTCAATTAGTATCCTTCAAGTTATGATAATAAGACATTTCATGAATAACCCTGATGCGTGGGAATGAATAGAGTTGAGATCAATTTATTGTAAAAGCAACAAAGTTTCTTGTAAAATCTGTAAAATTATGTTTTACCAAAACATTCATTCACTTGACATCATTGAAATGCAAGTGTTAGTTGAAATCGTTTTGTTTCTAATGTTTAATTACATTAAAGTTTCTAGATTTAGTCGTCTTCAGAAATCAAAAGAACTAGCAACTCATTCAGTATTAAAAGACTGTTGACAAGCTTTGCATCAACTTCAGCAACTTAGGTCAATGTCTGATCAAATCGATTCGGTTGAATTGTTCATTTTAAAAGATTATCAAAGTCTCTCAATATTGAAAATCTTTAGCATATATTTTGCTTTCAGTTTCTCTTTTCAACTTTTCAGTTCTATTTTTACCTCACATTTATCATTCAAAATATCAGAGTGTTGATGTTAATCAAGATGATGAACGATGAAACAATCCACAGAAAAATAAACATTTTCTTTTCTTTAGACTTCGATTCAAAGTTTAAAATTTATCATCAAGTTAGCATTGTAACAAAAAGACTGTCAATATATTGAAAATGGCAATGACTTTGATCAACTCTGCTAGACAAAACTTGCAAAGTTCATTCATTTTCACCAAAAAGCCAGACTATTGATGTGACTCTAAGAGCTCAAAGACTTTATTTAGTCGTTTATCGACTCAATTAGCGGCCTCAAAATGAAACTTTCAACTGCTTTGAACTTTCGATTTGAACAAAGCATTTGCTATTCAACTGCAATTATTACAAGGATAGTTTTGATGATACATTAATAAGTTGATTTGTTTCTGAAAAACTTTTAGTTTCGCGTCAAAATCGGATCAACTAAAGATGAATGTCTATTCAACTACAATTGACTTTGATCACGAGTTAACGAGCTTTTGTTTAAACGTATTTTCGTAAGGTTGAAGCAATATGTTTAAATGTTAATCGTCAACTGATTTTGAATGATGCAGCATTTAACTAAAGATGTCAAGTTGCCAAATAATATTGACAAAAATAGATGATAAAAAATGGTGAAAAGGTTAAATGCAAGTCTTTTTTAACCGTCAAATGATTGCAATCTCAGTGAATCTGCTTTATTCAGTGTTCAACAAAATCGCAACTAAAAATGAAGGTAATTTCCTCCCTTTTTTTGACTACATTTAAATTTTTCAAGTCAAAACAGATTGATTAATAACCTGAATAAAGACGCTTGAAAAAAGATTGTCTTAATTCCTTTCAAACCAATTTGCATAATATTCATACATAATAAGTATCATCTTGGCTTTGATTGAAAGCTAATTTCATCTCTTTACCTTTTCCCAAACAACATTATTATAATTTAACGATAATAATGTAAAGTAAAAGGTAAAAATATAAAATTAATTTCAAAAGGAATCATAATTTTCATCTCAAGTTTACATGAAAAATGACTTTACTTGAAAACTCTCGAGAGGTTCATTCCAAGTGAATAGGAAAAAGCATATCTCTTGATTGTGATTACCTTTTTTTTACACATGATGATATTCATTCTGTAAGGTAGTCAAGCAATCATAATAAGGATTAATGGGAATAAATTTGAAGATGAAAAAGCTCTTTATGTTTACTGGAAAAGAGTATTTTAATTAACCATTTAGAGTTAATTAATCAGTGAACATGCAACAGTCATTCGATTAGGTGATTAATGATGAATTTGAAAAAAGATGAACCTCTTGATGTTGCCATCAAAAATTGAGATTCACTTTGACTTTGATCGAGCAAAGACATTGAAACGATTCGACAATTTGGTTGAATATTAATCTGAACCTGAAGCTATTGAGTATCATTTCCTCAGGAAAAGGTAGACATTGTAAATGTTAGGTAAAAATGGAAATTTTTAATTCAAAAATTGTTCCATTGCCTTTGGGTTTCACTGCAATTGCTACTTTACAGATATTTTATTATTATTTACAGTTAACTTGGTTAGACTGAATTAACATTATAATTTGATTTGCCAAGTGTTTCCATTCAAATGAATGGACAAATTGGGTTTAGAGTTAAATTGTTGCTTCAAATGTTTCACATTTATGCAAATCTAGTTACAAGTCGAATAATGAAAAGACCCAAATTTAGTGTAAATTGACTGAAACCAGTTAAATGTAAATTCAAACAGAGACAAGAATGTCTTTTAATAACTTAACATTTCATCTTAAATTCAATGTTACAATAATAATGCAAAATAACCAGAAAATCAAATCTTTAAATTGAACCCAAAACCCAAAAATGAACTTTACTTTCTGGTTTTACCGTTTGCTTTTTGTTTTTGCTTATGTTTTAGATGATCGCTTTCAATTGTTTGTTTGATTTTAACTCTTATTAGTAAATTATGAATCAACTAATTTGATAAATTTTACTCTACAGTTGGACTGATGAAAAATTTCCGATCGGAACATCAAAAAGTAATTTCAAGTTGATCATTGAGATCGTTGAAGCTCCAAATGTTACATTGCCAAAGGATTCATCGGTTTCCATTAAAAAGATCTCATTGGAAAACTGTTTTCAAAGTAAGTTACCTTTTCCATCATATTTAAATTAACCAAACCAATTAACCAACCAAATAATTAAGGTTAACCTTTTTAATTTTGCACAGTCACATTAACTTGTCTAAACAATCATAATTAAAGATGACACTTAACAATATATTTAAAATTTGATGCTTTTGCAAGATTTTTTGTGCTCTTTTCTAGTTAACCATTTTCTGGTTTTCACCGATTTCATGGTCTAATCAGTCATTATTAGTCTTCAAGTTAACTCCATTTTTCATCAACTTTACTGGTTCCCATTAATTTAACCAGTTGATATTACCATTTGTGATTGATTAACCCAATTACCAATGCAAGTATTAGACAAATTATTGTCAACCCAAAATGAACCCAGACTTGACATTGAAAATAACAAGGGAAAAGTGTATCGTAAATGATCGACATAAAGGTAAACAAAGTGTAATTGCTTGTTGTACCTTTTTTCAATTGTTGTTTCATTTAACCAGTGATTACACTAATCAAGTTATAATAATTAATGCTGCAAGGAAAATTGTTATGCTTGTCGTTGAACATAATGAGATTAACTTATTTCATTTGCAATATTAAGGTTAATTTGATTGAGAAAAAAAGATCTGCAGATTCATTGTGAGGCCAAAATTTTCACCATTTCCAGTTAACCATTAATATTTATTCAGTAATCAAATTTACCAGTTTCGTTGAGTGGACAAGCTCATTAAAATACAATTCAATATTATCAGCAAACAGAAATAGAAATCGAAAAGAAAAGCAAAACCTGAGAAAACCCAAGAAAATATTTCAGAGGCTAATAGTAAAACTGGTTGTTCATCCGCTGCTTGATATCAAACATTGAAATTAAATGCTAAATGTGTTAAAATGAAAATCGTTGATGTTGAACAGAAATATCAAATTCTGTAAAGTCTAAAGTAACTTTTCAGTTTCATTGAATCTGAAGACATAAGATTCGCTTTTCATAATAATATTATGTAACGTTATGTAAGTGATGATCGATAACATTTTGCTGACTCAATTTTGGTTGAACAATTGATAATTGAATAAACTTGCCAGTTTAACTCATAACAGTGAAGAAGGAAAAATTGAAACATTCAAAGTCTCTTTCCAAAGTGAATCCACAAGAAATTCAAATGAATGGAAAATTAAATCAAAATTTTCCTTTTTCTTAAACTTCTAAATGCTTCAATTTCTTGCAACAAAAGTCATGTAAAGATGTACCTGAGAAGCCAACAAATTTTGTGTTGAAAAGGTAACTGAATATAAACTTGAAAATTTGTTTCTTCAAACCTTTAACTCAAAATGAAAAGGTAAAGAAAAAAAAGAATGTTAAAATTTGGTAAAAACACACAGATTATTACCCAAGCACATGAAGTTATTAGACATTTGAATGTTCAGAAAATCTTCATGAGAAAAAAAGGAAAGTTGAAGATAAAATAAGTTAATAACTGTTGGCAATCGAGTCAATTTGAATCGTAATCATTCAATTGGAAATTTTATCAACTTGTTTAAATCTTTTTTGCTCATTTTTCCTTCCTCAAGCTTGACCTATCTGATTCTGTTCATTCAAAATGTTCATTCTGGGAGTGAAAAAACGTGATATCGATTGAAGCTTCAAGATTCAAGTTGCATCTTGACTCTCTTCATCTTTCCTCATCATTATCATCTTATTTTGCTCATCTTTCAGCATGTAAATTTCAGAATTATATTGTTCATTGGATGAAACCATTTAATATTAGTTATCACTTTGAATTTGCTCGATTCTTCATTGGAATCGTTTCCTTCCTCTTCCATCATTCATTGTTATTCTCATTTGGATTCTCTTACCATTATCATCATCATAAAATAATCATAATCATCATAACCATTGTTATTACTTATAAGGGTTGCAGTTAAATCAATTGTTTGCTCAATTCTGTTTTTGACAGATTCACCAATCTCAGGCCTTTCCAATGACTATAAATGTTTACCAAATTTAATTTCATTTAGACTATTAATAACTAAATTTGATGGATTAAATAGCATTAAATGAGTTAAATACGTTTCATTGAAACTTGGATACTAATAGTGTTTATGTAACTTTTAATTAGCTTTTGTAATTTACTTGGATTTACTCTAATCATCACAGAGTTTATTGTTAACAGTCAATTATTTTAAGGTTACATTTGTATGTACATTAGAGATGTAATCAAATTGAACACTTTTTTCTTGCTTTAACCAGAAAAGCAAACAACCGTAAATGGTAAACCCAAAACTGGTTAATGTGATGTAAATAAACTGCCCGTATTGAGTTATAGTTAATTATAAAATGTTTATTGTCTAATTGATGGTACAAATTGTACATTAGTATAATTAATGTCTCAACAATTTGATAAGTTTACAGTCAAGTTCACTTTTAGAAAGGTTTGACCCAAAATTACGTTTAATAAACCAAACCAATTTGGGTTAAGAGCTTCAATTCTGGTATCCATTGAGACAAAGCTTGAATTAGAGGAGATAAGTTTAATTTAATTTGAGGCCAATTTAAGGTTGGTTAAGTTGGATTCTTGGTTGATGGTGTCTTCAATCATTCTGGGTCTTCTTGTTGATCAACTTTTCATCTGTTTATTTTGACAGGTCCACTAAATGGTATTAATAATGATTGTCCAATGAAATGTTCATCTAACTCAATTTGTATTACCAGTGATCAAATATGTGACCTATTAATTGATTGCCCTGATGGTGAGGATGAAAGACAAGATTGTGGTAAGTTAATCAAAACCATTAATAATTCAATTAATACTTACTTTGGTTTGGTAATCATTTCTTGTTTCTTCATTAATTTTCTTCGATTGCTTTGATATACTTTGAAAGTTTCAAGCAGTGATTGACTTTTAATTCTGGTGCAAACAATTCACATATCACCATTAATAGACTACGATAAGTGAATATAAATATTTGTTATTTACTTGAATCGAGTAAACAATAGTTAAGCTGACGGTTTTCACTGTAATTTTCAAAGCCTCTTGTTTTAAAGATAATACCTAATAATATTTCATTGCACTTTTTCAACCTTGTTATTACCTTTTTCCTCTTATGTTTCCAATTATATTCCATAGACATTAAATTAATTCATCGTAATCAATCAGAACTAATGGAAAAGGGTTTACCTTCTCTTTCATTGTTCAATGATAATCCTTTTTCTCTTGATCGGATAGAAAAATTTGTTTAGAAGAAGCCCAAAAAAATCATCAGCAGTACATTCAAGTGATTAAGCATGAAACGTTCACCGAGTTTCCTTTTTTTTCTTCTGGAATCTTTGTTTATTTGTGTAACTTTCAGTTAAGCTAACAGTCAAGTTAACAGTTAAATGAACAGCTAATTCAATCGATTTGGCCACTCTCAAGTTTAAACTGAACCCAATTAATCAAAGTGTTGATAGTGTTTACAGCAAAGTTATCCCATAATAGCAAAGGCAGGTTACATCTCTCCATTGAACCATAACATGTTGCTGTTGAAATATATTAATAATGATAACACGCCATGAATAGACTTGCCATTGAATCAAGAAATTGGAATCTAAATATAATGTCATTTAAAAGTAAAATCGGTTAGATTTACATTATTAAACATACATTTCTCTGAATAATCGAATAAATTATTTCCATTTCGCTTACCTTTTACGTAAAAACATTTCAATGCTTAAAAAGATGTCTTTAATACCTTTTCACCATAATTGCTTTGGTTTATAAATACAAATACCTAGATATAACAGATGACTTTAATATAACAGGTCCATTGACCATTAATATCAATAATGACAATAAGATTATCTATTAATGTAATCAATTGATCATTCTAATAATAGAATCACTGAGGCAGACTTTTGTTCTCCTTCCTGGTTAGCCTAATGGTAAGGAAAATAATGGACACTAACGTTGAATTGTTGAATTACCAGGTAGACTGTCAAAATTCTGACAATTCTTATTTTTAACGAGTGAAACTTGTTATGTTGCTATTGTGACACAAAATTGAATTAACACAAATTGGGTGACAAAAGTTTACCAGAAAAAAATTATTAATGCAACAGTAAACATTCAAAGTTTCCGTTAACATGAAATAGAAAGAGAAAAATATTTGCTTTCTTTTTTAATCAACCCTTTTTTACGTAAGATGGCGACGCTATTGAAAAACGCTTACAATAATCCAAAGAGTTACTCTTTGCAATAATCGCTTTGTTTTGTTAATGAAATTACCGTGAAATGATTGACGATTAATTAGAGTGATTAATTTTTAACTCTATTTTCCTTTGTTTTTCTTTCTTCTTAACACATTGTTTCATCTGTTACTTCAACTAATTAACCTGTAGATAAATTACCTAAGGGAGCTTATTGCTCATTCAGTGATGATACTTGTGGTTGGTACATCGTTAATAAGAGTAAACAGTATAAACACGATTTAACCGTTAAAAATGGAACCCTTTTTACCAAATTTACCTCACGGACCCAATTTGCTGATGGACTGTTTATCAAGAGTCCAGAATTTCCTCCAATTCCATATTATCATTCATTCAAATCATCACCATTTTATAAATCATGTAAAGTGAGTATTTCTCGTTGTTTGGGTAAATCTTGATACTCAAGTTTCAATTCTTGTTTTTCCTTTAATCCATTTAGATTCGCTTCTCGTACAAATTCAAGCCCAGTGCTGCAAGTTTTGGAATCCAGATATTTGAAGAGACTGATCACAATGGGAATGAGTTAATTGGTGAACACATTTTAACCACGAGAGATTCTCGGATAATCTGGAGACGAATTGTATTACCATTGCCATCCTTCCACAGAAATAAGTTTAATGTTACATTTGAGGTGCTCAAACGAGAGGTAACCGGACGAGAAGTTCCAATTTACATTGATAATATTACATTATCAAAGGAATGCTTTGGTTTAGGTAGGTGATTCAATCAACATGAAGTAATGACCATGATTATGGTATAAAAGAAAATGATTGACAAAATGTGTATCAATTATGTAATATTGATTAAACGAGCAATCTATTCATTGAGCATGATTACTCGACATTCCTAAATCTGAGCATTGTTGAAGAGAATTATTCTGTCAATCGTATTCTGTTTGTCTCTCAATCTTCTTTTTGCATCAATAATTTTATCTACTTTGAGTTAATGGTCCTTGAATTAACCTCAAATCAGATGGTTAATTATATATTACCATCGTTAGCATCAGGTTCTCAATCAAATAGGATTGATCCTATCAGATTCAGAAGTAAGACTTGGCTAAATTTGCTTTTTTATCCTCTACTTACCCTAAAAATGACAGAAAGGGTAAAAGTAGTGTTCAAAGGATAAATTCTCAAAGGTTAAGCTCTTTTTTATTTAGTTTTCTTCTTGGATAGTTAATCCTCTTGAATACATCTCAACAATGTGCAAATAAATCGATTGATCCACCAGCTAATGGCTTGATTGTCCAGTTTTCTGTAATGTTTTTCCCTCTCAGACTATTTTGACTCGTTTCTATAACCTATGATATTTATTTTTATTGCAGGAGTTCCTTTAACTGAAATTCGTGATCCACCAGCTGTTGAATTGAATGGCGAAGCTAAAGACTTAAGAGTTTCTTCACATTATCCAGGTATATACTGTTGTAATCAAATCCTTTAGCCTATGATATAATCAAAAGGCTAAAATGTCACGATCATCTATAAAAAGTTTCATTGCAAATCTAATAATTCCTCCTCTTAATTTCTCATGTGTGCAGGGTCAAGTGAATTAATTTTCATTGGTATTCTCCTGGTGATAATAATTTTCATTCTTTTGGGTATTTTCATATCTTTCGGTAAATATTGATTCTTTATTGTTTTTTCACTCTTTAATTGGAAATTGTATCAATTTTTTCCAGTTCGTCGTTATAAGAGAAAGTTTCCGCCCAGCTCATCAAATAATCGAAATCATTGTGGTGAACGTGATGTATCATCTTCTCAATTATTATCAAATAGTTCAACTGATGTACAGTTGAGCCGTCTCCGAAATGGACACAATATAGTTACTGAGTTTAATCCTAACTATGAATTCGGTGGATCAACTTGTACACTTTCTGATCTTCGAGAAATTCCGAGAGATAAACTTACGCTTGTAAAGTAAGTCTTTTTCATTCTTGGACGAAAAATTAAATTATAATCTACTTTAATATTTAGAACTAATTGCCATTTTTTACTGTTTTATGATTGTTTCATTGTTTGATTTTTGTTCTGATTTTTCACTTGATAGGGCTCTTGGCCAAGGAGCTTTTGGTGAAGTTTATCAAGGTTATTTGATCAACTTGTCCGGTGAAATGCTGGATGAAGTTCCTGTTGCTGTTAAAACTTTACCTGAACAAACAGCCAATAATCAGGCTGAAATGGATTTCCTAATGGAAGCTCTGATTATGTCAAAGTTTCGTCACCGAAATATTGTACGATTTATTGGTGTTTGCTTTGAAAAAATGCCTAGATTCATTGTTCTTGAACTTTTAGCTGGAGGTGATTTGAAAACATTTCTCCGTGAATCTCGAGCTTCGATCAACAAACCATCTCCAATTTGTATGGGTGATTTATTAGTAATTGCATTAGATGTTGCTCGAGGCTGCCAATATTTGGAAGATAACCATTTCATTCATCGTGATATTGCAGCTCGTAACTGCTTGTTGACATCTAAAATCAAATTACCCAGTTCATCTACTCTTTACTCAACTGATGGAGTTTTCAAGATGGAAAATTATAACAATGGCTTCAATGGTAGTGGAATTGTAGTTAAAATCGCTGATTTTGGAATGGCCAGAGATATTTACAGGTATTTTTCTCGAATAATTATAACCAGATACTAATTATTCTATTTTCCCATTGAAGATTGAATTAATGCACTGCCTACTTAATTCACAAATTTGATATTAACTCGAGCTTATTTTTATAATTTACTCTTCTCCAGGTCAGATTATTATAGGAAGGGAGGAAAAGCAATGTTACCCGTTAAATGGATGCCACCAGAAGCTTTCCTAGACGGCATCTTCACTTCTAAAACAGATGTATGGTCATTTGGTGTTCTGCTTTGGGAAGTAATGTCCATGGGATTCATGCCTTATCCAGGACGGGGTAATCAAGAAGTGATGCAGTTGGTCACTGCGGGTGGAAGATTAGAGCCTCCTAACAATGCATGTCCAAGTCAAGTTTACGCAATTATGCAACAATGTTGGCAAGCGTTACCCGAAAATAGACCTAATTTTGGAACCATAATTGAACGTTTAGGTTATTGTTTAGTTGATCCGGACGTTTTGTCGAAAAAATTGGCTATTTTCCATCGAGCTCCTTCTTCTGAGCGTGATATTACCATTATGAGGCCTCCACCTGACTCAACCGATTACCTCATACCTAATGCTTGTTCCAATTCCAATTCTAATTCCAATTATTCCATTTCAACGGAAAAAACTGAGTTACTTTCACCAGACACTTGTTCAACTGTTACCTCGGGTAATGATGATGCCTGTAAATTATCCATGATGATGATGATGATGGATGATGGGTTAAATGGTATCGATCATTTTAACTCACCATTAAGCTCTTCCACCCATTCACAGCGTTTGTTAGAAAAAAAGCCTTTACCAGATCGTCCACCTCCTGAAAGACCGTCCAAAGTCAACTTAAATTGTAAACTATCTGAATCAAGTAATCGAAGTGATAATAGAGATGAATTACGTTCTTTAATTCTTGATCCTGGATCTTTAGGAAATAAAAACAATTCAACTGGTTCCGTTAATCAAAATCCAACGAGATATATCAATGTGGACATGGCCTCTGATAATTCAAATCAGTTGCAAGTTTAAATCGACCAAAAATGAAACATCTCATCTTTTTAATTCGTCTTCTTTCGATACTCCCCGGACATCTTTCATTGATCCTTTCTAGCCACTGTTAAGCATTTTCAGATGTTTTCAGTTGATGATCATAACATTGAAGATAAATTCAAATCTACTAATTCTGAGCCCGATTCGTACAAAAACATTTTAATCAATCTAGTCAAAGGAATCATCTTCAACTTGCCAATTTGATCACTTTCTCACTGACCTTTCCTTACTCAACATAGTACGCTTATCCATGTTAACGTGTATATTGAAAATGCATAATTGATGCCAAAGACTCATCCAACTGTACAAATCAAATGCCCATTTTCAAATCATTTAAATTAATTTAAATAACTATTATTGACTACAATTAACATTGTTAATTCTTCCAGTTTACAATACTGTTAGCAGTTATTAATTTGCTTAACATAAAAAAAGAAATTCAAAAAAAATTTGTATAAATGCTCTGTGATACACAAATGAGTATATAAAGCTCAACCGAATAAATCTAATTATAATTTAAACACTATTTTTTTAATTTAATAACTGATTGAAGATCATAAAGACGCTAAATTATTTATTTTCTCGATTGTTTCCTCTGACTATATTATCAGTATAATATTATACATTTTTAAAACCCCACTTTGCATCAGAGCGTTACTACACTACTGTACTTTCTTATGTGCAACGCTTGAATTTTTTGAGTTTTTATTCTTGTCGAATTGAGCTGCAAGAGATTCGTTGTTATTTTGCTCAACATTGGTTTCCTCGTCACCATGAACCATTTATGAAACTTAATTTCAAATTTAAAGTTGATATACTTACCCGAATCATTAAACCCTTTTCAAGTGATTTTGGACTTCAGTAAGGTGCCAAACAAGAATTATCAAAAATATATGAGCATCAGAAATTTCATGTCATCCATGTCTCCACTCACCATGCTATCCAGAGTGAAATTAGCTTTTTGATTAGAATTTTCTTTTTCATCCCTGAGTTCTTTTCGTTTTTCAATATCACTGATGGACTCAGACCCTACAAAGACAAACTCTTAACTCGAGAGGAAAATTTTCTCGTACTCTGTTTACTCGTAAAAAACTCTTTCGACTTTTCCATTTTGATTATGAACTTTATCTTTCATTTTAAAAACCGCTTATTTGTTTTTTTAATCAACATTCAATAAATTGCTTTACTCAAAGATCAACTTGTCAATCATGGATCATTTTAGGGGCATATGATTTTCAATGAGAAGCCAATCTAGATGGTTATTTATCAGAATTTGAGTTTCATCTGTAACACTCCGCCTGTGGAGCGTTAAAAATGTAAACTATTGATTATTGTCTGATTTCCTCATGAAATGGCAGATTGATGAATAAAACTTATTCAAGGCTTTTCAGAATTTTGATTTTACATTAATCGGAAAACGAGTGATAAAATTGGCGACAATTATTATGTGAAAAATTGTGACGAACATTGAAGATTGTCACAACTGATTAACTCAAAGTCAATCATTTTACAGTCATTTCTTGCATGTCAACCATCAACAACACATTTTAAAATGAAGAATAAAAAAGCATCTTGAAAAATTCACAATTCATTCATTGTCTACTTTAGGTAAACATTGGCTTAGATTTTTGTTTGAATTTGTTTAATCAGTTGTCTAAATAAATTTGAACAATCATATTAATGTTAAAACCATCAATTCATATTTTTTCCTTTCTATTACAATGATATAAATTTCTATGTATCTTGGCGTTTGTATATTATTTTGTTCACTAATTTTTTACCACAAACTTCCTCTCTTGCCTCTTTCATAATGGTTAATGATTATTTACACAATTACATTGATCATTTGCACATCGACCATGAAAAACTTCAGCAAACGATGAGAAACATATTGATTAATTGTCCTTTGAGGGTCACAATTTTCAACAGTTTTCATATTCTTATCAATTTGTTACATTGTCATCGTAATCAATCTTTCTCTGTTAACCAATTAGATGATTTTGTGTGATATTATTGAAAAGTGTTCCAAAAAAATCAGCAAAATTTTGTGAATAATTTGCATCATCATTCTGAAAACAGTTGATCCATTGAATTGTTGTTAACCGTCGTCATGAAAACTTTTCCAGGTTTGAGATGTAAAATGTTAAGAAAATAAATCTTTCTCAATTTAATTTCAATCTGTGAATTTAACAAAATTACGGACATCTGTGATCCAACTGAAGTCTGTAACTGAGTGTACAATTTGAGCTTGCAATTGTATCAAATCACAGAAGGAATATTATCTTTCAACAATAAGAATCGTCGATTAGCCTTGAAATTGTTATTACAGACCAAATAACAAAGTTAACCATTACTGGTTTGGAAGATTGTTAACATAAAATGCTTCGACATATTTTAAAGTTGACGTTTCCTGAAATTATTGAGTTACTCTCAATGCTTCGTTTAGATGTTTATTTTGCTTTGTTTCTATTTGGATTAGCCATTCCATCTGTAACAGCAAGCCAATTTATCCAAGACAAATTTTGTATCAACCAATTGAAATTGGATCCATCACAGTGTTTACATCTGGAGACACTTGGACCCGAATATGAGGAAATTAAGAACAAGGTTTACGCCTTTTCAACAATTTTCAAAAATTATCAACATCTGATCACAACTCCGCCAGGAATAATTTTGTCCGTCTTCATGGGCTATTGGATCGACTCTTATCCAAAACATCTGAAATATCTGTTGGCCCTTCCGTGCTTTGGAGGTTTTCTTTCAGCCATTTTCGCCATTTATCATGTCATCTACTTTGAATTGGGTAAGTTTTCTTGACATAATGTCTCTTGACTATACTGTCACTGGTCAACTGGTGTACTAATTGCAATTCAATTGTATTTCAAGATGTTTATAGTCTTCTGTGGTTGTCCGTTGTGCATGGTCTCACTGGTGGATTTTTCATCGTCATGACAGGGTCGTATACTTATATAACCAGAAGGACAAAGGCTAAATATCGTGCAGCTCGGTTCGCCATTTTAGAGCTGTTTATCTTTACATGTAAGTATAAATATTAGTATTAAACACGCACTAAATTTTGATTTCTTTTACAGTTTTCCCCAGAGTTTTTTGCTTTTTTGTTACACTGCCATCTAGGTGAACTACAAGGGGAAACCACGAATTTTACAGTTTAAACAATTAAAAAACTTAATGACTTCCCCTATAGGGAGAGGACTCCTCAAAGGGAGCAAAGAGGCTAAGAGGGGATGTCAATTAAAGAGTTTAATTGTTTAAACTGTAAAATTCGTGGTTTCCCCTTGTAGTTCACCTAGATGGCAGTGTAACAAAAAAGCAAAAAACTCTGGGGAAAACTGTAACTATTTTCACCAGCAATCCCATTAGCCACAGCTATTGGTGGAAGACTATTGACGACAAAGCCTTGGTTTGGAGGACAGTATCGCAATTATTTTGCCGTTTTCTTCATCAGCTTAGTATGTAAATTGAGCGCCATGATTTGGGTTTTAATCTTTTTAAACGATGCAGATAAAACAATAGACGATCTTGATGAATTAGATAGAGCAAAAAACGATATAAAATTGGATTTGACAAAACCATTACCAATCAAGCCAGGAGATGAAAAAATGGTAGAGATTGAATTGGATCCTCAAAAAACTGATTCTGTGACGCCGGTGAATGAAAATAAGGAGGTTATGAAAAACATGAAACCCACTGGTTTTATAGAAATATTTTTGGACATCTTTAATCCATCGACAGTTTCCAATATGATAAAGGTTTGTTGCCAAAAAAGACCCAATAATGGCAGGAAAATATTATGGAATCTGATGTTTGCCATGAACGTGATGCTTATTGGCCATATGGGTGAATCAACTATTGGTTTTCCATTTGCTCAGAAAGTTTACCATTGGGATGCTGCTTATTATTCATTTATTACTTCTGTAATGATGATTATTCCAACTTTAAGTCATTCCTTTTTACCAATCATTCTAATTCACAAATTTCATCTGCCTGACACAGTCTTGGCCATTATTGGTGCTGTTTCACTCATATTCGCTTTGATAGTTAGAGGCGGAATCCTGGAATCCTGTGCTTTCTATATTTCCACAATTATTGGCCTTTGTGCTGGTTTACTTCCAATTGCTATTAGATCCATTATATCTCGAATCATTGATCAAAAAGAGGTTGGTCAAGTATTTGCTCTATTGGCATGCATAGAATCATCTGGTCCAATGGTTGCCTCTGTGGTCTACTCGACGTTATTCAGTGTTACTATTCAAGATTTTCCAGGACTTGTACATCATTTTGCTGCGTTAACCATGTTTTATCCTTTTGCAGTCGTCCTTTGGCTTGATTTAACAAGACATAAATGGGATAAAACAGCAATCACAGAACTGGAAAATAAAAAGAAACAGAAAATTATTGAAAAGAAAGAATCAGACAGTGTTAATAATAATCCTAATGGGAATGAGTGTTTTACCATATCTTCCAAGGTTGACTAAATTTTTAAATTCAATAAAAATTTTATTAATTGCGATGAATTTCATAACTAGAGATAAGTTTTGCTGAAGGATATGACAATGATATGTTATGACACATTAATCTGATTGAAACTTATGAACTAGCCGCCAAAGCTTTAAGAATCAAATGTTACATTTTTAAGTTTACAAACGCCTTTGTGTTTCCTTAATTGACACTTACTTGATAGTTTTCCAATGTTAACGAAATAATGGGAATGCACATGAATGATGGTTAGATAAATTAACAGGTGATTTGGCAATGGAGTTGATTTGATAGGTTTTATTTACTTTTAAATTAAACCGGATTTTAATTCCTAGAATCAGACATCTTTTGTCACAGGAAAATATGTTCAAGAGACGACCAATAAGCTATAGACAATACAGATATGCCTGAATCAATTTAGCTAAACTATTTCTGAACATGGTCATCTGGATAATCAAAAACCTCGGCGTCAACTCAATTCAAGATTAGGATTAGGACTTGATATAGGATTGAGTTACTTGATTTGATCACAAATATTTTCCATCAGATGTCCAGGTACCTTATTATCGGGATATAAATATAATTTAGCCATCGATCAGCTCTGTTTGCATTATAATCCCCTCCTCAAAGTGACTTGTATACAGATGAAGACAATTGTTGGACCCTTCTGATGTAAATCCCAAGCTGATGGCCAAGTTACAGTTCTTTCACCATAATTTATGTTATGATAATAAGTTCTCCATATCCATTCACCAACAGGCATAGATCATCTGAATTGATGAAACAAACAAAAAAGTAGAGTTAAAACGAGAACGAAGATATTTTCAAAATTAACCTTTTATAACGCCATCACTCATTCATCAAAACATGTTGTCATCTTTGTTTGATTTTTACAATTGCCAATGACTTCAAAGATTATTCAAATATCAATATGTAACATTCAATTCACAATTAAAAAACAATTTAAAATTAATAATTAAAAAGACACAAAATTTGAACCGTATAAGTCTGATTTGTCTCACTAGATGGCTGTACTTAAGGTTTGCAATGTAAATTTTTCATTGCTTTTATCAATTCATTTGGTTTCAACTTGATTATTCAATGCCTATTTGAATACGTTAGAATTGATCGATTAAATTGATTATCTTTGTTAATTGTTAACTTAAATGCTTTGATCACTATGTTTCAACTTAAACCGGTAGGCTGCCTGTAAACTTTTGCTTCATTTTCTCATTAGTGCCTGATTCTGTTGTTTTTTACTCACTTTTCTGTATTGCAGACCGGGCGAAGTGAAAAATACGCCCATTCATCTCTTTTCCTGAACTGTTTCAAATAAATTATATTTTTATATTCAAGTTATATATTTACAATTGTTGATTTTGTATTATTAAAATGGACCCATCAGAAGGATCTATTCATGTTGATGAAGATGACCACGATGACCTTTTTGTATCTGCTATTGACGTAAGTTATCTACCTTGATGGTTTTTTTATTTCAATTTTATGTCATTGTATTGATTTTTTACTCATTTTTATCTACATTTTCTTCCAATATGTCAACCATCTTCTATCTCTATTTTAGCAAAGCCAATCACGTCAAACATCTCAGGGTACTCTCAAATCATCAAATAATACTATGGAAGATTTAAATACTGTAGGAGACGAGATTGATCTCGGTGATGATGATGAGCTGGAAGAGGAAGAAGGCAAAAATGAAAATATAAATAGACAGGAGCAAGTTAGTGGCCCTCAATCAATGTTAATCAAAGTAAACCCTTTGGAAAACACTAATGGCGGCTCTATGGAACCTAGTGGACCCTTGTCAGATATGAGCTCATTGAAAGCTACTATTGATGCTTCTTGTACATCTAAACATACTTCTGAAAACGTAGCATATCGACCTAGCGGTTTAGATAGAAGAACAGCTGAGATTGATTTTCAAAGTGAAGAAAGTGATACGTTTCTTGAAATTAAAGTTGCTGATCCACAAAAGGTTGGAGAAGGAATGGGATCATATGTTAGTTACAAAGTCTCAACTCGGACCAATATACCCAGTTTTCGTAAATCAAATTTCTCTGTTAGTCGTCGTTTTTCTGATTTCCTTGGACTTCGTGAGAAACTTGCTGAGAAACATATCCATTCAGGTCACATTGTTCCTCCTCCTCCCGAAAAGGATGCTGTCAACAATGCCAAAGTCATTATGTCCAAAGATGATTCCACAAGCTCATCTGACTTCTTGGAGAAACGAGCTGCCTCTCTGACCAGATTTGTCAACAGAATCGCTACACATCCAGTACTTAAATCTGATCCTAACTTCCGTGAATTCCTCGAACTTGAAAGCGAACTACCCAAAGCAAAAAGCACATCAGCACTTAGTGGAGCTGGTGTAAGACGACTCTTTAATAGGATGGGCGATACTGTTAGCAAGATTACATTCCGCATGGATGAAACTGACCCTGTAAGTGTTGTTAAAAACAATGTGGTGTTTGTCATTTATCAATTTCGCAGTGTTTTAACAAGAAAATCTAATGCCGGATAGAATCAATATTTTTTCTCCAGAGATTGTTTTAGTCAAAAATGATTAGTATAATCCTTCCAAGAAAAAATTTCTTTCATATCATGCAATAGCATTTGACGTTTAGTCATGTTAAAGTGGTTCTGCTTTTCCATCAAAGTAGAGATCTTTGAATATCTGACTCTGATAACCAGATGAAAAGTTTGCCTGGATATTGTTTGTTATTTCTGTTTACGCCTTTTTATTATCAAATCACGGTATTGATTGTCCTTTCATATAAGTCTTTAAAACGCCTACTGCAAGGCTGCTTAATTGCTATCTAATACTCACAATCACCATGTTTCGTTGTTCTTACCTTTCTCTCTTTCCCCTTCTAAATTGCTTTCCAATACGCTATTAGGCCCTCTTCTCCTTGTTTGAGGTAAACTTGGAAACAAATGTTTTTAACTACTTTTAAAGACCATTTTGATATTTTTTTTGTTCTTTTGCATTTTCTTAATTCAAACTTATTTTCTTATTTTTTTGCTTAATTTAGTGGTTTGAGGAGAAGCAGCATCAAATCGATATTTTGGACCAACAGCTTCGTAAACTCCAAGCCAGCGTTGAAGGATTGATTCATTTCCGCAAAGAGTTAACTCAGTCTACTGGCTCATTCGCTAAATCTGCTGCAATGCTGGGAAATTGTGAAGAGCACACTGCCCTTTCTTGCGCACTTTCTCAATTAGCTGAAACTCATGAGAAAATCGAGCAACTTCATGCTGACCAAACAAACTCCGATTTCTACCATTTATCAGAGCCTCTGCGTGATTATATCTCATTGATTAGTGTGATTAAAGAGCTGTTCCATCAAAGAGTTAAAGTATATCAAACATGGCAACATGCTCAACAAATGCTCAATAAGAAACGTCAAGCTAAAGCCCATCACGACCTGGCCGGTAAACCAAATAGTCAAGATCAAGAAGAAATAGTTGAGGTAAAAATCCAAAAATTAAGAAATGAAAATTCAGTATCATTAATACTCTTGTTTTTTATGTTTACAGTGGGAAGCTAAAGTTGAACGCGGACAACAGGAATTCGACCAAATTTCTGGTAACATTAAAAGCGAGGTCGAAAAATTCGAATTTGATCGCGTTAAAGATTTCAAGTCAACCTTTATAAAATACATGGAATCCCTACTTGAAGATCAACAACAGTTAATCAAATATTGGGAAGCTTTCCTTCCCGAGGCAAAGGCAATTGCATAGAGAACACCTATTATATCAAAAATGATCGTATAATTTAATATATTAATTGGACATTGAAAGAAATAAAGGTAAAAATGTGAAAGCTTTAAAATTGGGTTTATCATTGGAGATGAAACTACGGCGCACTTATTACTTCTCAACAACTATTTGCACAAGCAGATAAATCAGTTTATACTAATTTAAGATTAATCTTTAAATGTATTTATACGGTATTGAAAATAAAGTTTTACCAGACAGTTAACTATTTTACCCTTTAACAACTTGCAGCCAAATTATTATCGCTAGATCATTATTTGAATCGCCTATTAATCATCCTCAGACAGACAAAACAATAAAAGCTAAAGGTGCTACCCGAGTTTGACAATCAACTAATAAACCTGATAAATATATATTTTAAACTACAAATTATTCTAATTATCTATTTTTTATTCCAGATTTCGTTTGCAAAATCAACTTGAAATGCTGATTCGAAATAGGATTTTTTCACTATATTTTCTTACGCCTTTTGGATCTTATGAATCCTTGAATCTATTCATCTACCTGTCTCTTAAATCTCCTTACTGTCACTCTAATGGTTAAAAATTTCCCTGTAGATTTGAAACAACGTAATCTGTGTTTTATTATTGTTTATTCACCAGAAAATTGATCTGGTTTTAAACAATTTCATTGAGAATTTGATGTTACTTCGACTAATCTAACGTTCCATTTGGTTGCTTTGCTGGATAATCAAATCCTATCCTTATTTTGAGTTGCATTCACTTCCATTCCATCTAATCTGATTTTCTATGAATTGTTTCTCCTCAGCCTGGAACTTCTTTTGTTTGTTGTTTTATTCAAAATTTTATTGTGATACTGAATGATTGATAAATCAAGTCAATGATAAGGTAGCAGTTAGTTGTTTATCCCTAATGGTGATTATTAGGTTAGGTGAATATTTTTGATGATTAATAATCAATTCTTTTTATTATTTATAATAAATTTTCTTTCTTAATTTCATTAATGCATTGTTATATTCAATACACTTCATGGTTATGCTATCAGTGTCAAGCAATGTATTTTGGTGAATAATAATCAATCTTTTTATGCTCAATTTAATACATTTTATTTCTTAATTTCATGACAACACAACAACTAGTTCAAAGTCTAGTTCAAAGGTTTCTAATTGGTATGGGAATTATTGGGTCAAGATATTAGATAAACGAATTTATATTTTTAATTTGAACTTAATCATGTTTGATTTTAATGGTAGTTGCACCACAGATAAGCTCATTGCTTCCATCAGAGTTGAAAACTTGGAATCGGATTTGGGTTAACATCTAAACAAAGAAGAAAGAAAGGTTAATCAAAGATATTACCGAAATGGCAAATTGGACAAACTGTGAGTTAACTTACTGGTGGAGGCCATGCAAAGGTTTTCAAACTAAGGGCGAATGAAGTGGCAACATTAGCTTCAATAGGACAGTCGGTGTATTTACATGCATCAGTATCAACATTAGGATAATCAACCCAAGAATCATCCGAGTCCTTAACTTGAGTTCTTAAAATTGGACTGGATATAGCAACATCTAATGAGTTAATAATGTAATCATTGATAGGTTAATGTTTATATTTAAGAATATATTAGATATTGTTAGATTGAATATTACTTACTGCTAATGAGTTGACCATTAATGTTAACTATCTCATCTGGTTTGAAGGTGCATGGGTCAGAGTCACAAGGGACTACATTAACCCATAAGATGGTTCCTTCTTGTCCTGTTGATAGGAAAGAAATACATGAAATCAATTGAATTGAAGAAATAAATTATCTGGTCAACACTAATAAAGTAAATAAACTTACCACAATTGGTGAAGGAAGTGTTTTTTGCTTGAACATAAGCAATGAACAAAGCAAAGATGGCGATGGTTCGGATCATGTTTGATATTAGATTGAAGCTTGAAAAATGTTAAGATGATCAATTTTGAACGGTTTCAATGTCTGTGTCAATCGACACAATGAGATCTCTTTTATAAGGCCAACAGTACCATTGTGATCTTGATGTTGTAACTGTTTGGATTCCCCGTGTTCAACTTATTTCTCAATTGATCGTGTTTACCTCGTTCTTAATAAAACTATTAAATTGAAATTGTTCTGATTATTATGATTTACAACGCTATTCAGCATTTATGTTTATTGCTCTGCTATTTTCATGGTCATAATATACTGGTTGCAAGAGAGGAATAACGATTTATATATATTACTGAGTCTTTCAAGTCTGAGTATCTGAGTGATTTAAGATTAGAAATTTTCAAATTGAATAAAATTTGATTGTTGACTGGAAACGATTTCAACCGAAAAGAGTTGATCAAATTGATATGAGCAATCAGTCGCTTGAAATCCAATCAGTTATTAGACAATATTTATTACTCGTGTCGAGGCCGATATTTAGATGAAACACTTATTTATTCAAAGCGCCACCTTCTACAGTTTCATTATACTTACCACTTTTTCATGAAAGTGATCTTAATTTGAAGCGGTGACCATTGATTTGTAACATTGTACATGTAATGAGCAAAGATGAATATTTCTGTCGATTCACTATGCATCTTTATCTATTTATTTACAATTGTGGCCAAACTGAGCAGATTCTATTAGAAATTTTTACACATCGTGAATGCTATGATTGGACTACATCCAGATGAAAAACAGGAAGTCTCACCTCAGTTCAAATCTCTGAGAAATTCACGTAAATATCGATGAGGGAAAAGTTCAGAATCCGTATTTTAAACTATTGAGTTTTGGTCAAAAGCTCTTATTGGTATTCAGGTTGATAGTTTACGGTTGAGTTAAGAGTGCAGGTAAAACTTTGTCTTCCAAGTAAACAGTTCTGGGGAATATGGTGCCTCAGATGAGCGAAAGAAGAAGAAGATTTTCTCAAAGAGTATCGATGTATTTTTTTATTGAACAGATCGACTCAACTTTACACACCTACAACCAACAAAGCATCACTTGTTTCTATTAAAACATATTTTTACATTTTTTATTTTATTGCAACTCTCGCTTGTTTTGACAAAAAATACGAGTTTCTGCAATATTGCAGGGAAAATATCGCCAGAAATATAAGAATACTCAGAGACAACCTGTAAATTGTCATCTCTAGTAGACAGAGGCCAAAAGAATAGTAAAAGCCTGAGCTAGATGCATGAAGTATTCTGAGAATCAATGCTGGTTTTGATGAATTTGCTTATTTTCTGAAAAATGTTTGATTCGAGTTATTGAGCAACCGAATATGCAACTTAACTTTAAGCACTAACGCAATTGAACTATTAGAACAATGAATCTTCAATGAAGTTTCGTCCTTTACAAGGTTCTCCACATGGTTCTCTGCACAATGATGCTGAAAGATCAAATGGCTCAATCTGATCAGTTAGTATCAAAAACTTGGATTTGCGAACTGTCTAAATGATCCATTAAGGGAATCTGAAAATAATATCTGTAAATATGTAAATAGGAAGTCACAATACAACACTTTTCATGATTCGTTCAAATTGAACTTCACCGAGTCCTACTGTACAAGTTTTAGCTATAGCTTGATTTGAAGGTCCCGAATACAATGAGAAACAAAGATTGCAGCCAATAATTAACAAATTTATTTATTAAGATAACATAATGAAAAGACGAATTCACAGAATTCTCGATTGAAGTTACATTTCAGTGACTACTCTACTCTAACAGTAGTTTCACCACAGTTGAGTTCTGATCCATCAGAGTCAAGAAGTTGGAATCGGATTTGTGTTTCAAGCTGAATAGAGAAAAGGAAAAGTCGATTAGAAATGTTCTCAAGAAAATGAATTGGATGTTATGAGCTATTCAACTTACTGGAAGAGGCAAAGAAAGTACTTTTAAACTAAGGGCAAATGGAGTATCGACATCGGCCTCAAGTGGACAACTGAGGTAGTCGCATGCATCCGACGAAACACCGGGATAGTTGAAATAAATGCCAGCTACTTTAACTGTAACTTTCAACTGGGGACTATTTGAGGCTGCAGCTAATCAGGTCATAAAGGAATCATTAATCAAACGTTCATCACAAAAATTATTACAAAAATACTTACGACTAACTAATACACCATTAAGGTGCACTTCTTGTCCTGATGTGAAGGTGCATGGGTCTGAATCACAAGGCTCGACATTGACGAATTTAATAACACCCTTTTCCGCTGTTGATTGAAATAAATACAAAAAATCAATGGCATTAAACGAGTGAAACTGACACAACAAAAGTGAATCAACTTACAGCAGTTTGTAAAGGTGGTGTTTCTTGCTTGAACATAAGCGATGAACAAAGTTAAGGCGATGATGTTTCGGATCATTTTGATTTTGTTTAAGATTGAAACTCTAATAATGTTAAGTAGAGATGATCAATGGTAAAGTGAATTAAATGTCTCCATTGAACTTAGTTTTTATAAGATGATCACAATTGTCATCTTGATTGTATATTTGCGTAAATTGACTTTGTCCAGCCCATTTCTGGTTCAAATATAATAAAATAAACTGTTGCAATTATCATATCTTACAGCGTACTTTGATGTTATTATTTTTATTGTCTTCCTATCTTCGTAATTGTAACATCTTCACTTCAAAACAACTGTAATAGCATTTATTAAATGCTGCAATTTTGCATAATCTCAAAGGGTTTATTTGATAGATTTGCAAGTCCAAATTAAATATCATTTGTAAATTAACTGTTGACTGGAAACGACTTCAACTCGTATTATTGCTGCTAATATCAGTCGCTTCAACTCCAATCAATAATTTGATTCAACATTTATTGCTCTGGCTTATTCCGATACTCTTTTCATTTCATCTCAACTCAATGAATTTCAAGATGCAAATGATAAGCTTATCCTTGAAACCATTAAATTAGCTGGGTACTAATTGATCACTTATAAGACTAAAGAACCTATTTGTACCCACACACTGGATATGTTATTAGCAATGGCACTACTGCGTCAAGGTGTCCAAATTATTCTCAAAATGCAATTAAACCTGTTGTGAACCTTTTGTGACCACCAAGAAATCACAATAAACTCTTTGAATGATTTTAGCTGAGTCGAGAGGCTGAAATCCGAACAGATTGAAGTAATAGAATCCGCTTGTAAAACCTATCCAATCTACTAACTTAAAAGGCTGGATCAAAACTTAAGCCAATTTTCAAAATGCACTTTCTACACTTTGCTAGATTAAATGCTGGAAAATGCACTTTCTAGCATTTCATTGAGCCCTCAGTATCCCACTGCCAAATACTAAACCAACAATTATCTTCTGTCTATCTGCCTATGAACAAACACAATGAATGTTATTCTCATCTTTACAAGAGTAACTTTCATGATTGAAGTTGAAGAGATTAAAGAAGAAGGGCCAAAGATTTTACAAGAAGTGTTTTTTAAGAATTTAGTAAAAGTAAAGTCCTTTTTGTTTCTTGAAGCGCACGAAAACACTGAATGAATCTCGTCGAAGTCTGTCACTCGCTCTTGCACTTCTAAGTTTCACGTCTCTCAATGTTTTTTGGTGTATTTCTATCACCTTTGCTATTCTATGTAACAATTGCATTCCTTAATTTCATGATGGCATAAACATATTTATTTTGTATTTACTGGTTTTGAAGTAAATGAACGAAGTAAACAACGATTGCAATTAATAATCAATAAGTTTATTAGGAAAAAATTGGAAGCTTGAATTCATAAAATGATCTATTTAAGCTTTAGTTACGCCAATAGTGGTTTGACCACAAATGAGTTCAGTGGTTCCATCATCACCGATGGCTCGGAATCGCATTTCAGTTTCAAACTAAACAGAAGAAGAAGGAAAAGCAGTTAATATCATGATCAAATTCGAAGTATTCTGATAGTGGACTTACTGATCTGGGCCAATCAAAGACTTCTGTGTTGAGAGCGAATCGATAGGGAACATTAGCTTCAATGGGACAGTTGGTGTATTCACAAGCATCGTTATGAACATCAGCATAAGCGATCCAATCGTCACCCATTTTGATCTCAGACTTTAAAGTTGGTTTAGATGCACTCAAAGCTAGTTAGAAATGGAATCATCAATTGATTAGATCTGAGAAGATACTATTCTGTTCTGATTAACAGGTTATGTTTTACTTACTACTGACGAATTCACCATTCAAGTGAACTTCTTCTCCTGTTTTAAAGTTGCATGGCTCAGTTTCACAAGGAATGATGTTAACGAAGTTGATTTTTCCGTTTGGTGCTGTTGATAGGAAAGAAATACAAGAAATTAGTTTTATTCGGATAAATTTACATGTTCAACACTTACAGCAATTGGTAAAGGATACATTTCGAGCCTGAGCATAGGCAAGGAATAAAGCGAAGACGGCGATGGTTCGGATCATTTTTGATTTTTGATGTTGGATTGAAACTTGAATAAAGTTAAGTGATCAATGTTGAACTGGTTCAGTGTCTGTGTCAATAGAAAAACTGAGTCTCCTTTTATACGGATAACAGTACTTCTGTGATCTTGATTGTGTGATTACATGGATTCACCGTGTTAACTGATTCTCAATAAAACTATTAAATTGAAATGTTCATCATTTCCATGTTCAATCCATCTCTCAATTAAACTAATAAATACTATCATGAGTTACGTAATTATAACAATTTCATTCATTAGAAACTGCAATAGCGTTGAATGTTGCAATTTTGCATAATCTCAATAGTCTGTATTGAATAGATTTGGAGGTCAAAATCAAATATCATTTGTATTTTAACTGTAGACTGGAAACGACTTCAACTCATATTATTGCTGCTAATATCAGTCGCTTCAACTCCAATCAATAATTTTGCAATATTTATTGCTCTGGTTTAACCCGATGCTCTGATCAGATACTTTTTATTTCATCTCAATGAATTTCAAGATGCAAATGATAAGCTTATCCTTGAAATTGTTGAATTAGCTGACGAGAGAATCGTCACAAATGGTGAATCGATATCGATATTTCAATAGTTTCTATCGGTACATTAGGCCTTGTTTAAGACTAACGGAAGTATAATGGAAGTAGCTGCCACCTTTTTGATTTCGGCATTTTTCACCTTTTTTCTAAAAAAATTTGTGTTTTTCTGCTGTGATTTGTAAGCTCATTTTTCTATTTGTAAGACGCTGAAACAGGAACGTACTTTTTATTGCAAAATAAGATCATTCATTGAATGCATCTTCAAAACGAATACAAATCCCATAGAAGAGCATGTTGACTATTTAAATATCGATATCGATTCACCAGTTGTGACGGATCCCTCGTTAGTAACTTTTATAAGACTAAAGTTTCAATTAGTATCTACACACGAAAAAGTCTGAAAACAGTAGAAGCCATTCATCATAGAACACTTAGTTTTGATGAGCATCATTGGTCATCCATTGGTCTATGTGCACCAATAGACAATAAATGGTGTTTTTCGTCTTCATTTGCGAATCACACTGATCATTGAAATCGTTTCAGAGTTATTTGAACAATTCCCTTCTTGTTAGATGCAGACCAAAGATTAATGCTATTAATTAATGTTGACTAATTAAACTTTTATTTACCAATTTACGATGCCATAAATAACCAATAAAGGGTCAAATAAACTTCAAGATATTATTAACTTACATATTTAACTTTGAAAATCTCATGATCTCTGATTTCTTACCATAATATGGCTAATCTTGAATCATTTGTTCTGAACTTCTATTTGCACAAACTGTTAAAATTCAACGTCCAGTTAAATAAAATTCTGTCTCTGATTATACAATCCTCTTGTTTTATATAAACCGCACGAAATTGTATCATTAAATAGCTGACACTAAATTTAAAGAATATGACTTTCGTTTCTGTTAATTTAATGTTTTTGGTAAATTATAATCATTTTTGTTATTCTATGCAACAAATTTCATTGCTGAAATAAAGTTTCAAAGTTTGATAATTAGTTAATTTCAAATAAAATGGAGAAACAATGATTGCAATTAATAGTCGATTAGTTTATTAGGAAATCATCAAAAAATTGAATTCAAGAAATGTTCTATTTATGCTTTAACTACAACGATAGCGTTTGAACCACAGATAAGCTCAGTTTTTCCATCATCGGCGAACAAACGGAATCGCATTTCAGTGGCAAACTAAACAGAGAAACAAGAAAAGGAAATTAAAATTATGATCAAATACAAATTGTGATATTCTTAGATGATTAACTTACTGATTCAGGCCAATCAATAACATTTGTATCAAGAACGTATGGATAGGCAACATTAGCTTGGATGGGACAGTTGGTGTATTTGCAAGCATCGGACTCAACCTCAGGATACTCAACCCATTCACCATCCACTTTGATCTCAGCCTTTAAAGTGGGTTTGGATGCAGCAATGCCTAATGAGTTTAACATGGAATCATTGATTAAATGTTTTCTATGAGAAACTTTTCTGGTTAAAATTGATTTCAAACTTACTGGTTTTGTATTGACCATTTAGATGGACCTCATCTCCAGTTTTAAAGGTGCATGGTTCAGCTTCACAAGGGATGACATTGACGAAGTTGATTTTTCCGTTTGGTGCTGTTGATAGGAAAGAAACACAACAAATCATTTTGTATTAAATTATTAGGTTTACACTAAAAAGTAAATTAACTTACAGCAGTTGCTAAAGGTTATGTTTCGAGCTTGAGCAAAGGCAAGGAATAAAGCAAAGATGGCAATTGTTCGGATCATTTTTGATTTTTGATGTTAATTTGAAACTTGAGGAAAGTTAAGTAATCAATGTTGAACTGATTCAGTGTCTGTGTCAATAGAAAAATGATTCCTCTTTTATACGGTTAAGAGTACTCTTGTGATCTTGATTGCGTGATTGCGTAGATTCACCGTGTTTAGCTCGTACTCAAGTAAACTAATTAATACAAGCTATTCTGAATTACGGCGCATTTTGATATTAATTTTTATTGCTCACTATTCTATTAATTGTATCATCAAAGTATTGATCAACATTTATGATGTCATGTCGCAATTCCCCATAATCAGAATATCTGAATGGTTATAGCATTAGACATTCTATATCGAATGATATTCGTTGGATCGTCTGTTGTCTAGAAACGATTGCGTAAAAAATGGCCTTGTGCTTGTGCTTAAATTGCAATCATTTATTAGTCTGGTTCAATATTGATTGATATGAACATCTAAGATTACCAAGTTTAGACTTCGATCATAGACATTATTCTGATTGCATCCATTCAAGATTTGCACAATTATTAATCGACTCAATTTCAATCAAGTTAAAGTTTTCCTGCTTTGCAATTCTTTCTTTTAGAATCCGCTCAGTTTAGCAATGACATGAGAAATGACATGACGGAATTTTTTAGATCTTATTATTGATTCGGCTTAGAGTTTATGACTTTTTACAATAACAGTTAGAAGAATCTTAAATTGCAAATCTTTGCAAATTTTACAGAAATCTATTCAGACTACACCAGAAAGAAAGATATTTTGTGGCCGGGGAAAGACGTTACAGTAGAGTTCATAATTCAGTGTTGAGTCTAAACCAGTCTTTCAGTTTGTTACTATTAAAAATACTAATAAAAAGACACAATTGTCACATTTTAGCACAAATGGGCAAAAACGAGTAGAAATAAATTTCTCTCAAATACAGACTCTGTGCGGACATAAAAACTGAGTCCATTACGCTATTCATAAATTTCTATGACCAATAGTTCTCGAGAAAATCGAGTTCAAAATTGAAACTTCGATTGCCTTTTGTCCAATTGTGGAAGCAGATTTTTCTATGGAACTCATTTTACTGATGTTACTTTTGATGTTAAATCAGAAAATGCCCTTGATTTGATGCATAAACCTTTTTCTGTAAAACAGATTAGTTCGACTTTCAGTTATAACGACCATTTTCTATCACCTTAAGAGTTAAAGCGCTGAAACTTATTGCTCGTCCATAAAAAGTGTTGATAGACATCATGGATGGAATTTTTTATTCCATTTTTCAACAGTTCTCTTGATTTTGGCCATTGGTCTATTGAGTCCATAAACTTTGAGACTCGATATTTCGACTTGGCATCACCTACAATCGCCATTCTTGCACCAATTCGATTCTTAGCTAATTATTAATTCAATTCAAGTCAATTACTTTCCATTAAACCGTTTGGGTCATGATATTCGGGTTTTAAATGCGTAAGCAACAACTTATTAAACAAAACAAACTCATATTAACCCATAACTTGGTATGCAAACCAATTTTCTGGTTAAAGCTGCAAATGTAATGCAAAGAATGCTACAAAAAGCTCGAGCATTTGAGTTGTGAGTCGAGACTTGGTGGGTTTGTAGGCACATAAAAACTGGTTTCATTGGTACTATCAAATCATTCATTCGATGGAAATTTTTCTAGAAAATCGAGGTCAAAGTTGAAACTTCGATCGCCTTTTGTTCAGCTATGGAAGCAGATTATTTCTTGAAACTCATTATTCTAATGCAACTTTTGATGAAAAACCAGAAAATGTACTTATTTCGAGAAATAACATTTTCTTTTCAAAATAAAACAGATAAGTTCGATTTCTAGTTAAATCGACCGCTTATTGTGAATGTAAGAGTTAGAGAGCTGAAACTTTGTATTTGGCTCTAAAAATTGTTGGTGCACATAAAGGACAGAACGATTTTTTCAATTAATCAACAGTTCTCTTGATTTTGGCCATTGTTCTAAAAACTTTGAGCCTCAATATTTCGGGAAAGATACCATTTACAATCATCATTTTTGACTAAACATTAGATTTTATTACGAGCTATAACACAATGTGACTAAAAACCGAAGAAATTTGAGCCAATTCATTTAATCATTAATATTATTCTAACACATCATAAGCAACCATTTACCTTTGTTAATCAATTATCAAACTCACAGCCAAGTATTAATAACCTAATATAACCTAATAATACAATGCTATAACTATTTCTTTGCTTTCTTGAATTGCCTAAAATTTAAAATTGCATGTCCCATAATAACATCTAGTGTTTGGCCAAAGAATAATGATTGTTGGTGCTATCAATATCGAAATATTGAGGCTCAAAATTTCGAGAACAATAGCTAAAATCGAGCGAACTGTTGATTTATTTAAAAAAGTATTCAATCCGTGATGTTTAACAACAATTTTTATGGACAGATAATAAGTTTCAGCTCTCTTTATGGCCACAGAAAGCATTCGGTTTAACTGAAAACCGAAGTAATCTGTTTTATTTTGTACAGAAAATTTTATTTCTCAAAATAAGTACATTTTCTAGTTGATCATCAAAAGTTAAATCAGTAAAATGAGTTTCATGAAAAAATCTTGTACCATAATTGAAAAAAATGTGATCGAAGTTTCAGTTTTGACCTCGATTTTCTCGAAAACTAACGCTCAGAGAAATCTGCAAATCGTTTAAATAGGTTCAGTTTTTATGTCCCTACAAACCAACAGAGGCTGAATTTGAAATAAATCAAATTTTTGGATGTTTTTGCCCATTTGTGCCAATTTCAGCCAATTTATGCATAAATGTGATAATTGTGGCTTTTTTAGTAACAACCAGCATTTCATTGTGAATAATTGGTCTTTACGGTCCGAAAAAACTGGAATGAGATAATTTTAAATCAATATACCACTTTCCGCATGCATTGCAAATCTGTATGCGCGAAAAATCATGAAGTATCAACCAGTTACCATGAATCTAGCAATGCTAGATTTAAAATCTTCTGATTCAACTCAAAAAAATTGTCGTCATGTTGATTGTGAACACAGAACATAATTTGAACTTGTCTCTCGAGTCTTCCACTCGGAAAGGCTGCCATTTAATAGCCTAAGGTGACTTAGTGAGGTTAACTTGAGATCGAGTCCTTGATTGAAAATCTATTACCTGAATTAAACAATCGACTGCCACTAATATGTTCAAAGGGAATTTAAGTGGCAATTAAATCTATCATTTTAATTCATCATTTAATCTTAGCTGACTAACTTCAAGCGTTTCCGTTGGGCGTAATTTGCGAGTTAAGTGGACTAATAATTGTTTAATGGCCTGACCGTCAGTTCGATACATTTGTTTTTCATCGGATAGATGGCGACTTTGACGTCCATAATGACATTTATGTTTAAATTAGTTTCCACAAACAGTATTTGCAATCAATAATCAACAAATATATTTATTGAACAGCATATTGAAAAAATAATTTTTACAACAAAATAATTCTTCATTTAAGCTATTTTAATATCAGCTTGAGCGCAGTTGTATTGGGATCCATCAGAGCCTTTAAGCTGGAATCGAATCTCAGTGCTCATCTGAATAGAGAAGGGAGAAAAGTCAATTAGAAATATTATCAAGAAAATGGATCGCGTAATTAAAGATGATAAACTCACGGGTGGAAGCCAAGCAAGAGTTGTCAAGCTAATCTTGAATGGAGTAACAACATTGGCTTTAAGAGGACAAGTGAGGTATTTGCAAGCATCAGAGTCAAGACCAGGGTAAGTTACCCAGACACCAACAACTTTAACTTCAACAATCAATGTTGGACCAGCTGAGCCAGTTTCTGGTAAGTTTACAAAGGAAACATCAATTAATCAAAGATTCTCATTCGAGAATTGATTTTCTTCATTCTCTTCGTTTCAATATTACTTACCACTAACTAATTCGCCTTCAACAGTAACTAGTTCTCCTGGCTGGAAGGTGCATGGTTCAGCGTCACAAGGGTCGACGGTAACCCAGTTAATTTTTCCAGTTGGTGCTGTTGATTAAAACAAATACAAGAAATCAATTATATTGAACAACTAAAATTATCAGTTTACACTGAAAAAAGTAAATCAACTTACAGCAGTTGGTGAAGCTAATATTTCTAGCTTGAGTACAAGCAACAAACAAAGCAAGAATAGCAATGGTTCGGATCATTTTGATTCAGTAAAGTTGAAACTCTAAAAATGATGAATTATAGTTAAGGCAAACTAATTAGCTTCTGTGTCAATCGAAAAAATAGCCTTGTTTTATATAATTTTAATACTACGATTGTGATCTTGATTTTTCGATAGCTAGATTCCCCATGTTCAACCTATTCTAAATAAAACTATTCAATTATCGTGAAAAATTGTTATTTTCATTGTTTTCTATTTTGATAATTGTATCATTGTTAAAAAAGAGGAGTAAAAATTAACTTGGCTGATTATCATTATTGCAGTTCGTATTATCTGCATTTCTGGATTCCTGAAAGGTTGACAATTTTAAATCAAAAACCATTTTGTTCATCATTCGCCTCAACTACAACCAATCTATTCGTTGAACCTTAGCTTGAAAAGCTTAGTGCGACATTACTGGGAAAATTAAGTTTATTATAACCGTATTTATCAGTTTTGTGATCAATAGCAAAATAATAATTCATTTTCCAATATTAATCTCAATAGAAATGCCAGATTTAGATCTCTATACTAATCAGTTGTCAAGTAATCGTCATTTACAGACCATTATTACTGGGAAAGGAGAAAAAAATCAATATTTAAATTGTTTAAGTATTTTCGATTCTTTCGCGCTAAACTTTGCAAAAAATTAGCAGTTAATTAACTAATTAATAGCTCTATTCTAAATTGTTACTCTGTTTGATTTGATGAAGATTCCTGATATAATTAGATTACACTGAAGGTTTCAGTTAATCTCCAGAAATTGATCTGAATTTAAAAGTGGTGAAGATTGAAAAATATTGTGAGATATTTTTTCCGTATCAATCAAAATCAGAAATCAAGATGGAAATGAAATTACTGCACTTGAAACTAGATTAACTTGAGGAATAAGATGATAGTATCTATTAAGTATCTAATAGTAAGTAACTATCAGATCAGTATCAAGTGTCTGGCAAATAAAATCAAGTATCTATTAAACAAATGTGCAACCAGTAATATCATTAGTGTAATTATAAAGAAACCTTTTAAGAGTATTATTATTCCATTTTTACCACCAATCATGTCTTGGGTCCAGATTCCTCAAAATAGCCATTTTACAATTGATAATTTGCCATATGGAGTATTTTCAACTGCAACTAATGTAAGTAATGGTTTATAATTTCTCTCAATCATGATCAAATTGATAATATAGCCAGTAGTTCATGATTTTACTTCTTCTTTTTCTTCTCAGCCAGCTCATCGGATCGGAGTTGCCATTGGTGACTTTATTCTCGATCTTAAAGCAATACATCATCTTTTCAATGATCCAAAACTGTTAAAATCAGGTGAACATGTTTTAACGAAACCAATTTTAAACGATTTTATGAGTTTAACTCCATCTGAATGGCATAATGTGAGAATCAAGGTTCAAAACCTGTTGAATGGAAATGATAAAACATTAGAGAATAATGAAAAGCTTCGTAAAGAGGCATTGGTTGCCCAAAGAGAGGCAACAATGCACTTACCCGCAAATATTGGTGATTATACAGATTTTTATTCTTCAATTCACCATGCAACCAATGTTGGAATCATGTTCCGAGGAAAAGAAAATGCTTTAATAGCAAATTGGCGTCATATTCCAGTTGGTTACCATGGAAGAGCATCTTCAGTGGTTGTATCAGGCACACCGATTAGGCGTCCAAACGGTCAAACAAAGGACGATAATGCTACAAACCCATCATTTGGTCCATGTCGTTTACTTGATTTTGAATTAGAGATGGCCTTTTTTGTTGGCGGTGAAGGCAATCAACTTGGTCAACCAATTCCAATCGCAAAAGCCGAGGATAATATTTTTGGTATGGTTTTGATGAATGATTGGTCTGCTCGGGACATTCAGAAATGGGAATATGTTCCTCTCGGACCATTTTTAGCTAAAAATTTTGGTACAACAATAAGTCCATGGATCGTTACAATGGAAGCTCTTAAACCCTTCAGAACTACACCTTTTAAGCAAGATCCAGAACCACTTGACTATCTCAAAGATAAAAATGATTTCAGTCTGGATATAAATCTAACAGTTGATTTGAAGCCAGCAAATGGCCAGCCAACAACAATTACTAAAACCAACTTTAACTATATGTACTGGACCATCAAACAGCAATTAGCTCATCATACTATAACTGGTTGTAATGTTAGACCTGGTGATCTTCTTGCTTCAGGAACCATAAGTGGTCCAGAGCCAGAATCTTTTGGGTCGATGCTTGAATTGACATGGCGAGGAACTAAACCTTTAACCTTGGCTGATGGAAGTCAAAGAAAATTTATCCAAGACGGAGATGAGGTCATTTTGAGCGGATTTTGTGAGAAAGAAGGTGTCAGAATCGGTTTCGGAGAATGTCGTGGCGTTGTTTTACCATCGCTATCTATTTGAGGAAGAGATTATCAAAAAGGGTAGATTAATGGAAACTGTTGAAATATTTTTGCTATATCACCATTCATTTATCAATAGTTAGATGAAAACCAGGAAACAAGCCAATTTTTTTAAATCCATAGTAAATCGAAACAATGCTTCAAGGGAATAATAAACTCGCGAGAAACCCAATTTGCTCGTAAAAATGTGTTTATCTTTATCCAGAGTTGATAAAGGCACTGATTCAATAAAGTTGATTATTTAATAAATACAGTCAAGTAAATGATTGAAATTAAATTACATGTGTAACTTAAGAACGGAGTGATTACTCTTTTTATTGCCATAAGATGGCAGCATCTTGACAGCATATGTTTTCAGTTAATATTTTTGCTTCAAGTTCAAACTGAACCTTAAACTGTATTAATTAGTTAACTTAAACATATTTAAGCATCATTATCGTTTGAAATTTTTCAGCGACAGAGTTTGATGTCTGCTCCAACCCATCCATCTCCGGTATGGTTAAACGGAACAAATATCCTCTGAGAAAATGTCAATCCATCATAACTGGAAATGAATTGAGGAAATTCATCTCTTGTCCTGTTTAATACTATCAGAACTCTTAAGGCAACCATTCAGTTCGCTAAAGTTGGTTTAATATTCCTCAAGTTGACCCCAGAACGATTAAAACAATTGGGCCAGTTAATCCAATTACTCTCGAACTGTTGACTCCCATGAGACTCGTTACCTGCGTTTAGTTTCAAAGCTTAGCCATTTAGCGCTATTTTTAGGCCCATTTCTTTTGAAATGGTTGAGACCGAGTTTAGCAAAGAAAACAGAAGACGAAAGACAAAAGAAAGATTATCTTAAGATGTTAAAGCATTTAAGTTGACAATAATTGATATGATCATTGATCAATGTTGATCATCAACACCGTTTCCCATGAGTATAATCACCACAAAAAAGGCAAGAAATGAAACATTAATATTCTCAATGAGCCAAAACAGTTTTGTGACGATAAAGCGTTTTGTAAATAATCAGTTCGCTAATGAAACTATTAATAAATGTAATTGGTGCCAGTTTTTTATATCTAAAATGAAGTGTTTATTATTTTTATTTATATTGCGATGCAACAAAATTGTCAGCCAAATTCAAACTTGCCAAACTGTAAAAGTCACTGTTAAAGTAAAGTTGATTGTTTAAACAATTTAAACTTGTTAGTATCTCAACTTATAATTTAAGGTTACTAGTTTTTCAATTGAAAACAGTGAAGTGACAAGTAATTGTATTGAACAGATTTGTGTCAACCTTTACAAGATTATCTTAAACTCTGTTGGGTGTTTTGTTGTTATTATTTTTACCTTAATCTCTTGGTTTCTTTAGTTTTGGCGCATTTTCAATCCATTCATTAAAATTACTATTTTCCATTTCACTTTGTTTTGACTATTCAAACTTACCATTTCATTTAACCAAAGGATTTGCTTGTAAACAATAAAATGTGTAATTATGGACAACAACAAAGGTCCAAACCAAGGTAAAGGCTAACTTGCTGTCGATTCATTTGGAATTATCGCCACCATTCTAATGTTAATTTTCAATTTAAGTTAATCTTACAAATAGATTGGAAATACTTCAAGTCAGGAAAATGATTAAAAGAGTTAAACGTTTGCGACTTCAATCATTGACAAAAGCAAATAACAGAAAAAGAGTTTTCACTGTTGTTCTCTCTTCTAAATTCCAGGTTTCAATTTCACCTAATATCTTTACCTTTTAACTCTCTAATCATTTCATCTTTATCCTCTTGACTTGAGCCCTTAGAATTGAAATCGATAGCTCGGCTCAAGATGAAAGCAACAAAAGATGTGTCATTTTAATTGTTGAAGCTCACAATCACCAAGCGACCCATTGATTTCCTCTTGATCCTGGAATTGAACTAGTTAAGAAAGCGAGAGCCTTTAGAAAATGAAATAGCTCGCTATGAATTCTCGTGACCATCCATATTTAACTATAAACTGGATGAAGCGTAGCAGCATTATTCAACAGGAAACCAATCTAATTAAACAGTAAAAATAAAACAATATATGATTAGTATAAACATCAAAATTAAATCATGAGAAAGGTAAACAAGCCACAAAAAAGCAAAAACCAATAAATATCTTCATCTAAATCATATTGATGATGGTCAAGGTTGCTACGCAAAGTCAACTCTAACTTTAAAATGAAACAAGCAATTAACTGTGAGAGTAAAAACAATTACAATTGTTTCGTTAACATTGATCATTCCTATTTATAAAAGAAGCTGAATTTTTTATTCCCGTGAATCAATTGATCCAAAAAAATTTGAGCCAGTTCAACTGATTGATAAACCTAAGTAATAGAAACATAAAGATTGAATGCAAGCTGTAATGGAGTTTAAAGCATTGTGAATAGGTGAAGTTTCAAATTAATGGGCAATTTGTTCGAATTTAGAATCAATACTCGGAAATAGTACAATTATAGCTAAATGAAGTTGAAGACAATTTAATAATCAACCGCTAATAGTCATAAAATGCAAGTAACCTTCACTGCTAAACTGTTTTACGATTAAAATATGGGATAAAAGGTATACAAACTGCAAGTTAACGATAGATTAACATTGTACGGCAATAAATAGAAGATATTGAAGAGAGAAAAAGGTTTATTACGATTCCTTATACCAAAAACCAATTAGAGATTACAATTGGTCTATCTAGCCTAAGAAATCAACTGAGTCAACTAATTCAGTGAAACAACAATTAAGAACCTTACCCAAGAAGGTAACAAGGTTGTTAATATGACCATTATTAAACTGTTACTTCAACTGTATGGCAATAATAAAAAGGTCAAGGTGTAAGAGTTTAAGGGTTAAAAGTAAAACCATGTTTATCTCTCCATTATCCTCTTTATGTTTATCCACTCTCTGGAAGACTTTTGCTCTTCACCCGTGTTAATGATATCAAGTTAATTGTTCCAGTTTATTGTCCAACTTTGATGATAATGATAATTGTAATAAAAACAATCAAAAAAAGAGAAAGAAAAAGGTTAAAGTTAGGTTGGTCAAGGTAAATTTAAGGTTAATCAACAATGATTGACAATGGAAACTAAATTTCTCAAAGTAAAAGGTTGCGAAGCAATAAAAAAAGCCTGTAAAATAGGCAGCAAAAAGAGAAGCAAAAAGAGTGAAAGAGACAGACAAAAGTGAACCAATACAGTTGACTAACTAATAGTTTCAAGGAAAACGATTTTTACTGAAAATTCTTCCTACCTTTTTGTAAATTAACGACGGTAATGAATAAAAGTCATAAAGGTAAAGGTGAAAATTGAGATGCTTTCCTTGAAAAAAACGTGTTAAAATAGTCGGAATAATGTCTCCAAGACTTTCAATGTTAAAACAGCAACATATAAACACTTTAACCCAAAACTCAATTGCTCCAATTAATCCACCATTTAACAACAATCTGTGTAAAAATAAGATTCACAATTAATTCATAAATCGATAAATAAAACAATTAGAAAACGTTTAATAACTGTAAAAGACAAAAGACAAACCCAATAAAAACATTAAGAAACGCCTGATGAAGGCGCAATTATTGACAAGTAAATTATCTTTTCACTAGATGGCAATAGTAAACGACAAATTAAACATCAAATGAATTCAATGATTGAATCAATTAAATCAACAAAAATCATTGCTTTTGCATCAGAATTTTTGCTTGAATAAGACTGAATTAAAAAGCAAATTTCTGATCATTTAATCGAAATATTAACATGACATTTAAATGAGCAGAAAATGTGCTTCTTCAGAATAATCTTTGCCCTGAAAACATAAAAAATGTCAAATGAATTTACCTTTTCTATTTGATTTGATTAATCTCTTTCCAGAACTCGTTTTTGTTACCATTCAAACAACAATGGAAAGCAATGATATACGATTGAACATTTGTTTATCATTCTGATCATTAAATGCACAAAAAACTGGAAAGAATAAAAAGTAAGAAAAAGAAATAAAAAAAATGTGAATTCAATGAAAATCGAGAAAAGTGAACAAAAAAAGTCAATATAAATATGCTATTATAACCGTTACCAAATCATTTGTTGTTTCAAAACATCAATTCAATTCAATATTCATCATGTTTGTCTGATCTAGAAAAGAATGAAATTTTGATTCATTTTCAATATTTTTATCAAAGTTATAAAGTTGATCAACAAAAGAATGAGAAAAGAAAATCATTTTAAGGTTCATCTGATGCAGAATTCAATTTATCTTGAAGATTGAACACAAATGAATACAAATATGAAATACATTGAGGGTTGAAATTTCATGCACAGAATATGATTAAAACATTAACAGCATGAGAAAGCTATTGAATATGAAAAGATGAATAAAGGATGAAAAGGAAAACAAAAAAGGTTGGAAAAGGGATTGAACAAGAAGAGTTTCAACAATTAAATTTCAAATGTTAATCTTGTTAATCTTGTAAACTTGTTAATCTGATGAACACTGATTGAAAATTAGGTTAAGGGAAGAGGAATGAATGATTGTTAACTAATTAAGAGTAAACATTTAATTAAATTTGGTTAAAGTGAGTTAAACGACGGAAACTGAGATCATTTTTTAATTACTATAATCATCATCAAAAGCATTATCTGATTTGTTAATGAATGAATAATGAGCTGAAGAGAGAAGAAGAAGAAGAAAAGAAGATCAAATTGTGATCCTGAAAATGATGAGATACTTCAATGGATTCTAATTAATTGTTCAGTTTTTCGATCAACAATGGAAACAAAAGATTACAAGTTAAAATAATGATCAGCTAACAGATCATCAAGTTAAAGTCGCAATAATTTTCTAATTCAATAACAATCGTAATTCAAGTAATTAGCTATCGATCGAAAAACGAAATATTTCAAGATCAAATTCAGTGAAAACCAAAAGTCCGAGTTTTTCATCAAACATAAACTGTTCAGAGAAAAGCGTTTGGCCAAATCTTCAGCAGCATCGAATGTAACTTCGAGTTTTGAATGACCTTAGCGGTTTGAGCGAGTTCTAGCGAGATAATCGAAGCTTGAGATCGAAAAGACTTTTTGTATTGAAATTATCAGAATCGCGATGAAACGAAAATGTTTATTTTTAGTTTTTCGAAGTGATAATAAATGCGACATTTTCATCGTTTAGTATGTGACTATTGAAGTGTATTTTGCTTGTAAATTGATTTTTAAAGTTGATTCGGATGAATGATTGTTCTGGACAGAGTTCAGTTGAATTTTATGGAATGGAAAAAAGCTGGTGAAGTTTGATTGTTAAAGCTGTCCTTTTGGTCACTTGACAAGAGTCAAAAAGGTTGACTGAATTTGAATAATGAAACGTTAAAAACCATTGAACATTTGTAAATAAAGTAAATATCAAATTCATGATCAACTTTGATTTATGACATGAAAAGTGGCATCTCAGACGATCATGGGTCAATCTTGAAACTGATTACAGCAAAACCTGGCGAGACAAAGCAAAATACAATCAAAGATTCAAAAAGTTGATTTTCTGTAAAATGATTAACCATAACTTTCGATAAACAATTTCAATGATGAATCAAAGTCTATCTTGTTATTCATTTATTCACTCATCCAATCAGATCAACCGATTGATCAACAATAAAAATGATAAATTAATTGGTCAAGTTAAAGTGAAATGCAAAAGACAATTATTCTCATTATTGATTGCTATAAAATAATAATTGTCATCAATGAGATTCTGTTGGCAACAAAAGCATTTACTCAATTCCTCAATTCATTTCTTCACTTTGCTTCAATTATATAACCTTTCATCATTATCAGCTCATGATCATCATTTATCCTGGTTCAGCCTGAACCAACCTAATCTGATGGGAAAAACTTGAAGATTGTTTAATAACAAAAGACAAGACTGGAAGAAGAAGAAGAAGATGAAAAAAAGAGTTTCACCTCTTAAACTGAATTAGTTTGCATCATCATTGTCATTTACCTTTTCCCATCTTGTTCCACTTCCATTGAGAGTTAATCATTATTTTGCCAATAGCATGATAACAAGATCATTATGGATCTCAAGGTAAGGATGATGGCGACGGAAATTGATTGGCTGGCTTAACTTGTATTATCAAGTGGAAGATGATGTTTGATGGTCAACGTGATGAAGGAAGTTGTGAGTAACAGTATTGCTCCAACTGACCAGAAGATGAAAGAAGAGCGTTTCGCCTGTGATCAAAGATGAAAGTAAAAAGAAAACGGAAGTTGAAACTGAGCAAAGTAAAGAAAGAAATGATTCGGAAGGAATCCTGGTTAAGGTATACTTTGTTGACTAAACACACATAAAAAGCATGTAATGAGTGAGAAGATATAGAAGAGGAAGTAATATGATGATGATTACCCTGATTATCATGATTATTATTACGATTATAATGTTTGATTATTACGCTTTAATATTGGCTTAGTTCATCATCGCCATAATTGTAATGTTCAATGTTCATGGCCAATTTTGGGTTAAACTCATTCAACCATTTCTCAACATCATTTTCAATCATTAAGATTCATTCACTTTTTAAGATGAAACTTGAAGCCGGAAAATAAAGGATTATTTTAATCATTTTTTTCTTCTTCTTTTTTTCGCTTTTCCCCTGAAATTGCAAATCCAACGGAAGTGTCTAATAATATGTTTAGCAGTTAGAGATAATTGATGGTTAAATTGATTAAATTAACAGCATTTTAGGAGTGCGTTTGGTGAGGTTCTTTGCTTGTCGTTTGACCAAAGAGTTTGGTTTCATTTGTTTTTACATGAAACTTGGTGAGTCGAAATTAGGATTTAATCGAATGGATAATTCATCATGTTACTGCCTTTTATTATTTTCCATGATTAATGATGCCAGTGTTTTGTGAAAATTAAGTTATTGCTACATGATTGTTTGGTTCATGGGGTTGAGCTTTCAATTGAATCCTGGAAACATAATGAGCATTAATTAACAATAAATTTGTTTAATTTCACTTTTAATCTTTCATGTTGACATTTTGTGCCGGTAAAGGCATAATTTAGAGTCCTATCTTTGCAATTCAATTATTTTTGTTCAACATTTACTTTTCAAGTTGTCATTCGCATCAATTTAATGGTTTTGCGATTAACATCGATTACCGTTTAAACTGAAATAATGTTACAAAAATTGTAACAAAAAAGTTGCCAACAAAAATTAAATAAAAGCTTTTCGTCATTTAGCATTTGTTTAATTTTAGATTAATGATTCACAATTGAGCTTCTTTGGGTTCTAAAAATTACTGACAATCTTTGTCAGATAAATGGAGCTTTATATTGGCTCTTGATATCAAACATTAGCAAAGTTGAATTTCGCAAAATTTTGACTGAAAAAAACGCAAGTCCGTCATGCAAAAAGTCGATCTCTCTTTGCTCTTCTTCTAAATACTTGTTGAGTTTATGAGTTTTTGCTCTTAACACCCAATTCCTCTTTAGTATTATACCGGGCGTTTTTTTAATTTACCTCTTCGTGCATGCATAACTCACGAACGTCTAGTGCTACAAACCTCAGACTTGAAACATGCGCTTATGCAGATTGATCAACCATAAGTACGAAGGTCAAGGTTATTCAAGGTAAATTCTTCATTTGACCTCTAATTGAAATTTTCTGAAACCGCAAAGTTTTTCTGACCGGTACTTGCTAGTCACATGTTGTGATGCACTTGTTATGCACCATTGGAAAGATAAACGAATTTTTCATAAATGCAATTGATTAACTGAACGGTTAGGTTGTCATGCTGGATACAATTTTTGATAATCCGTCGAATCCTGTGGTTTTGCATCCAAAACATCACCTTCGCCTTTATTGAAGATCACAGTGCATTTCCAGTATTCATTTGAAGAAATGTCTCAGTTATGCCGCCATTCGAAGTCATTCCTCTCTGAGTTTTAGACATTTAGCACAAATTGAAAATAACAAAACTAAGGAATCAATCTCAGAAACTTTGAATAATCAAATTTGTGCAGATTAGATTTCATTGGCTTGAATTATCTTACGCAATCAGGACTATATCACCATCTTAGCTTAGCTTTAGTTAGTTAGTTTGGTTTATTAATAACAACTAATCCCATTATCTTTTAGGTCTGCTTTTGATTACAGCAATGTTGGGCTTTTTAATGAAACGACTTCAAGAAATCTCGTCATTTTGTAATCTCGTTACTTTCTGCCGGTACACTAGTGCCCATGAACCTGTTATAACGACGTACAGGTACAAGTAACGAATGCATCAATAGTGATTCTGTGCCTCAATATTGTGATAACTTGTCTTGATTAAGTCAGAAAAATTTTCCGATTAGCGTGCTTCAAATGACACTTAGAAGTATTTTTGTTCATTCAGTATTTTTCACAGCATAAGCAATCATTTTATAATAAAAAAATTTTTCAAAAGTTCTGTTTTCCTTGGTTACATTATTTTCATGTTTGTAATTAATATCTTATTCCTAAATTTAGTATAAAATAAGAAATATTGAATTGATCATGCATTTTTAGCTTTCTTTGAAAAAGCATACCTCTAGCATACTTAACCAAAGAGAATATTTATAAATTACATCTACCAAAATTATGCCGAGCCAAAAAATTCACCCCTTTCGAATAGTCCATAGCAAAACTTAATTTTCATAGAAAGGTTGACTTGGGATTTCGAGCAGAAAACTGAAACAAAGCTCAAAATTTTGTAATTCCAATGCTTAATTTTCTTTTAATAACTTGAGAAACTAAAAGTTGACAAAAAAGTGTTGACTCGAACTTGACTTTGAATCTGATTGTGAGACTAGAATAGAGATTTAATCTAAATTTCTTGAAAATTTATCCACGATCAATAATCTCAACCTAATCTTTCGACTCAACTCAATCCTCGATGTTACCTGGAATGTCCAGACTTTCAAATTATAAGTGCAATAAAGATTTGAAATTAAGCTCAAGTCAATGATGTGTTTAAATCTTAGGTGAAAGAGATAAATTGAAGTCGAAAGTAAATGTTACATTAGAGTGTTGAGCATTATGATGAAGCTATATTGTATCTTGCAATGAAAAGATGTGACAATAATACTTTGATGAGATTCATGAGGCTTCAGAAGGAAAAGAAAAGGATATGAATGGAAGCAATAAGAATCTAATTTAATCACATTTTTTCCTTCAAAAGTTTCATTTTCTTTTTTCTTCATCTTTTTTTATTTGTTACCATTATCATTACATTCATCATCATCAAAATCATTTCGTTTCTTTCATTCTCTTTCTTCCTTTTATCTTGTTGATTTGTCAAAAAGTTCATTGGAAATTGTGTCAACGGAAAATGTGAATCACAAAAGCATGAGAATGGGAAATGGAAACAGAATTAGTAGATAAAAATTTGAAGACAAATATGTCAAAGGAAGAGAAGGCAAAGAGAAGAAGAGAAATTTGGATTCATGAATTACAATGAACTTTCAAGATAGAGAGAGAGAGAGAAAGAGAAGAAAAAATGTTGATGAAATGATGAGAATGAAAAAAGTAAATAAAAAGAGTGAAAACTGATGAAGAATACTAAGATCCTGATGATGGTGAGTTGAAGGATGAAAAAAGGAGTTTCCTGAATGAAAAAAATCAGTAAATCATTGGTCAGTTTAAATGGATCTTATAATGATGTTCCAATTGGATATTGATTTGATAGTTATTTCCGTTCTTTATAATTCTTACCGATTCCCTGATTTTTCATGTAACATTTCATTTCCTTTCAAACATTTTTTTCTCTTCTCCTTCTTCTCATGTCTATTCATTTTTATATCATCAAGTACAATAAGCATATGAAAAATGTAACATTTTTTGCATCTGAAAGCAGAACTCAATTTGAATCTAAAAAAGCTGTTTGAGCATGAAATGGTATTCGAAGTTTTTCCCAATATTCAGTGTGGTCCAAAATAGAAAAAACTGTCGAATAAAACGAAAAGAAAATGCAAAATAAGTCAAGACGGACGTTGGTTTTCAGTTGAATTTTGAAAAGAAGTCAGAGAAATTCATGAAATGAATGTCTGCCCAATTCACGGATTCAATGTTACATTCGATTCTCAGACGTAAAGCATGTTCGATTAGGATTGTTCAACATCTAACAATTTTACTAAAGTTTGTTTTTTGCCTTCAACAAGTGCGTTAATAATGGAATAAAAGAGTCGCCATAAAATTGATAAATTTCTTGTTCGACAATTTTCATGATAATATTGATTGAAGAAGAAAAAAGTAAAGAAAAGCGATGAAAATGATAATAAAAGAACGCTCGAGGTGATCAATCCATCATGCTGTACATTATGCTTGTTTAACGATCACTTATTTTTTTCTTTGTTCATTATCACTATTATGAACAATGATTATTTCATCTTCAGGTGAACCAATTTTGTTGATCAGCAAAAAGTGTTTCCTTGAAAAGCTTAACTTCTTTAATCATGAAAAGTGTTAACGATAATCAAACACCAAATGCAGCTTGATAGACGAAATGAACATTTCTGTTGGAAGAGAAGAAAAAAATCGTTGAAAAAATCGAAACGCTTTTAACGATGTGATTGTTGAGCAAACAAATTAGTTGACAGGAATACAATGATTTGGACACAATAAATGTAATTTTCAATCGATTCCGATGACAAGCTATTGATTGATCATTTCACTTGCTTCATTTACTTCATCATAATCACCCTGAAATGGTGAAAATGATAATGGCTAATTAATGAATTTCAATTGCTGCAAATAACCCGGTAAACCTTGATTCAGTTGGCAGAACATAATGAGAAAGAAAAAGGAAGAAAAAAAGTTTCATTCTAATCATTATTTTCGATCATCAATAAATCATGGCCAATCTATTCATGTTGTTGTATTTATATTTAGTCATTTCTCCCTTTTCCTTTATTCGGATGTGAAGTTGCATTGAAGTTTCCGGTCAAGAATCCAGTCCAGTAGAAAAATGGACAAAAAAATATCAACATTTAACTCGACAAGTGAAACAAGGAAAAAGTGGAAAAGACAAGAAGTGAAGAATAAAAAAGCTCAATTTTACAGCATTCATTGTTCTCACCCATCATTATATGAATATCATCTTGTTATCAAATTCATCATTCCATTGAAATGAAAAGAATCGCCAATTTATCAGAATCACAGTTTTATTGATCCATGAAAGCTTTAAATTGACCGAGCAACAACAAACTTGTTTAAATTAAAAGTAAAGTCCAATTTTTCACTCAACTATCGCATTAAACTATCTTAATAGGAGAATCCATCTTTACCTTTTTATCAACCTTTAGCCATCTAAAACTTGGCATTTAAACCTTCTTTCCTTTGGCCACGTGACTGGTGTCCCGTGATTGATTACACCGGAAGTCAGTATCAAACTGACCCATTGACACTTGATTATCGAATTCATTGAGTTGGAAGAAAGTAAAGCAGAAAGAATCTGAATAATCTTGTGTCTTTCATTCGAACCTTGTTGCGCTATCATTTGTACGGAAATGCCAATTCATTCAGTTTTACAAATGACATTTCTGATTACTTTTTTGCTCAAAAAAAATGCTGAAATTTTTAGTTGAAATGGAAAAAGAAACTCGAAGTTCATGAAAGTCTAACTCTTCATCAAATTAATATTCAAGATCGAATAGAATTTGAAAAGTTTTTCTGAATTTTTGCTGATTTTAAATTGAACGCCGATTTAAATTGGATTAAATCAAAATCTAATTTTTTCGAATTCATAAAAAGTTCTAACAGTCGAAAAATTGCCACTTTTCTAATGGATAAATTGAAAGTTGTAAAGACTTTTTGAGTAACTGTTTATGAAAAGGAATCAGCATCAACAGATGATGATGTGAATAATGTGATTGTATCATTAGGTTATTATGGCGATGAAAAAAGCGATGAAAAACATTGTTTAAAAGCTCCTTTAAAGATACTTTCCTGTAAAACAACAGTTGATCCTTTTTTGTCATTGGCTTCATCATCCTCATCATAATAATCATCCTGACTCTGTTCATTGCCACCTCTAATGATGAAAAGCAAATTATCTTAATGAGATGAACCAATTAATAATGAGCCTAAATTAAAATACATTATACTTCCTGATGAGTTTTTTTGTTCTCGTTACCTCTTTCATTCTTAATAATATAACACCATCAACAGTGAACCTTGTCTTGAATAATATTTTTATCACCAAACAAGCAGTTAATTTCATTCCCTGACTTCATCAGCATCGCCTCTTTTTGTTTCATCAAGTCTTTTGTTTGGGTTAATTTGGTTTCCACTTTTGCCTCAGTTAACCTTCATCACTATTATCATCAACTATCATCATCATTATCATCATCATTACTCTTTGTCTTAAGGAATCCAAAGGGTTTATTCATTTTCGCGTGAAACACTCTTTTAACCCTGAGGTTAACATTATTGTTAGAAGCAAAAGGAGGACATTTCAAGCTTCTTATGATCAACTCATCTAATTGCAAATAAACTATTCAAGTGTTTCCTTTGAGGTCAGTATTGAAGATAAAAGGATAAAAATCAAAATCCAATTTCAAGGACTGATCAATTTCGATTACTTAATTGACTTCAACAAGAATTGACTGAAAAACTCAAACATTAACAAAAACTAAACATTCTCAACCAATGAATATTTCGCCGATCGAAAATTTCTTCAAAATTGAAAAATCTAAAGAAACTTCAAAATGCAAAAACAAAATTCCGATCAAATTGGCATTTTGATTTTCCAGAATAAATATTTGATCTTTTCAAATCTCAGAACGTAACTCGAATTATCAGGCGACTTGAAATGAACATTTCACAATTCTTTGCTAAAAACGACTAAAGTGAAACAGTGAATCCAAATCAGTTCATCATCATTTTTCTAGAAAATAGAAGTTCGTAAATTTTTTGAACACTAAAGTAATGAAATGTTTTCTGTCGATCAATAGTTTTGTCATGTTGTCATAACTTAATGAACTGAGCGTCACTTTCAATTTTGTCTTGATTGAACATTTAATTAGAAATTAAATTTTGATTTTACACATGATTGGCATGAAAGTGAAATGAGAATAGCAAATTTAGTTGATCCACAAATTGGCTCAATTTTAATCGTAAATTGACTTTTCCCTATAGATAGTGGATGCCTATTATTCAATGCCTTGGGTTGATTAAAAGTTAATATTGAATAGAAGTACAAGTTGATGAAATAATTTGCCAAAAGAGAAACAGTTTCTCCTCTTTCCTTTCCCTTCTTCCTCTCTCTCTCCCAACCTGCACATCTCTTTCATCCTTTCCTCGCTTATCTTCATCTTCACCATTTCATCTTCATCATCCATTAATACACTTTTCAACCTTTTTGTCTATTCTTTAAACGTAATGTTTTTATCAACAAATCAATCTCTAGTCTAGTTTAATGGTTAAATGAGTTTTTCATTTCACTTCTTCTCCTTCCTCACCATTCCACATCTTAGTCTCTCCTCCCTTCTCTCCTCCTCCAACTCTCCATCCTCATCTTGATACCATTTTCCTCTGCCAATCTCATTGGTTAATCTAATTCTCATCTCTTTTCTCTTTTCTCCTTTTCTCTTCAAAATAATAACATCCAATCACATTTTTTTTCCTTCTTCAGCCTCACTTGACTTTCATTCCCATCTTTATTGAAATCATCATTATTATCATCATCTTTTTCTTCCTCTGTCTTTTGGTTTGACAATTTCCGTTGCAAAAATCTTGTTATTCCAAAGTTATTAGCTTCTCCTTTCAACCTTTCCCATTTCACATACCAACAGACACATCATCTTCATCTTTAACCTTTTCCCGAAAAAGAAGCAGAAATGAAGCAAAAACTGTAACCAAAAATAATTCCAGATAAATCATTCTTCTCTCATTGATAACTTTTTGACCATTTCATTATCAATCAAAAATCAATTTCCAACAATAAAAGATAATCATTAATAGGACAACAATCCAACCACAACAACCCAAAGAGGTTAAACTTGTATCCAAGGTAGAAGCTGATCAATCCCATAAACTGCCGTTAATTAGGTAACATCATCATTACCAAAGCAATACTTAATGTTGAAAATAAATTGTTATGTGACCTCATCCATAAGATGATTGGATAAAATTAAGTTTCCGCCATTTTACTCATCATCATGAAGAAAAAGTCGAAAATCTTTCTTCTTCCCTTTCCTCATCTTTTTCCTTATAACAAGTCATTATTAACATGATAATAACAATGATGATTCCTGGTGAGAAGCACAAGAGCAACATTTATATCTTTAAATATCATTATTAACCGAATTGTATTATTAATATTATTATATTGTTATTATTATTTTCATCATGATTGGACAAGTTAATATTAAACTTTTAATGTTGATATAAGTCTAAGATAAATGGTATGTAATTGTTGGAGGATCCAATAAGTTGCAATCGCTTCTGTTACTCATTTATCCAAAAACTCATTTCATGAGAAATTACTTTTTCTTCAATGGAATGGCGCCTTTTCACTCTCATCAACACTTGTAATTAGCTGTAATTAATATCAAATTAACATTTGAAAAGTTTCTCTCTTCTCTGGTTCAATTTGAATAATTTGATACAAAATGAAGTAAAAAAGCTGAGAAAAGAGGGAAAAATTGAAATCTTTATTTTCATCTTTTTTTCCTCGCTTTTCCTCACTTTACCAGCTTTTCACACTTGCCAAACATTATTAACAGTTTTGTATAATGTTAAATTGATGATGATGATGAGGATGAATAAATTTTACTTCATGACAATGACAAGTTAATGTAAAGTTTTTATGGATGAAAAAGTTCATGAATAAATATTGTTGCTGATTGAATAAGAAAGTCAAGTTATTTACATAAATTTCGCTGAATTTCATATTCTAATCAATTCGCTCTCTTTTTTAGATCATTTAATAATGATATTGAAAACAGCTTAATCTGTTCGTTATAACTCATCTTGAAACTGTCTCTTTACCTGCCATGATAATTGAATAATCAATTCACAAGATTTGCTCATTTAGTTACATTATAATAGACTTTAAACATTCTTTAACTTTCAGTTAACATCAAATGACATGAATAATTTGGAAAGGAAAAAAAGATGAAAACTTGAAACGCTTATCAATCAAATTAAAAGATAAATCAATTTTCTTCATCAATTCCAACTGATAATTCAATTTTCAAAATCTATAAACATACAATTGATGCTTATGTTAATTTCATTTTAAATTATCACATATTTGGCCTGTCAATGGAAAGTTAATTTTGCAGAAAAAAAAGTTCAATGTAAATGGTAAATGAAAATTTGCAAATTATGTTTTTCATCTCTTCTCAATTAACGCTAATTATTAACGAGATTGCAATTTTACAGTCAATTGAAATTGGAAAATGTAAAGCTTGAAATTCCGTCATTTAGCAACTGATGTTGGTCTGGCAACTGGGCAGTTTGGAGGAAATTTTAGGGACAAACAATAAATGGGAAAAGTAAAAGTTCAATGGTTTGCGCATGAAAGGTGAAACTGAAAACCAGAAGATAGTTTCAGTCACAATAATATGCAAATAATCCAACGACACTTGAAGTCAGTCTTGATTTGATCGCATGTTTAGGTTTGTAAAAGGCATTTGGTTTTCAATTTAACTGCAAAAATCTAGCTGTTTAAGCCTTTTTGAAAATCCGTTTCGTTGCGAGATTTTAAATTATTAACTCGAGTTTTTATAAATTTCAAATTGTTTTAATCAAGATTGGAAAATTTGAAATGCTCAGAGTCTAAGACAAAGATCTGTGAGCGATAAATTATGACTGGAAATTTATGACTTGCAAGTCAAAAATGATCAACAACTGGCTTCAAAAGTCATAAGATGCGGGTAGACATTTGACTAACTTGGCTGACTAAAGTTCAAGAAGCCTCATTGGATTATTATGACAAGAGATAAAGAACCGCAAAATATTGGTTAACATTCAATTGTTAGGTTAGGTCAGGTTAGGTTAGGAAAGTTACTTAATAGTCATCGGTTCATTTCTTGGCTCATTGTTTCTTAATAATCGATGGCTCACCTGAACTATTTTCAAACTGTTCATTTCTGGAAATAAGTCAAAATGTCATTTACTTTTGTTGATGATTTGAAAATTGGATGCAAAAGTTTATTTTCCTGCCTTTGATCACACCAAAGATACCATAACGGGCTTAATATATTTTTAATGGATTTCATTGCCTCACAATTACTATCAATTGATCAGAAAATAGTTTAGGGAAAAACAAGCTTTTTATTCATACAATATTTGAAATGTTCATTACTCAGACAAAAAGCGAGACAAAACTGATTTGAGAAAACCTCTTTTTTTCCTTCAAAAAAAACATTCAATAATCAGTTGACAGAATCTTAATTTCACCATCTCAGACAAAGAAGAAGAAAAAAGTAGAATGAAAAATTGAAATTATTATATTATTATTGCTATTAATTATATAAATTTATATCCATTATCATCACCTTTACCCAAATCTGATCAACTTATTCATACTTGAAAATGAATTTTTCTTCCTTTAAATTGTCCAATTTTATCTGCAAGTTAAATCTTGAACAGTTTTCCAACAATAACAAGGTTGAACAGAAGAAGAAGAAAAAGGAGCGAAAAAAATTCATGATGAAAATGAAAATTACTCTTGATTCTATTACAACATTTATTATTTTCTTTACCAAATAATATATATTCAAATAGATATTCTTCTCCTTGGAACACTTCTTATCTCATAGATCACGTTATTCATTCCCTGACAAAAAAGTTTGTCTTTTTTTCCTGTTGCCAGTTAATATCATCTAATATTGCGTATAAAAATATATAAAGGTTATCATGCAAAATTGCCTATAAAATTCAAATTGAGTTTTGCTCACCTTTGAAACGGTTAGAAACTGTAAGAGCTTTAAAATGTCACAAATAATTTAAGTTGAGAAGGTAACAGAAGAAACGCTTTCTCCTGTTATCAACTTGTTTATGTAAAATAGTAATGCAAAGTATCAAAGAATGAAAATAGATTCATGTTTGTCATCAAGTTGAAAGTAAATAAAGTTCACACTGGGAGTGAAGAAGACGAAATAAATAACGATAAAGTTTTCTTCTTCTGTTACCTTGTGATTCCATTGAGGTTGGAATAAAAAAAAATTGAAAAATACATTTATTTATAAGGTGAAGACAGGATGTATCAGCTCAAGTATCAACTCTTGCTTTATGAATAATATTGGAAAATGATGATGATGAGGTGAATGATGAAAATAATGAGAATGAAAGGAATGATGAGAATTGTGATGATGAGGAGAAAATGTTACAAATGTCTTTTCTTCTTCTCTTCACAAGAGTTTCTTGTTGGCACATTGGATAATGATAATGTTTTCAAATCAAAAACTTATTTGAATATTTACATTATTCTGTTTGAGCCATTTTTTTCATTTCTTTTTCAACATTTTCTCCATTCTCTGTGCCTTGTGCTTTTGTTATTTGCATATAATGCTTTTTTCACCATAATTCTTGTTATCATGAAATTGCATTGTGAATTTGCTGGAATTTTATGGAAATTCGTCTTTTCTTTCTTCTATTAATTTCAACCTTTTGTTGCTTTCATATTTGTTTTCAATTACTTTGATCAAAGTTAAACTAAAACTTTGACTTTTCCCCATTTCTTTGCAGTCGACTGTCGATACAATTACTGAGGTTATATTTGGTTAATGATGAAGCATGAGATGTAATTGAACTTTTATTGTTTTCTTCGTTTATTACTTGTTTCTCTCTTCTTTTCATTTCAACATTCATCTTCAAGTTGAGGTAAAAGGTAATAGACAATATCAATAAGAATTTTCTGTTTTCTCTCTTTCTCTCTTGGTGTTTGTTTCTTTGTGGTTAACATTGCGGTTGTGCTTTACGAGGTTGAGAGAAAGAAGAGGCTAATTAGTTTACCTTTTACCCTATTTTTGGTGACAATATATTATGGATAATTGGAGCAGAAAAAAGGTTATAAACGTCGGAAAAACGTTGCCAATGTGAATAAGTGTGCAACTTGCAAGGGAAGGGATCTCATGAGGAAAGGGTCGCCACAGAAGCAATACATCATAAGACACTAAATCAGACAAGACATTTTTACTCGTCCAACTTTTTCACTCTCATTAGACTCATCAGCTCATCTATGATATCTAATTTGCTAGAGCGTATTTGTGCGTAAATTTGTGGTCAAAACTCTACTTTCTTAATGGTTTCTATTGAAAGTTAATATTTGTCCAAAGATGAAAAATATTGATGTTGCCTTGGAGCGACTTTTGAATACAGATTGAAGAACAGAAAATTGACAATTAAATGAGTTGAATGGATTGCTAAGACATGTAGAATCACAGAAAAATTGAATTGCAAAGTTTAATCTTTGTTTTCGAATCGGTATTTTAATATTCGAACCAATATATTTTTGCATTTGGATTTTGACAACAAAAATACCGATTAAAGTCGAGGCTAAAATATTTTTTCACAAGAGAATAATAAAGCCGAAAAAATGGATGAAAATATTTAATCTTTTGACTCTTATTTTGGCACCTTTTGCCACCACAAAAACAACATTTAAATCACATTATAAGCTATTATAATCGAATCTGTGGTTTACTTTTTCTCTCATTCCTTGGAACCCAGTTGACAGCAACATCTTTACCCAATAGATTAACATTAAATAATAACATCCACAGGGATTGAGCATCAATACGTAACTCCCTATGATTATTGGGTTACTTTTTTGGGTCGCTCTTTAAACTTCTCATCGAACAATAATAATATATTTATTAGATAATGGATTTAAATGAATTAAGTTTAACCAGTGAGAATTAGATTGGGATTAACAATATAATGATTGGCGTACAAAGGGATCACACTTTGGCTTTTCCAAGTCTTTTCGAGGTTTATCGTTGTTGTCATCATAATACAACTGATCGGATTAACCATTGTTGATGTTGCCATTATCATCATCATTATACCATAATCAAAGTGAAAAGTAAACTGAAAAGTGAAATAGCGCAGGAATGTGTGAAAAGGCGAGGAAAAGATTGAAAATTAAGTTGCACTCGAAGATGAACCGATTAATTATTGGACTAAAAGTGAAAAGCAACTGAAGGTTTTTTGCATTTAGTTAAGGTTAATATCGTTTACATCAAAGTTGATTCACGGAAAGGATGAAAATGAATCACTTTTGTTTTCACTTCAAACTGTTCAACTTATCAAAGTTATTCAATCTAAACTTATTGTTATTAATTGATTGAATGGATGATAAAATGTTAAATAGGTTTACATTGGAATGGTTCGGGCACGTGGTAAAGTTTGGTTTGGATGGAAGGGAACAAAGGAAAACAATGTTGATAATTCATCAGATTTTATCACATTAGCCATCATTATTATTGTAAGATATGCGATTACCATCAACAGCCGTGTGCCAGTTTGGCGTTACTCTCAACGGGTCGTCATCAACGGATCAAGCTTGGAGGAGAATAAGTTTGCGGAAGAAGAAGAAAAAAAAGAAAATCTTTCCTTTCATTTTTAACTATTGTTTCTTTGCCCATCATCATCATCATCTTCATTATGATAATCATCACGAATAACAATGATGGTGATAAAATTACTTTATATTTGTCAACCTTATTTTTCGCTCTTTTTTCATATCGATTATAATAAACTATCATTATCATTATCAAGTATATAATTTGACAATCAAATGGTTAGAGCGCAGTACATTTGTGTATCCGTTTTGGGCAGGCAATAGCTTTGAGAAATTAATCCAAATCTAAACAGTCTTCTGATGGAAACAAAATACTTTGATATTTCAAATGTCGCTCTCACTGAATAACATGTAAGTTATCGAGAATCATTTTTGCCGTTTTGTTCCATTGTATTGCTTAAGTGACTTTGCGCAATGTCAATGTTTTATGTCAATCTTGATTCTTTGCTGTTTCAATTGAAAATAGAAACTCAATTATGATTAGTAAAGATTTCAACTTTCGATACTTCATTAAGAAAAATGCAAAAACTTTTTCCTATCGAGTTGATTTTTTCATCAAACTCATTTTCCTGACGTAACTTTTGGTTTGTCCCTTTTCTATAAGAACTGGCCAAAACCTCGAGAATGGCAAACTTGTTATAACTTCTTTTGCCGCTTAACTGGACTCCTTTACTGTGAAAAGCACAACTCTTGACTCTATCAAGTTGTTGACTTGATAAAGTCACCATTATAAGTTGAGCCTCATCTAAGCATGTGATTTAATAATCAAAGTTTAACCACAAGTTGCGACTTTTTTTCATCTTCATCTTTACATAAACTTTAAAAGTCAAGAATAGATTGGAATAAAAAGAGTCGAGAAAATTTTGCTCTTCAATTCTTTTTCTCTATTCATGTATCAATAATAAACCCTAAGGGTATTACCAACATTTCCAGTTACCTTGTTTAATCTCTCTCAATCTTTTACCTTTTGTTACATTTTGGCCAATTGTTACTTGATGAAGTGAAATATATTCTTGAAATATTTCCCTTTTAATAATAATTTACTTTCAACTCTCACCAGGTTGGTCAAGAAGAAGCACAACAACAAGAAGAAGAAGAAGAAAGAAGACGAAAGAAGACGAAAGAAGAAAGAAAAAGGTTTTTCAAAGGTAAAACAGTTTAACTGTTGATAGGTGTTAAAGGTAAGTTTCTTATATTTCACGTTTCACTGAACATTCAAGTGACTTCTTTTCAACCTTTTTTGTCCTTTTCGCATTTCAAGCCATTTCTTTATTGACAACTTTTTATTCAATTGAAACAGGAACAAAATAATTTTCAATAAAAGACTCATGATAATAATAAGGTGGCAAAGGTAATTTTTTTTCTGCTTCTCAACATTTAAATGATCCATTATGCTAATGATAATGGCACTTCTAATCAATTATTGACTTCAATTGGTGTAATCATTTGGAGCAACAACGAAATTCATTGCCAAATGAACAATGAAACTGTTGACCAGCAAAGTAACTGGAGAGGAACCAAGGAAAAGTTTCCAAACGCAAATCCATTTCAAAGTCAACATCAAAAGGGAAAAGCGTTTAATCTTGAATCTCATGGAATCAGTTCAATTCTTTTTCCGGTTCCTCTTTTCTCTCTTCCATTTCTTTGCAAAATTATTTTCCAATCTTCATTTTCTTGTTTGTCAAACTTTTCATCCTTTCTTTTACCTGACATTTTACTTCTGTTAACAAGAAGATAACTTTGAAAATTTTCGGTTTTTCTTTTTCTGTTTCTTCTTCTTCTGGGTAATAAGAAAGGAGGAACACACAGTGAGAGGAAAAGAAGATGAAGAGGAGGAGTTTTGAGCTTGGATTGGATGAAGAGGAAAGGTGAAGATGATGAGTGAAATAATTTTTACCTTTTAAATGATTTCAGAGTGAGTTAGCTTTTAAAGTTAACATGAAAAAAAGGTGATTTGATTGAGGAAAAGACAAGTTAACAAAAGGATTTCTTTTTATTCTTGCCACGCAAAGAGTAAAACCTGATTCTCTGTAAGCTGCTCAGATAGATATCAATGACAATTGAATGAAAAGCGAAGAGGAAAAAAAAGAAAGAGAAAAGAGTAACATTCGATTGACAGAAAGTAAAGTTTTCAAGTTTGTTTTCATTCTTTTTTCCTTTTTTCATCTTCTTCTCTCTTTGACCAAATATTAATAACATTTAGTGACCACATTCACAGGTCCACTTGACCTTGGCTCACTTAATAACCAGCCAATTACAAACAATAAACAACAATGAAAACAAGTATTTCCCCTTTCCTCGCCCTTACCGCTTCACCTGACGGCCATAAATAAGGCAAACATCGAGTTATATCTTTAATCAATTTATAATCAAATCAATGAAACTTACCATTCCAAAAGAATCAGCAATAGAGTCAATTACCTCAAAAACTTTAAGTTTTACATTATCGATGACATGATACAAGTTAACGATTAACTTTCGAAATTTCTGCATGAAAGAAATCGAAAAGTTGACTTCTTTCTTTTCTGTCAATTTCTCTGAAGGTTTTCTAATCTCGTTTTCAGCGCCGTTTCCAAGTTAAGGTACAAAATTTTCTTTGATTTGAGTGTCAAAATGCTTCATCATTGAGGTAAACTTAAAATGAAGAATTGTTGTTTTCGGCAAAATAACTTTTATTTTGTTTCGCTGTTGCATTTGTTGTTCATCAACAATGAAAAATAGTCCCATAATGAGCGCAGCTTTGAATCAGTCAAGCTGACTTGATCAGTCTGTTGAAAGCAAGACCAAAGAGCATTTTGTACTTAATCTTTGACCTGCGATGAAACCCTTTTGTTATTCAATTGGTCAAGAACAAGTTTCAAGGAAAAGGGTTTTGCTGAGATGAACTTGCGTTGTAATGTTAATGCTGACTGGATAAACTCCACCTCTGAATATCTTCCAATCTCTTATCAAGAACTAGAGATATCAATGATAATAATCATTTGTTTGGTTGAAAGACTCTATTCAGTCTAATCTATAAAACAGTTTCATCCAAAAAATGGTATTAAAAGTATTACCAAATGAAATCTTTTAACTTTAACTTTTAAATATATACTATAGATATATACTTTTATATACTTTTAAATCTCTTTTAACTGAATATTACCAAAAACTTGGTAATGAGCGGGAGAATAGCTAATTTTTTTCAAACTCTCGTTCATTTCTTGTTGAGCTGATTTCTTACTCGCATCTAGCTGTTAGTTCACCAAAATTCTTGGTAAATTTTCTTGACAAGATTTTAGCTAAATGACCATTTTTTTTATTGGAATTTAGTATAAATTTATTTTTCAACATGAGAAAGCTTAGCTTAGTGGTTAGAGGGATGGTCTGATGCTTCGGAGCGTTTGGGTTCGAATCCCAATAACCTTTTTTTCAAGTTTTTAATCTAATAAATTATTGGTAAAAATTCAATAAAAAATTGGTAAGATTTGAGCTAAATCAGTGCCAAAACGTTATCAAGCTCTTGATTGTGTAAGTTGGCTAAATTTAGGCTCTTTCCTGGTCATAATAGTAACCCGGGAAAAACTAAAAGAAAAGGAAGAAAAATTTAATTGCGATTATTTAGCCGATTAAATCATATTATTCTGATCATCAATGGTTCAATGAGCAAACTAAAAGAGCAAAATTATTTCTCAGTTATCTTCATGATAAACTTTTTTTCAGTCAATAACCATTTACAATGAAAAATAATTATCGAGTGAAACATCAAAATTTCAAGTTTCAATTTCAGTTGAATGCAAGACAAAATTGAACAAAGAAAGATTTTCTGAAAATTTCAAGATAGAAGAGAAAAATTGAAATGGAAATAATGAAAAGAAGTAAAGTTAACAATAAAATCCTCCGAGGCTATTTGGTAAAATGATTGTTCATCATTCAATGAAATCATTTTAATTTCTGGTTTACCAAAAGTAAATGAAAATCTGATGAAAAGTGTTTTAAAAAAAGTAAATTAACAGGAAAATGAAAGGCAGCGAAAAGCGAAAAAAGGAGAGAAAATTTCAAAATGAAATTCCCTGAGGTTGAATGATGACAAAAAAGGTTTCTTCCGAAATGATCATGAAAAATGTAGGATTAAAGCTTATAGAGTCAAAAGGTAAAGTTGAAGATGAATTGAGTGACAATCTCATAACAAGGCTCATTACCATTAAATCATTAAAAGTTAAACTTGAATTGAATGGAAGAGGCAAAAGTTGTATTTACATTTAATTAGTTTCCATTTAATATACTCACAGAAGGTGAAACTTTATTATCGTTGCAAGTTTATTGTTATATTGATGACAAAAAAGGCAACCTTAATTGGTATGCTTTATTAATTATCTTAATTTAATTAGCATATTAGCAATTTAATTATCTTTTGTCACTCTTTTTTTTCCTCATTTTGTTGGAACTTTTTTTTCCTTCGAACTCGACGTTTTGGCAACTTTTTTTTTACCATGAATACAATGTTTTACTGATTAGGTTCATTATTGGCTCGTGATTAATTGATCAATCAAGGGATAAAAGTTAATCGTTGAATGGGTTAATTGTCTTTGGCTAAATTAACCAAACTTGGAATATTGATTTTCGAGAAATTTTTTCCCAATTTTTTCTTTTCTTTTTTTTCCAAGTTTTTTTGCTTCGTTTTGTAATTGCAATTGAATTGACTACAACGGTTAATGATGATCATTAAAGGTGTTTGTGGATCTGTGTTTAACTAAGTGTTGATTAATGGATTTGATAATAAAGAGTGGAAAAAGGTTAAATTGTTACTCGACTGGAAAAACATTTAATCTCAATTGTTTAACTTCTTGGTAAGTGTTGGTAATGGTAAAGTGTATTAGTTGAGAAAAGTAGAAAACCGAGTTTTCAGTTTCCATGAAATGTTTATTACTTTACTGTTGTCATTATCATTATTATTGTTATTGTTATTATTATCATTGTTACAATAAATAACTGTTACCTAATCAAGGTGATTAAGTTGCAAGTTGAACAATTGGGCACATTATTTATATGATAATAAGACTATTAGAATTGAACTAAATGTTACCAACTTTTTTTTCTCGTTTTTTTCTATTCTTTTCTTTTCTACTTTTCCCATTTCATTCGACATTTCGTTATTTTAACATTCTTTTTATCCTTTTGTTGTCACTTGATTAATTCAATTTGATGGAAACCAATTTTTTCCTCTCAATTATGTGATAATTAGTTTTGCCAGTTGCAACCTTGTTTTGATTTAATTATCGATAGCTTTCCATATCGACTTAGTGTCACTTTGTTTCAGCCGATCAGAGCAAATGATCGATGAAAATTTTATCCTTTTGCACAGTTTGATTTCTAGAACAAAATATTTCCGAAAGTCTTTGTAGGAATGCTGGGAGGAAAATACGAAAGAGAAAATACTAAGACCAAGATGAGAGACTCGAATCCGATTTTTGAAAAAATAATTTGAAGGCGAAATAGAAAGCCTGAAATCGCGTTTTATGACAAAAATTTTCTCCAAAATTTGAAGTTTTAACATGCGTTTTTGTAAGGGAAAGTAGTAATGAGCAATTCATTTCGGATATCGATATTGAGATTAGAATATTGACAATCGATATTTATCGATGTTTTCATTAAGGTTTATGTTTGGTTTCAATCAAAACATCGATACGATAGTATCGCGAATAACTCTAACCCTGGCAATTGTTAATACGTTATCCATAACAACTGAAACAAAAAAGTTTAGGTTACGAATGGAACAACAAAACAATAGGAGTGGAAAAAGTTTACGCCCATCCGGATTTTAATCGTCAAACATTCGAAAACGATATCGGCCTTTTGTTATTGAAAGAATCAGTTCAGTTCAGTAGGAATATTCAACCAATTTGTTTACCAGAGCCTGGAGAAGATGAAACTTTTTCATACTCGCCATGGGATAGTTACTGACCGGGAAAAAATAGACGAGTGTTCATACCTTTTCTTTATTAATGCTAAACAATTAACATCTCTCTTTATCAACAGCTTGGCAAAAAAGTGAAAACTTTTTACTCTTTCTTGATTGAGCTCATCTGGTAACGAAATTTTCCAACAATTTTCGAGTGACAAAAGCGTTTTTGCGAATTCACTTGAAAAATTCAAATTTTAAGCCTATTTTCATCATTTTTGCTGATTTCAGAAACTCATCTATTCCAATATCATTGACTGATTAAATATTTTGCAAATTAATGTTACAATTTAGCTATTTATCAAAGATGAACGTTTATGAACTTTGTTCAAGAGACCAAATACTTTTACCGTTGCTTGAAGCAACCATGATTGAGGAAAACATTTGCTCGGTTTAGACACAAAAATGTATAACAAGTTTACTCTCAACGACCGGATATTAATTTTTTAGACAAAATGTTTTTCAAGGAAAAAAAGTGAATCTTTTCAGAAGTAAAAAAAATCATGTTAACCAAACTGAAGACGCTTCTTTATCAAAGAATAATTCACAACTTTGAAAATGATGAAGATGATTTTTCGCGATATAACCATTGATATGCCTTCAAGTATAAATTGCATCATGAAAAATAATAACCAATAATCATTTAACTTGACAAGGTGTATTAAGTTTAGAGTAAACGAATGAATCGCGAAAACAAATTGTGTCAAAAATGATGTATAAAAGGTAATTTTATTTAGCTATTTTGTTTTCACTTTAAACCATTTTTTTTGCACTTTCAAGTTTGATTGACGAGTTTCAATTTTTACATGAAAATCGGTTTCAAATTTAGGCCTCTTTTTTGCTCGCACCTTAATTTGTTTCATTGTCAGGTTGAGTCGGAAGTATAATGTTATCATTTTTATGATTCACTTTGGGTTCATCTACTCAGCTCAACCATCATCATTATATTATTACTTATCCAACATATTTACTTGTCAAATTGCAAGTTTTCAAGTTTAATCACATCTTTTTTTGGTTCACATTTTGATGCGGCAAAACAGGAAGAGTTAAATTGATAAACTAACAAGTTTGATAAAATATTGAGATAAATTGTTATTGTTGGAAGAGTGAAAAAAGGTAAAGTTGATTACATTATTTGGTAAATGTTTTGTGATCAGTTTTCATTTGTGTTTCAAATGTCATCCTGTGCTAAATAAAGACGGACTTCAATGCAAGTTTGACATCCAATTGATTGGGCTAATTGAGTGTTTGATGTTTATTTTCAGGTTTAAATTGTTTTATTGTCAGTGTAAAGTTTCTTTAAATAAGCTCTAAGTTAACTCAACATAGGCTTCAAGTGTGCTATTTATGGATGTTTCTCAACACTTACCGACCAATCCGCTTCTTTTTCTTGTATCATCAGCTCTTTGTTTTCGTCTTTTCATTCATTAATCGAGTCTAAATATACCCGACTCTGATGGTCAGACCACTGAAGGGCCTTGAAATCGTGCCATTTATAGTAGTCGGAATAGTCGGCTCTCCGTTATTATCAATCCAAACCTGAATGCTTTCTCTCCATTAAAGGGTAAGGTAAATATGGGCTACACCAACATAGTTTTACATATGACCACGCTGAGTACTTAACGGTATCGTTACCGTATAAAGACGGGATTCTGACTTAGAGGCGTTCAGTCATAATGCCTTGACGGATAGTGTCGTGCCATTACTTCTTTGAGTAGGAACATGTACCATTTGTCCGAACCTGCGGTTCCTTTCGTACTAAGCAGGATTTCTTGCGCAACGGCAAGTCATGGGTAGGATAAAACTAACTTAGCTCATGAAAGTCTAGAAATATCTCTTGGCTGCGCAAAATCTAAGAATTTTCAAGAGGAGACGATTCGACATTTTGACGCTCTGAAGGGTAGTCTTCTATGTATTTTGGAGATTTTCAGAAAAAGATTGCCCAAAAGGTCAGTTATTAATAAATCGTTGGATTTTGCTTTTTTCATTAATGTTCATCTTTCCGAATTTTGATTTAATGATTTTTTAGGCAAAGTTTTGAAGATACAATTTAGAAAGAAATTGAAAAACTTATTTTTCAAGAGTATCTAAACATTTTTATGATTTAACCAATTCAATTCATTTTTTCTACACATAATTCAATGGTTTATCCAGGATTTGGTTTGACGTTTTATGATCAAACTGTCAGTTTTTCATATTTTTGCAATTTTGATTTCTTTATCTATTCAAATTATTTCTAATAAATGAGACTTTCCATAAAAGAATATCAATTTTGCATCAAAAATTCAACAAATTTTAACCTTTAAAAATGCAAAATAGGTAAACTATGGTTTTCTTTTTATAGAAATATTCAGCTTCTGTGAAACATCTCAGCATGTAAATTTAAAAAATTGACCAATTTCTTATTTTGATTTGTTTCTTTTACCCTGAGCGTCATAACCATTCAAGCTAAACTTGTCAAAAATAAAATGAAACCTTTTCAATGAACCTTTTATTTCCCCAGTTATCATACATTTGCATTAAGTGATGCAAACTAAATTCATTGTCTTTTAACCCTGTTAATTGTACCATTAAATGGTTAAGGTCAAGTGGTCAAAAGCAGTTTAAATTCAAGAGCAACAATGTTAACAATAAACTATACTAATGTTAATGGAAAAAGATGAAAGTAAAAATAGCAACACTGAGAATGAAAAAAAAGTCGAGATTCAAGTTAATTTGAAAGTCATTAAACAGTCTTCTTGGATTATCCATTTCCGTTTCCGATTCCATTTTGAAATGAAACAAGATAAAGAGTTTCATTTGTTGAGCATTTGAGTGGCAAAGAGTTTCTTGTTTTTAACCGGAAAATAGCCAATCATGAAGAGAATAATTTGCAAGAGAGAAAAAAAAGTTTCTTCATTCCATCCATTAGTTGATATAATTGGAATAAACTCGCAACATTGAGGTTAATAGTTTCAATCAAAATAATCAATTGTCAAGTTTACCCATTGAGGTTTCATCTTGTTTCACCTTTTTCAAACGGCTTTGTAACAAGATTGATTTGCAAATGAAGTAAAACTTTTGAAAGATGAGGTTAACAGAAAAAAAAGTTTTCTTCAATTGAAAAGGTATCACAATGTGAGAATCAATAAAATGATATTAAATGAAGTTTGACTTTCTTTATGCTTCCATCGACTGTGAACTACAATCAACTAGTCAATAATACAACAACCATTGTGTCTTGTTTGCCCGTTGTACTGGCACTTCTTGCTTCCTCTCCTCCGAATAATGGTACATACGTTTTGACTTCATCTTTTTTTGTGTCTTACTGTTTGTGTGTTTGCTGCTCTTTTCTTGCTCTTCAAGACGAACCAGAACAAGAAGAAGAAGAAGATGAAAAAGATCAACTAAAAGTTTAGATTTGGCCACTTGACAATGAATAGGTTTAAGTAGTCGAGTTAACATGCAGCAATGTATACTTTTATTGTTAGTGTAAAAAGAAGTGAGAGAGAAACTTGGAAGGACTTGAAGATGAATGGGATGAAAAATGGAATCAATGTGAATGGTTGAAAGAGAAAAGGTTAATAAAGTTATTTCACACATTGCACGAAGAAAGCTATTCAAATAATCATTTCAATAATGATGATGATAATGGTAATATGTTTAACAGTCGTAATTGTTTAGTCAATCACAAAATCAACTCCATTTTATTATTAATATTGTTATTGGCGCGTTTTACCATTTTTATCGACTTGAGCATCGCCAATGTTTTCGCCATCCATTCAACAATCCATTTTACTCACCTTTTTATTGCTCTTAATTATATTTTTATTGGCATTTTGGTTCGCACATTTTACAGTTTCTTTCTTCATTTTTCCCTTTTTTTCGCTCCTTTCAATACCTTTACGAAACGCTCCTTCAATTAACCAGCTATCGTCAAATCGTAATAGCTCGATTCTTCCTAATGACCGGTTAATAGGAGAGTTACAATGTTTCACTTTTTTCGATTTTATCAATCATTTGTTCCGTTTTATTTGCCAAACCTTACTTCAAGCTTCTTGACTGGTCTTAGACTTTCTATGTAATTGATTTTATTCATGAATGTCGAGTCTTTTTATGTCCGGTGTAATCTAGTGGTTAGGTGTTGGTGCTGATTGTAATTTGTAGGTCATTCAGGGTCGTGCTGCTGAAACTTGACCTTTGAAGGTCATTTGAAGGTCGTTTGAATATTTTAATGTCTTTTTGTCAATCTCAAGAGATATTCACTATTATACAACTAATAGTTGTCGAGATGCATGTAAGACTCAAATACGAAAAAAGTGTAAAAGTTGAAATATTTGAACATTTTTCATAACGATATAGACTGAGGACTAATTAGGACTCGAGAACAAATGTTTGACTGAAATTCCAAACTGTAAGATGATTAAAGGTTATTTGACTTTGGCCTCAGATTAAACAGTCATTTTCTGAGGTCGCAAATTTTCTTGGTGACGTTTTTCCACCGTTTCAATTTAGCACATATTGTCGAAGCTCAATATCAATCTCAATCTTTATTTCGATTCCCAAATGCCTTTTGAACAGATGAACTTGTAAAGGGAAGAGTCACGTGTTGCAACCAAATGGAATTCAAATGATTTGGAATTCTGAAAATATCAATAAAAAATAACCAACAATAGCATTATAATAGTAATAACCTGAAAAATAAATAAATTGATATTAGTTATCAACTGGGAGTTGGAAAATATGAAAAAGTATTATCATGAAAGAAAATCAAATCAATTCTGTTTCTTTTCTTTCATAATAGTTATATTTGATAACAAAATAGCATTTACTTTATTATCATTTCTCTGGTCAACCAGCTTAGAATCAGCAGGGAGTTGGAACCGCTACTTTTTTCACCCATCAAAATGATAAAAAATTACCATCACCAAGTTAATAACAAAAGCGATAATAATGCTCATGATGACACCTTGATCACAAGTCAACCTTAATAACACATTGAAAACCATTGAAATCATTCGACAATTGATTATGAACATGAATTTTTCGATTTTAAATGGAGTAACACAAATGATAATCATTTTTCATTTCATGACCAATATTGATAATACAAAACTGTAGATTGATTATCATTTAGCGTCTTCACCCTGCTTTGGACTCTTTCATCTCGAACAGAGTTATTTGTTTTAGTTTCACATTTATATTGGATTATTGATAAAGAACCTCGAAACTCGCCTTAACTGTGACTATCAATTATTATCCGGTTTATAACAAGACCAACCTTTGACATGCTTTTCATTTTGTATTTTATGTTTGTTTTTTTATTTGATTGAGATTAATGGTTTCCGATTAATATTGACAGTTTCATTTCTTCAACAACTTTTTCATTTCACTTTCCACATTCAATATCATTTAAAATCACTGAAATCATTGGAAAACCATTTCTCGATTTCATCGCTTCTAATGTCTCACAGTTGATAGCTTTACATATCTTAAGATACTTTTCATCGGAAAATGTTTACACATGTAATTTCAACTTGATAAAACTCGATTATTCAATAGGAAGAGAAAAATATGTTTTATATTAAAATGAGTCATTCAATTTCGAATCATTTTGAGTCATATATCGAAACTGACCAAAACCAAGAAACGATTAGAATAATGAAAGATAGTTCTTTAAGTTAGATTACTTCTCCAAAACTCTAAAAAGTTACTCTAATAATCAGATTTAATTTTATGCGTTCCAGTCTGCGACTTTTGCATAAAAATCTGTATCGAAAATCTTTTTCAAATTCAAACTGGTCATTGAAATTTTGTCGGAATTTTGTAATAATTAGCTAGCTTGGACGGCATCTTCATTATGTAACAAAAAGACTCTTATTAATCCTTGTTCCAATTCAGTTTTTTACAATTTCCACTCTGTTTTGCGACTTTTTCAGGAAACTAAGCTTCAATACATTATTCAGCATTCTTGATTACATCGATCATACATAGAATCGACTGGCTTAGCGACCTCTTTTAACGTGATAAAAAATGCAACCTCTGCATCATATTATGAAATTTTCTTCCGAACGCGTAGTTTTACCTAAAGACGAAACAAATATTCAGAATCAGCATAAAAAATTACATTCAAAAAAGTTTATTTCATGAAAATATTCCAAGAGGCGATTTTCCCTATTCATTTGCAGATCATCCGTTCGATAAGATTTCCGAAGCTTCAGAGTCTCTCTTCGTTTAATAATAAAGCGATTCTAGGCTAAAATTCCGTTTTCGAAATCCATCCAGCTATTCAGGAAATTGTTTGCATTCAATGAAGTCAACTCTATCAAATCCTTTATACAAGGTTGAAAGAAGTCCAAAACTGCCCAAAATGTAGATCTTCTGAATATGCTAAAAGCCAACACAAAAACTCGTCAAGTTGAAATGCAAAGATTAAATCTTGAGAGCTTTCAGGAAACCCCAATTTACACGATAATTTAATTAACGAACTTGTAGCAACACAATAAGCAAATTAATTGCAAAATTAAATTACAAAATTGATTGTCAACAAGGGACAATTACAGCTTTTCCCTAAGCACATGAAAAACGTTGATCAATAAAAGTTGCATCAAATGAATACTCAGTTATTGATGGCAACAATTGTCGAGCGTTGAAGTCGATAAACAAAAATATTGATTTGAAAATGAAATCAAATTAATACATGTTTACTTATAGATAAATAATGATGATGAAAGACAGTTTAATAAATATAAATAGATGACATGAAATCTCAATAGACAAATAAAGAGCAGAAAAGTAAAAGAAAGCCAAGTGTGAAAGGTTAGAAGCATTAAAGGTTAAATGTAAATTAAAGATTAGTAAAAGTTAACTTGATTTTGATTATTTTGCGGTGTCAATGATAACAATAATAACAATCAGCTTCTCTTTTTTGCCTCACAGGATAAAAGCTTATAAATGCAACAACCGATCAAACATCAACTACAACAGGCTTTCAACCATTATTCATCCATTTTTATATACTCTACTTTATCTTCATCAACTCCCAGTTTCTCTCTTTTCTCTCTCTCTCTTCAGGGTGTTAGTTTTCAGTTTTGGTTTTTACCAAAAGTCGAAGAGAGAAAAAAAAGAAAACAGTTAAATAGATTAACTTGCGCTGCATCCATTATTAGCTGGTAATGGAGCGTGAGCTTGGTAATCATTTGAAATCAAGATGATTCTCATTGATACAAGAATCATTGTTGTTATCAAATCAAATTGCAAGACTTGCACAGTAATAATGATAATAATAAAGTTTAATAGTTGTGAATGGTGTAAAAGGCGCACAAAAAATGGTAAGCTTATGCAAATACATAATGGTAATGGAGGGAAAGACTGTGACAGGATGAGAAGAGTTTAAAGCTCAATTCGATGGCAACATTGTTGCAGTTTCGTCTTCTCCTTGGGCTGGTTTCTCACCAAATGAACACTTACCTTTTCTCACAATGTTGGGTAATTTAATATCCAAATTGTTGGCCGTTCAATTGTTGCCATCCAATTGGTATCCTTACTTTCCGTCACTATTCAATCAACTCCAATCAACTGGTGCAATCAGTGATTCCTTTTTTTTATACGTATGTATTTGTCTCGCTGTATGTGTGTGTGGTTAAAAATTGTTCACAAGTATCAATGTTACAAGATATATAAGATGAACAATAAAGATTTGACAATGAATTTTTCGGGTTCAATGTAAACATTTTACTCGGCATTTTCTTCATTAAGACATTTCCTCTTGTTTAACCATTTTTCATTGAAACCCCAATTTCGGATGGCCATTGTAATAAACCATTTACACGGTTGCCTTTTTGTTGTTCAAACATTCAGAATATCACATTTCATCCGGAAATTGAAACAACATTAAAAATGGTCTCAAGAAGAGTCAAAAGATTTACTTGGATGCAAAAGTTGATTCCAAAACGGAGATTGAATAGAAATCTTTTCAACTTTCAATTTACTTTCAATTTTGCACATTTAAACATTTCAATGTGTACTTTTCAAAATTCAATTGCTCAAATTTTACGAAACATCATTAGGTAACCACATAAGTCTTGGCCTCTTCAAATTGTCGAAAAAATTGGTTTTATGCCCAATTCAATGTGAAATTTAAATTGGACTCTTTAAATTCGATTTTCCAATTTCGAATAAATTCGCCACCAAAATTCTGATACTTTTTGTATTTGCGAGCTTCAGTTGGATTTGAAAATTTGGCAAAAGCGATTTACGAAAAAATTTTAATTCCGAAGAGAAAATCGCAATTTTGCGTTTTGCAAAAAAGAGCGAATCGATGCTTCAACCTTCACTTTTTCATGAAATGAAAGTCAGGTTCAAGTGCATCACCAGAGTCAGCAGTAGTTTCAAATACCGGTTCCAGATCATCACCAGCTTAAAGTTCAGTAGCAGCAGCTTCAGATTCATTCTCTATACAACTACCTTTGAAATGCCGATGAAAAAAGTCACACTCATTTCCCTTTATGCGCTACGAAAATCGAAACTTCAGCAGTGAATCTGAGAATTTGTGCCTTCTACTATGGCTCTTCAATGGCTTTTGATAACATTGATAAATTATTTAATGAGCCATTTAAGATGAAAAACTTGAGAAATGTTTCGCTTATCCATCAATTAGTCAACGATAATTGATTATCAACAAAATTGAAATCTATTTGTCTAAAGGTTACAATTTTGTTTACCTTTACTGCATTTTTTGCTGCAAAAAGCGCAAAAAGTTGATCTAATTCAACCAATTTGAAAATTAGTTAGAGAAGCAAAAAGTGAAGAAAGTCATCAGTGCAAAGGTTAAATGGCGATAATTTTAAATGTTTGCATTAATAATGTTGAAATGAGTTTTGAAATGTAAATTTTTTTCCTCTCTCAGTTTCCTTAATCATTAAATAACAAGGGATAACAATCTGAGCAGCGAAAAAAATGCAATAGAAATTTTCTCCTCTCATTTTTACTCTACACTTTTTAAACTCACAATTTAAACATTCACCTATTATCATTATTATTTGCTGTTATTTGATAACAAACCATCAACTTGACTCATCATTAGCATTATGAAGAGTTAATAACAAAATAAATGAGATGCAAAGTGTTTAAACTTTTTTTTTACCATTCAATGAAAGTAAAATTGTTCATTCAATTTTTGCCTCATCATGGATCTTTCTTTTGCTCACAAAATTCAATTTTGTAATCATTATCATGAAATTAAATGTCTTCTTCTTTCACCCTTTCGTTTCATTCTCAATTGATTGCTGATAATTTTTTATTATCATTATTATGATATTAGACAATTTATTTTGTACCATTTGTGTTGAGGCAAAAATGAACATTTTTTACATTCTCATGTTTTCTCCCTCTATTAATCTAATGCTTATTTCCTGTTAATTAATTTCATGATAATGATAATCAACAATAACATCATTAGTCTATCGGCTTGCTGTGATTTAATAAAGAGCTTTGAATGAGTGACAGTTTATTCCAACAGTTGATTCCATCGACTCATATAGAGAGCGTTTTTCATCCATTGCGCCTGTTTTCAGTCAACTCACGAACGGCTTGTGCTACAAACTTCAGCTTTGAAACAGAAGTTTCAATTGCATAATTCCACCTTTCAAGGTCAATTATTTCACCTCTGAATCTCGGAATCTCATTTTGGAAAGCCGCTCTTTTTTATTTGTCTGTTTTCTTGTTAAATAGTTTTTTGCTCTTCTGAAGACATGAGTTAATCTTTCAACTAGAGAAGTTTGGTTTTGTGAAAATTCATTTGACTTCTCAATGATACAACTTATGGACTAACAATAATCATCTCAAAAAATATTGATAATATTAATATTTTCCAAGTAATTTCCGACTTTGCAATATAACGCAGAGGTCGAGTAACTGAATGACTTGAAATTCGCAATGCATGACAAGGAGCATGTAAGACTTGAATAAGTTTCGTAGGCGATGAATGAAAATGCAAATTGAAAATTATCTTTCATTGGAACTTTTCGAACAAAACTCAATCAATCGAGTTGATAAAAGACATCAATTGTAATGGGAAAAGTGTCAAAAAGATTTACAAACGAAATTTAAAGTTGCAAATAATATAAAACCCAAAAAAGGTAAAAGGTTGAAATGAAAAGTATAGAGATTAACTTATAGGATTGTTCAATTTTTCAGTCAATGTTGGCTGTATTCCAGGGTAGCAAGAAAAAAATCAAAGATATAAAAAAAGTGAAAACAAAATGGCAGAAAAGATTGAATCAATTGAATAGAAAAGAAAAAAAAGTGAAAAAACCGATTGGTTACATTTTATTTTCTATTTTCTTGCACATTTACTTTACCATTTCATTCAATTTATATTTCGCTCTGAATCCCATTTACTGTAATAAAATAATATCATTATCATTATCACACTTGAATTCCCTTCAATTGATTCACTCATCATCATAATCATTTCAACTGCAATCAAGTTGAATCTGGAAAAAAAGTGTTTAAAAATAACATCGAAAACAGAAAACGACAAAAACAATCAAAAGTGAATAATAAAACGGTAAATGTTGACAAAAGACGTTAAAGGGTCAACAAGAATGAAAAAAATGAATCAAAAGGCAGAAACAAATAATGTTAATAATGATTGATTAATGACAATTATGTTAACTGTTGAGGAAAAGTTTGGAAGTAAAAAAATGGACTTTATCTTTAATCAATTGATTAAAGTCAAAGTGAGTTGTTTATTGATTAACCTTGTAAAAGTTGTAACTCGTAAAGTGCAAAATAACAATAACAAGCTCAATAATAATAAAAGTAATAATCGTAATAAAAGTAAAGTGTAATAACGATAATGATAATAATAACTCCCAGTAGTGATAACCTATACTTGAATCAGTTTAACTCTGATATTAAACACTTAATATGTATCAATTATTAGGACCACCTGACGGGACTTGAATATACATTGCAACTTTTATCTCTTCTCAGTAAACCAATGACACATTCGCCTCATCCTTTTATATCAACTTTTTCTTCCTCTCTTTTCTCTCTTCTCTTCATAACTTGATATCTTATCTCATGTTTGATTCCCACATTTTCATCAGCCTTTTATGTGGATCATCATCATCATCCCTGGCTGACAAGACCGCAATCATTTAAATTGATTCCTAAATACTTTGGTCAATCTGTTTTATTATCATATTAATGCACTTTTATCAACCTTATTATTTCAACTCGAGAAGGATAAACAAGTCAATCATTTTTCTTTCATTTTTTTCTTCTTTTTCTGCTCAACCAGTTTCATTAGCTTTACGTTTTACTGCGTTTTGTTTCGACTTGACTGCTATCACACCAATCAATCGGAATAAATTTATCGCTATCGTTTTGAGCAATCGAAGGAAAAGAAACTTTGACAGAATCGGAAAATTGCTAAACTAATATTATTCTCGTTTTCCTTTTTTTCTGTTTCTTCTTTCTTCTTCTCTCCTAATACTTTGATTAAACAAGCTTGTGATAATCTGTCAGTTAACTGTAAACAATCAAGTCATTATTTTTATTATTATATTATTTGAGATTCAATATTTTGTTACAATCCATGTAAACAGATTGGTCAATTTATTTATTCATCATTTTATTACCATGATAATGTCCATAATCATTGCAATTTTTTGACCACAAGTTAGCAGCGATTAATTGATTTCTGAGATTGTTTTGCATTTAGTTGAACAGATTTAAATCATTAAATCGGTTCAAGAAGATTTTATTCAACATTATTTTAGCCGATTTTCACTGCTTTCGGAAACAAATTGAAATTCGAAGTGAGTTCGTTGATTTTTTAAGCGAAATTTGGATCAACTTTTTTTACTTTTCATAACTTAATATTATGAAAGTAATGAGGTTCAAAGCAAAAATAAAGTTTTTGAGTTTTTTCGGAATTCAGTTTTCGGGAAAGTTGGTGATTGTTTACAAGCAAATCCTTTGGTTAAATGAAATGGCTAGTTTGAATAGTCAAAACAAAGTGAAATGCAAAATAGTAATTTTAATGAATGGATTGAAAATGCGCCAAAACTAAAGAAGACCAAGAGATTAAGGTAAAAATAATAACAACAAAACACCCAACAGAGTTTAAGATAATCTTGTAAAGGTTGACACAAATCTGTTCAATACAATTACTTGTCACTTCACTGTTTTCAATTGAAAAACTAGTAACCTTAAATTATAAGTTGAGATACTAACAAGTTTAAATTGTTTAAACAATCAACTTTACTTTAACAGTGACTTTTACAGTTTGGCAAGTTTGAATTTGGCTGACAATTTCGTTGCATCGCAATATAAATAAATGGGCTTTACGTTTGAAAATAATAAACACTTCATTGATGATATAAAAAACTGGCAACAATTACATTTATTAATAGTTTCATTAGCGAGCTGATTATTTACAAAACGCTTTATCATCACAAAACTGTTTTGGCTCATTGAGAATATTAATATTTCATTTCTTGCCTTTTTTGTGGTGATTATACTCATGGGAAACGGTGTTGATGATCAACATTGATCAATGATCATATCAATTATTGTCAACTTAAATGCTTTAACATCTTAAGATAATCTTTCTTTTTGTCTTTTGTCTCCTGCTTTTTCTTCGCTCAACTTTTTTTAACCTTTTCAAAGCAAAAGGCCTAAAAATAGTTTGGTAATGTGTGTTTTGGGACAACTCTTTATCTGTGCATTAAATGGCTAAGCGGTGAAACTAAACGGTGTTAAAGAGGTAACGACTCACCCTGAAACGACCAGATCAAAGTAAAAAGACAATGGAAAGTAACCAAAAATTTACTGGTTTATTCATTCAGTTCTTAAGACTATTTACCAAACTTCCGTACAGTGATTATTTGTGGGTTTATAATATTTGCTTGAAGCAATATTACTATTCGATCAAGGTGCACTAGATTTTACTCAAGAATCGCTTTGAAGAATCAATTACAGCTCATTGCAATGTAAAGACTTATCAACTTCATCTATTTTAATGTCACGTCCATACACTCATGCTTATAGCATAATAAGCACTGTGCTAAATGCACGGAAACTTGGTACCGATTTCATTACCAATAGACAAGTTTCGAGAGGCTGGATTTGTGTTGTTGTAAAGCGAGATAAAATTAACCAAATGAGCCAGCCTCGAATGAAATAAACTTCAACTTCGGCATCTTTAAATCTCTTTTCTTCGACTCATCAAAACTTGGCTTTTGAAACTGAATCCTAGCCTTTCAAGTTTGCTTTCAATTTCAAACCGAATTCGGTGAATAATAAATGATGAAAATCCCTCCCATTGCTAATAATCGTTTAGTTGTAAATGTAGTTTTCAGCTTTCGATTGCCTTTGTGTTTCTTCAATTGACATTTGAGTGCTGAAGACTTAAAAAAACGATTTCATCAAAAAGACTCAAGCTAAGGATCATGTGTTAAATTATTGCAATATTAAAATCCATCATTTTGATTTTGGTAAAAATTCACTCATTTACATATTCGGGCAAAAATTTTGGAATAAAACTTACCGAAATCATTAAAACCAAAAGTTCGAGTAACTTTTGGTGAAATTTAATTATTTAATTAATGAAAATTATTCTGCTTATAGGCAATTGATTGATTCTTTATGATTTGAAACCAGTTAATTAGTTAATTGGAATCAATGGAACGGAAAAGCGAAACGTTTTTCTTTCAATGGAAACCTTTTATTGCATTTGAAAGTTGATTGAGTAAAGGCTGAAACAATTGTTAGCTTTCGTTGGGTTATCTTCTGCCGAATGATATTCACAAAACTTTGGTTCCATGTGGGTTCATTCACTCAAACTGGTTCTCATCATGTGCCATTCACTCAACATTTTTCACAGACAATTCATAATTCGATGTTAAATTCTTGTTAAAACCAATAAGTATTTAAGTTAACCTGGCAATATATTTTGTGGTCAGCGTTTGCGGTTTCACTTTAGCTTTATAAAAAGCTAATTAGTTTACCTTTAATACATTCCTTTATGATAATATATTATGGATAATTGGAGCAGAAAAAAGGTTATAAACGTCGGAAAAACGTTGCCAATGTGAATAAGTGTGCAACTTGCAAGGGAAGGGATCTCATGAGGAAAGGGTCGCCACAGAAGCAATACATCATAAGACACTAAATCAGACAAGACATTTTTACCCGTCCAACTTTTTCACTCTCATTAGACTCATCAGCTCATTCAAAGACTAAGTCTATATACAAAGCTTAAACTTCGAGAGACTTTTTTCAGCCAATCAATGAACCTTCCTAATTTGATTCCTTCAAGTCCAGAATCTCAATCATTAAAAGTATCAAACAAGTGTGCTAATATTGAAACTCTAATGATATTCACAGCTAGTCACATTGACACATCTTTTGTTGCTTTCATCTTGAGCCGAGCTATCAATTTCAATTCTAAGAGCTAAGTCAAGAGGATAAAGTTGAAATGATTAGAGAGTTAAAAGGTAAAGATATTAGGTGAAATTGAAACCTGGAATTTAGAAGAGAGAACAACAGAGAAAACTCTTTTTCTTGTTATTTGCTTTTGTCAATGATTGAAGTCGCAAACGTTTAACTCTTTTAATCATTTTCCTGACTTGAAGTATTTCCAATCTATTTGTAAGATTAACTTAAATTGAAAATTAACATTAGAATGGTGGCGATAATTCCAAATGAATCGACAGCAAGTTAGCCTTTTCCTTAGGTTTGGACCTTTGTTGTTGTCCATAATTACACATTTTATTGTTTACAAGCAAATCCTTTGGTTAAATGAAATGGCTAGTTTGAATAGTCAAAACAAAGTGAAATGCAAAATAGTAATTTTAATGAATGGATTGAAAATGCGCCAAAACTAAAGAAAGCAAGAGATTAAGGTAAAAATAATAGCAACAAAACACCCAACAGAGTTTAAGATAATCTTGTAAAGGTTGACACAAATCTGGTCAATACAATTACGCCGTCACTTCACTGTTTCAGTGCAGACAATACAGTGAAATCAAACCTCAAAAAGTAACCTTAAATCACAGCTTGAAATAGCAACACATTTAAATTGACAAACAAGCATCTTAACTTTAGTACTCATTTTATAGTGAAAACCCAAGTTCACGATAAAATAAATCTCGAAATCGAAATCAATGCTTCGCTTGAAATGATTATCAAAGGCTAATGTTTGATCAAAAAGAGCACAGAAAAATCTTTTTAGTTATGAGATGGGATTTGTATGGGTATGTTTCCGTTAGGGCTATTAACTAGGCCAGACGATCGTTCGCCAAAATAGGAGCGTTAGTGACGTAAGAGTTTTCATCTAGCGTTCATCACTAAGATAGATGTCACTGAGTTTTATAAATTCAGCTTACAACGCGTGGCCTTGAATGACTTTGTTGCCTTTTGTTTTTGTTTCAACTCGACGATGGGTTCTTTCATGCTCAGTTCAGGTCTTTTAGTGACTTTTACAGTTTGGCAAGTTTGAATTTGGCTGACAATTTTGTTGCATCGCAATATAAATAAGCAAATAAAGCATAATAAACACTTCATTGATGATATAGAAAAACTGGCAGCAATTACATTTATTAATAGTTTCATTAGCGAACTGATTATTTACAAAACACTTTATCATCACAAAACTGTTTTGGCTCATTGAGAATATTAATGTTTCATTTCTTGCCTTTTTTGTGGTGATTATACTCATGGGAAACGGTGTTGATGATCAACATTGATCAATGATCATATCAATTATTGTCAACTTAAATGCTTCGGCATAAATTAACATTTATTAAGATAATCTTTCTTTTGTCTTTTCTTTTCTTCAAAGTTTCTTTACTTTTGAAAAAAAGATCTTAAAAAAGGTCTAAATGTTTGCGCTTTGGGACTAAACAGCATTTAACACAACGTCAAGTTATTGATCACCTGAGACGCAAAGGTTTCACAAAGAAATAATCAAACTAATTCTTAATCATTCGAGATTTTCGTTTATTTTGTATTTTACTGATCAGGTGGAATGGCCCTGAGCAAAGTAACAAAACAATGAGAAGTTAACAAAAAATGAAAAGTTAATTATTTATTTATTAATAGTTATTACGTTAATTTATCGGTTAATCAATTGCGTTGGATAAACAAGTTTAGCGATGTGAGCTGGAGTAGGAGATTGGTGTTGATGGAAAGCGGGATAAAATTGTAAACCAAAGGTGGAAAAGGGCACACTTCGAGTGAAATTAAACTTTTCGACTTCGGCATCTTTCAACCTCTTTTCCTTGGCCCTTCTATTTTGAAACCAAATTTTAACCTGAGTTTCCGTTAAGTTTAAAGATGTTGAAAAGTCTGCTCTTTCGGCGATTGATAAATATTGTTTCGACTGAAACTTTCTTTCCAGTGCTAATAATTGTTGAGTAGTAAATGGCGTTCTCGGCTTTCGATTGCTCTTGTGTTTCCTTAATTGACATTTGATTGCTGGAGGTTCACAGAATGATGTAAATGCAAAAGGCTTGAGCCACGGATGATGATGTTGATGAGGTAAATGAACAGGTGATTGTGCTGGTGATATCGAGGGGCTTAATGGTGTCATCGGTTTAGGTGGAGGTGTTGGTGTTGACTTTTTACTTTTTTTCTCTAAAATTCTTTCCATGCAAAAGGGCGATGTGAAAACGGGATTAAAAGATTTATGTTGGTCACTTTTCACTTCAGTTTTCACTTCACTTTTCATACTTTTTTGAACCATTTTTTTACCATTTACATCGGACATTTTTTTGTTTCCACAAAAATGTATTGTTTAATAAACTAATAAAGTTAAATAAATAACATTAAATTATAGTTGTTACTGACTCGGAATGAAATGAACAAACTTTTTAGTTGAACACAGTTTTACATTGAATTGTAAATTCACTGTTATTGGTCTGAACTCAATTTGGCTCCACCTCAACCATCATCCGCCTCAACGAGGAAAGGCAATGAGATACACTCATGTGCAAAGTAGTACAAAGTTTTGGTGATTTCCTTTTGAATATTGGAATTTTTGTCAATTTCATTTTCTTAATTCCTTTGACGTTTTAGAACCTCGACTAATTGCTTGAAATTATTTAGATTTACATGAATTTTGCAATTTTTTGGTCGATATTGTTGTGAAGTTTAGCTTGCGCTTTGATACATTTGGAATTATCGCCACCATTCTAATGTTAATTTTCAATTTAAGTTAATCTTACAAATAGATTGGAAATACTTCAAGTCAGGAAAATGATTAAAAGAGTTAAACGTTTGCGACTTCAATCATTGACAAAAGCAAATAACAGAAAAAGAGTTTTCTCTGTTGTTCTCTCTTCTAAATTCCAGGTTTCAATTTCACCTTATATCTTTACCTTTTAACTCTCTAATCATTTCAACTTATCCTCTTGACTTGGAAAGAGTGAAAGGTCAAAAACAGAAGCGAATTCAATTTTCATTATTTTCTGATGACTTTTCAATTGCAATTGAAAAGTAACTCACGATTTCAAGACAAGCTTCAACAGTCCATTGGTTTTGACTTAAATGTTGATTGATCAATGGTCAAGATTGGTACAAAAATTTTTACACTTCAACCTTTTTACGTTGTTTTACGCTCAAATCATCAATGAATGTTTGCCGTGCTTTCAATCCATTCATTAAAACCAGTATATTTCATTTCACTCAAACTCGTTCACTTAACCAAAAGATCTTGTAAAGCCAATAAATGTCAAATCGAACCATCTTTTGTCACTTCATCTATCATTAAACATGTTGATTCAATCAGAATATTCATTTGTTATTCCTTGTTTTTCTGCCCAAAACGACTAATTCTAAGGAAGAAAACGATTTTTAAGGTAATTTATGTAAACTGCGCATTGTTATTTGGTCAAATAAATAGTCGCTTGTTGACTGGAAAAGAAAGGAAAACTTTCACTCTTATTTAATGATGATTGTTAAAGTACCCTTAGAAGGTTAACTTGGGCTTGGTTAAGGTAAATGTTGGTTATTAATGGTCAATTGGGTTAATTAAGGTTAATTAGAAACGAGAAATTGATTCGATTGGAGTAAAAAAGTTTTAACGCTAAAAAGTGAAAGTTTTTTTCATCCCATTACAGCTCATTGATACCTTTTTTGTGCGTCAAAATGATGTTAATGAGTATGTACAGTATAATGGTAATGATTAGGTTGATGATAGCTAATTATAATCATTATTGATGATTCTCTTCTTCTGAGTTCTCAATTGTCGGACACTCAAAATAAACATATTTTCACAATTAGCAACTACAATAATGCAAAAAGAGTAAAATTATCGCAATTTTTTCAACAATTAAAGTAAACCAACTTCGATTCCCAACACTGTTTCATCTTCAAACAAACTCTACAAGAAACAAAAGTCTTCACCCGATAAAAATTGAAGCCCAAACCTTAGATAAAAAATCGAAACATGATTTATTATATAATGAGCTCAAGTGCTGAAGGCTTTAATTGTAGGCGTAAATATCAAGTTACTATTGTTACAAATGTGACTATCGATAGCTTCGCGATCCATCACATTCTGTGAGGTTAAATTTTGATTTGAATTCGTAAGTTTTAGAAGCGCTTGAATTGATTTTGTCAAAAAATGAACAAAAATGAAAATATCTTTTTGTCAAATTGAAAAGATCGGCATAGAAATGAATCAAACTCATCATCAAAGTGGCCAATGAAGAGATGATCAACTTTAAGGTTCAGTCAATTTTGTCCGATAATATCCTATTCTATGTCAAAAGTTCAACAATTCTCGCTCTTTCCTCAACTCTACTTCGAAGCTCTATTAGTGAATTAAAAGCCGATGTACAACATCCAAACTCTTTTCAATTATATAATAAAACAATTACATGTGATACTTCAAAATGATTATTAGAACACGATTTTTTGTTTCATTTCAGTGTTACTGAGGTTTTTGAATGAGTTTCGTTTCGGTGTTTTGTTTCTGATATTTGGCTTTATTTTTGCTAAAAGCTAACAATCAAGAAAAGGAGTAAAATTTCAAAACTTGATATTGCATTTTGAATCAAAAAGTGTCATTTTTGGTTAATAGTTGAGAATAAAATGTTGAATATATTTAAATGATTATTTATTTAGTTAATAAATTTTGTCGATTGATGAATTGCGTTGGATGACCAAATTTTACAATATGAGCTGGAGGTGGAGACTGAAGTTGGTGTTGTTGGAAAGCGGGATAAAATTGTAAACCAAAGGTGGCAAAGGGTGCACTTCGAGAGAAATTAAACTTTTCCAATTCGGCTTCTTTTAACCTCTTTTCCTTGGCCCTTCTATTTTGAAACCAAATTTTAACCTGAGTTTCCGTTAAGTTTAAAGATGTTGAAAAGTCTGCTCGTTCGGCGATTGATAAATACTGTTTCGACTGAAACTTTCTTTCCAGTGCTAGTAACTGCTGAGTAGTAAAGGGCGTTCTCGGCTTTCGATTACTCTTGTGTTTCCTTAATTGACATTTGATTGCTGGAGGTTCACAGAAAGATGTAAATGCAAAAGGCTTGAGCCAAGGATGGTGATGTTGATGAGGTAAATGAACAGGTGATTGTGCTGGTGATATTGATGGACTTGATGGTGTCATTGGTTTAGCTGGTGGTGAGCTCGGTGTCGATAAGGTCGGTAAGGTCGGTGTTGGCGACTTTTTAACTTTTTTCTCTAAAATTCTTTCCATGCAAAAGGGCGATTCAAAGATGGGATTAAAAGTACTTGATTTCACATCACTTTTTACTTCAGTTTTCACTTCACTTTTGATGTTGACCATCTTCTCACTGCTAGAGTCAGACATTTTCACAAACAATATTTTGTCTTCAATGAGATTCAATGAAATAACATTAAATAAATGACATGTTATAGTCACTGTGTAAGAAGCAACTCGAAATGAAATGAACAAACTTTTTAGTTGAACATCGTTTTACATTGAATTGTAAATTCACTGTTATTGGTTTGCACTCAACTTGGCTCCTCCTCAACCATCATCCGCCTCAATGAGGAGGGAGCTAGAAAGGTACATGAAAAAGAGAGGAAAAAGTATCGATCAATATCGAATGAAAGTCGATTAGGAAAATCGATAATCACACAGTTCTAGTTTGACCCAATCATTGGATGCATTTTCATTAAATGGACCAATTATTTTGTCGACTCTTTCTTTTTTTTTGTTCGCATTCTCTTTCACTATTGACATAAAGGCCAAAGGGGAGATGCAACTCCTAGGGCTATTAGATATCAAATTGATACAGTTAATATGAAGAGTGACAGTTTTAATGGTAAACTTTATTCATCTTGTTCGTCCATTGTTCACTTTAAATAAATAATGTAATAAGAAATGTAAAGAAATAATGTGATAACAATTTGGATAACAAGCTCAAGTGTTTGCGATCCACTTTTTCCTTCGAAAAATTTTACGTCCATTTATTATCCAATTATCCTATCGTTAAATAAAGTAATAGATAAAAACTGAGATTGCAAGTTTCAAAATTGAAGCTGATCAAATCGGAAACGGCCAAAAATGATCCGAAAATTTGTGGAATCGTATTGATCGAGGGTTTCAATTTGAGAGAAATAACAAAACCTTGAAAGTTAAAAGTAAATCGCTTTCAAAATTCTAGTTTCGATCTCTTTTTATACAAATTTGGAACCAGATTTTTTCATGAAACTCATTTTTTTGATGTAAATTTTGATGATCAACCGAAAAACGCACTTAATCAGTTAATAAAATTTTCTGTTTCAATCTAATTTTCAATTAAGCATATCACTGCGAGTGACAAAAGTTAAGGCTTAAACTTATTTCCTATTGTTGACATCAGTGATCGAGCACATGTTCGATTCTTCGACAATTATCTTGATTTTAACGAATGGCCTTAAACATTTCTTTCTTAACAGAATGTTTCAAATTTGGAATCTTTGAAAATCGAATGAAAATTTTCGACTTTAAAGGTTTCTGATTTCAGCAGTTTTACACACAAGAACTTTCTTGGCTTCAAATTTCTAAAAGGCGAAAACTTTGTCGGCAAAAATTTACTAAAAATTTGAATCAAAATTTTGGAATAAAATTTACCGAAAAATTAGTAAACCCGAAATTTGGAGTTGGCTTTTGGTGAAATGAAATTATTTGATTAATGAACATTATTCAAGAAAGTTTATTGATTCCTGATGATTTGCAAAACAACCAGTTAATTAGTTAGTTAATTGGAATCAATGAAACGGAAAAGCGAAACGTTTTTCTTTCAATGAAAACCTTTTATTGCATTTGAAAGTTGATTGAGTAAAGGCAATTTGGTGACCAAAAAAGTAAGTAAAAAACATTAAGGTAAAAAGAGAGAAGCGAAAAGATAAGAAAAAAGAAGGAATCGGTAGCTTGTTCGCACTTTGAACGTGGTTAACAATTCAATGAACTTGACTTTATCAATGTCAGATTTATGACTGCTTCATCTTTCTCCTTTTCATCCTCTTCATCCTCATCATCAGCTTCTTCTTTCCTCTCAATGTTATTGTAATCTATTAACAATAGTTTGAAAAGTTATCCAGAAAAGCATTTATTGAGCTACCAAAAGTAACTTTACCTTACGAAAGTAATTAAGCTGAAAGCGAGTAAAGGTACAGTGAAAAGGACAAGAGGAAAGAAAGGAAAAAAGAAACAAGGAAATAAAGTGTTCGAAAGGAAAGAAGAAGAAACATAAAGAAAGAATCAATTTCGTTGAAAACTAATGATTGACCAAAGGCCACTCCTTTAATTACCGAATGACCCTTTACACGTTATTGTTTGTTGTTATTTGTGTCTCTGTCAAATAAATTGGGTTCCAACTATTGTAATAATGGCATCGATATCAAGTATTGTCGTGATAAAACAAAGTTCAATTTCAATGAATCGAATCAAATCTTTAGGTCAGCCCTCGGTTTTACCTTTAAATGTTCAATACTGAATTAGAGTTGGTAATTGGCGTCAACAAGCAAAAAACAGAGAAACATTTTTGTCTCAATTGTCCGTTTTCATACCTAAGGCCATCAGTTGACTATCGTCATATTAATAGATAATGAAAAGGTCAGAATTTGTTTTTCCACGTAAAAAGGTTAAAGTTTTTCTCATCTTTTTTCTCTTCTCTTTCTCTTTTCGTTTTAGTTTGATCGTTGCGGACTGAATAACCAGTAGTCTGAATGTCGCCCAGTCAATGTAATTAGCAGCGATGTTGTTAGTAAAGAAAAGGCCAAACTCTTTTCTCAACATCATTTGTTAGTTTTGTTTTGGCCGTTGCTTTTGTTGAAACCATTTTCGCTTGTATCATTTGCGTTTATTATTAATACCATGATCATGATATTATAATTATCATTATGTGCTCTCTATCATTAAAATGCATGGCAAATTGGGCAGAGTTGAGCTGCGAAAAAAAGTGGTGGTAAAGTGTACAAAAACACCGACTTCTTGATTACCTGTTTAAACCTGTATTTACATTGAAGTAACTCTTTCAACTTTCCCTTGTTTCCAACTTGCCTTCATCCTCCTTGTTTGTAGCTTATTATTGACCTTTTGCTTTCCTTAAACAACTATGCGTGTGTTTCTTAACCCTTCATCTCGAAGGCAAAGGATAATCAGTATTGAGTTTGTCAAAGACACGCAGATAATGATGAAATTGTGTTTGAAATTATTTCATGTGCGCTTTTCTAGCAAAGTATTTCATGGTTAAATGTCAATTTTGCACACTTAATGACAACAAAGTGACTAAAATTCACAGACAGAATGAACAAGTTTAATTAAAAGAGCAAAAACCATTATCATAGACGTTACTAGAGCAGATAGAGGGAAGAACACTTTAGGTTCTTGACTTTTGAATATTGTCTTACGACAATGTTGACTGATGAAGGAACAAGCTCTGGCTCAGCTGCTTATTGGAAGAAAAATTGTTGCTCATTTCAACTTTTTATGGCTTCGATCTTGGCAACGAAGAAAGGACGATTTGATGTTTAAAAAATGATCAAAAAAGCAACCAAATTTGCTTCAAAAGTCCACAGCCAAAGATGAATGAAAAACGATTGGAAAACTAAAGTCAAATGAAACGGGTTTTGAAAGGATGAAGGCGATGAAAGGTTGAAATGAGCAACAATTTTTTAACCAATAATCGGCTAAATCAGAAAGTCAAAGCTCTTGACTAGTCAACATTGCCGCAACATCAGTTGATATTGATGTTAAATCACTCGCTTCAGATGTTGGCTGCTCAAGAAAAAAACGCACGCCAGTAATAAGCATAATGGATTATTCAATTAAATAGAAACGGCCAAAGGAAAGGTTCAAGTTGAATCGGTGATACTTTAGTCCTTCAATAATAATGATGATAACAATAACAAAATGTATAATAATAATCATTTCGAGTCTAGCTCTTTATGTCTATTCAATTTCATGAAGTGCCAATGCCTTTTCATTGAACAATAACAATACAATAATAGGATCTCACTTACTCGAGTTCATTTTAGTTATGCTATGGTAAACATTATTGAAAAGAAGAAGATGATGATCGAGAAAAGTCAAAAGGACAACTTTTCTCGACTCTCTTTTTCTCATTCTTCCTCTTCATCTTTTGACAGATAAAAGCACTGAACAAGACTAAACTGATGGACGATTAATTTAACGCTCTTGGAGTGGCAACGGGAAAGAAGTGAAATATTACCCGCTTTGTTACCATATTGACCAATATCAAGTTAAGAGTGATTCCTCCATTGTTGCCATTATATTGTACTTTATGGGTGTTTAGATGGGTTTTTTACAAGCAACAATCATTAATTGTTGAACCCACTTTTATATTATTTTCACATCTTTTTGTACATTCACTCCATTCATTTCACCTTTATTCCTACCTTTACAGTCAAGGATACTATTTCACCTGACATGTAATTGACTTTCTCATTTCTCTTTGTAATTACAAAAAACATTTGGTCAAAGCAATTGAGTATCGAGAGACATTTGAATAAACAGGTCAAGATTTATAGCGCGATTAATGGTTAATTAAAAAGCAAAAACTTGCCATCTGATTTAGAGCAATTTCGCTGAGATTTTGATGTTACTAAAAGCAACCTTCGATTAGCTGTAAATGAATTAACAGCATAAATAAATCGAAACTTTCTGATTTTGAAAAGCTCCGATCATAGCATTTAAAATGGACTCAAAAATACATGAAACTTTGTAAGGTTCATGTTGCACTACAAGAAAATCCTTAGAATGAATTTGCGAAAATCTGAAAAAACAATATTCGATCAAAAAGTATGTCTTTTGGCTGAAATAAGGTTGTCATTAGAATCGGTCATAGTCCCAAAGTTTGTTAAACGGTTTTCCAAAACTCAATGTTCATTCAACTAAAACATGTTTGGTATAAAAATTGAAAAATCTTCAGTCTTAACTTGTTCCGATATTCATCTTATTCAAAGAGATCGTTAGAACACTAAACATCGCACTGACCGTCAATTGATTCGTCCATTAAATCAGTTAATTTCAATGACAACAAAGAGCGATGCTAAGCAATTCACATCGCATGTTTCTTTAAACAATTTAATTAGAGTTTAGTTGATGATGCCATTGCTATTGAAATATAATTTCTCGATTTTTGAAAAATCGGTCAATTATTTTAGACTGATAGTCAGTGTGATAACTAGAGTCAGACAGAATTAAATCCAAGATTTAAGGTCCATTCAAGATCCATTAGGGTTGACTAACTGTCCATTTTCCCCTCTTAACTAGCCGTTCCCTTACAATTGGCATTGTAAAAATTAAAGATCAATGAGAGTCGCCTTCAGTCGAAAATCGCGACACATAAACTCTATTCTTTTACTTTTGCACTTGAGCGTATTACTTAATTTATTAGCTAATTATCCGATATCCAGATTTGGACGTTTGAAGAATCGTTAATTGCGAAAATGACTCAAACCTAAACATTTTTACCCTTTCATTTTGTAAAACTTTGAGTTTTCAAAACTTCATTTGTAAAGTTGAACAATTTTTGTTTTAATCAACTTTCCAGATCAAAGTGTAAATTAGGCTCAGATGCCTACCAAAGTAATGATTATTCATACAAGTAAAGATGACATTTTGTTGTAAACATCAGGCAATCAAGTTAATCACCTATTGTCCTGGTCCATTCCATTCATCTTTAAAGTTTAACCGAACGGAACCAATCGATAGAATAGTCAAGTCCACTTGGTTTCTAATGTATCTTTTTTGTTGTTAGATTACAAAAAGGATCGTCAGTCTTTCATCTTCACCCAGCCTTGTTGACGTTAATTGTACTAGATAAATTGTCTCCAACGGAATCACTCAACATTGCCTTTACCTTTTCTTCCCCTCTTCTTCTCTCCATCATCTTATTCTCATCTTTTCCTTTCTTTCTTGTTCGTCTTCTTTTTTCCCTTTTCCCATCTCTTTCCTTTACCTATTAGTTAAACGTTAAACTGTCCCAATATAAACCGTGTTGCCTTTCATGAAGATGAGTCCCCGGTCTATCATGTTGAGCTACCTTGTTGTTATATGTTGTACTTGTAGTTGTTATCTTGTTGTCTATTGAGCCAGTGTGTAACTAATAATGGTAGCTATTATTTAAATTAAATGGTTTACCGTGAAAAGGATGATGATGATGAGGATGGAGATGATAAAGAAACTGTCCTTTTTGTTGTAACTCAAAGAATAACCAGAAAGACGAAGACGAATGGAAGACAATTTTTGATAATCAAAACAACATTTTTGTGTCTCAATGCAAGACTAATAAGAGAGTTAAGTGCCAAAAGAAACAGACAGTTAACAATGAAACGGTTATTTAATAAAGCAAAATGTTTCATTCACTTGAAAATACAATGAAATCTGTTGTTATTGCAACTGGAAATCATCATTTTCATTATAACTATCAAGGACTGTCTTTTGTAATTCAACCTCACAATTTATAGACACATTTATGTTATCACAAATAAGGTGACAACAACTTTACATTTATCCATTTGGGTAAATCGTTTCACTTCATTATTTAATCGACATTATTCAAGGATAGATCTTTAACGATAATTACTTTTAGTCAATATTGATCATTAAATAGACGCGATAATCACGATAGAACCAAAAGTGTTCAACAAATGGTTTGTAATTTTGGTCATTTCCATTGAAATGGCTCATTCGAAAATCCAATTAGTTTAATCGATCAAAAATGAGTTTCAGTTCTTTAAGGGTCGAAATGACCTCTTGAACAGAAACAGAAAATTTGTTTCCAATATAATGCATTTCTGGTTGATCTCCAAAAGCTACATCAGAAAAATGAGTTTGAGGAAAAAATCTGGTTCCACAATTGAACAAAAAGCAATCTAAATTTGAACTTTGAAAGCGATTTCATCGAAAACTGTTGATCATGAAAATTTTTGCTCAATTAAACTCAGGTATTGTCCAACCCTTCAAACATCTACTCTTAACACAAAAGTCAAAGTCTTTGCTCCTAATCATTTGAATTTAAAGACCGAACAAAGACAAATGAAAAAATTCATTCATTTTTGAGCAAATGTGGAGTCTTCATTATTTAGAGTTTGAATTTGAAATTTTTCACGATGATAGGATGAGTAAACGATGATTTTCAAATGTTTTTGTCAATATTTTGGTTGCCTTTTTTAACAGTGAAGTGACAAGTATTGAACAGATTTGTGTCAACCTTTACAAGATTATCTTAAACTCTGTTGGGTGTTTTGTTGTTATTATTTTTACCTTAATCTCTTGCTTTCTTTAGTTTTGGCGCATTTTCAATCCATTCATTAAAATTACTATTTTGCATTTCACTTTGTTTTGACTATTCAAACTGACCTGTAAACATCAACATTTTAATCTGTTGTTTGATTGGTCATTATTTGAGCATCAAATTGTAGGTGTTTCTCAAAGCGAAATATTTCAAGGTAAAAATACTTGCATCTTCCAATTATCCAGAGATGGACAACAAAAGACGATAATGAGGTAAACTTGTCTCCCACTTTTCTTGGTCTTTCTTTACTCTCTTCATCCCAAATGCTCCATCCTCATCTTCATCATCTTAAGGCGGACTCTTGTAAAGAGCAAAGGGAAAGTTGAATTGTACTCAACAACCAATAACAGTTGAAGATTCAACTGAAAGGTAAAAAGCAGATATTTATGTTTTCTTGTACAGTTGCACATTTTACCTGTTAAAAGTCATTTCGTTTCAAGTTTTTTTTTATGTTATCCTAAGCAATGAAAATGTCTGATTGTAATAGTGAAAAATTGGTTGAAATTAAAAGTGAAGTTAAACCAAGTAAATCAACTTCACTGTCTTTCGGTATCAATCAAATTTTATCAAACAAGTCAACCTCACCAACAACACCACCAACTCAACCACTAACACCATTAACCCTCTCAACCTCACCAACAAATTCACCTGTTAATCTATCTCATTCACATCATCATCCATGGCTTCATTCATATGCATTTCCATCATTTCGTGAACATCCGACAATCAAGTGTCAATTACGGAAACACAAAAGCAATCGAAAGCCAAGAACTCCATTTACAAATCAACAGTTAATTGCGTTGGAAAGAAAGTTTAGAAGTAAAAGATATTTATCGATTGCCGAGCGAGCCGACTTTTCCTCATCGTTAAACTTAACCGAAACTCAAGTTAAAATTTGGTTTCAAAATCGTCGAGCCAAGGATAAACGATTGGCCGATGCCGAACAGGAAAAATTTAATTTTGTACGAGACTCTATTGCGCCTTTTTCCCCTTTCGGTGTACAATTTTACCCAACTATTCATCAGAATCATCACCAACAACCGCCTCCTGCTCATATTGGAAAAGTGATTTACCCAATGCAATTGATAAATTAACTATTAAATTTAATTCCTTGTAAATTTATAAATTTGTCTCTTCATTTTATTGTCTTTCAATATCTTTGTGGCTTATTATGTTAATTCAATGATTGAATTTCAATCAAGTTTATTGAACGTTTTAGAAGAAGCTAGAGACATCTCTTTTTATGTTTTAGAAACAAATATCCTTATTTCAATCTTCTCAGTGAGAGGGCAGCATAGTTTGACTGTTTCTCGGAATCTTCGGACAGTTCACCTTTCGGTTCGGTACATGTGATGTTTTAGATACCGTAGTTAGTCGACACTCTATTAATTGGCTAAAAGGCCAACGTGACTAAAGTCGACTTTAGCCGAATAGCGCGGAAACAAGTTTATCGGCTAAGTGCAGCTAATTTCAGCCTAAAATTGAAATTTCTGGGGACTTTAGGGGGAAAATATTGAGCCATATGATAAACTATTATGGCTCGATTTTATACAACCATAACTTTTTAAACCGTTTTTAAAACAAAGAGAATTGATTTGAATTATTATTTGAGCCTTTTTTATTCTTAATTTTGCAAATTTTTCCATTAATGATGGTCTGAAGCTTCTGTTTTTAAACAAAAGGTAGCATTTGAACTTCATAACTTACGAATCATAAGTCGCTTAAGCATTTTAGCTATTCAACCCTCGACTAGACTCGCTGAAATAGTTGATTGGCTAGCTAGTCGGCTAATTTTCACTAGCTACGGTATCTAATTTATTTTGGTAAATAGTATTTACTAAATAGCCATTATTTTAGTTGTATGTACATTGTATTTAGATTATTGTATAAGTCGTCAAACTAATTGTTTATAAATTGATATATATTAATGATCATTTGAATAATCTTGAATAATATTAATTTCGAAATTATTTGGACGAATTGAGCAAGTTCTTAGCTTGCAATTGTGTTGAACTACAGAATCTATTCCGACTAAGTCAATTATAATTCCCATCTTCCAATTCAATTTTAGCTTTGTATATAGACTTGGTCTTTGAATGAGCTGATGAGTCTAATGAGAGAGAAAAAGTTGGACGAGTAAAAATGTCTTGTCTGATTTAGTGTCTTATGATGTATTGCTTCTGTGGCGACCCTTTCCTCATGAGATCCTTTCCCTTGCAAGTTGCACACTTATTCACATTGGCAACGTTTTTCCGACGTTTATAACCTTTTTTCTGCTCCAATTATCCATAATATATTATCATAAAGGAATGTATTAAAGGTAGACTAATTAGCTTTTTATAAAGCTAAAGTGAAACCGCAAACGCTGACCACAAAATATATTGCCAGGTTAACTTGAATACTTATTGGTTTTAACAAGAATTTAACATCGAATTATGGATTGTCTGTGAAAAATGTTGAGTGAATGGCACATGATGAGAACCAACGAAAGCTAATAACATGGAGAGTTGAAACTTCATTCAGCATTGAGCACGAACCAATAACAGTGAATTTACAATTCAATGCCGAACGATTGTGAAAGTTTATCTCGTAAAGTTTTAAAGCGTGAAGAGCGTGGCCGATGAGAAAACAATTTACAATGATAGTTTGAACAATTCAGTTGGTATTCAACATTAGTAGGATTCTTTAAATAAGCTGGCGGTATCGCCAAAAATCTGTCCTGCCATTTAGATTCACAATCGGAAGATAGAAATGCTTGCATTAAACTGCAGCTAAACCAATGACACCATCAAAATCACCTGTAAATAACCAAATAGACCATTAACTTTTCATTGGTTTGTTACTTTGCTCAGGTCTATTCCACCTGATCAGTATAATACAAAATAAACGCAAATCTCGAATGATTAAGAATTAGTTTGATCATTTCTTTTTAAAAACCTTTGCGTTTCAGGTGATCAATGACTTGACGTTAAATGCTGTTTAGTCCCAAAGCGCAAACATTTAGACCTTTTTTAAGATCTTTTTTTCAAAAGTAAAGAAACTCGGAAAAAGTTTAGCGAAGAAAAGACAGAAAACAAAAGACAAAAGAAAGATTATCTCAATGAATGTTAATTTATGCCGAAGCATTTAAGTTGACAATAATTGATATGATCATTGATCAATGTTGATCATCAACACCGTTTCCCATGAGTATAATCACCACAAAAAAGGCAAGAAATGAAACATTAATATTCTCAATGAGCCAAAACAGTTTTGTGATGATAAAGCGTTTTGTAAATAATCAGCTCGCTAATGAAACTATTAATAAATGTAATTGTTGCCAGTTTTTTATATCTAAAATGAAGTGTTTATTATTTTCAAATGTAAAGCCCATTTGTTTATATTGCGATGCAACAAAATTGTCAGCCAAATTCTGTTGGTTGAAAATACCAACATTACTTAATTTATCACAACTTAAACTAACCTTTCTCTTTATTTAAATGTTCAATATGACATATTAGTCATGATTTACCTTCAATCTAAATTCATTTCAATTTTTGACTTTTTTCACTTTTTCCCGTTTCATCTTCCAACTACACCAATAATGACTCCGACTAACATTCAACACTTTATTCACTCATAGTTCATCATCATGAACTTAATGATTCATAATTAGTTTTGACCTGATAAGTCATTTAAGTATTAACTATGAAAAACCCTTATTTTGACCTTTTCCCATACATTTCACCATATGAAGCTACTGAATAAAGAACCTCTGGTATTACTCGATATTTTTACATATCGTTAGCTTCCTTTCATTGAGACAAATCTGTCGGTAACATTTGTTTACCTGTACGACTCATAGTTCATGAGAAAACCTCAGTTTCTCCATGAACTATGAACCCTCCAAAGTCCTAGGGAAAGTGTCCACTGTACCTCAACCATTCAACCTAATAACTTGATTCTTTCTTTAATCATTTACTATTCACCTACTCTAACTAACTACAACACCTAATTTCACCCCTTAAACCTAGAAGCTATTTTGACCTTCAACTTGACCATTTTTACCTGCTTAAGCTATTTTCAACCTCTTGCTACCAACAAACACAAATCCCTAGAGGAACTCACATTCCTTGGTTTTCTTCCACTTGTCCATCTTAACCGTCAAACAAACTCTTACTCACCGAGGACTCAAAAGGGCTGTCTTACCTGCCCTACTATAAATACCTAAAATGTCACCTTAACACTTATGGTGTATTTTTGTCTTATGTTGAGACCATTTCAACTTAACTAGTTTTTGTATCATTATTGTATTGTCTTCCTTGGTGTTAATTTACATTTAGTTGAATTGTCAATTGCTTCTTCATCATCTTCAACAATTTTGAATAAACTTATTTGAATTGAATATTTTGACTTCATGTCAGTTTGGTCTGAATATTGACCGTGTGTTTTGTTTCATTTAATTCATCTTTAACCTTATTAAATTCACCATCATAACCAACAGGTTATGGGCCCAGTCACGCTTTGCTGACTTGTGTTTTGTTTGTCTCAGTATTTTGATACTTAATCTGTGAGCCTGAATACTGGCTATTGTGTTTATCAATTGTACATCATCCTTTTGTATAACCATCACTGACAACACCATCATGATTACCAACGATATCCAAGTGATTAAATTATCCAAGACCAATTACTATGTTTGGAAGAGATCCATTGAAACCATCTGTAGATCCAAAGGAATACTTCAAATTCTTGACGGTTCATCATCACGTCCATCTGAATATAATGCTGATGAGATTCTTACTCTCACTCAACGTGACATCACCAGAAGAAACACCGAAATCAACGAATGGGATGTCAAGGATTCCACTGCTCAACAACTAATCATGCTTAGCATTGATTCCGAAGATGTAAGTCTAACAAGTTTATTTATTAATGCTACCACTGCTCATGAAATGTTTACCAATATAATTAATTTTCGAGAAGAGCGAACGAAACAAAGCTCGTTTAGTGTTAAGAGAAAAATCATTGAAGTAAAGTTCACTTCGGCTCACACAGTTGCTAGTTATTTCTCCGAACTTGAGACTGCAATTAAGTTAAACAAAGATCGTAAAATTGATGTTGATGAAGAAAATCTTGTAATGAAAGTTTTAGATGATTTACCGATTGTTTATGAAAATTTCCGACAAAATATTGAAATGAGAATCGATACAGGCGATTCAATTACTTTAGCTCAGTTAAAAGCAAATCTTTTGAGAACAGAAAAACGTTTGAATGAAGGTAACCCGAGTAAAAAAGGTGAAGCCTTGTTAGTTAAACCTGTCAATAAATTTCATTATAATGTGAAAGATAAGTTTTGTTTCAATTGTGGATTGAAAGGACACCTGAAAAATGATTGTAGACGAAGACCAAACAACAACAACAATAACAACAATAGCAATAATTTCAATAGAAATAACAACAACTACAATCAAAGAAACAATCTGAATCCTCAATCAAATAATTTCAGGAATAATTCAAACAGATTCCCAAATCAAAACAGGAGTAACAATTATTTCAATAATAACAACAACTCTAACAGACATAATTACTCAGGCAATAACAACAATAATTTTAGAGGAAATAGGAATTTTCAGCGTCCTAACAATGTTAACTCACCCTCCAATAGAAATAATTATTCAAACAGAAATACCGCACAGCAAGCGAATTTAGCTTTGAACAATAATGAAAATGAAATGAGTGAACAACATGATATTGCTTATACAGCACATGAGAATAGATCAACTGAATTAGTTTGGTATTGGGATTCAGGTTGCTCTTATCACTGTACAAGTGACATCCATAGTTTCAGTGAATTTGTTGAATTGGAAGAACCAATACCTTTGACAATTGGAGATGGAAATAAAATTACTGGTATTGCTAAAGGTACTGTATTAGCTGAATGTTTTGATGGTGAAAAGTGGAATAAGTGTAAACTTGAGAATGTACTATTTACACCTCGACTTGGTAAATTCAATTTGTTTTCATGGATGCAAGCGATGAAAAAAGGTTATAAGTTATTCTCATCATTAGAAGGAACTGAAATTTCTGATAGTAAGTCGGGTAAAGTTTTAATGACATGTAGACCCGTTGGTAATTCATTTGTTTTAAATTTGAAGACAAGAAAAGATGAGAATAATTTTGCTTTAGTTGTTAAAGATGGTTCACTTAGTGAGTGGCATAAAAGACTTGCCCACGTAAACGTCCATAAAATCATTGAAATGTCCAAAGAAGGTTTGTTACCTAAAATTAAGATTGATTGTGACCCTAATAAATTTGTTTGTGATGGATGTATGAAGGGTAAAATGTGTTCGAAGTCATTTAAGACTGCTGTACCTAGAGAAGTAAAGGTTGGTGAAGCTTTCCATTGTGATCTAGTTGGTCCAATGGAAGTGTCATCAATTAGAGGTTCTAACTATGCACTAGTTATTAAAGATGAATTCAGTTCTTTTCGATCGATTTACTTTATTACTCATAAATCAGATACTTTTGCTAAAATTGATGAACATATTAAAGAGACTGAAAAGGTTACCGGTTCAAAGGTAAAAATAATGAGGTCCGACAATGGATTAGAGTTTGTTAATTGTAAGGTTGAAACAATTTTGAAAAACAATGTTATTACTCACGAATTGAGTTGTCCATATACACCTCAACAGAATGGACTAATTGAAAGAGAGAATCGGTCAATTGCTGAGTTAGCACGATCAATGTTGTTCGGAAGTAAATTACCTAAAAGACTGTGGGCCGAAGCCATGAACACTGCTGTGTATGTAATGAATTTAGTTATTAACAAAAAACATAAAGGTATAACACCATATGAGCTGTGGTACAATAAAAAACCTTGTTATGACCATCTTCGCGTTTTTGGTTGCGTTGTTTACGTCAAAATACCTGATCAACAGAGAAAGAAGTGGGACGCAAAGTCAAAGAAGTGTATATTTATCGGTTACACCGAATCAACTAAAAACTATCGTGTTTACGATCCATTTTCCAACAAAATTAGTGTCACCTGTAATGTAAAATTTTCTGAAAATGATGACAATGGTGAAGCTACAATTGACAGTGTTAACAATGATGAAGTTGTTAACTTAAGAAAATTATGTGGAGTCAATGATGAAGATGAAAATGAAGATGATAATGACTCTGATAGTGATGAGACTATCATTTACGACCCACTTGATGAGGATGAACTGACCAACCTAAATTTGAAAGGAAATTCATTTGTTAACTTATGTCTTGCTTCTATTGCTGATAATTCATTGGAACCAATAAGTTATGATGAAGCAATGAATTCAGCAGAATCAGTTAATTGGTTGAATGCAATGAAAGATGAAATGCAATCTTTGAATGATAACAATGTTTATGATTTAGTTGAGCTGCCAAAAGGTAAACGAGTAATTTCATGTCGTTGGGTTTACCGAATCAAACGAAAAAGTGATGGAACCATTGAGAGATTTAAAGCTCGATTGGTAGCTAAAGGTTACTCTCAAAAATATGGAGTTGATTATTTTGAGACTTATTCTCCAGTTGCTCGTTACGACTCGATCAGAGCAATACTTTCGATTGCTGCAGCTAACAAAATGTATTTATTACAGTTTGACGTTAAAACTGCATTTCTTTATGGTGATCTCTATGAAGAGATTTATATGCAGCAACCAGTTGGATTTGACGATAAAAGTGGTAAAGTGTTCAAATTAAAGAAAGACTTGTATGGCCTAAAACAAGCTCCACGTCAGTGGAATGCAAAAATTGTTGAGTTCTTCTCAAACCATAAATTTACTCAATGCAAAGCTGATCAATGTATTTTCGTCAATAATCAAAATTCCTTAACTATTTGTGTCATTTATGTTGACGATGGACTTGTTGTTAGTACTAACAAAAGTGAACTTGAAAAATTAACTAATTCCTTGTCAAAAGCTTTCGATATGAAGTTCCAATCTCCTCAAGTTTTTGTAGGTATGGAGATTATCCAGAGTCCAGATCGTTCATCAATTAAAATCAAGCAATCAGCTTACATTAAATCATTGCTGAAACGTTTCCACATGGAAAATTGCAAACCAATTGGTTCTCCTGGCGATCCTAACATTAAACTGATTGCAACTAATGATCCTCCTGATGCATCAATTCCATACCAAGAAGCCGTTGGTGCATTATTGTACCTGTCCATCATCTCTCGCCCTGACATTACCTTTCAGGTCAACAAAGCGAGTCAATTTAATTCGTGTTATAATGACATTCATTGGGGAGCAATCAAGAAAATCTTCCGCTACCTTAAAGGTACAACTGATTATGGCATCATCTACAATTATCCGAATCCTGAACTTCAATTACATGGTTATTGTGATGCTGACTTTGGTGGTGATCTCGTTAAAAGAAAGTCAACAAATGGTTTTACTGTGACACTTGGAGATTCACCAGTTTCTTGGGCTTCAAGACTCCAGAAAAGTGTCGCCTTATCAACCACTGAAGCTGAATACGTTTCAATTAGTGAATGCACTAAAGATGTTTTGTGGTACATTCAGTTACTAACTGAATTACATGTAAATTTGACCACTCCAATCACCATTTACAGCGACAATCAAGGAGCGATCCTTTTATCGAAAAATAGTTGCCTGCCTAAACTAACCAAGCATGATGATATGCGTTTTCATTTTATCAGAGACCATCAAGAAAATGGTAAAATAAGAATTGAATACATTCCAACAACTAAACAACCAGCCGATATGTTAACCAAATCGTTAACACCAGCAAATTTGCTCAAATGTATCAATTTGCTCAACATTAGTTAATTGTGTTTGTTTATAGCAAGGGAGGCTGTTGGTTGAAAATACCAACATTACTTAATTTATCACAACTTAAACTAACCTTTCTCTTTATTTAAATGTTCAATATGACATATTAGTCATGATTTACCTTCAATCTAAATTCATTTCAATTTTTGACTTTTTTCACTTTTTCCCGTTTCATCTTCCAACTACACCAATAATGACTCCGACTAACATTCAACACTTTATTCACTCATAGTTCATCATCATGAACTTAATGATTCATAATTAGTTTTGACCTGATAAGTCATTTAAGTATTAACTATGAAAAACCCTTATTTTGACCTTTTCCCATACATTTCACCATATGAAGCTACTGAATAAAGAACCTCTGGTATTACTCGATATTTTTACATATCGTTAGCTTCCTTTCATTGAGACAAATCTGTCGGTAACATTTGTTTACCTGTACGACTCATAGTTCATGAGAAAACCTCAGTTTCTCCATGAACTATGAACCCTCCAAAGTCCTAGGGAAAGTGTCCACTGTACCTCAACCATTCAACCTAATAACTTGATTCTTTCTTTAATCATTTACTATTCACCTACTCTAACTAACTACAACACCTAATTTCACCCCTTAAACCTAGAAGCTATTTTGACCTTCAACTTGACCATTTTTACCTGCTTAAGCTATTTTCAACCTCTTGCTACCAACAAACACAAATCCCTAGAGGAACTCACATTCCTTGGTTTTCTTCCACTTGTCCATCTTAACCGTCAAACAAACTCTTACTCACCGAGGACTCAAAAGGGCTGTCTTACCTGCCCTACTATAAATACCTAAAATGTCACCTTAACACTTATGGTGTATTTTTGTCTTATGTTGAGACCATTTCAACTTAACTAGTTTTTGTATCATTATTGTATTGTCTTCCTTGGTGTTAATTTACATTTAGTTGAATTGTCAATTGCTTCTTCATCATCTTCAACAATTTTGAATAAACTTATTTGAATTGAATATTTTGACTTCATGTCAGTTTGGTCTGAATATTGACCGTGTGTTTTGTTTCATTTAATTCATCTTTAACCTTATTAAATTCACCATCATAACCAACAAATTCAAACTTGCCAAACTGTAAAAGTCACTGTTAAAGTGAAGTTGATTGTTTAAACAATTTAAACTTGTTAGTATCCCAACTTATAATTTAAGGTTACTGGTTTTTCAATTGAAAACAGTGAAGTGACAAGTAATTGTATTGAACAGATTTGTGTCAACCTTTACAAGATTATCTTAAACTCTGTTGGGTGTTTTGTTGTTATTATTTTTACCTTAATCTCTTGGTTTCTTTAGTTTTGGCGCATTTTCAATCCATTCATTAAAATTACTATTTTGCATTTCACTTTGTTTTGACTATTCAAACTAGCCATTTCATTTAACCAAAGGATTTGCCTGTAAACAATTCAGCTTGTAAAATGTGTAATTATGGACAGCAACAAAGGTCCAAGGCAAAGGCTAGATTGATACACAAGGCTACAAATAGATTGGAAATACAAGACTAACAGCCTGTTAATCAGACTAACAAGGGAAGGTTCCCTAACGCTACACCAGGCTTCAATTTATTTTGACCTCAAAATATTCTAATGGGTCAGATATGAACCTCTGTCAAGCCTTTCGTTTCGCAAATGCTCCGTTCAAAAGTCCCAGGGTGTCAAAGTATCAATTTTTGCATAGGTTAAGCCTATTGGATGCAATGTACATACATTGAGAAATACTAAAAACCAGATTTTACCATTTTGTCATAGATCCACATTACTTGCACATAAACCTATGGACAAACAATTTTGACACCCTGTAACTTTTAAACACGGCATTTGCGAAACGAAGTAAATGACACTTTTTCATAAGTCAACATGCTCTATCGATTAGTCCTTAAACCATTCAATTCTGAGTGTAGCGTTTGTGAACCTTCCCTTGTAAGTATAAGTAAGTCTCGGCTCCAACTTGAGTCTTAACAACGAATGCACTCGTTGCAGTGATCTAACATGTACTAATATGTTAATTCAATCAAGTTTATTGAGCTTTTATTGAAACGAGAAGAAGCTTTAGAAGAAGCTAGAGACATCTATTTTTGTGTTTTAGAAGCAAAATATCTTTGTACAATCTTTGTCATTGAGAGGGCAGCATATCTTGATTCCTTGTTTCTCGGAATCTGTAGTTTACCTTTCGGTTTACATGTGATTTTTTTCATGCATTTGTGTTGGTAAATAATATTTACTAAATTGTCATTATTTCAGTATATTTTTATTGCAATTTTAATTATGAACAAGTTTGCTCGGACTCAACAATGGTGTACATTTGCTCGTCGATGGATGCTTTATGATGCTAAATGGCAAGATGTTTTCTACTCAGCTGATTTGGTTGCTGGATATTTGAAAGGACAATTCAAGCCAATTTATGACCCTTCAACTCGTGTCGATATGGGTGACGTTGTTGTCGTTATTAATACCAAAGGTTAGTGTTTTCTTTGTAAATTTCTTGATTCTTGATCTAACTCTGCTTTGCTCTTTGTGTTTGGTCAATTCAGAGATATCTATGCCTGTTGGTGAATGGAAATGGAGAACTTATTATCATCACACCAATTATGGTAAAGGCGCTGTAACTTGGGCATCAGCTTGGGACTTGCATCATAAGGATCCGACAATTGTTTTCTATAAAGCTGTGTACAAGTCACTTCGAGGAGGTGAACATAATCCATTCAGAGCTGATCAAATGGCTAAATTATATCTATATCCCGATGATAAGGTACCTGAACATATTATGGAAAATGTTTGTGACCAAATCAGGCAACTCAATCCTATACCGACAATCTTGGATAAAGTTGATGCCAAAGAACATCAAGATTTCCCTAAACTTATTGATTATCCAGATGATCATGTTTTGAATTAGTCTAGCTAAATTAATTTAGTTGTATGTACATTGTATTTAGATTATTGTGTAAGTCGTCAAACTAATTGTTTATAAATTGATATATATTAATGTTAACTTGAATCATCTCGAATAATATTAATTTCGTAATTATTTGGACGAATTGAGCAAGTTCTTAGCTTGCAATCGCGTTGAACTACAGAATCTATTCCGACTAAGTCAATCATAATTCCCATCTTTCAATTCAGTTTGAGCTTCGGTCTTTCGGTATTAATCAAATTTTATCAAACAAGTCAACCTCACCACCAACAACACCAACTCAACCACTAACACCACTAACCCTCTCAACCTCACCTACAAATTCACCTGTTAATCTATCTCATTCACATCATCATCCATGGCTTCATTCATATGCATTTCCATCGTTTCGTGAACACCCGACAATCAAGTGTCAGTTACGGAAACACAAGAGCAATCGAAAGCCAAGAACTCCATTTACAAATCAACAGTTAATTGCGTTGAAAAGAAAGTTTAGAAGTAAAAGATATTTATCGATTGCCGAGCGCGCCGACTTTTCCTCATCGTTAAACTTAACTGAAACTCAAGTTAAAATTTGGTTTCAAAATCGTCGAGCCAAGGATAAACGATTGGCCGATGCCGAGGAGGATTCGAGGAAGCGTTCTTCAGATCTTTAAATCGTTAGAATGTACTTAAAGAGTCTGACATAAGACATACCACATCAATTCAAAAGCGTAACTGTAGCCGAGAACCGAATTCACCTAAATAATTTACATGGCAAAATTAATTCAACACAATATGAAAGTTTATCTCGAAAAGTTTTAAAGCGTGTAGAGCGTGGTCGATGAGAAAACAATTTACAATGATAGTTTGAACAATTCAGTTGGTATTCAACATTAGCAGGATTCTTTAAATAAGCTAGCGGTATCGAAAAGTGCTTTACGATTCTTTAAGCAAATTTCTTCTCCTTTACCAGCATTGAGCAGTTCTTTGAAAATATTTTGATAAAATCTGTCCTGCCATTTAGATTCACAATCAGAAGATAGAAATGCTTGCATTTCAATAAAAATATATTCCTTAATCGTGCTCATAACTCGTGAGTCGGTACTGGTAGACATTATCTTTATCACAGGCTTGATGGCATTCACATAAACATCTGATTTTTCTTCAGGGTTCCATATTACTTGTCGCATTGTAACATTTTTAAGCTCGTCCAGATAAACTTCAATGATGTGGTTGCAAAGTTCAACAGATTTTTGAGAAGTTTGAAAAATTTCATCTAAAAATTCAAAATCTCTTGGATCGCTTTCGAGGATTGCTATCCTTAAGCTACGATTGACCATGTGGCGAACCAACAAAGCATATTTGTCAACACGATAAAAATCTATTCCCATCCATTCTCGAGCTAATAGTTTGAAACCAGCAATCAAATAGGCCTTTTCATTAGGATAGCGACATCCATACGCAACATCATAAATAAGTTCTTCACATTTAGCAACCTCAGTGTACCAGATAGCGTAATACAATCCTTTCCATATTTCAATCAGTTCCTTCTCATTAAATTCATTATTTGGAGACAATATGTTACCAATTGCTTTCCTCCTTTTTTCATTTCCAACAGGAGTTGAGACCAGGTGAACAAAATTCCTTATATGGTGGTAAACTAAAATGTAATAAATTTCAAAAAGGAAGAAAATTAATACAGAATTTACCCTCTAACTAAAGTAAACATAATTCAAATCCAGCCACAAAAAACACGTGAAACAGGAGAAACTCAAGAGACATGATTATGACATCGATAAACCAAAAACTTTACCTGCTTTATTTTTTCCACGAGCACAAGACATTTTAGTAAATTAACTTGAATTACACGATTTAAATTAAAAACAGAATTAAACAATAAGATTGATTGTTTAACTAAACCGAAATTTATTGTATTTAAACCCAAATGTTCTGGTGCATCAACAGAGGGCTGTACCGAGCAAGAAAAACTCAACCCAAACCAGTGGCGCCTTAAACCTTATAAAAAACCAAGCCCGGTAAATTCAAAGCCAATAAGAGCATAAAAAATGAATGAATATGAATGTTAACTCAATTGAAGCTTTAAACACTTGAAAAATTAAGAAAAATTAGAAAAATCATTTTATAAATATCCAGAAAAATGTCATCGCCAACCTGGTTGTTAACGAAAAGATTGAAATATAATTTGTCTGAAGAAATTAAATTGAAGACAAAATGAAATGATCAATTAAAAGAAAGTTAAATTGATGTAAAGGGAAAAACAAAAATGCGAATCAAAAGAAAAGATTAAATTGTGAAATTTAAAAATGCAGTTGCTTTAAAGTAGTAATTCAAGTTGAAGAGGAAAGTAAACTTTAATATTAATAGCAAACAAAAGTGTCATCCTTTGTCATTTGTAAACAAATTAAAGTAATCACATAATTTTGTGAGGACACAAAAGTATGAGTAACTTAACCCAGTGTGGACTTACAAGAGGAGTGATATTGTCTTCTTTATCCCTTTCAATCCTCTTCATCTTCTTCCTCCTCCTTTCACATCATCATACTCTTACTCAACTCATTTATCTTCCTCCTTCTCATCATCATCATCATCAAATCATTTCCACTATTTCAAAGTCAACATTAAATCTTGAAAATTGATGCTAAAGACGATACAATAACAAAACAGCAGCAAAATAACCTTGGATATTGAAGGATGATGGAAGAAAGAGTGACATGAAAAAAGTAAAGAAAAGGGTTTTAAATGTAAAATGATGTGGTAAAAAAGTAAATTCAAAGTAATAAGAAAATTATGTGAGTAATAGAAGAAGATGATGAGAAAAGAAGAGATAAATCGAAAGAGTAAAAGATGGTTCAAGTATGAAACATTTTCCCTTCTATGTATACCTATGTCACCCTCACATTATCATCATTTATCCCTTTTACTCCTTTTTACCTCATCATCATTATCTTCTTCTTCTTCTTTTTTGTCAAAAAGAAAACTCATTCGATCATCTGTACAACTAATCATCCCATTCAATAAAATTTCAGTGCAACATCAATCACATTTTTCCTCATCTTCATCATCTTGTGTAGACACAATGGTTTATCCAATGAAAATTTGCTTTTATATTATGTTCAACTTCATACCCGATCAGCACCCAGAGAATACAACAACATCAACAACAACAACAACAAGATGAAAATGATGAAAATGATGAGGAGCAAGGAGGAGGAAATGAAGATGAAAAGATGAGGAGAGAAAAAACGAGGTTTTTCAGGATGAAAACATCATCAAGCCCTTAGACACACAAAGGCTTTTTATATGTTAAAATTTGAATTAAAAGTTACCCTTTACTTCCCTTTGTACTTCAATTTTCATCATCTTCACCAACTTCACCATCATATTCATCTTCATTTTTTATCAAACCATTTTCAATGCATGGTGAGTTTGATTGGGTCAAAGTCATCAATCCTCCAACCTAACAAACTCACTCTCGCCCCATCAGATTTAACGCATAGTCGACTTTTTTACAAGTTGCTCTTCGTCTTAATTTAATTATCTTTATAATCTTTATAATCATCATTTCTCTTCCTATCACTTGCATCATTAGTCTTACCTTTACTTTGCAATTTATTTTATTCATCTTCATGTTCATCTTCATGTTTGTCATCATACCTAATATTATAATTCATTTAAATATCTGAGCGAGCTTGATTAGGGTAACAGTCATCAACCTTATAACCTAACAAACTCACTCTTGCCCCATTAGATTTAATGTATAGTCGACCCTTTTACAAGTTGCTCAGTCGTTCAAAATTTTGATTTCATCATCTTTGCCATTATCTTCATTATCTTCATTTTCCCTTCCCTACCATTTGCATGAATATTCTCACCTGTAATTTAAACTTATGATTATCTTAATGTTTGCCATCATACTGAATAGCGTAATATCCGACTGGTTAGGCCGACAGTTATTAATCTTTCAACCTAACAAAGTCAATCTTGTCCCATCAAATGCAACACACAGTCGACCCCTTTTTCAACCTTAATACGAGCCATTATTTTCCTGTTCATTCAACATATTTATTTAATTCCAATAGTTTTCATTTTTTTATAAATTTTTATTGTTCATTTCATTTTTTCTTCATCTTTTGCTCTGTTTGCTATCATATCTGGGAATGTCAACTCCCAGCTTGGTTAATAACGTTTGTTTACCCTTTCATAACTAAATGTTAGCTTATTGAATTTTCAGTTTATCATAATGATGATGATACAAAGCTTGGTTTGTCAATTTTTTAATTTCATTTTTGATTTTCTGTCCTTTTGCCTCTTTTTTATTTTCCCTGCTTGACAATATACAACTTGATATTGTCAACTTAATGCTTCAGTTTATTATTTGTCTCTCTTTTTCATTGACGATTAACTTATTTTGTTTGCTGTATTTTGATTGAGTTGTTGATCAAGGTTGAGAAATGGAATAACAAATCAAACAAAATGTAAATCTCGACACAAACTTGAATATGCAAAGTACATAGATTATGAAAGCAATTGAATACATTTAAATCCTTTACCAGTCAGAAATATAAAGGTTAACTGTCAATGAGGTAAATCTGGGAATCAAAATCAAGATTAAAGTTTATTTGTAACAAATAATGTTTAATGTTATTACAAGAAAAAAACACAAGCCTTGAAAAGTGTTTCTCGATTGGGAAAAGGAAAACAAAGTGAATCAAGATTTAATTGCAATCAAGTATTCGATAAAAGTTATTACAATAGATCGATACAAAATTTTGCGATTCTCATTAAATTCAATGGTAGAACCTGGTTAGTGTCATTAAAATTGATATTAAAATGATGATGATCTTTGGTTGAAAGGAAAGAGAGACAATTTTGTTGATCAATAAAGGGATGAAAATGATGATGATGATGATCTGATTGAATTTTTGTTAAAGTAAGAAAGGATAAGCAAAAAGAGTGAAAAGTATAAAGAGGAAGATAAACACGCGTTCAATGAATTTTACATAACTTTTATCTTATTTTTTTTCTCTTCTTTTCATATTTTTCTTCATCATCTTTTACATTCATCATCATCAAGAACTTATAACTTGCCCTGTCACTTTTGCTATCAATAATATTATGGCAAGAAAAGGGAAAGAAGAAAAAGAAGAAAAAATGAAAGCCCAAAATTGACAAATGACTTTTTTTATGCAAACACAGGCTTTTGATGGTTTCTTCAATCATTATAGTCATTCAAAATAATAATCATCTGGAGGGTAAAACAAGATACAGCATTCAACCCTTTTCAAGATACAAGGTTGTGTAATAATAGATGCCTGCTTCAAACGTCAATCCAAGTAAAATGCAATATTTATTAGAGTTAAATCAACTTTAGTCAACTGATATAACCATTGAGATGAATACACTTTTTGTCAAATCACACATAATCATTGACAAGACTTTAAACTTAGTAAAAATTTCGCACAATTGGCAACTCAATTATCCAAAATTCAAGAAATGCTTCGATTAAGAAAATATTTGAACCTTGTTCGAAGCTACTTATTTCTTTGAAGCAAGGCCATCTGACGCTGGCCATTTAAAATCGAGCTGTAGCCCAATTAAATGGGTGTAATTGTATAAGTTACTTGTAAATTTAAGAACGAGATCGAGGTAATATGACCTGCGATGCTAAAAGAAGTAAGTGGAAAGGGTTATCCTATCGAGCCATGAGTAGGAAATTTATGCATTTGTAGGAGCATCCATGCCAATCTCACATCTTCATTAGTTGAATAATCCATATCACACTCGTTTAATACGGGCAAACGGTGGTTTGATAATAATTGGGCTCTATGATTGTGCATTTTTGCATCATTCCTAGCTTTTTTATTACAAATATAAAGATCGAGATACGAAAATTATAGCAGTATTCATAACAATTCTAAGAAAATCTTAATAGTAAAACATTTTCCGCAAATGACGATTCGCAAAAAAAAGAATTTGATGAAGTCTGAACAGATTCAACATATCATCACACAAAATATGAATTAATTACAATTTCCTTGCAGTTGAACGCATGAAGAGATAAATAGGGAGAAAGTTCCAAAACATGATTGAAACTACAAAAAGAACTACAGCGTCTCTAAGGCAAGTGGCGATCTGTGAGTCCTCGTTGAGTCAGTTTGAGTCCTCGTTGAGTATGATCTTACGCCAACCCACTAAATGGAGAAACTGTCAGTTACAAAAGTATATTTGACCGCATTTTCAATTAACGTTTGGAAACTATTCGTTCTGTCTCTTGTCTACAGTCTCTTTTCAGTTCATATTTTCTTTTTTGTGTCATATGAAAAATGAGTTTGAATCCATCTATATCGGCTTGTGCATCTGATGGTGCGTATTCAATCGAAAAAGTAGAGTGTTGTATGTATGGCCCTGGACCAAGTATTCCATCCAATGTCTTTTGTTTGACGAAGTGGAGTCCAACCTGGGTTCCTTGGAGCGAAATCCATATCGATGCCGACCCAATATCAGCATTACCAAAACTTCAACCATTTGATAAAAAAATCTGGGAGGAGTTTGCAAGCATTCAAGCAACCAAGAATCATTCGACTATGAAATACACATGCAGATGGTGCGAACATGGAAGTAATGACAAATCGAATATCAACAAGCACGAAAAGCGGTGTAATGTTGTTGGAGCTCCAGGTCATGTCCATAACAAAAAGTGCAAAAACTGTCCTGAACCGCCCACCTATACAAGACGAGAAGATGCTCGACACAAAAACAAAGGACGTCCTCGCACGAAGAATTGATGCTCACTTTTCTCTTAGTGATTAATAAACTGGTTTTGTAACTGAAATGTTTTTACTGATACCATTTGTGACGAAATGTCACAAACAACTGATCCTCTCTGCACACACTCATTCTCATCCATTTTCACTCCTTCTCCAAAACTCGATTTTGCCCTTACCTTGACCCCCAAAGGGGGAAAACATGATAACAAGTGTTTTTCCTTATTATACAAAGCCAATAATGGTTCAGTGGTGAGTTTAGTTTTAATGGAATCAAACGCCTTCTGTTGTGAATCTGACCAAATGAAACTTTCATTCTTGCAGAGAAGTTTGGTGAGCGGACGACTCAAGCTTGCAAAGTCTGGGATGAACTTTCTGTAATAATTGGCAAGTCCAAGAAATCGTCGAACTTGTTTTACAGTGGTTGGAGCTGGAAATTCTCGGACAGAAGCTGTTTTCTTTGGTGAAGGTTGAACTATGTTCTCCTTGATCAGATGACCCAGGTATTCAACTTCCGTCTGAAGAAAGCTGCATTTTGCTACCTTTAGTTTAATGTGATGTTTTCGGAACGTGTCAAAAACTTGTTTCAAAATTCGTAGGTGTTCGACCTTGGTTTTTGTGTAAATGATGACATCATCTAAATAGTTGATTACACCGTTGTACAGGAGCGGAGATAGGACTCGTTGCAAAATACGTTGAAATGTGGCTGGAGCGTTCTTTAGACCGAAGGGCATGACAAGCCACTCGAAATGGCCTTGATGCGTGATAAAAGCGGTTTTTTCGACACATTTGGGATCCATCTGAATGTGCCAATAACCCCAAGCAACATCGAGAGTGGTGAAGTATTTGCAACCCTGAAGGCGATCAATTATTTCAGAGATGATTGGAAGCGGCATTTTATCATCTATCGTGATATTATTTAGACGTCTATAGTCTATACACATTCTAGAAGTGCCGTCTTTCTTAGGTACAAGTGTGACAGGAAAAGCCCAAGGACTAGTGCTTTCCCGAATGAGATTTTTCTCTTTTAATTCTTGAATTTGTCTATTGATTTCATCGTATTCTGATTGTGGACGACGATAGTAGCGGAGTTGTATTGGTGGATGTGGAATTGTATTGATTTGGTGAGATTCAATATCAATTTTGCCAATATCGGTTTCGGAATTAGAGAAAACATCTGAATACATTTCTACGAGTTTATTTATATCTTGAGTTTGTTCAATTTGAGCGGAAAACGTGGTTTGACTTGGAAGGTTTACAATTTGTTGGTTGGTATAATTAGGGATAAAGATTCGATTGGAAGTGTTTGGACAACTTATGGAGATCTGTTGATCTGTTTTAGTTTTTGGTGAACATCGATATCGAAAAGTTCGCCAATGTCAATACCAATAAGGACTGGCTGACGAATTGGAAAAATGTGGAATAGCACATTTCGAGTTGTTGGACCGATTGTGAGATCAACTTGTGCCGTGCCATTCGTAAAAATTGACCCGTGTAGCTGGTTAACGGAGATAGTATTGGTGCTCATTGGTTTAATGCCTAATACTTTTGAAGCAGCTAAACTCAATATGGATATATTGGAGCCGGTGTCTGGAGTCATTACAATTTCTTTTCCGTTTATTTGGCCGAGAAAATTTATAAGACTAGGAAATGATGTGGTTGCAAGAGCTTGTGCATGGGACGAAGTAGCTGTTTGAGTTTCACCAGAAGTGGAGGGACGATTAGGGCATTCCCTATGCCAGTGAAATTCAGTTTTGCCTAAGTTGGTGCAATATTTACAAGGTGTGCGGGGTTTCTTATTATAATCAAAAGATTTTGCTTCAGTAGCAAACGTTTTCGCAGAAGGTTTAGTAGAGGCGTTAGTTGAAGATAGTGATTCTTTGGAATCTATCGAACGTAGTTCCATTTTCAAGGCGATATTCAACCATTGCTCTAAAGTTGTGGGATCGGCAGCGTCAAAATACATTTTCCAGCTGGATGGTAGACCCTCTGTGAGCTGTTGTATTTTGTCGGATTCGTTTAAAGCGGTACAAGCAAGAAGTTTGGTTTTTGCCGAGTAATAATCCCGTATCGAGGAATCGCGGAGATACAATTTCTGAGCTTGAATCAGAGGATTGCGGACGTTTTGCGTGAATCGTTGGGTTATTTTACTCTTCACGCTAGTATAGGCAAACCGACCATCAGTACATTCTTCTGCGAAGAATTCGAGAGCTTTACCCTTTAGGTAATACATAAGTTTGAGCTTTCGATCATCATCTTTTGGGATGTGCAGTTCATAAAGCTTGAACCAAGATTCAATGCGAATTTCATTTATTTCACCCCCATATTTATCAAGTCTGTCTGTATTTGTGACAGGTTGTTCGGTTGGAGGAGTTGTTGGTGCCATTGTGTAAATTTTATTTATTCAGGAGATGGAAAACAAAACCGGTGAGTTACAAAAAGTTATTGGAAAAACTTCTTATGCAAGAGATTGAGACCGTCAGATGGAGAAGGATTAGATTTTTCGTCTGCAGAAGAATGAGACGCAAAGCGGATTGCACGAGCTGCTAAAAGCGAAGACCTGGTCAAAAGATGTTGGGACTCCTGACGGACTTCAATCGCGTTTAAAGCAGCTGTTGCGTCGGATTTTGATGTAAATTTTCGCTTCTTTACTTCTTCCTCTTGCTGATGTGCCTCTCTGGCTTTGGCTAAACCTTCTTGGTAGGTTCGAGCAGCGAGTTTGGTTATTTTGCGGGCTTGGCGAGCAAGATGGTTTGTCTGGAGGGTGGAAGTTCTGCCCTCTTTGGAAGCCGCCTCAAAGTCAGACTGCCTCTTCCGTTTGAGTGCAAGACGCTTGCGTTGAGCACGTGTTGTTCCCCCCGAGTTAGACTGGAGACCAGATGAACCAGGAGTTGGTTCAGCAGGTGACAGAGCAGTCGAGTCAAAAGAAGAGTACGTGGCAGGAGCGGAAGACAAGGCAGACGAGTCTACAGAAGACTGAGTGGCAAGAGCAGAGGACAAGGCAGATGAAGATTGCGTGTTAGGAGCAGAAGATGGATCGTCTGATTCAGGATCGGTCAAGTGAATCGGTGATGGCAAAGGAGTTCGATCAAAATCGAAAGACTCAATAGACGGCAGGTTTGGAGTGGAGCAGCGTTCAGGAGTAGCTGCAGGAGACGAAACCGGAGTCAATGAGTCAGGAGATTGACCAGACGAAACGGATAAGCCAAGACGAGAAGATGAATCAGAGTCAGAAGCAGACGAGGATCCAGACGAGCAAGATGAGCAGGACGAGGACGAAGACATGGACCAGAAGATCAGTATGAGATCAGAGCCAGGAGAAGTCAGTCCAAGAGCAGAAAGTCAGACAAACGAGAGACTCAGGAACGGAAAGCAAGTCAGGAAGGACGAACAGGAGCCAAAAGAGAGCCAAGAAGTAGCTGGAAGGCCAAACCAAGGCAGGAAAAAGGTCAGTTGATGATCGACCAGCCAAGGAGAAGGACCAGAGACAGCAAAAAGGCAGGAAAGACCAAAAAGACAGGTGAAAAACAGGACCAGAGCGTAGGAAACGGCCAAAGGACAGGTTAGACCAGCAGCGACTGCGCCAAATGTGACTGGAGAACAGGATCAGCGAGAACTGGAGCTGATTTGGTGAGGAGGCACTCTGGGGTTCAGTCAGGTTGGACTGATTCCGCCAGAGGTAGACTTAGTAATAAGTGAGCAGGTTAAAGATGAAGAACTAAGTGATTTATTCTCTCAAAAGTTATGATTTATATACAAATGAATGAGGGAGCAAAGAGAATGCTATTGGACCCTTAGACGGTCAGAAAAACACTTGTTATCATGTTTTCCCCCTTTGGGGGTCAAGGTAAGGGCAAAATCGAGTTTTGGAGAAGGAGTGAAAATGGATGAGAATGAGTGTGTGCAGAGAGGATCAGTTGTTTGTGACATTTCGTCACACCATTATTTAAATACAATAAAATAAGATGAAACTTTTGTTTTGAATTATTTGCATGATGATAATTATGATGAAATTATGATTAAATGGTTTTCAATTAAATTCTGGTACCGGTACCAGATATTATTAAGCATAAAAATAGGAAATGGACGAATTCATATGCTGGTAATTGATCAACTGGTAATAAATACAGCCTCGCAAGCTCATTCAACGATGCATAGAAATATTTTAACCGTATAAGTATTCGAGTAGGATGTGTATGGCATGAACTGCATATGCTGAGATTGTGCTTATGATGCAAAGGATTTTCTTCACGAATCAAAATATGCAGATTTATCCGAAACTGCAAAAGATTTATGATAACAATTTAGTTCAAACGCACTAAAACAAACGCTGCCTGATGATAAGTGAAAAACAACGTTTGTAGCAATAGCTAATCAACAGTCTTGAATTCATATGATGTTCAAACGATCAATAACATGACTGGTGAGGTGACAGAGGAAATGTGCTTTGTATTTAAGAGCCAACTGGTTAGGCAAAAGAGTTTCTTAAACCTCGAGATATTGTGTTGCATACACCAAAGCTGGCATGGTTACTGTAACATTGGCCGATCAAATGTCTTCGGCAGTAACATGAATCTGAAGCATTTTGGATTGTCGATTTCTTTTCAGGTCACCTTCTTTTGATTCGAATTACCGTAGACAATGACATGCTTTTTCGAACTCTGTCTGCTTGGTTCAACTTGCTGATCGCAACCTTCAAATAATTTGCTATTCAATAGAAAGCCTCTGTTGAAAACTTTACTTCATAGCATTTTTGCTGTGAAGTTCGAGTGCTGTTTGATCCAACTGAACACTATTATATCATTTTATACAATAATAAACAGTCAGTTGTGTTCACTATTGTCCAAACTCTTGATATTACGGCTTGGCTACGTTCAATACCAGCAAGAGTAATTACGAAACTTTCACTAACATGATAATTTGTTTGCGATAACTAGATTCGCAAGATTTTTTGCTGTGAAAGTTATTCTTCTCTCATATGTACTTTTTCATTTTTAGATGTGTTGTAATATATGAATGCGAATAGAACGAAAATGAATGATCATGATTAGATAGTTGAAATTCACGAAATAATAAAGAAAAGCTATGAAGGCACATAAACAGCTAGAAACTAAGTTTGGACTTTCGATTGACCTTATAGAAATCTGTATCGGGCCCAAAATTGTTATCTGGGGTGAACAAATGTATATGGCACAACCTGTTCAGATAGCTGCGCAATTAACAAAAATATGCAAAACTATGGCTATTTGTTTGAAGTCGCTAATCATTCGACAATTATTCTATAAGTCGTTGGAAAATGAAATCATTATGATGGAAAAACTTGATCAACATGATAACAAAAATGTTTTAAGTTTATTGAAAAATAAAGTTTGGATTATCGGTTGTTCAAATATAAATTAACAAAGAAAAGGAAAATAAATTATGGTCATGGGACCAGATATTAAAGTAAAGTGATGATAATTATGAAGCATATTAAGATGTTTAGTTCATCTTGATTGGTCGAGAGTAGAAGAGTAATCAACGAAGACTCAGTTTAAGTTTAGTAAGAGTGCAAAGGAAGGCCAATAATCTATTTACAATGATGTAAGTATATTTAAAGAAAGATTTCTAAGCAAACGGTTATTAAGATTTGATAAACACGTGGTTTAGAATATTTTTATAATAAGATGCATTTTGATAATTGTTTGTCCTGGTGGAGATATAAGCTATTGATAGAAAATATACAAATAAAAATTTGCAAACTGTAGGGGGATCAGGGCCACAACAATAATTAGCAGTTTTTCGCCTTGTGCTGGGCACTTTGTTCATACTGCTACCTGTTTGTGTTCATAACATACGAACATTTTATGCTAACACCTCATATTTTTCGCGCTTCCGCAGTTCGGAAAACTCTGTTCTAAAAGTTCTGACCCTCAGGGTCATTCAGCGTCACAGTTTGTCACAGATCAAAAATTAAATCCTTATGGAAGATGCCCGGATTTTTGGCCAAATAATTATTCATTAACTAAAAGTATCAAAATACTCTTATTTGATCAGCATATGTGAACATGTAACAAGCATCAAATCATCTAAAAAAGTTGAATTAACTTGATTTTTGAACTTGTGATTCAGCAATCTGCGGAAGCGCATGGTTTTGATATGAGGCCTGTAGAGTCAAACGCAGGTGAGTTATGACCACAAACAAGTAGAACACTGTTTTTAATGAATAGAAGTGATTAAAAAGTTATCGATTTTTACCTGTAAAGTTCCAGATTGAAAGGGATTTGAAAAGTTGATTTTATTTCTTATTATCTTTTTATTGATAGTACAACAAGCAATTTCGCTATCCATTTTTCACGATCTGTTAAACAATGAAAACAACAGAATTGATTATTACGTTTTAATCAAACAAGTTTTATTTGAAGCAAAATTTTCAACAACTTATAATGTGCGAAAAGTATCAATTGAATAAACTTCAAGCATATTAAACACATATATTTTCATCCCAATCGCACAATAATAATAATGCCGATAATAATGAGCCTCCCAGTGAGAATAGTATTATCATTATAATTCACTTTTCATCCTCATTATTAATCATCTCTTTAAACATTTCAGACAGATTAAGAAGCAAAAGTGTTCGTGATTTAGAATAAGATTCTAATTATTGATTGATCAAACTTTTCATTTTGCTTCAATCAATAGTTAATTTGTTTTGTGAAGTTGAAAAGATTGCAATTTTGTACTAAACTTGCAAAATAAGGTTTAAATAACATTTCCATAGTAACTCAATGTTACATTCAATTTGCTTCTCACTCGTCGTACTCTCTATAATAATCAATAAGATAATTGTAATTATTCATGATTGATCTTTTCATCGATTATTTTTTTCTGTTAATAGAAATAACAATAATAATAAAAGTAATTCATGATGATCATATTTGCTCATCATGTCGAGTATTAAATGGCTGGGAAGAGAGTGAAGAGATGGCAAAGAAAAGTTATAATCATAATGATAATAGTAAATAGTAATGAGTTGGAAAAATTTATTTGATGAGTTTGGTGAAACTGTTTATTACTTTTCAACTGTTGTTGCTATTACGTTTTGGGTTCCAGCATTTTGTCATGATAACAACAATAAAAACCAACAATAGTTATCTTGGGAGTGTTTGAGTGTTAAAATGATGAGAGTGAGAGGAAACTGCATCATGATGATAACCATGATGTTGATAATAAGAGGCGAGAAGAAGAAAAGATCTTACATTGAATTTTATTTTTGGATTTACTTTTCTTCCTTTTTTCTCTCCTTTCTACTCAACAGCAATTGATAAGTCCAATTGATGAGAATAAAAATGAGGATGAAGATGAAGATGAGGATGAATGTTTGAAAAGGAGACTGTGATTTGCCTTCGAAAACTTTAGTCAATCGGATTAATACAAGATTTTTATTTTTATATCTTTTTCGCTGTTAGGTTGAGTTGCATTGAAAGTGTTGATGATAAAGTCACAGAAGAAAGATGAAGATGAAAAGGGGAAAAGAAGATGAAAAAGTGATAAAAAGGAAAGAGTTAGATTTATCTAAATAAGAATAATGATGATTACAGTTTTGAATCATTCAGATGGCATTACCTTTTATCGTCGATCTTTGTTAACCATTTTATTGATTCAAAGTAATAAAAGTCAATCGGAAATTTGGAGGAAACTTTTCCATCGAAAATACGAACAGATAAACTTTGAATAAGAATATTGCTGAGAAATGTTTCAAGCGAACTCACTGATAGAATTAATGATTTTCAGTTCGAAGGGAAAACTTTGATCACGAATCTATCCAAAAACGGAAAGCTAAAGATTTGTATTTTGATGGAAAAATTTTAAATTCCAAGAGTTGAAGTTCGAAGTAGAAAACTTTTGAGAGATTTATCGAAGAATCAATGCTTTTCAGAAATCATCAAATCGAGGAAAAGATCTGATCATAAATTTTCGAAAAACAGAAAAAGCCTTTCGATCAGGATTTTGCACGAAATTCGGAGAAAAATTAGAGAAAATTTCGACTGAATTGGAGCAGATGAAGTTGTTTCATGAACTTTTCCGAAGAAATTAATGATTTGCTAAGAATTTTCAGTTCGATAGAAAAAATTTCCATGAAAACTTTTGGCATGAATTATTGGAAAAGTGAAAGATTTTTCAGGATTTTGTGGCAAAATTGAAAAACTTGGAATTTCGAATCCTTTATCAATTTTATCTGACGAAAAAATGGAACTTTTTGGAGAACTAAACAGGAGAACATTTAAATATTGAATTTGCAAGTTCTGTTGTCGACAGCCTTTTGAAGCTAAAAATTGATTAATTTTAAAATTATTTCATTTCCATAACCAAATTGGAATTTAATTTGATCATTAAATTTTACTTTTCCAATGTGAAAACTCTTTTATTTGGAACAAAATTTGATTCCAATTTACATATTGTTTTGCCTTTTCCTTTTCCAGTGACTTTTCCTTTTTCTCATTTTATTCCCTTCCATTATGTAAAGATGGAAAAGATTGAAAAGATTTCTTGAATCTCAATTAGATTTCACCTTAAACCTGACAATTGCATCGTTTCCGTTTCACTGATAAATTACCCTTTACTCTTTATCTAAAAATAAAGGCGAAACTAGAAAAAGAATAATAATGAAAACTGAAATTCAAAACATAATGTTCAATTTAAATTTGGTATAAAATTGTGATTTGAAGGGAGAGACCAAGTAATGAAGAAAAGAGTAAAGAAATTTTCCAATTTAAAGTGAAACAATTTCTTCTTAATGCTAACCATTATAATAACATTATCATAACTGGGAGTGAATTTGAATATTTCACTTTGTCCAGTAAACCATTGAGACTGCCCATTGGACAGTAACTATTAATATTATTATCGCTTGCGATTATAATAATAACTCTGACAAGTTTAAAACATTTTCATCATTCGATCATAAATTATGTTGAAAAGAGTCGAATGTGAAAAGAAGTGAAAAAGTTGATTTATTATGATAATCAAAGAGTGTTTCCCTTTAATTGAATGTTAATCAGTTGAACTATAAACTGATTAATATTGAGCGTAAAATGTTAACGATAATTGTGTTCCTTTGTAGACTGTTGATTGAACCCTTTTCCCTCAATGTTGAAATGTTGATGAGATGATAATAAAGGAGAGGAGAAAAAAGAGTTTCATTATAAATTAGTCATGAAGGTGGAGTTTGAATGAAGAGGAAGGAGATGAGGGAAGATGAAGAGGAAAGGGTGAAATGAATTGTTTAAACTCATTTAATTTGGATAATAATGAAAATCTGTGAATTTCTTATTAATTTATTCAAATGTTGCCAATGAGGTTGATGGAAGTGCTGGGAATGAAAATGGCAAATAATGAGATGTTGTAAAGAGAAAAGTAGTTTTCAATGTTAAAGAGGAAACTGATTGTTGATGTGATGAGAATTGGATGAAAATTTATGTTTCAACATTTTCCTTCTCATCAAATACTTCATTTTTAATTCATTATTTATACGCAAATGCATCTTTCAACTTTTTTTCATATGATGATGATAATAAGGAAAAGAGTTAACAGAAAATATATTTCAAGAAGATGAGGAGCAAAGGCAATCAAGTATTAAAAGGAAGAAGATGAAGATGAAGAAAAAAGGGTTTTCTCATCATTTGCTTTTCCTAATGCAGCTAATATCCAATGTGCATAATGATCTTCCTCTTTGTGCACAAAGAGTTGTCTTCGTCATCTTCATCTTCCATTGTGAGTCTTATTAAAAAAATGTCTTCAGGCACAATCAACCGAATAACCCTGTTCGTGGAATGGCAAAGGAAGGGGAAAAAAGAGAAAAGAAAAGTTATCAAAATTTTCAACTTTTACTTTTCATTATTTTCCTTTTTTTTATGCTCAACAGCAATAACAATAATCAATGAAAATGGTTTGAAAGTAAAGAATGAAAAAAGTACAGAAACATGAATGATAACGATAATGACGATAATGATGATAATAATGATAATAAAAGGTAATAATAATAAAATTCCCTATCATTACCTGGATATTTTTTTCTCTTCACCAGGTTAGTCAATTTGCTCATTTTGCATCATTTGCTTCAAGCATTTCATTGATCATTTCATCTTCATAATCATTATTATCATATTTTGGTTTCTCTCCATTTCTCATCATTTTTCGAGTAAAGGGCAAACCCAAGTGAATTTTTGATTCAAAAGAAGAGGGAAAAAGTGGAAACTGTTTTTTTCTTCTTCTCGCATCTTGTTGTTCATCTTGTTACATGGAAACAGATGAACAACAAAAGGCCAAAAAGATAGATCACTTTCATCATTTGACGAGTCAACCCACATTCATCATTAATCAAGCAGAGTCATCGTTCCACCTTCACCTCCTCCTTATCATCAGTCTTACCCCATTCGCCTGAACCTCTTTTCATCAAACTTCAAGTTTCAATGTTAACCATTCAGTTTCATCTTTTGCGATATTTTCTTTTCAACTTTTCTCTTTAGACGATCAGGATGAGGATGAGAAGATAATTTTAAAAGATATGCAAATGGATTCAAATTTCTTTAGGCTTTACTCCCAATTGTTTGCTTAATAACAAACATTTAGCTAAACTCTTCTTCATCCTTTTTCTGCTTCTTTTTTCTTCTTCTTCTCATGTTAGACCGATGATGAGAGGAGCACGCACCTTGCAACTGGCTTCAGCCTTTTATACCAACATTTCCGAGTCACTTTCCCTTTCGGATCATGTTAATGATAATAATGATGATTTGGTGATCTGTTTTTCAACTTTACTTCCAATCAACATAATCATCTTGCTCTGCTTTTCCAACATCACTTTCATTACAGATTGTGCAGAAACAGTAAAGTATTAATATAACACAAAAAACAAAGATGAAGACTGAAGACTGTAAGTTGAAAAAATGATGATCAAGAAAAGGTACAAAAGAAGAAGAAAAAATTTCGCTTTTCCTATTATTATTTTTCTTCTCTTACTTTCTTCTTGTAATCATAATAATGATAATAATAATGATAATGATGATAATTTTACCTTAGATTTTTGAAGGGAACTTCAACAGAACGAGAAATAAACGTAATAATAAACTTTTCCTTCTTTCCCTTTATTACTTTGTGTGTGTGATTAGTTGAGATTGTAGGGTAACCACTGTTGTTATTGTTGTTGTTGTATATAATTTGATCATCATTCTCATCCTCCCCATCATCCTCCTCTTTTTCATCCTCACATATTATTTTCACAATGAGGAATGAAGGCGAAAAAAAAGAAACTCTAACCTCCCATTTTTGGGCCAATATTTTCAAGAGACACTTGATTCTGGTTAAAAAATGAAAAATAAATAAAAGTCTCAATATTTTTCCTCTTCAAACTTCACTTTAAACCTTTCAAGTTTATCATCATCTATAGACGATAATCAATGATAATTTTTATGATAATTAATCCAAACTTGACTTAGACTCTCTTTAACTCAACCTTTTAAAGAAAGACTTTCATCTCAACTCTTTCACTCATCCTTTTCATCTTCAACTCACTCTTCATCTTCTGCGCGATTCTCTTCCTCATTTCACCGTTCAACAGAGAATGGGCAAGTTTCCTTCATCAGTTTTCAACACAAGAATCTGAGAAAAAAAAGTCTTCTCCAAGTTGATTCCCTAACATCAGTGACTCTCAACCCTTTAAACCCAATCTGTAAACCCAAAAAGAATCGAAAAAAAAAAGTTCGAAAGAAAAAATTTTCCTTGTTATTCAAGTTTTGGTTACTAAACCAATCTAAACGAATCCCTTTACCATCTCTTCATCAGTCTCATCTTCCTCATCATCCTCCTAATCATCTTTCCCCTCTCATTTACTCTCTCATTCACTGTTATTGCCATTATTATTATTGCTATTACGATTATTATTAACAATCTTTAACATTATTATCATTATCATTATTATCATTATTATTATCATCGCTATTATCATTATCATCTTTACTATTATTATAATCATTATTATTTGTTTCTTGCCTGTTTGTTTGCTTTCACTGGCTCATTGTATGCTATCCAATCAATTGCAGTAATAATTGCTTTAATATTTTTTCAAGACTAGTAATTATTATAGTTCCGTAATAATAATATTATTAAAAATAGTAATAGTAATAATAGTAATAGAGAGAGGAAAAAAATAAATAAGAAATAATGATAATCATTGGAAAGATTCATCTCGTTCTCATTAGATTTGAATTTGCTTCACTTTCAATACCTTTCCATTTGATTTGCAGTGAATCTGTAACTAAAGCAACCTAAAAGCATGGTTAACATTATTTTATAATTATTATAATTGTCTTGGTGATATAATTTATTTTAATTTTATTTTCCTTTGCCGGATTATAATTTATATTCAACCTTAAACCTGGTTCTTTCATTATTATTATCATCTTTATTATGATTATGCTCTTCTTACTGCTATTGCCATTACCATTACCATTATTATTATTGCTGCCTTCACTATACTAGTGCTTTTATTATTATTATTAGAGTATTGTATTGTATCTATTATTATTATAATTATTATTATTGCTATTATTATTATTATTATATATTATTATTATTATTATTATTACATTACTTTACAATGACAACCTTCATTCAAACCTCTCCTGGTTCATACATTACACAACAGTCTTCAAATATTGTGGATACCTTTTCACCTTCACCAATTAATTCAACAATTTACACCTCATCATCAACAACTTCAACAGGATCTTCATCAATATCATCTGGTCCAACATCTGTATCATCATCATTAACTTTATCTTCTTCTTCTTCCTCTGTTTTACCCTCTTCTTCTTCTTTAACATCTTCCTCTTGTACTGCTTCTACTGCTTCTGCTTCTGCTGCCTCTACAGGCTCACAGCTGATATCTACCCAAGCCTTCGGACCTGGTACAGCAACTCTTCTCACAAGTCAAGGAGGTTCTCTGGTTTTGTCTCCACGAAATGTTTCTGGTTTACCTTCATATTCTTCATCAACACCATCAACTACAATCATGTTGCCTTTACAGGGAAATGGCGGAACAGGTAACGGTGGAACGGGAATTGTCAATGATCAACTAATTGGAAACCAATTATTGTCCACTATTCAACCATCCCAACAAATTGTGAGTCCAATGGTTCCTCTTCTATTGGCCAATGGTCAACTTATTTCCACTGGTTTACCTTCACAAGGAGCTTTTAGTTTATCTCAAGCAACCACTTCTACTACACCTTCAGCTACAACATCAACTTCAAATCAACAACAGTCTCAACAACAACAACAACCTCAACAATATCAATTTGGTAATTTCATTGGTACAAGCCTGACTACATCTTTGCCTACAAATCCCTCAACACAATTTGTCACCAACGGATCTGGCCAAATATTTGCAATAAGTCCATCTTTGATTAACAATCTCAATCAGCAACAATCACAAGCAACCATTAATTCTCTTCAACCTCATCAATCATCGTCTGCTTTTATCCAAGTGGTCACTCCAAATGGAATCGCCATAGTGCCCGCTAACTCTATAATATCGGACCAACCGTTAATGTCGACGATAAACAATAATCAAATGGATAATAGTTCAGTGCAGCAGCACCAACAACAATTGCTTCAGCAGCAACACCAACAACACCATCACCATCAACAACATTCTCACCATCCGTCTATGATTACAGAAAGGGAAAGGCCAAGTAAACGTGCGAGTCAATCAAAGGGTAGTTTCTACTCAAGAAATGATAATAATGGGGAAGGAGGCGGTAATAGTCGTATGATGAAAAAATCAGCATCAAATCAAGCAAATGACGGACAAATGAACCAAGCAATACAAGTGTCAATTTCATCTGGTGCATCATCCTCATCTGCATCAACAAATACAAAAAATTCTGGACGAATGGGTCCTTCAAATCATGGATTTTCCAACCAATCTTCTTTAGCTTCATTAAACTGTTATAACCGTAATTCTGATTTAAAACCTTTAGCAATGAATAATGGAAACAATTCTGGCAACGCCAACTGTCCTTCCCAACAAACTATGTTTTTAAATAACCAATCCAATAATCCAGTTTCTAATTCAGCCGAATCTCAAACACCATCTCCACCACTTTCGACAGCAAGCTCAATGGAACCTGAGTCAAATCAAGCCACTGTTGCTCGTAAGTCAATCGACCCCAAATTCAGAAAGAACCATATTTTCAGAGTGTTATAAACACTTTTTCTTTTGATTATTGATTTACAATTCGCTTAACTTTTATTTTTTTCTTTCATATCATAGAGACAATTAATAATAGTGACGAAGCTGTTGTGGATGGGGTCAATTTGGAAGAAGTTAAAGAATTTGCGCGTCAATTTAAATTACGAAGATTAAGTCTTGGGTTGACTCAAACCCAAGTTGGACAAGCTTTATCAGCAACTGCAGGTCCATCTTACAGCCAAAGTGCAATTTGCAGGTAATTTATGAGCTAGCTGACTGCAAAGTTGACAGTTAATTTTATTAATTACCTTTCCCTCACTTTCCCATCAATACTTACCATTCTATCTTATTTTCTAGGTTTGAAAAACTTGATATCACTCCGAAGAGCGCTTCAAAAATCAAGCCAGTTCTAGAGAAATGGATGCATGATCTTGAAATAAGATGCAGAGCAGGAAGCACTGATCCAGCCGCCTTCACTGGAAATCCTAACAGCAAAAAGAGAAAAAGAAGAACCTCTTTTACTCCATCAGCATTAGAGGTGTTGAATGCGTTCTTTGAGAAAAATACTCACCCTTCTAGCAGTGAAATGACCGAATTGGCTGACAAATTAAAATATGACCGTGAAGTTGTTCGTGTCTGGTTCTGTAATAAACGTCAAGTTTTACGTAATAATGTCAAAAAATCGGAGCCACCATTATCTTTATTAACATTAACATCAAGAGCTGCTAAGGCTAAAGCAGCGGCAGCAGCGGAAGCGGCATCGGCAGCACCTTCATCATCATCATCATTACCATCAACTTCAACATTATCCAGCAACAATAATGTTCTCATTGCATGATTATAACTTCATCGTGACTCTTTTTCAATCATTCGTTCCAATTGATCTCATTCAATTTCAAGATGACTACTATGTATTCACAATCTTATTTTCCCTTTTACCTCAGTCTATCGACTAATAACCATCAACTTTTAAACACATCTGATATCATCGAAACTATAATATAACCATTGACACCAAATTGCATGCTAAATTTGTCAACAATTTTAACGATCAGTTAAGATTCCTAACTTTTTTGTTGCGGAATGTGAACTTTCACTTTTGTGAAATTTCATCCAGCATTTTACGTCTATAACAGATGTAGCCAATCAATTCTAATTTTGCTTAATGATTAATTTTAATCATTCAATGATTTTTTTCTTTTTGTTGCTTGTAACACAAGCATTTCCAGAAAATTTTTCATCATCGCATCAAGCGTGCATTTAAAACTGTACAAATCATCCTTCAACATCCATCATCATCTTGTACCACCATTATGTTGATCATTTTTAGCTGCAATTTTAGCTGCCTTGTAAAATTAAACCCGACCAAAAATGAAACAATCTCGTCTTTTATTTATGTAAAAATAGTGAATCGACGTAACTGCAAAGAGCTTTTCATTAGCCGAAAACCTTTCTGAAGAAAGCTTTTTGAGATTATTTGATGGCTCTCTTTAGATAATCTGATAAAAATGATATTAATCATAATCTTTACTGGATATCTTCAACTAGATGAAAATGCTGATATTTTTATCTCATTTGAATTGAAATATTTGTTACCGTTCTTGTAGTTATTTCATATACCCCGAGAGTGAATAATAATTGATGAAAAGACGTCAATCTATGCCCATATATTAAATTGATTAATCGTCAAGTGATGAGAAATTAGATAAAAATGCCTAAATATGCGAATAGGAAAGGTTAATTGCAATTTAATTGATTTAATACATTATTTTCCATAATTTCCTGTTCTTTAGCATTTTGTTTACAGTTTCTTTATTTCCATCAACTTCAGATGGCGACACTTAATCTCGCCATTTTTTATGCGTCCTCTTCAGGACAAAGTCTTAACTACATGTTGTTTTCAATTTCATGTTAGCAAAAACATTAATTTGAATTGTTTATTAAATAAATCACAGCTTTGAATAGCTTAATTCTATTGTGGCTTTAATCTCAAATATTTGTGAGTTTGCTAACTAACCTCAAACCAGAAATTAATGATGTATCAATCAAAAATAAAATCCAACCAAGGACCGTAATTTAAGAACCAACTTTTAATGGAAACAAAACATTGTAATAATCAAACTCAACAACATCATCATCATTGCCATTGGTATCTTGTTTATCATCTCATTTTCTTTTGGCTAATCATTTCCCAAGCCTCCGGGGCCATCAAGGAGAAAACCTGTGGATCGCTTGATATCCGTGATGTATCCGAATTAAAACAATTGGAAAACTGTACAGTTATTGAAGGTTCTCTTCAGATATCAACCATTTATAATGGAACCTCGAGACACTTTGAAAACATAAGTTTCCCTCTGTTGACGGAGGTTACCGATTATGTTTTAATTTTTCGTGTCTCGGGCATCATTACCCTCGCCAAATTATTTCCTAACCTAACTGTTATTAGGGGTCAACATTTGTTTCATAACTTTGCTCTCATAATCTATGATGTTACTGATCTTCAAGAAATTGGTTTGTCCAATCTAACAACTATCGTTAAAGGAGCAGTCCGCATTGAAAAGAATCGTAATCTATGTTTCGCGGAAACTGTTAATTGGGATCTTATTGCCAAATCTGGTAAAGGGTCCAATCATGTTAAGGTTTGTTGTTTATTTCTTATCCATTCCTTTCAAAGCCTTTCATTTGTCTCTTTTTGTCTCTTAGTCATTTTTACTGATCATTTTCCTGTTAATGTTTCCGGCTCTTTCTATAAAATTTTGTTGTTTACCAATTTTTCTCATGTTTTTTTGTTCATTTCTCAGGATAACAAACCTTTCAACGAATGTCCAAAATGCTATAAAAATGGTGCTATTCCAGCTTGTCCGATTTTGAAAAGTGGTGCTAAAGAGACTCACCATGGTTTGTGCTGGAACTCAGAAAATTGCCAAAGAAGTATGTATCAAAATTTCAGGATTTTAGGCAATGCTTTAGACTCTTTTGCATTCTAATCATTTTCTCTTCTTTTCATACAGTATGTTCCAACGAATGTGAATCACAAAATCTCACATGTAATATCAACAATCCAAAGGAATGCTGTGATCCATCATGTATTGGTGGATGTACAGGAAAAACCAATAAAGATTGTCTCATTTGTAAAAACTTTGTAAAATATGAAGGGCATGAAAAGATCTGTGTTAAACGTTGTGGTCCTAATCAATATGAGGTATAGTAAATGTTTATTAGTGTCTGTTTTGTCGTATTTGTAAATAAGAGTCTGTTAGTCAACCTTGTTATTGTGACTATTATTTATTTATATGTTTAATCTACTAATAATTACATACTCATGTTTCTCTTGTTTTGCTTTACTCTCTTTCTCCTGTTATTCCAGTTTCTCTCTCGTCGATGTGTAAGCTTCCAAGATTGTATTGCATTAAGCGCATCAGATGATAAAGACAAGAAAAAAACATACAAGATTTTTGAATCACGGAACAATACATTGCAGAAATGTTTAGCTGAATGTCCACCGGGTTATCAACAAAGTCCCGAAGATGAGCACAAATGTGATCGATGTCAAGGATCTTGCAAGATAAGTAAGTTGACTGTGGAAAATTTTTCAATTTTTTAACAATACTTACTTAATTTTGTTTACCATTTCACAATTAATTATCTCACTATTTCCGCTTTTTCCTTTTCAATTTTCTCTTTTTATTAGCCTGTAAAGGGAATAGTACTATAACCAATGTTGCTGCTGCTCAAAATTTTCGCGGATGTACAGTTATCGACGGTTATCTTGATATATCTGTTCAAGGAGGAGGTAATTTAATCAGAATTTCTAACATAAAGAAACATCAATTTGAAAAACAACCCTTTCATATCTTTAACGTAATGTTCTCTTTGTGATTTTCTCATTCTAATATTTTCTTTCTTTCCCCTTTTCTCCTTCATCATCTTATCTCTAGTAAATATTATTACTGAGCTTGAGGAAAGTTTACAACAAGTTCGTACTATCACTGGTTACCTTAAAATTGCGCGATCATATCCTCTCATTACCTTGAATTTTTTCAAAGACCTTGAAACCATCGAAGGAAATATTTTAGATCGAACAAAGTAATTACCATCTTTTGTTTACTTTTTTTTCTTCACAGTCAATGGGTTTACTAAAATTTTGTAATCTGTTTTCATTTCCATTCATACTTTACACATTTTTATCATTCAAATTCATGTTAATCTGTTTTTTATTGTATCATCTTTCAGTTACTCATTGGTGGTTATTGATAATCCTAATCTTCAAGAACTCTTTCCTCTTAATGATAATGGAACTTCTAAGGTGTACATTATGCACGGAAAAATATTTTTCCACATTAACCCGAAACTTTGTACGACGAAAATCAAACAGATACATCGAAAAATTGCGATCGAAGATGATAAAGATATCTCACCATATTCAAACGGAGATAAGACTGCTTGTGAATTGATCAAACTTAATCTCACTATTGCTTCCTCTGGACCAACATATGCATACTTGCAATGGCCTAATTTTCTTAAAAATCTCACCGATGCGAGATCTCTGTTGGGGTATCTAGTTTATTATAGAGAAGCGTAAGTGTTTGCATTTATTTCTGTTTATCTTTTATCTATTTCTTGTCTATTTTTGAATTTATTTCAATTAATATCCAATTGTTTTAAATGTTTAAAAATCTTATCAGGCCGGGTAATACGACGGTATCTGTTTATGGTGGTCGCGATGCCTGTTATTCAAATGGCTGGAATTCGCTTGAAGTAGAAGCAGATGAAGACAGGCAGCGAGATACAACAGTTGAATATTTGTTAACTAAACTTGAACCTTTTACTCGTTATGCGACTTATGTTAAGACTTATACTATCCGAACGCCTAGTGCTGAAGGCAGAGCAGGAGAAAGTTCAATTGTTTATTTTCAAACAAAACCAACAAGTAATTATTTACTATCTTTATCTAATATTTGCTATTTTTGATTATTAATTTCATCTCTCAAATAACATTTGTTTCCCTTTTGTTTACCTTTAACAGCTCCTAGTGAACCAAGAGATCTTGGAGCAACTGTGTCAAGTTCCTCAGAAATTATAGTCCACTGGTCCCCACCGAAAGAGCCTAATGGAATTGTTACACACTATATGATAACTGTTACTAAAATACTTCCGCTGTCTGAGGCATATTCTGATCGTGACTTCTGCTCTGAACGTAAATACATTTTTATTAGAATCATACAATTTTTATAGTTTACTTATTACTTGTTTTTGCGGCATCTTAAGTTTACAAATCTACTTTATTCGATATTATCTACTTTCTTTTCCCTTATACTTATGCATGCATTAATTGAGTATCTTTTTATCTTTTTACAGCGCTCAATTACGAAACTCCTATTATTCCAGAAGAGAGGATCAATGTGTCAAGATGGCTCCAAGATGCTGAGAAGGAGATGAAAGATGATGAAAGTGAGGCTACAAAAAACAATACTGATTGTTGTCCTTGTCAACGATCTCTTGTTGAATATGAGGACCAAGTTAAAAACACAGTCGATTTTGAAGACTATCTTATCAATAATGCGTATAAAAAATATAATTTAACTCACGAAACAATGAGCAAACCAGAAAAGCGTAAAAAGCGTTCTCCTAAAATCGATCCAACAACTGCTGATAATAATATAACGGGTCCTTCGACAACATTGAAACCTCAAGTTGATGTACCTGAAATAAGAAATTATATAGCAACATCATTATCATTACTCATACAAAATCTTACACATTATACTGATTACAAGATTGCGGTCAGTGCTTGCCATACTCAAAACACACCGAGCAACAAAGAACCCGAATATAAATTGTGTGGAGAGGCGAGATACATTTCACAACGCACTTTAGCAAAAGGTAATATTGTTTATTAATTGATAAAACAAAACAATTCATTGCTATTTTTTTTCTCTTTTCAAATTTTCTATCTCCAGCTAATGCGGATGAAATCGATCCTCAATCTCTGACAGTTGAAGTTTCTAATGCAAATAATTCTCGTGTTGCCTTCATTAAATGGGACGAACCTTCTTTTCCTAACGGAGAAATCCTCTCTTATCATTTAGAGTACAAACCTAATGAAGCATCTATGGTAATTAATAATCAAATACATGATCAACATTTTTCTTTTCAAATTAGTTATCGTATTTTTACCTTCGTTTATTAATTACATTTCTCTTTTCATACCTTTTTTATCTAAACCATAGAGTGATAGTGTTACACGATGTATAACTAGAAAGGAATATCAAGAAAGCAAAGGAATTATCAGGATTGGCAATTTAATCAGTGGAAAAAGTTACGTGTTAAGAGTACGAGCCATGACAAGAGCGGGTAGAGGAAACTTTACCCGATACTATGAGTTTGAGGTTCCAAGTAAGTTTTGTTATCCATTTCCCTCTTTGAATACATTAACCTATTTTTAAAATTGTTTACTAATTTATGTTTTCTTGTGTTGTTTTTCCCTGCAGGTGATACCTATTTTTTTATCTTCCTCGTTCTGGGTCTTGTTTTGTTCATGCTTTTCACAGCAATCATTTCCGTTGGAATTTTCATTCGTCGTAAAATATCAGGTCAACCAGGTCGAATGATTTTCGCCTCTATTAACCCAGAATATATTACTCATCAACCCGATGAATGGGAGGTATGTCGAGAAGATATAAGTCTTCTCGGGGATCTCGGTCAAGGATCTTTTGGAATGGTTCACTTAGGTGAAATGAAAAGTAAAGATCCTGATGAACCATCACTAAAAGTGGCAGTTAAAACTGTAACTGATCCAGCATTGACAAAAGCATTTCTCAATGAGGCTCAAGTTATGAAGTATGTTATGTTTAATATTTTTTTTACTTCCAATAACATTTAAAGTTTAAATTATGAATATCAATTAATGTTTAATATTATCTTCAAAACAGGACTTTCGACTGTCAACATGTCGTTAAATTACTCGGAGTTGTATCAACTAGTCAACCACCTTGGGTTATTATGGAGTTAATGCCAAATGGTGATCTTCGTAATTATTTATTGAAACAACGTCCAGATAATGAGGTTTGTGTTTCAATTTTTATATCCCTTGTAAATCAGTGGATCAAAAATTGGTCCCTATATTATACTTAACTTTTTCATCTGATTAATTTATTTGCTTCATTGTTAATTTGTTATGTTATTATTTATTAGGATGGATTACCAACCAATCCACCCTCTCTCACTGAAATTTGGAGGATGTCAGTAGAAATCGCTGATGGCATGGCTTACCTTGGATCTCGAAAATTTGTTCATCGAGATTTAGCAGCTCGTAATATTATGGTTGCTCATGATTTAACTGTAAAAATTGGTGATTTTGGGATGACCAGAGATATTTATGAGACTGATTATTATCGTAAAGATGGTCAAGGTCTTTTACCTATTCGATGGATGTCACCAGAATCCATTCGAGATGGTATTTTTAATTACACTTCAGACGTCTGGTCCTACGGTATAGTCCTTTACGAAATGGCCACTCTTGGTGCACAACCTTATCAAGGTCTTGGCAATATGGAAGTAATTAAATTCATAACAGAAGGAGGTACAATCGAGAAGCCTAAAGGCTGTCCAGATAAATTGTAAGTTTGTGTTTAATCATTTCCAATTGGTTTGTCTTTTTCTAGCTTTCCATCTAATTTAATCTGTTTTCACTTTCTCTTCTTTCACAGATTTGAACTCATGTCTGCATGTTGGATGAGAAATCCAAAGCAAAGACCAACTTTCTTTGAAATAATAGATAACTTGTTGCCCCTGTTTGACTCAGAGAAATTCATGAAAGTCAGTTTTTACGCTAAAGCAAAAGCCAAAACCAAATTAAAATCTCGCATAAGACAGGAGATAACATGTACAACGCCATTAAAAAGCTCAACAGCCTGTAAATACAATGAAGATGATGAGCTGGAGTGTTCCGAACATGAAATTGAAATTGAAGAGACCGATAATGGTGAAGAGGTTAAATTTTTCCCAACCAACATTGACACCTTAAACTCAGGTATAGTGGTGTTGGAGGAATCGGGTGTTGATGATAGTGAATCAACAACTACTACAACAACAACATCCAAACCAATCGTGATAAACCAAGCTGATAAAAACATCTCCAATGGAAACATTAACGATGTGCTTAAAGTGAATAAGAAAAATATCGGAGAAAATGGTAAGGGCGGTGGGGGAGGGGGAGGAATCGGTGTCGGAGGTGGTGTTGGTGTTGTAGTGCGAGTCTCCGGTGATAATGAAGTAACCTTATCTCCTGATCACGATAAGGATCGCAAATTGAATCAAACCTCCAATGGAGGCTTGGTCAATGGACCTTTATCCCATTATAATACAACAATCTGTTGACCAGAGAGATTTCAGTACAAGTCTGTGTATTTATATTGTATATTTAAAAATCCCATCTTTTTCTACGATTTGTAAAAAAATAAATTCTGTAATCACTTAGTAAGAGATTATAATATCTCCACTTCCAATGCTATTATTTAAAACGGCAAACAAAAAAAACAATTTCACTAAACTCATATTTAAATGTAACAAAATAATTAAACAAAAAAAGCTTGAAAAGAAAACATAATTGAAAAACTATTTATTGATAAATTGTTAATAAAATCTGTTTTTTTGTTCATAATCATCTTTAGTTGCTTTAATTTGAAGGGAATTGATTCCTTTTATTTGACTAACTCTACTATTTAAATGCAAAACCAATCATGGATCAAGTCACTGTGATTTAGCTAAAGCTACAGTTGATATAAATAGTGATCAACAATATTAAAGTGAAAGAGTGAATTAATGATAATTTGTTTCTATTTTGCTAATCGGATGAAACCAATAAAACAAATATAAATGGCAAAATTGATTAGAAATAATGAAACAATCAATAATTGACTAAAAATAAATTACTTTATGAGAGCAATTTTGTTACACTAAGAGTTAGGTACAAGGTTGTTGACAAAAGTCAATAATGTGAGGCAAGATTTGCAAAAATCTGTGTTATATAATCAGTCAGTTTAACAAGATCTCTCAGTAAAAGGTAATCTCTGATCATTCGTCTTGAAGCATCAGCAATATCACGATACTCTTGAGTCATTACTTCAAATTCAATGTGTTTATCGGGTTTAATGTTTCGATACCACATTCCGAGTTGAATTTCACACAACAATTGACTTAGTTTATCTTCGATTTCTCGAAATTCCTTTATCATTCGGCCTTCATGAAGAATCTGATCCAAAAGCAACTGTTCCAATCCAATAGCAAAATACTGTAAATATTGAAAGCTCCGACGGAATGCGTCTCCTTCCTGAAACAATCAATTTCTCAGTGTTAGAATAACATTGCAAAAAATTAGATTTTTTCTTCTAGAAGCTAAACCATCTAGAAATTATGATATTACCTTCATATCGTTCAACTCACCTCAATTATGTCATTAACTGAGCTACTTATTTCTGGAAGCCAACCGTGCCTTAAACTGTCCAAACCAGACTCGAAATCTTCATCAGCAAGCATCTGAACCTAATTAGAAAAGAAATAAAAAGAAATTTGAAGAGAAAAGTTCATTTCTATCAATCAGTCTTTTCCAGTGTCTTTTGAACATCGATGTTTCGTTGTAGATTCACTTGTTGATCAATTTTTCATGAACAGTTGACCAGGAATTAACTAAAACAATTTACTTGAGCAATCATTCGAACCGAAATTAAAGCTTAATGTTAACCTGGTTTCGCATAAACCACTTATTAATGTATCGTATAATTTCAAGGTTTACTTTATTAATAATGAAATGTTAGTAAGAACTTTTTCCATCTGGAAATCAGTTTACTATTGGTCACTCAAGCAGCTTACATGATTAACTCGTCAAAATTATTATTCTTATCAAGTTTAGGAAGCAACAATCGATGCATGATTTAATCAAAAACAAGATTAATCATGTAAATTGCTCAACAATTGTACATTGATCAATTGAGCTGCAATCTTCTCAACATAAGAGTGATTGCTTGAACACGAACATGTTGCCTTAATCGAGTAAATTAAAGTTATTAGACAAATTAAATGATCAAGATCTTTGGACCATCCAAAGAGTCTCAAATAAGCGACTTTTCAATCTTTTCACCCAATTGTTTCTGCCAATTCGTCAACCAGTTTTGTTCCTATTCAACCGCATGAATCGACATTCACCAAAAATAAATGAAAATTTCATCAGAATCTATCAAATTCGAATTATGAGCAAAAATTTGACAAAAATTCACGTGATTATCGCAATCACTTTACAACAAAAAAGCTTCAAGTGCGAAGTCTTTCCCAATCATTTAAAGTATGAAAAGGAATGGAAATGGATGAATCGACACTTCAACATCCACCGTTCGGTTTGATTTTGGTCAGATGTCCTAACTGGTCGATAAGGCTAATAATAGTTTTACAGATTAAAAGACTAGCAACTTGTAAGTTTTTGAACAGAAACGGCAAACAAAAGGCTTTTCCTAATACTGTCTGTGTTGTGTCTTCTTACTTCATTGAATTTATTCAATCTGTTTCAACACATCATGCTGTGCACAATGAAAAAAGTTATCTTTTGACGATTCCAGAGAATGCTTTTGAATTGAGTCTAGATCGACCTTTAATCAATAAACGACAAAGAATAAGCTATTTCCAGTTTCAAATGCCATCGATTGACATTTTTAGTTTAATTTTAAAATCATATGCAGACAGATTGGTTCATGAGGAGAACGAAGTTCCTGGTTAAAATTATGAAATTGAAATATGTTTGCAAGACATTTGTCAAAGTTACTTAACCATTAGTTTCAATTTATCAGAACCGACAACAATAAATTACTTGAATTTAAATCAATATTTTAACCTGAAAAGAGGATCGACAATTGACAAGATGTGTCTGACAAGACAGTCTATGAAAATTGACCTTTACAGTAATAGTTGGAAAAGTCAATCGAGTTGGTTAAATGATAATGCTAACAAGCTTATAAGAGCATACGGACATGAGAACGGATTAAATTGAGAATTTGTTAATTAAAATTGTTCTCAAAAATTTAATCATGAAAGGATTCAACAAAATTAAATTGAATTAAAGTTCCCTCTTCTTTTTGCTCATTAATGGTTTTAACGTAATCCTTCAATCGACACTGGATTTTCAATGAAAACCAGACTCTAATGGCTGATGGCCAATGACCTTTAAATGCTTGCAAAAAGTTGGTTGACAGTTTATTGAAATGCAATCAGGTTGTATCTTAATTATTCACTGGTTAACTAGTGAATCCAATTAAACTTGATTTGCACCTTTCAAAGAAGAAACCAAAATTGGATGAAAAAAGGAAAATGAAAAACTCTATTAACACCAATTTCACTCAAACTGACACTTCAACATTAATTGAGTTTTAAAGTTGTCCAAAAATGATGAGTCCGAATGAACAAACACTAAAAATCTTCCAACTCACTCAATTAAAATGTTCAAATTGACTTTAACTACTTACAAAGTTCCGTCTGATTCTTTCAGTGCAACCCTTCATCGCCTTGGCCCGTCTGTAAACCTTTTCATAAGGTTCAGGTGAAGATGTTTTTGATGGAATGAAGTAGAAGGGAAGATTACATGGACTGATACGATGTGGTGAATGAGATGAGATGGACGATAAAGAGCGATGGTGTGATGATGAAGTCGCATAATTTAGAGGTTTGCTCATTATTTGTTGTAAAACGGTTGTGAGAGTTAAAACTAGATCAAAAGATGAAAATCACTTTTAGAATTGTTAAATTTTTCGATTTTTTGGAGAAAAATTATCAAAACTTACAAATTAGTTGAATCGTTTTAAATCGAGACGAATCTAATTGCCGCCAAAAGAGAGTGAAAAGGTTACAACGAAAAGAAGTTACAAGAGTTTGATTTAATTTCATATCAACAACAAGATGTACCTCAACTCGACAAAGATCCCGTTGACGTTCAACTTTGAAAGAAGGAAAAAGTAAGGATAAAGTGATGAGTAAAGATGCGGATGATGACAAGGAAGAGACTAAAGAGTGGAGAAGAAAATTGAAAGTTTTAAGAGGAAAAAGTGGGTTGGAATGAGTTGGGTCGACTTGGAATCTAAAATTGAAATGCACAAATGAATAGTAAATAATGTGCAAAAAAGGGATTCTTTTCTGATTCCAAAGATTCCAACCTCTTGATCAACAGCAAGCATCATCTCATTACCTTTGTACCCATTGTTGCTGCTCTAATTTGCGTTTCGCTAAACGACCTTTTCTTTTCAAGACCTCACTTTACGATGTTCGAGCTCCTCCTTCATCTCCTCAACATGCAACAAAATGATCAACAGAGAAAAAAAGTAATTCAAAACTTCTCTTCCAAACACATTTAATTACCGTAACTAACCGTACCGATCAAGAGTCAACTTCGGCTCAACCAAATTCCAACCCACTTTCTCTTGTAACAAAATTCCAAATTTATCTTTTTCTTTTTTACCTTTTCTTCTCCAAAAGCGCCATTCTGATTCAGTTTCATCATGCATTGTCCATGTAACAGCCAATGTAAAAGGAAAACTCTGAATCCAACTGAGCTGAATCAGTTTACTGCAAGTTCAGTGAGTAACCTGAGTGAGTAACCTTTAAGAGTTAACCTCTTCTCATCTCAATTTGACGAAGATATTTTTCTTCTGTTGATCAAGAGCTCAATTCATTTGCTTTTTTTGACAAACAGGTAAAGTTGTTTACAGAGAAAAGTTTCATCTTTGCAAAACACTGAAACTACGCTGAGAATCTGAGGAAACAAAAACCTTTTCTTTGCTTCTTTTCGCTGTTCCATAAAATAAACTGAATCATTTAAATAATCAGTTATCATGAAAACAAAGTGTAACCACATCGACATTCACACCAACTGTAAAGGTTGATTGTACAAGAAAAGCAAACATGAATCACATCAAAGTGTAAACTCGTTAATCTTGAAATTAATCATTAATCGACTTTCATCAAATTGATTCAATTCCAAAGTTCTTAACTTGACAATTTCCATTTCATTTCAAATATTTTCTTTTGTTTGTTTGTGTTTCACATTTGGATCCACCAAAGCACAATCAAGTTCACCTTCATCTTTAATCGTAATTAGATGAAAATCTGTTTGGAAGCAATTTTTATTCCACATTCGCACAAAATTTTCTTCACCCAACTTACCTGGAAACTTTGAAATCACAGAATCACCGCAATTTAATGCAATCTTAATCAACTGGTTTATTTGTTTTTTACATTCATCTCATCATCAATATCGTTATATCACAAAACTCAATCATGGATCTTAATGTGTTAAAAATTACTTTATTCAATCTTTTGGTAAGTTTTCAATTCTTTCGTTTCATCAGCAAATTGTTTCTCGTCGGCCGAACAAAATTTACAATTTAAAGTTACAATTCGAATCAAAGAGAATGGAAAGATTTTCCATTCAAATTTAAGTCTAGATTTCCATGACTGAGAGGATGAATTTCAATCGAGACGGAAAAATGTTGATATTGACAATGCTTTGGAATACATTTAAATATTGAAAGTTAATTTTCATGTTGCTTTCAAATAAACTGTTTTCGAACACAATTTGCTTTTCTTTCATGGAAATGATTCTTTTATCTGTACAGATTCTGCAAGAGAAAACATTCTTATTAAGAATCAAGCTGTTTGACTGTGAAGTCAACAACTTTCAACTCGACAAGACTCGAAATCCTTTCAGTTCTAACAAAAGATTGTAAGATTATATTAAAAATAACTACAATAGAATCCAAAAATCTCATGAAGCCCACTTCAAAGATCGACTAACTATCACCAGTGTATCGAACGATCGATTTCGTTTCGAGATTTTTCAGTTCTTTTCGTTTCACAAAAATCCATATTTCGATTTTGAAAGACTTTCGAAAATTCAAATTCGACTTTTTCGAAATTTTCATCGCCTTTACTTGCTTTCGTACCTTTGACCTCAAAGAAACTTGAATAATTTCCATGAAAATATACAAATCTGATTTATCTTGAACTTTATATTGAAATTTTGAGCAAACAGATCTGTTATTCAGTGGAAATTGTTTATCCATTTACATGATAAAGTCTCACAATTTCATCACGAATAAAATATCATAAACTACTTTTTTCTTGATAAGAAAGGAACATTTAGCTCGGAGTAACCTCAGGACATATTCAACTATTGAAAACAATTTGATTTACTTTGAATAAACTCTCTCACCTGATATTCTTATGATTTTCGTAGCGAAAAAAGAAATAAAATTTAATAATAACTTTGAATGGTAAATAGTGAAACATTCATATTCATATAGACTTAATGACATCAAGTGAAATAGTTTTATGATGGAAAGGGCAAAATGAGAAAAGATAATCCAATGAATCTTTAATATTCCAATGGAAAAGAACAGATTCATTGGGAAAAGATGAAAATGATATTCTATTTCTACATTTCCTATTGAGTTCTGTTGATAAAAACGATTGAAATCGAGATGCACGAATAATTATCAATCAAATGTATTATTTTCATGTGTTTCAGTATCACAAAATTACCATGCATTTGAAATTGGATTCTAGAAATCATTAAAAATCGAAAAATTTATTTCGACAAAAAAGAAGAAAAAATCGAAATTTGATTTCTTTACAAAAAATGAAAAAATTTTCAATTTATGTTTCAACCTTTTATTCAAATTATTGACATCACACCTTGCAACTCAGATTCACCTGTAAATTAAGCAAATTAACAGTTGAAATGCCTTTGAAATCTTAATTAGCAAAGGTGAAAAAAGAATCAGAATTACAAGATTTGTCATTTTGTAATTGATTTACTTTTAACTTGTTAATTGCTTTTCTATTTCGTTATTCAAATCGCAAAACTCTTGACAATTAATTACAGGTTAGAGGTTTACCATTCAGCTTTGATTGAAAAGTCTAAATGAGTAATTTCGAACAAATTTTCCTTCGAAATTCGTCTGTCGTGGACTCAGATTCGCTGCTTTTCCTTCAATCATCGATTCGAACATTTTTTATCATTTTAAATACATAATCAACATATCAATACATAATTAATGAAGAGATGAGCAAAGACGATAGAGATTAAAGTTGAATTTGAAACATTTAATCGTCTTAAGTGAAATGATATTAGGCTAATTGAATATTATTGTACTTAGAAGCGAGTTTATTGTGAAAGTTGCTTTTTATGTTTTATTTATTTAACATTCTGTCATTAAATGCTTATAGTTATCAACTTATTTTTGACTCGATATCGTTATTAGATGAAAAAAAGGTTAACCTTAATCAATAAATAAATAGGTAAATGGTGAATGAAAATCCTTGATCAATCAACATTTTTTTTCGACTCGAATAATCAAATTTAGTTATTTTATTAAAACATTAAAAGTGTAAAAATAGTTGAATTTCGGTTGACATTTTTATGAAAATAACATTGATTTGCTTTACTCTATTGGGTGAACGCTTGTCAGTTAAACAATTGTTACATTTCGATGTTTATGATTTAGTTGATTAAATCATTTTTACTTTTTGACACGAAATAAGATGAGTTTGATGCGAACTTTTTTGCTCTTTCATTTTCTTCCCTTTCAATATTTCATATTTCAATTTATCCAATCGCAAGACAATAAAGGACAAGTAAACTCAGGTTTTGACAAACAGATAAAATTGTGGGGAAAAATGTCACTGGAAATATTCAATTTGTAAGGTGATTCAAGGGAAAGTATTCAAATATTATCGAGACTTGCAATTGCCAAAAGAAGGTTAACAGTAAGCTGTAAGACTATCACACAACCTGTGAGTAACGTATTGTTCGTGCTATTCAACAGAGCACATACGAACTAAAAGTCCTTTAAACTCACAGATGGTAAGATGAAATGCATACGATCAATTCACTATTTTACATTTTGTCGAGTGATCGTTTGAACTACAATTGTATTTAGTCTTGTATTAGATTTTTATTTTTAGAAACATTAGAAACATTTCTATTTCGTTTTTGAGCCATATTTCGATAACTGTTATGTAATGATAAACCCTTTTAAGAGGGACAAGTAGACAACGACAAATTTCGAATGACCTTCAAATGGCCTCTAAATTTCAAAGGTCGGTTTCGCGAAAAATAAATTCCGATGACCATAAAAATCAGATGAGGTCAAGATTTTTCTTAATCCAAGTTTGAGCTCATCCCGCTTCTTTTTTTCTCAAACGTGCCAACACGAACCCAAAAAAGTGACCTTTCAAACCTCCAAGCTAAGTAAAAATAAACGCTTTGCTTCGTTTGGATAATAATTCACCTGCATTATCAGTTTTAATGATAGGTTCAGCATGTTATTTACGAAGCAATATTTTTACATTTTTAAAATCAATAGCATTCTAGCATTTTTCAGTCAGAATAGGCAGTCCCAGAAGAACCAGAGATACTCATCGATCTTTTAGCTCTTCATAACAAACAAAATTAAATGTAAAAAAATCAGAAAATGACCATTTCATATCATCTAGAGATCAAACCAGTAAAATTGAATGTCCCTGTCCAATTTTCAAATCTCTAACATCAACCATACTTGAGGAATGAGTAGCAAATTTAGAAACGGTGTGCAATTCAGCAATGTTATCTTAGAAAGTGTGTTAAACTTAAAAACCGTTGTGTAAAGATTCTTGACTGTAAGTCTATATTGTGAACTGCTCTAATTAGCGAATTTGTTTTCGTCAAGATCAATCATTAACCTTTCTATAGTGATTTCAATTTAAATTTCAACTTTTTAATATTTTTTCGTCATATTGGAAGTGATTGTAACTTTGTGTTATTAACAAAAATTTTCGAACTGTGATGAAGTTTTCAATTTAAAATTGAAACATAAGAACAGCATAATTGCTCAAATTTTTAAAAGATTCAAGACAATTCCGACTTGCACAATGAAATTTTGTTAATGATTAAAGCTAGTTGCATAAACAATATCGCTAGACGAGAAGACTGCTCATAACCTATGTGAAGTTCACTGTAATTACTTGATTATCATCGAACTTAGAAACTTAAAAAAGGAAAAACTCATGATTAGAATGGTTTATCAGCTTAAATGCAATCAAACTTGCTATTCCAGAGGGATCTTTGATCGAGGGATCGACTCGTACCTCTGTAAAAACTAAGTTACCGTTGAGAATCGAAAGACAAAATTGATGTCTAGACGAATCAACGGAATCAATGAAAATTAATTTCGTCCATTCATCAAAAAAATCACAATCCATTATCATGAAACCAAAGATGTTTCGACAGTTTTTTTATTCTTTACCAAAACAAGAATAATCTGATACAGCACAAGTAAATGAATGAAAATGTTTGAATAGCAAAAAGCACAGCGAAAATTCAATGATAAAGTTCTAAGCATATCAGCTAACAATCGAGATAAAAGCTAATTGAATCTATTATTATCATCATCTATAATTAGTTTGATTAACATAATTCGTTGGGACACTTTTATAGACTCTGATAGTTGAAGTGAAACGTAAAGTGAACGAACAAAAGTATTCGAATGAAGAGAAAAGATAAATTTCTACCAACTTGCAACACTTTAACCTGTGGAACAAAATGATTGAAGAAAATGTCAGAAAAAAAGAGAAATGATTCGCTGATCCATATCATGATCATTGTCCATGTCTCACTGATGACCATTATCATTATAATATTAACATGATGTTTATCAATGTTGTTATGTGAATCAGAAAACATGATAAAACAACAACAACAAGTAAATCACGTTCCAATATTGAATAATAAACAAAATACTATTTATATTTTGTTCCTCTTTTCACTTTCCTTTTTATAATGTTAACTCTGTTTTATCAAGTAATTACATTATGGCTAATTAAATACATTTTATTTCAACTAATCAAATCAATAGCATTACAAATACCTTTTACTCTATTCACATTCACCTGCCATTACTTGCTTTGATTAATATCAACCTTTTTCTTCTCTTCTGCCAAATATAATATTTGCAATAATTATTAATATAGCATTTCCATAAAAAAAGATAAATTTACGTCCCTTGCTATTCCCATTAACATGCTTCATAGTCAATTTTCATCTATTACTTTCATTTCAATATTACTTCAAATGTTGCTTTCATGTAATTTTGTGGTCACTTTTGTGGGTTAACATTGAAACAAGCAAATTGATGAATACATTAAAAGGTGTTTCTTAATCTTTAACACCTTCTTTTTACCTTGTATTTGCTTATTGATGCTGATCCAATTAGGTTAATCGATTGCATTTCCAAGGAAATGGTAACTTCGATTTTTTCGTGTTGGATGTTTCATTTTAGTACGATTTGTGTTTCAATTTCATATTTGAACTTTGCTCTTACGCGATTCGTTGCATCCATTTTTTGTCCATTTTTGTTGTTCCGTTGATTTGATTTCTAGATTGAGTTGGAGTTAATTAAATTACAGAAATTTAAATTGAACAACTTGATTCCCTCTTCATTAATGTCATGATTACAAAGCAATTAATTGAAAGTGTTGGAAACTAATTCAAAGTGCTATAAATAATAAAACGGAAAATTTTGCTTCTCATTAGCATAGAGTAACAAGAATAAAACAATTTGAATGAAACATTGAGAGTGTCCCTGTGCAACTGTGAAAAAGGTCAAAGGAAAAGTTCAACTTGATAATGAAAATAGAAACGATAATTGAATGGAAGCAAGGACAATATTCCCATGGAAATTGGTCAAATGAAAATAGACTTGAGAAAGGTTCTAATTGGCAAAAAATCGAAATAATTTTCCATTAAATCATGTCGATAAATATGTAAGCGAACATAAATTTCTGCCCTTTTCAGCAAACATTTCGTTTCATATGAAAAAATCCATTCCCAGTGTTAACCTCAAAAACTGGAAGACTTTAGAAGAGGAACGAAAAGAGGAAAAAAGTTAATCAGTCTAAATTGATGACAGTTTGAAACAGTTAATCGCAACAATGACAAGGTAATAAGAGTAAGAGTTGACCAGAAGAAGCAACAGGATGATGAAAACAAGTGATGCTCGGATGTGTCGAGACAAAGTGTATCATTAAAGACTTGTGAAACTACTAATAAGAGTAATTGAAGATGATTGTCATTATTCATCCATCAAACATCTTGCTCATTTTGGGTGAAGATGAAAATGAGAAAAGAAGAAATAAGTTGAAAAATAAAAGGTTGATGGTTACATGCAAGTTCTCATCATGTTAAACACTGAATATCATCACAACTGGGTGAAAAGGAAAAAAGGAAAAGTACAAACGTTAAAAACTTGAACTTTTACTGAATAATGAAAGTATTTTTCTTGTTTTGCTTTGCAAACAAGGCAGATGAACTGAATTAACGTTCAAGTTGCATGTTTAAATCGAGATAAATTAACAATGGACAAACTGTCGAAAGGTTATCTGTTACAATTTGCGAGTTATTTTGAGCCTTTAGTTTGATTCATTATTTAAAACACTAAAATTTGCTCTTCTTTGCGATTCCTATCACATTTGGCATCATTAATCGTTGATTCATTAATAAAATCACGATTGAGCAGGAAAAATACAGAGTTGAGTTGAACTTTGTTTTTCACTGTTTCATTCAACATTTAGAAGCAAAGAGAACTTTTTTTCGTTCATGTTCACTATTCTCGAGTGAAACTGATTTGTAATTCATTTTGTCTCTTTTATCGTCTTTCCATTCAAAGAATCATTATCTTTATCATTCGACGGCTATTTGAAAAATCTAAAGCGCAAAATTATTCGAAAAATAAAGGACTTCATTCGTTGGATTAACATTTTTCCATGATTTCATTTTGATTATGAAAAGAGTCAGAAAGTGAACAGAAGTAAATTCGTGTTTTTCCTTCGTATTTTGTTTTCTTAAACTTTTCTTACACTCTCTTTGAACTATTCTGTGCTTTTTTCATAAGTTGAATGAAAACGACTGCTAACAATTGAAGCTGGATAAATTTTGAGAAAAAATACACTTTATTGATTTTGATTGATTTACACACAAAATTTTTGTCGGTTATCGTCACTGGAGCAGCCAATATGCTCAATAATGCAATTGATGGTGTAAATGCAGTTAGTTACTTTCATTTTTGGCTGAGGTTAGATAATGAGGGTACAAAAATTAGGATTCTTTTATTACAAAAACCAAGCGAGATCAGTAGTTCACAAGAATAATTTAAATGGTAGCATAAGAGATGGGTTGCGAAATCAAGCACGAGGATAGCACTATGATGGTGCTGTGGACAAGAGATGGACTGAGTCAAGGGTCGATAGCACAAGAGTTTGTTTGTTACAAGTTAAAATCTTACACCGTTGGAAAGATAAACGAATTTTTCTTAAAACCAATTGATTAACTGCACGATATGTAAACACATATCTTTTGGCCAGCATGAGTTAAGAACATCTCACCAACATCAAGCGATCTGAAAAATGAATTGAAATGTCAATTAGAGATAAAATAAAGAAGTGACCTTGAATGACCTTGAGAGTTCTAACTTATGGTTTTTCAATTCGCGGAAGCTCATGGCTCAAATGCCTAAATCTAAGGTCTTTAGCATCAACCGTCCGGGAGTTATAACTGCAAACCGCCGTAAAAGATAGCTGAATAGCCCGGTATAATAAACAACATTAACTTAACATAAATGAAGTTGTCTGCGAATTTCGTTGTTAAGTTAGTCAATTCAATTTTTTTGTATAATATTGTACATATTTTGTCCATTTACCAAAAATCATACTATCATATAACAAAAAAATAAGAACCAGATTTCAGGACAGTTACAGGGCAGGTTATTATAGTAGTTGACAATTGGCCCAGAAAGAGCTTTTTCCACTGAATCAGTTCTCTTTTCACTTCCGCTTTTCTTGTGCATAAACTCGTCACCATTGAGGTCAAGTGCAAATTTGATAATGCTATCAAGTCGACAGGAAATGTTTCATGATAAATAAGAAAGTTCAACAAGTTATCGTTAAGCAGTGAGATAATACGATTAAGTTGATAAAAAAAGGTTTAATTGATTGTCCATAACAGGAAAATGCTTCTGTTTTCATCACCATTATCATCAAGTATTTTTGGTTCGCACAAATATTAAAAACATATTCACATTTGGAGGGAAAACACGAGAATGTAGATAATGTTTACTAAAACAATTAACCAACAACATGATCAGTTTAACCAAACACATGAATTCATCTTATCCAATGCAATCAAATATCTTGTTCATCTTAGCACAATTCAATTGGAAATTGTTATTTACTCAATGTATATTTGGCTCAGCCTTTGTTTCTCCCACTCTCATTATCCTCATCTTCATACAGAACATTTTGTATTCATCATTTCACGATGAATGATGAAAATGTGATGCCAATGAAAAGATAACCTAAGGCAACCTTTAACTCACCAAATAACAGAAGACTTTCTTTCCTTTTACTCAACTCGCACCAGTAAAGGTTAAACAACATGAAGACATTTCACTGAAAACGGAAATAATTTCCTTCTTTTTTCCTTAGCTCATGATGATACTTCATGCATTCAATTTGTCTCATTATCAGCATTTCAGAAGAAAATTCATTTTTCGCTTTAAACTTTTAATCCAGATTTTCTTGTCTTTTCGATTCTTTGATAATTCGTTTGAACGAACATGAAAATCAGTTTACTTTATCATTGACTTTGTTCAATGAAAAGTCAATAAAGAGAGCAGAAGAATCACAATAATTCATGATTCGAGTAAATAATCTGATGAAAGAATTTAATTTTTTCTTTCATCAATTTCAATGAAAAATATTTCTTTGTTATACTTCTTAGAAATACTTTCGATAATAATAAAGATAAATTCTGAAAATCTTTTTCTCCATATTTCCATTCGATATCACAACAGGTAATCTCAATTATATGATGATATAAATAATAACCTGGAAAAAAGTATAACTTTGATAAATAGAAATGGAAAAGTCAATTGATTAAAACTGTCTCACGTTCCTTTTCGATCTTTGATTCGATTATCATTCAACTTATTGTCATCATTATTGTGTCTCAAAGCGACCTTTATCTCTCAATGGGACACTCGATTAAAATTACAAACCAAAAGGTCAAACCAAATATGAGGCCAATAAGAAGAAAATAATTCAAAGGGTAAATAAAGTCGACTTTTTCTTTTCTTTTTTCCTGTTGTTCCATTCATTTGGAATTTAGATAAACAGATAAGAATAATGGAGCGAAAAATTGTCCCTTCAAGGCAACCATTTGTAGTCGTAATTAGATTGTTTCTGTACAACAGGTAAAAGGTCAGTTCGAATAAATTGCAAACTCGAGATTCGATGAAAAATTGAAACTTTTTTCGTTTCAACTTTTTCGTCTCTAATTTTTCCTTTTCAACTTTACCTTTTGTTCCGAGTTTTGCTTTTTTTGTAACAAACCTTTTCTTTTTGCCAGATTATTCTGACGATTCCTGTGAGACAATCTTCAGAAGGAATATTATATCAAGAAAAGAACTTCTTTTTTACTCTTCTTTTTCCTCTGCCTTTTTGTCTCACTTGATTAAATTAACGCTTTTGCAACATTCAACAAGTTCAACAATTTATCACTTGAGATGCAAATTGCTCTGATTAGTACAATTAATTATTCATTTGGTTGATAAAAGTGAATTAAAGTGAAATAAGTTGAATAGCTTTTCTTCTTGTCATTCTGATGAATTGCTTCGAATGAAAAGTTGATCAAAAAGGCTAAAAATAATTCTTTACTCGGGTTACGATCAGATAGGTCAAACTAAATCCTTTCATTGTCATCAATTCTCATGTTAATGTTTAACTCTTTAACAGCTTGCTTCAGACAATTTGTTGCACTTTTTTAGTCGCTTTTCTTATCACATTTTGTGTTAACAATTTTACATGAAATGAAGCTCTCGAGTTGAAAATTGATTGTTCATTGGACATTATCTGGAAGATGAACAACGAAACTTAACGATCAACTTTTTCTCATTATGCACTTTTCATTACCATTTTCAAGTCATTGTTGTTTCTATTCAAGTTGATCATTCGATATTAATTTACATGAACAGTTTACTTTATTGGTATTTGTGATGATCGAGTTTCAAGTTGCCCTTGGCCAACATGTAATAATCATGAGATGTTCTGGATTTAGTCAAGATTGTTATTCCCAGACTGAGAAAATTGTTTTTTCCTCTGTACAGAAAACGGGTTCAGATGGAAATTGTATCGAAATTTTTTCTTTTTTGCAATATTCCAATATTGACAATTTTGTCTTTCGTCTTCATCTTTTTCTAAAGGTTAAGTTATTGTTAATGATCATGGCAAACTTGAATCAACACTTTTTTCAGTGAAAAAGATTGAAATCTTGTGAAGTTCAATCTGCTATTGTTGCTTCTGTTTCTTTCATTTGTGCTTTTTCTGACAACTTTTCCTCGAGTTTAATTTTCTTTCAACAAATTGTATTTTTGTGAAGATGCAATTTAGTCTGAATATTATATACAAGTTAATATTTAATCAGATTATTGTTCAATTGAATGGCGATGCATCAGAAAAATCTGCTTATTCAAAGTTATTAACTCAACTATCTTTCAAAATTGAGATACAATATGTACTGTTTTGATGAAAGCAATGGATATCAATGGTTTATTCAAATAGTCCACCTTGGTCAAGCCTGTGTAAAATTATTGTAAATGAAAATCAATGCGATTTAATTTCAGTTTACATTGATCAGCATAGGGGTCGTTAATGATAATTGCTGTTTAAATTGAAGCAACATAGAAATTGTTTGGCTACATTTGATTAAAGCGCCAAAGACGCAAATTTGTTTTCATCTTTTTTTGCGATTTGCAATCCTTTGTCCACCGCCATAACAAAGGATTTGTTATGAAATAATTGTAAAATTATTATACAAGTATAAAATAGCAATGGCCTCTTATGGCAAATCAATGAGATTTTGAAGCTTGTGTGAGCAGAGAAAAAGGATTTTGATTGCAATATCATTTAATACTAATAAAAATTATACTCACCATTTGGATGAAATAAAATTTATTTCTACGTTTCTATCTCTCCAAAAGTATGTGAATCGCCTTTAGAAGCTGCATCATTTTTTGCCGCCTGTTCGCAGTTAGATACTCCGTAGAATTTTCATGTTTCTCCAGAATTGGGTCGTATTTCATAAGCCTATATATGACACAAAGTTTTCTCGTTTTACTGCAGAGTTGCTGCATTCATTGGGGTTTTTGTCTTTCTTTAAGATTACTAAACGAATGTTTGAAATCGAAGAAAATTGAGATAAACACATTTCAAATTCTTCAAAATGAGAATTTCTTTAAACCCATTTTTCTTTCTATCAGAATTAAATCTAAAATGTTGAGAAATGTCTTAATGCATTAAAATCAATAAACATACTTTTCCTGTGAATCTCTATTCTTAGTTCATTGAATAAATAGCAGTAATATTTTAAACAGAACTAAAGTGAATCAAATTTCATAGTATTTCATAATCTAAAATACAATCAACTGAAAAGATAATTTCTCAGAACTGTTAGCCTTTGGCGAAAATAAAAGAAGATAGAATCAACAGAGAAAGGAAACTGATTCATTGAAGTTGTAAAAGTAAATTCAAAATGATTTCAGTCGCAATAAATAAGTTATTATAGCAACTTGTTGCATTCAATCAAAGTTTACATCATCTATTGATGAGAAAGAAAACTGATATTTCGAAGTTTCAATATAGAAAATTATCTTGCTCCGATTCCGTAAAGAATATCAAAATTGACCAAAGCTCAGAACCCAATTTCGGAATTTTTCATTTTCTCTATTCTACTAAAACATTTCGCCAAAATTACTGTAAACTTTGTTGAAAAACGAACGAGAAAAATACGAAAAAAAGATAATTCAATGTTCTTGACATGAAAAAGTTCAGAATAGATCCATGACATTTCTAGTTAAATTCATCTCAATTCTTATAATGAATTCTATTAATGAGTAATATTTTCAGTTGAAGAATCAAAAAACTGTTTCGATATTCAAGTTCTAATTCTTTGAATGAATATGATAAATTATTGAGAATCTTATTTCAAGTTCAAGCTTTTTGTTCTCATTCAGATGAAAATTTATTCAATTCGAAAAATTTGTTTTTTTCTGTTCTACTTTTGGGTCAATATTGATGTTTAAAGTGTTTATCTCAACAGTTTGTTTATGAGATTGATTCAGGTGAGAGACGAAAATGTTCGGAATAAAAAGTAACATAAATAAAGCTTGAATCTGTTAAGAGTTGAGAGTTTTTAGCCACTAAAAGATCAACAACTTGTTCTGAAAGACAAACATTTAGTTGATCAGAATTGAAGATTGTTGATTCTTTCTGTCATTTAATACTTTCAATTTGTACCAAAGCGAAAAGAAGAAGAAAAAAGTTTTCAGAATTTTTCCAAAAAGAAAATTTGTTTTCTTCTAATTGTCTTAAACAATTGCACATTCAACGAACAAATTGAATGCGTTCAAGTTAATGATGGATTGTTGATTGAAAAAAGGAAAAAAAACCAAACGACGAAAACAAAAGTAAACGTCAATTCCAATGAAATGAACATTATCATGTTCCCTGACATTTTTTAATAAACCTTTTTGTCTCTTTCACTGATTTATACCTTGACATGATAATAAATGAAGATGATGGTAGGAAATGATGTGTTGAACAGAAGAAAAAAAATTGTGGTGAAAATTGCTCATGAAGACAGTTGAAATTCCCATGTCAGGATAAGACTGAAACTGTATCAGATTACCTTGAAATCTTTCTTTTTTTCTCTTCTCTTCATCCCATCTGTAAATACATGAACAATATGGGAACATGATAATGGACTGATAACGATGAACACAAATGATGATCTTTCCATGAATCACTTTTTTTCCTCGTTTTCTGTGTTCGCTCAGTTTCTCAACTTTAATAATGATACTTGGAGTTAAAATAAGGAAATGAAGCAACAATTTTTGTTATCATATTCTTGCTTACCTTTCACCTTTTACTCGGGTCGTTAAGGTAAACGGATGTTGTGGACACTTAGTCATTCAGATTGCCTTTCATTGGAAAACATTGTGTCTACATTGAACGGATGTTTGCATTCTGTTGCTTTTAATGCTCTTTTCTTCTTCTTTTTTTTCTCGCCAATATGATTTACTATTCATAATTTCAGTTGATTAAATAAATTGTTTCACTTTTTCATTTTTACCCAAATTTCCAAATTAATGGCTTTTTGCTGATTTCTCGTGAACTTTAGCCACAATCATTATGCTAATGAAACCAGATGAATAATGAGATCAATCAATGTAATCATTTAAATGTATTGACTCTGTTTATCAAACAAATTTGCTCATTCGAACTTCCAATTTATCGAGTTTTCAGTTTTTCGTTTTCAAATTTTACTTTAATATTTACACTTTTACTTACATCTATAAAGCTAACTAGCGTTTACAGAGTTTTCATTCAGTTTGACATTCAACATTTCGAACTTCGATCTTTCGGTTTACAAAATTTTATCGTTTTTCCAAAACAACATTTTCGATTGATTCAAGCTCATTACTTCGACCTAAACGGTTCCACAAACGGTATGTTCAGAGTATCATTATCTCGATGAGAGCTAATTAAGTTTTTGTGATCTCCCTAAAAGCTCGGTTCTCAGTGAAATATTAATAGCAAATATTTTAACGACTTAAATCTCATGAAATAGAAACTAATGTTTCGATTAAAACTGATGTTACTGTAGAGACTACACTGGTTTCATTGACTTTTACTTGTTTATTATTTTATCAATATCAATCAATAACTCCCAGCATTGGAAGAGATGAACACCTTTCATCAGACTAGCAAGGTAATGGTTTGGTAAACTTACCAAGTTTTTCAATGGTAAATATTTAATCTCAAAATATCAATGAGCCGAAAAAAGATTTCGTGATTTTCTGAATGATTGCGGATTACAATCGATTAGAAGTCCATCAAATCTTCTTCTTTATTCAATCCATCATACCATAGTATTTTCGCTTATCCTATCTGTAGCTCGATTAGTTTATGTTCACACAAATGGATTAAAAGATTCTGCATTTTAAATTGAATAACTTTTTTTGCAAATGAAAATTGCAATTCGATTTTGGATTGACCTTTAAGTTTCTGTTGAAAAAACAGATTAATATGTTGCAAATGTTAAACGATATTAAAAATGATTGACTTTGAAAAGTTTAAATTGCATGTAAACTTCGGTAAATTGATGGAAAACGCATAAATGGTGAATTACAATAGTTAACATTCTTTATTCAGAGGTATCAATATAATTCAGAGAATGAATACACTTTTTTCCAAAAGACACATTCAGAGTTGTTGGTGTAACTTGATGACATTTTGTTAATAACGGAATGATTGCCATGAAGATATGAACATAAAGAACATAAATCTTGTCGTTGCATTGAAATCTCATGAGTCTCTGTCCACTTAATGTAACTCTGATATTGATTTAAATCACTTGCAATTAGATTAAGAAGATCACCTAGATCATGTAATGAGGTAAAATCAAGTGCATTAATGAAACAACCTTTAGGTAAGTCCAGTTTACAATAGCAATTATCATCATTAGTATTATTAAATGGATATGAAATTATTGGAATGAGGTTAAAGGAAAGAGCAAAGTAAGTGATTGGTGAAACATGAGTTGGACACAGGTAAGGCTGCCAATCAAATAGAAACAGATAAGGTTCGAAAAGTGTTTCCAGACAAGATTCGAGTGAAACCTTTTCTAAACTCAACTCAGTGACTTTATTTAGTTTCGGACAATAATCACAAAGGCTAACAAGATCAACATCGATTCCGATTCGTTCCATAATTGTCGCCATTCTTACTAACAGTTGATCAACGGTACAATTGGAAGTAACAATGAGAACCAATTTGCGTTTGTTTCGCCAAAGGTTAAAAGCACTTGAACCATTAACGTTTTCCGATGAAAGTGACTTTGAACTCTGTAATGGAACGCCATCTGTCAACGATTTTTCAATTAAAAGTGGACGATAAGTGATGTTGGACAGGTGAGAATAGGTTAAAGTTATATTATAATTGAGTTTGGGTTTGAGTTGAGTTGGAGTTAATTGGTAAAATATGGTAATTAAAGTTGTTTCAGTTGAAGATGATAATGATTTCAATTTGTTTGGACTTGGATGGTTGGGATCAGTGAAAATCAGAGCATCACTGATATTAATTAGTGTAACATCATTTGTTATCAGGCAACGTTTTTCATCTGTACAATGGGAGAATGGAAATTCATTTGATAATGATAAATGGTTGACATTATAAGGATCATTATTTTCATAAAAGATCACTTTGTATTCATCGACTGTTTTAAGATTCATAATTTTCATTTGTTCGGGCGAATACATTTCTTTACTAAAATCATCATTTCCAATTGATTTGCTTTCTTCTGCTTTATTCTCGTCTTTAAATTCATCATTAAAAATGTTGACCGGAAATCCAGAGTTTAATTGCTCATTTTCCTTCGATTGCTGGTCATTCTGATAATCATTTTGATCCTTTTCGTTTGGTGAATTGTCGAATGGATCGTATTCATCAGCATGCTCAGATCTCATTTGATGGTCTGAAAGAGAAAAGTTGAAACTTCGTTAACTATGTCCTTTATATGGTATATAAAGAGTGCCAATAAATGTCAAGATGTTTGAACATCTTTTTGATAGTCGAATATTTAGCTTCAAATTTTTGAGTGAAAATATTGACAGAACAGAAATTCGAGAATATCTATTAATATTAACGAACCGATTCAACTCCTGACTGCTAATGGAGGTCTCTGAAAGTTTATTTTACTTCTGACATCGAACTAACAATATGAAGGATTTTTTGCTTTTCATCGATTTGAGTTTGGATCTATTTTGATCGAACTTGGAATGAATTTCATTTCTAGACTTTAGCAATAATTTCCGTGAAACATCGAACATTTTATATAATCTCGAGTTTTTCAAAAGGAATTTACATGAATTTGTTACTATTAATACCTTGGAAATTTTGTGATCTCTTTTTAACTCAACGTTATGTTTCTTTGAAGTCAAAACAATTTTCTCAATCGAATTTCATGGGACCATTGAAACAATTTAGAGTCTAAAAATAGACTAACTTAATTTCATTATTCCAAGATTGATTTTTATCGAGACTTTACTTGTACCAAACATTGAGAAAACTCGAATAGATATAAGAAAAAAAGTGATTACCATAAATTGGATTAAACCGTGAATTGAAGTCTCTTGATCCAAATGAACCTGATCCAATCCCACTCGATAAATAGTTGGGTGGTAAACCAAGACCTGAAAGGTCACCAACAACATTTGATTCTCGCCGAAATTTGGTTTGAGAGTAAAACATGACTGCAATCGAAGGAATCATTAAAAGTAAAACAATGAGTTTAACTTTTTGATGAGGTTCAGTTGAGTCGACTTCATCTTCTCCTGTAACTGCATCAACACCTTCAACATCAGACACATATCCATGAACCAAATGGTACTTTGGATTGGATGACTTTCCCATTTTCCTACTATTCCTTGGTTCACTTTGACCAATTTTAACACCAGAAGATAAGCAACTTTTCCTCGGCCTTTTCCTGTCAGGAGTCACTTCAACCTGATATGTAACCCATTGCCTCGACCTTAACCGGCGTCTAAGTATAGTTGATGAAGCCTTGGGTCGATACCAAGAAGGTAAACTTAGACCTACATAGGGTCGACTCACTGCACCAGGATAGAGACAGTGTTTACCCTCATTCAAGATAACTTGTTGGTTCACTTTAAACTGACCAGTTGATTTATCACTCAAATTTGATCGATCCACACTCGAAGCATTTCTAGACGAAGATTTTGAAGTTGCAAATGAAGTAAATATCTTTTGCATTTGTCATCCACATTTACAACCGACGATAAACACTCAACAATTATTCATTTTACGTAAAACCCGAAATTTGGAATAAAGAAAGTAAAATAATGGAAACGTTTTGAAACTCGACTTAACTGGAAACTTGAGCTTAACTAGCAATTTGTTTCTCGAGTAAGGTTAATATGTATTAATAAACATAACAAGTAGGAGTTGTTGTTATAACAGTACAAAAGCCGGGTGAAAAGAAGAAGATTAGAAAGAGAAAGAAAGGAAAGAGAGAAAAGATGAAAAGGAAGATATGATCGATCGAGAGTAAAATGAAAATAAATGTTATTAATTCGAGAGAAAATATTGGTCAGCATTGCTCTGGGCAACAGTTTTTTTTATTACTTCTCATTGACTGAGTAATTTATTGGATAACAATCAATAAACTGGACACAATGAGATTGTCTTTTGCCTTTACAATAATTATAACTTTACGCATTTATTATATACATTTAACTCCCAGTTTTTACTCCCAGATCCGCTTTAACCGAATCATTTCAACACTAAATTATTTTCGTTTTTTCCCATTTCCTTTTTAATATTTCATTCTTTACTCCGGACTTGATTAATAACAAATCAACATTTCCAGCAGCATTTCAACTAATTGACATTTCCATTACAATTATCGATTCAACCGTCAATCATCGATATTTTGATCAATCACCTTTTACTTTTAAGTCAACCTTCATTAAATTCATCCTTTATGCTTCAACATCTGATTGTTCATTTCTTTTCGCTCCTCAGGTGAACAAACAAGTTCCAGTTTTATCGAATTATTATCGAAGAATCAAGTTTTCATGGAAAAATATTGCAATTAAAAAATCAAAATTCGAACAAGCAAATGAAATTCTGCAATAAACTTCTAGAAATTTTGAGCATTCATTTGATTCCTTTCCAGATTCACGATACAATTGAAATTTCCGAAATTTCCATCAAATAATGGATATTTGGAAATTTTGGACATTTACGATAAGTTCAACAATTTTCGAAAAAAAGTTTGATTCGAAATGGACTCTTGATTCTTGAGCGTTCAATCCCTCTAAAGTTCCTAAAATCTGCTCAATCGAAGTTTCTCTTTAAGCTTAGAGCTTTTGCTTGATAGATTCTTCACTAAGAATTACAAGAAACTTGTAGAATCAAGAATATGGAAAAATATGGTAAAGAATTTTCTAAATCGCATTTTAGGGATCACATGAAATATATTCGAATGTGGCTTGTTTGATCTTGAGCCATGACACATATTAAAAGCTGTAATTCTTAGCTATTTATTGTGAGTAAATTGATAGGAAGTTTATGTCCTCGTTTGTTCCAAAAATAAATTTCTTTTTAAAGTTTTCTAATAATTTTCATGATAATTGGTATTTTTGGATTTTTGTTGGACAATCAATTTGCGATTTGAAGTGAAACTTTTCAAATGAACTTTCCAACACAAATGTTAGACAATGTTGACAAAGTAGTGGATTAAAGATGAGACAGAAGTGTTTTTTGTCAAAGTGTTTGAAGAAAGATTATTCATGTTCGTTTACTCATCATTTGGTGTTAGACCAAAAACTATTAACCTTTAACTGAAGTGTTGTTTTTCATGGCATGTCTTGGAGTTAAAAATATCCCAATATGAAGGAGAATAAATTTTGAGAACTTTTCTTTTCTCTTTTTCAGACAAATGCTGATTATAGACCAACATGTTGCACATTTAATTCCATTGGAAAATCATTTGTGACTTGTTACTCAATCAAAATGATGTTTTCCTTTTAAAAGTAAAATAACTTTTGAGCGACATTTATGAGTTGTAAAGGTTAATATTATCATGAAAAGGTATTAGGAATAAGGAATGAAGGGAAAGGAAAAAGAAATGAACAAAATTTGTTAGCTTAAACCATCAATGTAAAGCAAGATTTTCAAATGTTTTCAGATCATGTTGCAATGTTAACCTGATCGGAAAGGAATAGAAGAAAAATTGTCTTCTATTGAGTTTCATGAACAAATACTGAATGAGAATTGGTTTGCAGCTGCAGTAATTTGCATTCCTAAATTAAGTTATTATTCATCAATTCTTGCAATCTTTTCCTCTTTACCATAAATCAAAATTAACTTTCAATCCTCGAATCATTCAAAATGTCACTTCACCTCAACTTCATCATTTCCAGTCTAACGATGTTGAACGATATTCCACTAAACTGAATATTCCAATGATAGTTGACTTTGTAAAACATGAAACGAAATATTTCAAAAGATTCTTCACCTTCTTCTTCGACTTTTTGTTTTCCATGAAAGCTTTATTCCAATTCAATGCAGAAAAGAGAAACTTGCGAAAATAGAAAAAAGTTGTTGACCTGTTACATTTGCTGACAATTGAATTGCATTTGCAAAGAAATTTTCAGATTTTCGTTTTTCTTCTTTAAACGATCTTATCAAATTTGCTTTTTATGCTAATGGTTCACCTTGGAGTTCATCATTTCAATATAATTTCACTTTTCCCTTTTACAATGAAACTGTATCTAAATGATGTCAACTCGATGAAGCTAACAAAAGAGAAGTTGACTTCGATTTTCAAAAATTTCCTCAAATGAATCAAGTTCTAAATTCATCTAAATATAGAATGGAAATTGAATCGTAAATATTGAGTTTTGAAGGTTTCCAGTTGACCTTAGCTGTGAACTTTACCAATTTGAATAATCACTTTAATGAATTGGATATTTTTAGCCAAGTGTCGACTTTCATTGTTGCTTTAAATCGAACCTCGAACTATTTCCTTTTTTTCAATCAAAAAAGTGTTTTCCAAAAGTGTTACATTAATGATGTTGTTGTTCATCTGTTATTTGTTTAATTGTCTAATCACAAACAAGTTACTATAATTAGATCTGTTGCATCATGAACGATTATGTGATGGAATTGGAATAAATGATTCCCATGTTTTCCATACAATGTTTCTCATTGGAACAACCATTAACATTGTTAATCGCATTAGATAAACTGAGGATAAAATCAACTTGCTCTAATGAGTTTCCTGATCATTTCCAGTGAATTCAATTCAACATGTTCTAGTTAATCATAAACTTTGACTATAACAACAAATCTCAATTACATACAGATGATAATGAACAACAGAATTGATCGTTTGATGAGTTGTAAAAGGACAGAAATTAACTGAATCAATGAAAGTGCTTTGAACTTGATTACAGTTGTAAAGAGAAGCAATTTGAAATTGAAATATCATCATTTGTTTGGAATTACAATTTTCTTTCTATTCACAGGTCTTTTCAACGGTAACATCCACAGATGACTGGTTATATATAGCACCAAATAAAAAATCTATCAGCTCAAGGAAGCACAATCAAAGGTAATCATTGATTCAACTTGGAATTTGTTCATTTTCCTTTTTCATCGCCTTTCATTTTACAGATTAGCAATGGAACCTTTTAAATTTCAAACCAATCTAATTAAAAGAATCCAACGTCGACCAATCGACACTAGACCTCCTTTTTTTGGTTTATTTGCAGAGTGCTGTCCTAGTGTAACGGAAATTATCCAGCCGAAAGGTAAATTCAAAAATCCATTTTTATATTCTTTGGAATATTTGGTTTTTCGTTTTAGTTTTATTCAATTTTTTGCTTTATCGAAATTTCTTCCAGGTGGAGTTTCTAGGAACGGGCGAATATTGGAATTGTACGGAACAAATACTTCGCGACAAAGTTTTTACCAAACATCATGTAAAGAAGGTATTAAGGGTAAAAATTGTCGCTTTATAGCTCCTAATGTTAAAGGTTTATCCCGTTGTGTGCAAAAGTACAGTTATACATATGCAGTTGTCAGAGAGTATGGCGCACCTCAGGTAAGATCAAGTTCATTAAACTAATAGACCTCGATGTTTAAATTAAGAATCTGTGGTTTTCGATTTCAAGCAAGATCAATTTTTCCAATCAATTTTCAGCGAGAAAAAGCGATCAGATCTATCTTGAAATCGAAACATGGCTAGTTTAAATAGCTTCATTGTTAGACTTTCATAAAATAAACTAAATCCAAATAAACTTTAATATTTTCACGTTAAGTCAATAAGATTGCTGATAAAAATTCATAATGAGTGCTAAATCAGCCATCAGAATCTATCAGATCAGTTTCGTGTCTAATTCAATAAGTTATTATAACTAATTTGCAGCTAAGATTGACTTGATATTGCAATCGTAAGAACAAATCGTTTTTCATGCTTTCGCAAATTTTAAAACCATTTTTATCATTAGATCTGCTTAATGAGAATCAATTTATTGAGTTACACAGACTGTAATTGTGCAGATTCGTTTCTTTTGTAATTTAGACTCGAAATTGGCTCGAATCACAAAGCTGATCATTATTATATTTATATCATGAAATATCGAATAATGATTACTCTATAATCACGTATATTTGGTTATTGGATTAGTTGATAATCTTTTCTGTTTCATTCTTTTCCAGTCCATTCCATGGAGACTGGATTATGTTCGAGTTCGAAGTGGTTGTTCCTGTGAAGTACGAAGACCTCGATAACATGGAATGCAGACGTTTGTTGATTCACCGTCGACGCACCAAACCAAACTGAAGACAATAATTAAAATCGATAACAATAATCATTATTAAATGTAATAAAATAATATAAATAATTGTAACGATGATGATGATGGTATAAATGAAGGAATGTAAAGTCTTTTTGATTGATATTTTTTCTCCATTCCTTTAAACTAACCTCAATTGACTCGAAAAGTTAGCATTTTTCCTTTATTTCGCTTCACCGACTCGAACACTTGTCCAACAGCAACTTGGAATAAGATGAAAAGATGAACAGAAATTGAATTTATCGTGATAAGAATGCTGATAATGAAATAATAAAGATTATTGGCTAATTAACTGCAATCATCTTTCATCGATTAACTGAGTTTTCTGTTGATTTGATTGTTGCAATTGATCATTATTCTGTATATCATCATGCATTATCACTATGATTTTCCCATTAAAATCATCTTTTCTAATTGAAAGCAACATTTCTCTTTTTCCAATTGGAACCAAAAAGATTCAAGTGTTGATTTAAACCAGCGAATTAACCTTGAAAAGTTAAACATTCAATTTGTTTCATTAATAGTCAATTGTTCATTTAAAAAAGGCTTTTGTTTCAATTTTTAATTCACAAAGTTTCCATCGTTTGCTCTTCAACTCAAACAATAGACTTTGTGTGAGTTTTAAAGGTTTTCAATGTTCATCAAGAGGCGTTCATCACAATGGATTTATGTGAATGTGATAACAAGTATCAAGATGAATTGGTTAATCAGTTTCACGTCCTGTTCATATCAGATGAATGCTAATCAGCAAGTGTATATCAGGTAAATCTGCTTTACAAACAAGTTTCATGCAACTTTCATGAAATCACTTTTCTCGATTTTTCAACAAAAAAAACAAAACCTGAACCATTTATTCGCCCAATTATTCTTGTGCTTTTGTTCTGGTTTTTTCAATGAAATCCAATTCAGAGTCATGAGGAATGACCGTTAAAGCCGATCAATCGTTGAGGCGAAAGGTTGAGTAATGAATAATTAAATGTTTGGAAATTGATTTGTAAGGGAAATGGGAGAAGCAATTGAATGTTAATCTTACAAAAGGTTGAATCAATCAGCAAAATTGATGTTCCTGAGTTAAGGTCAAAAAGTTGACCGTAAACTTTGTTGTTCAATAGATGAAGTTGATACCGGAAATGATGGCAATCGGGTTTGGTCAGTAATCAATAACCAAACCTAAAATGAAGAAAATTGAAAAAGAATTGAAAAAAAGAATTGAAAAAGGTTCGAAAGCAACTTGTGATTTGAATTATCAACACAGGTGAATGTTTGATTAGTAAAAAAGATTTTCTTGAAATCAAGTTTTCTTCAATGTTTTACTCTGAAAACAGGGAAAGACAAGGATAACCAGTTGTTGGCCTGGATTTTTCATTAACTTGTATTACCCTGACAATGTATTTATTTGGTTATTACGGATAGTATTGGATTGACCTTGTTTCGAAAACTTTTTTTTCTCTTTATTCTTCAAAAATCTTTTTATAATCATTATTATATTTACCATGAAATGTTGAAATGGATTAGCTAATAGTAAAGTTGAATTGAAAATGAAAGTTAATAATTACTCGTCAAACTGGTTTCTCTTCAAATCTTTCAATTTTCAGCTTTTCCATTGTTGCTCATTTCTACTTGTTTTTATACAGATAGATGGAGCCTGTTTCAATCTTTTCTGGTTAACCGTTTTTCAGCTTTGTTATGGTTTGAACCGGACTGTTGGTTAGTTGTTAATTTGATTTGGTTAACTTTCGTTTTTTTTGCCACTTCATTCCAACGTTATAATCAACGTTTTTTTGTTTTCTCTTTTAACCATCTTTAATTTGTTAACACTAATCAATTGACTCTGTTTGTGCTTTTAATTGGAAACGTTTTTTCTCTCAGCTTTTTTGGCCTTTTCTATTAAATCGAGAATCTGGTTGCTTTTTGGTTTAACAGACAATTTTACTTTTTACCGCATTTTTCCTTCAACCAGACTTTTGTGCCACACTGAGTCTTTCATCGAGTCTTATTTATTTTGATAAGTGCCTGGTTTATGTGATTAACCCATTTGGTTAACCTGGTGAGTCAATGTGTTTAGGTGAAACCAACCAATGGTTAACTTGTGAAATTTAATCTTCAAGTCAAAGAGTAAGAAGAGGGTTCACTTGTATGGGGAAATTGGCATCACAAAAAAGTTAAAAAAGTCACCACAAGATGCCTCTGGCACAAAGATTAACATATAAAATATATGTTGAGATGAATTTTAGTTCTGGCACATCACCGCTGCATGGCTCTGTTCGCTATATTATTACATTGAAAAACATTTGATTTCTTCTTTCAGCGCCATCTTGTGGTGACTTTTTCAACTATTTATTGGCAAAAGTGATTTTACATTAAATGAGCTCTCTTGTTATACTCTTTGCTTCAAGTTTGCTTTTTTTTCTGGTTAAAATTTTCGGCTTCACTTTTGTTAGTAATTCTGGTCAACATTGGATTAAAGCTCTAGGAATAAAGTGTTTAATTTGTGATTTTCATTGTTTTTTAATGATCACCTCAACTCTAAAATGGGATCAACTGTTAACCATATTGTTCATCAACCTAATCAACAATCACAATCATCTTCCACAACAACATCTTCAACATCATTATCTACAGTGACAACCGTTAATGATAATCAAAATGAAGTGAATCGCTCAAATGAGCAACAACCACAATTGATGAGTAACCATGTTAATCATGTTGAATGTAATAATAATAATGGGATCAACCCTGGGTTTATTAGTGAAAGTAACATGACAACAAATGTAACAACACCGCCAATGAGCCATAATGATCAACCTCAAGGAACCATTTTAAGGCAACCCTTGATCGGGTCCAACACAAGGCGAACCCTCAAAGGATTATGGCCAAACGGATTATCACCTTTTTTTGCATCGCTTTTGTGTTGTGCTAATTTTTATACAATTTGTCGTTTCTCAATATTGACTTATTTCCTTAAAGGTAACCAAACGAAACTTAACCTCACCAATCAAATAATAGCTAATTTAAAGCAGTTGCAGTTAAATTAGCCATTTGAAAGTAACTTACAGAATAATCATTATCGCTCAACTTTTCACTCTTTTCAATCAAAACCCAAAATACAACTTATTAACTATTGACGACCTTGATTAATCTTTTTTTTGTCTTTTCTCCCTTTATTACTGACTAATCATCGTAAAATGATCGTGCTTACTTGGTAGGTTAATTGTTGCCCAAAAGTCGAGTCTTTTTCCCATTCATTGAAACAATGATCAACATTTGAATGTAATGATAATTACCAATTTCATTCATCAATCAAAATTGTTTCAGTTGATTGTTAAACAGCACAACTCAGCGTTTAAACATTGATATGAAAAGTGAAATTGATCTGAATGATAATGGGAAAAATGAATAGTCTGACCGGAAATGTTGCACCATTTCAACATATCAACGCCTTTCAAACATTTTGTTATACTTTTGCTGTTGCTGAAAGGTCACCTAAACTGTACTCATGGGTGTGATTGCAGATAACTTTGATAAGAAAGTGGTAAAGAGATGAACAATTATCACTCTTGACTAATCTGAAAACAATAAACGCTTTTTCAATGAAAAGATAAGATGAAAGGAAAAGGTAAACAGATTTAGTGACAATCTTGAAGTTAATCAAATTTTGAAACAAAACCAGGTTTACCAGTTTAATGGTTGAAAAAAGGTTTTCCGGTTAAGATGAATATGAAGTAATGAAATGGATGAAACTAATTGATTGACTGATTGGAAGCAACATTGGATGTTAGCCAACATTGAATGGAAAACAAAAGCTCATTGTTACACCTTTTTCCACCTGAAAATAGTCTAAATGAAGAGAGAGAGAAAAGATGATTTCTGATCAAACCGATGATGGAATTGATCAAGTCATGATGGGAAAATGTGTCACCACAGTTGAGACCAATTTGCCTTCAATTATGATAAACACGAGAAAATAAATTTTCATTTTCTTTCATTTTCTGAGAAATTTTCAATTTTTCAGTTTCGTCTAAAAACAATTATCTCTTCATCTCTACAAATCAATTGAACTAATTGCTCTTGGTACTTTTCCAATCAGTATTTCAACTGATTTCGCATTTTCCTTTTTCATCATTTTCTCTTTTTTAAAATTCTTCATTCCTTTAGATCAAGGTTATCATGATAAAAGCATTTCTAATTATTACATTAAACTTTCCTTCCTTTTACCTTCTTTGATCATCTGCAGGAATTGATCATCTCTAAATCGATACTTTGTCATGATGTAACAATCAATTGCTTGAAGCATTTTCAGATTATTCAACAATTTTCATTTTCAATATTTTCTACTCAGGATTGAAGGAAAGTTAACTATTTTTCATCAATTGAACCTTTTCTTTTCTAGTCAATGAATTTCTACCAACTTTTCCAATTATTGTTACCTTATTACCTTTTCACAATTATTTGGGTTATTTTCAAGCTTATTTACTTTCGCTTTATTTTGTCACTCAAACTTCCTCAATTATATTGAAACTTGTTTACTTTTCATGAGAGACTTTTGTTTTCCATTTAGTTGTCTATCAATTAGATTTAAATCAATTATCATTTATTCAAACTTGATTTCCAATTATTCATTGTCTTTTCATGTTTCATGGTTGATATAATCTTGGATACAATATTGGATGATTTTATTGGCACATTTGTATTGTTCAACTTTAAATGTTAAATGACCATTTCAAGTGACCTGTTTAGTTGCCCTTTTATCATGATTAACATTTCTCTAATTTTCCAGTTCTTTTGCTTTCATTGGTCAGGTTAAGTTGTGTGAAAGTTTGTCAAAGTTTCAAGTGAAAGTAACTCAACTGGACATGAAACAGTTTGACTGTAATTCACTGTGTTTACTCATGAATTTCCTCATGTGCAACATGAACTCAAAGCGTTTACGTTTCAGTAAAAATCAGAAGCAAAGATAACATTATAATTTGTTATGAATTGAGTGATAAAAGTGGTTTCGATATTCGACTTTCATGAGACGAGTTGCTCGAAATATGATTAACCTTTAAAAGCGCTTCATGACGTTAACCACACGAACTCAATTTGTAACAATAATTCAACTTTGAATATGAAATTGAATTGACTTTGACTTCAATTTTTGATTTTTAGATCCTTCAAGAGCACAAACAAATTCAGAATCAATATTCATTTCCAAAAAGAGAAAAAAGATTTTGAAAAGTTTGAAACAATTCATGATTTGATCATTCAGATAATCTTTTCATAAGTCAATCTCGGATTAGCTTGAAAATATTATTAAAATAACATCCAATTTTGGTGCAACAATTAACTTTTCGTTTTGAAAAATGACGACAAAATCGAATCATGATTTATTGAAGTTGATAATGATTATCAGTAAATCGATTTCCTTGATTTGTTAACAACAATTACCTAACATTTTCTTCTCGTTTCAGGTCCATTTTTAATTGAATTTACCTTCATTAGTATTATTTTTGGTCTTCCTTTTTTACTCTTTCTTATGGTCCTTGGTCAATATCTTGGCTCGGGTTACCTTGATATGTGGTTTATATCACCAATCTTTAAAGGTAAATCATTTGCTAATTAACTTTTCCATGTTAAGGACAATTGCTTTAACCTGCTTAAATGTTCATTTTTTTGTTCTCTCATTTAATCGATTATTTGAAAATTGACTTTCGTTTCAGGAATTGGTGTAGCCTTTCTGTTTTGTTATACAATCATTTCAATTTACAGTGTTATTCCAATTTCATGGTTACTCGTTTACCTGAGAGATTCATTCCTAACAACCAGAGATTCGGCATATAAATGGACTTATTGCAACAGAAGGTTCAACGGTGAGAGTAAGTATCAAGTCGAAATGTAAAGTCACCAAATGCTCCATTTTATCGTTTTGTTGGTTTACCCAACAGTGAACATCGTTACACTGAATGTTAACCATTTGTTTAATTTGCTGTAAACTAACGATTCGGTTAAAACCATAAAAATCCTGTTTAGGTCAGGTAAAAGAGAGAAAAAAGATTTAAGATTGAAACCAACCTTGGCGAAACTTTTTTACCTGACAAATAGAGACAATGAAAAGAGACGAAAAAAGTGGGTAAAAGTGAACAACAGAAATTGTTGTTGAGCCAATAAAAAACGAGTTTGATTGTTATTCAATTTGAACACGTTTTGTTTAGACGCTTCTTTAATCTTCTTAAATCAACTGGACCATTGATTTGGACACGCAAAAGATTCTCAACATTTTAGGGGAAAAAAGTTCTCTTATTCAAAGTAACCTTTTTACCTGTCAGAAGCGGTAAAATTGGAATAATTGAATAATCAAAAGAAACTTCTAAATCAGAGCATTTCAATTGTGAGAGTCTCTTGAGATTGACCATTCATGGAAGATTGGAAAATGATTGGGAAAAGAATTTTTGAAAATTTAATTTCGATGAAAATGAAAACTCTAAATATTGATTGAACCATTTGTTGGAAATTTCAATTGTTTTAATTTTTTCTTTTCCAACTCAGGGTGCTTTAAAGCATGGAATAGTTCAACTTATGCAAACGACTATCTTGGCTGGTCAGTATCTGGCTATTATCACAACACTGTTTTAGGTCAACAAGATAATGGTCGTTTCTCTGCCTACGCCAAGCTCAATATTATTCTGAATCTCGCCTTGATTTGGATTCTGATATTTGTTCTGCTCTTCCGTGGTATTCATCATTCATCGAGAATGATCATCTTCTTTGGAACTTTTCCTTTCATCATGTTTACCTTTACTATTATACGATTTGTTGAAGAGTTTGGGGCTGGAATTAGTTCGCTTTTTGTTCTAACCGACAGTTCTAAAGCTTTTCTAGGAGATTCAACTTCATGGTATCTTGCTGCGAGAGAATCGTTCATTGTCTGGATTCTCTTTGGTTCCATAATCCAAACAATTTATGCTTCATCTCGACCCGGTGTTTCCCTCATTAAACACTGTTCCGTCCTTTTCCTTGTAACCATTACACTTCTGGTTTCTTCAAGTTTCTTCCTCGCTTCTTGTATGCACATAATTACTTCATCAAAACTGGAATATACTTTTTCGTCTTTCGGTAAGTTTCCATTCTTTATTCAGCTTCAATTGTATTCAATTGTTTCAATTACCTTTCAATTAACAAACGAGTTCAACTTGTCGGTTCACTCGAAATGAAAGTAATTTTATTAATCGTAAAACTCATGAAACATGAAATTGAATTGTTCAATGATTGTCTAATTGCTAAACCTAAACACTTATTTGCTATGATAGAGTAATGGAAGAATATTCAAAATCTGAACTTAGCAAAAAGCGCCAAAAGATTTCATCTTTAAGTAAATCTCGTTTTTTGTCATTTGACATTATTAAAGATTATATAAAACCAATGAACATTTTTGATCAAAGAAATTGATCGTTTTTGATCACTGAGCATGAAATAGATACCTATTAACGTTTGAATCTTTTATACTTTGAAGATTATCGTTTGAGTCACACAACAGGATCGACTCTAACGAACAATTCGGAATAAAATCGTTGTAACAAATTTATTACAATTTTTATTAAATTTTTCGTATCTTTTGTTATGTTTTGAATATTTATAATTTCTTGTGTGTAAATTGTTTTATGAATTATTCCTTAGGATGTTTCATGAAGTATGATTTCTCAGCTATCTTGTATAGCATATTTGAATATGAAGTTCCAGTTTTCGAAACCAATGACTTGAAATGTCCAGTTTCTTGTTTCAAGAGTAGATAAGGTTCTCCATATTCAAGCACTTGTCCAGCATCAATCAAGAGAATCTTATCCATATCAATAATCGTATTGAGTCTATGAGCAACTGTAAGAACAGTACAATCCTTGAACTCTGCTCTGATTGTTTCTTGAATTAAAGTGTCTGTTTGATGATCCATATTGGATGTTGCTTCATCAAGAATCATAATTTTATTTCGTTGAAGTAAAGCTCGAATTAAACAGAGCAATTGTCGTTGACCTAAACTTAAATTGGATCCTCCTTGAGTAACAATAGCATCCAGTCCACCAGGCATGCACTCGATGGTTCGAGCCAAGTTTACGGTCTTTAGGGTCGACCAGATGAAGTCATCTGAATATTCGGTTAAAGGATCGAGATTGGATCGAATTGTTCCAGTGAAGAGAATTGGATCTTGAGGAATAATCGATATCTTGTTTCGTAAATCATGAAGTCCAAGTTGTTTGATATCGATTCCATCGATAATGACACTTCCATCGAACTCTGTTAATCTGAATAATACTGATATCAACGAACTTTTACCAGCTCCAGTTCGACCAACAATTCCAATCTTCTCACCACTGGAAACAGTAAAGTTCAAGTTCTTGAGAACAGGTTTAATGGAACCAGGATAAGTTAGATAAACATTTTTGAATTCCATGTCAGCTAAATTAGGCCAAGTCTTTGGTAATAAGCCAGCTTTTATCGTATCCCATGAAGGTTCCAATGGAAGTCTTCCGTATTCCAAAACTCTTTCCACAGAAATCATGTTTGTCTCAAATTCGGCTGTTAGTCGTATCCCATACTGCAGGGATCCGAAAACTGAAAGAAGTGTCGATATAACAAGACCAACTTCTCCACCCGGAAATTTTTCAGGAAATGAAAGAACTGATATCAACATCGTTGCTAATAAGGTTATCATCGATAAATCAAGTGTCATTCCAATCAAACGACTAACACCGAAGTACATGAATTTGCATGAATTGTTGTCATCTATTAGACGGTATAGCTGCTTAATGAATTTAGCTTCATATTGAAAGGCTCTTATTGTAGTCAATCCTTCATAAGTGGTTGCGATTTGTGTATAAATTGGAGATCTTGCTGTCGAAAGAAAACAAATTTCGATCAAATAATCTTTTCCATAGCATTTGAACATTGCCGAGTTATCTTACTTTGAGCTTCAAGTCTAACAATGAATCGAGCTGTTTGTAGGTAGACTCGTCTAACGAACCACATTAGACATACAACTAATACAGCTACAATGATGATGATTGGAAGAACAATTCCAGTGATTATAATTACTCCAACAATTTGTAGAAGATTCTGCAAGAAAAATTTATATAATAATTATTATGTTCAGATAAAAGGTTGAAATCGCAGAAATTATCCAAAAAGATGAATTGATAACTCCTAAAGTTTATACTACTTGATATGAATGTAACTTACCAAGTTCATGAAAACTAGATTGTTGGCTATTGTGACGTCAATAATTCCCATATCACGAGTGAATCGATTCAATATACGACCTGAAAAGTTTGAACAGTCGAATTAGTGCTTCGAGTTAAGTTCAAGAAAAAATAGTCACTCACCAACAGGATTGGTTTCGAAAAAGGCTAAAGGAGTTTTCAGTAGTCTAGCAAATATGCGGTTGTGTAAAGTTTCTGATGATTTTAAACAGATTCGGTAGTTCATTCCTAGTCTTATGAACACTGACGCTAACAAACTAACCATTAGTCCAAGATAAATATAAGCATTTCTCGTAATGAATGGTCTTGAATAAGTTGCAAAATCACTGTTTGCTGTTGTTTCATTATAACTTTGTGATAACTCAAGTGAATCATCGGACCACTTCGATATCCACCAATCAGTGAAGTTAATTATTCCTTGTGAGAGGAAAGTCATTATTATGAAGATTGTTATGAATATTAAGTTTCCACCAGCTCTGAAGTAATCCAAATAGACTCGACTTCCAAGTGAACCAAGAGTTACTTTTTCTTCGCGAGATTCCAATTGTTCTTCGATTATTTTTGCTACTTCGACTTCATTTGTAACTTTGAGTGGGTTGAGGATCTTTGGTTTCTGTTTAGTTGCTTCATCAGAATACAATTCGTCTATTGACAACATTTCTTCTTGTTTTTGATTTTCTGTTTCACTATCATTCGATTCTTTTAAAAACTTTATAAAATCAATTCCAACATTATTTAGTTGTTCGAAGGTTCCAAAAGCCACTGATTCACCTTCATTCATGATTAGTATTTTATCTGCTCGACGAATGAATTGGAGTTGATGTGTAATTAAGACTCGAGTCTTTCCTTTCAAATAACCATTAATGCATCTGCAATCAGATCGAAATCATTATTTTAGTATTTTTGTGTTTAAAGTTGAAAGATATTTACTTGTCAAATAAGTGTTCAGCAACTCCAGGATCAACAGCACTTAAAGGATCATCAAATATATAAACATCAGCATCTTCATAAACGGCTCTAAACAGAAACAAACAATTAATAAGTGAATAGATGAAGCATTGAAATAAATTTACCTTGCAAGAGTAACTCTAGCCTTTTGTCCACCACTAAGAGTATAACCTTTTTCACCAACCAATGTGTTCTCACCATAAGGAAATGATTCAATATCTTTTTTCAGGGAACAACTTTCAATTACTTTAGAATATTTTGATTGAGAATATTCTCTTCCAAAGAGAATATTTTGTCTTATTGTTCCAGCAAATGTCCAAGACTCTTGTGGTGAATATGCTTTTCTTCCGACGACTTTACACGAACCAGAAACTACAGCAATCTCCTCGAGCAAAGACATAACTAAACAAGTCTGTTGAATGAAGTTAGAATGTTAATTTGCAATTAAACATTCTTTTAGTCCTCAACTTTAACAACGAAATCAGCTTTTCACAATAAATAAGTCTAAGTTTATCCTTACTTTTCCTGAACCAACCGTCCCAATAATGACCAGTAACTCTCCAGGTTCTAGTTTGAATGAAAGGTTTTTCAAGTTCACTATTTCTGAATTCTAATTAATGAATAGAAAATGAAATTAGTTTTAAATATTAACATTAAAAGTTGTCTCGACGTTAAAAGCTGGAATACAAACCTTGTCCCACTTAGCACTTAATTTATCAACGTATATTGAGCCTTTATTCAAACTTTCATTTTCACTTCTGGTTAATGATTGTGTTTTACGAGTTTCAAGCAGTAATAGTTCCTGTAAATCATGTGTTTGATTACGTTCGAAGAACGCAGAATTGGTTAAGTCACTAGTAAAAGAATTGTTCAAGTCCATCCTGTACCTGAGTTCTTCTCACTGAGACCAGAGTTTCGAAGAGTAATCCTGTTGCATTTCCAATGTGATAAGTAACAGGAAGTCTTAAGGCATTGCATAAAGATAGTGTGATGAATGCCAATTCGGGATCCAAGGGTCGACCCAGAAGAACATGGAACAGCAAACAAGCGAAAACCATGATCCGAGGTGCTGATGCATGAACAGAAATGTTCAGCAATTTAAGGAATGCTGCGTTTCGAATTTTACTCATTTCTGTTCTATTATAAAGCAAAAATGAAAGTCAATAAGATGCGTTTGAATCAATGATTATATCAAATTACAGTAAAATTACACTTAACCGATATTTTTGGAGATACTCCATCTATTGGAATAATTAATACTTTTTTCTTTGTTTAATAGTTTTTCTCTTTCTTTTTGTCCTTTTCTGTGAGTCTTTCTGATTGGACAAAATTAAAATTAAAAGTGAGAAAGAGAAAGAAAGAGAATTATAAGAAAAAAGTATTAATTATTCCAATAGATGGAGTATCTCCAAAAATATCGGTTAAGTGTAATTTTACTGTACTTACTTTCGTATCTCTGAAATGATATCAGCAAATGACTTTTCCCATGTGAACATTTTGATTATCCTAATTGCTGAAATCATTTCTTCCATTAATTTGATTCTTTTATCAGTCAACTTTGCTGTTTGAGCTCTGAGTTGAAAAAGTTTATCAAAATAAAATAATTGTTTTCTTCAGATATTTTTGTCATCACAAAAATTACCTAAACTTGTCTGAATATTTTGCTGTGATCGCCTGATAAGGAATGAGAAAAACCAAAACAATGACTAAACCGAGACTCGCGAGTCCCAAAATATTTATCATGTAAATGAGTACAGCTATTCCCATCAATGGACCTAGTACGATGTAAATGATCGAGAACATGAGCTGCGAGTAAAAGATTGAAAAAATGAATCAAATTTCTGTATCAACTGAATGTATTTCTTTACCTCATCGAATCTGGATAAATCATTCGTGACGATATTGAGAATGTACCCAACATCAGTTTTCGTTGTCGCCGCTTTACTCAAAGTCAATATCTGCAAAAGTCAATCAATCAATTCAGTGTTACTTTGGAAGAAGTGATTCTATACCTTTTTGTAAACTACAGCCGTTAACGCAGTTCTTATTCTTAGACCCTGTCTCTGAGTCCGCATAATAATTTGGTGACGAATGAACCCGTATAAGAATAGAGACAATACTAGACCAATCGAACAGTACAAGCACTCATTCCATGTGACATTACTGTAGTTGTTGGTAGAAAAGTAGCGAACTATTGATCCAAGAAGAAAGGTTTGAACCAAATTCAATGTATCCTGCAATCAGATGTAAATAGAAGGTTAGAAAGTTATTTTCATTTTATTTCACATGATGAGTTTCAATTTTGTAAAGTTTGCAAAAAACTCTGTCCTAAATGTGATTGTTCATTGAGAGTCTATGAACTAAAGAAATGCTTGAAAGTAATCAGTATCCGGATCACTTGTAAAAAGTACTTCATTGATATTTATTTACTTTTTTCTTGTTTCTATTAGTTGACTTTTGCTACTTTACTTGGTCTTCCAGTTGCTAGTAGTTAAAGTTTTGATTGGAATTGAGTTAAACTTACATCGATCGACAAGAAAATTCCATAAATAATTGTTTCTATTCCATACGTTTTGATGAGCGCCTTCAACAAACTTGGTTTTCTTTTGTTTAATTTTCCATCTTTTATCTCTCGATCCCAGTTTCTGTTCGTAGTCAAGAAAAAAAACAAAGTTAATGATGAAATCAACATTTAAATCGATTCCAAAAGTTAACCTTTCAAATTGAACTGTAGACTTGTACCCTTCGTCCTCTTCTGGGCATTTGTATAAATCATCTTTGGTCGGTTCACGATTCAACCCTATTCTCAATGTAGTTGCGTTCCACCTGAAAAAGAGTTTGATTTTGATCAGAGTCTGTGCATGAGTTTTGTTAGAGGTTAAGATCAAAATTAGCCAGAGTTTAGTTTAAGCTTAGTTCAAATGAACTTGGCAAGCTTCAAATTATCTGGGTTGTTTTGCTCAGTAAACATTGAAATGGTTTGATTCGGGCAAAACTAATGCTATTGTTCAGCAATTACAATTGATTCGAATCTTATAAACTTTCAGTTTTACCGACAAAACGGTCGAGATTCAAATTACTTACTTCTTTCAGAGCAAAATTGTGAAACAAGTGATACTCACCAGAAGGTTAGCCTAGACAGGAACGAGACCTGCTCATATCGACATGGTTTTGTTATTAGTTGCGGTTGCTCCATTGCTGTGCATGAAAATGTGTTCACAAATGAAGTAAACTATTGTTACAAATGAGTTGAGTCGACATCGGTTATGATGTTATGTATACATTAGAGCACAAGATTCACTTTGAGTGAAAATCAAAAAATATTTCAACAATGATCTTGATCTTTATCCAAATTCCCATCTCAAAGTCATCATCTTTAATCTTGATAAACATTAACCACTTCTGTGTGAATGATTTTACTGGTGAATTGGTAATCAGTCTCAATGTAAATGGTGAAAGCCATTTGAACAAGACTAATTACTGCTAAACAGAACATAATTAGGGCAATTACGATTACAATGAAGATAACTTGATATTGAATTTCGCTGCTTACTTGGTGGTTAATGAATAAAACTCTACTCCATTGGTGGTTTCATAAAACATCAATTTAAATGAATTTATCTTTAAAATCTAAAATCTTTTTATTTCATTATTGCAGTGAATATTGGAAACAAAGCTTTATTACTTGTCTTTACAATCTACAGGTACGCGAGATTTGCCCTTAATTCATTCATTAAACTGTTTGCTTACGTGATTAAATAAATGGTAATCTAATCTTTGTGTCCATTAGGCTTTAACTCTAACTGTAGTCGTAACTGGTAGATGTACAGCAGAGGACAAAAGTATAAAAAAACAAAGATTTTTAAATGGAGTGATAAATGAGTGATACAAGTGTTGAAAGAACCGTAAATAATCTATTTTTATGACCTTTTCATCAAATGTTTGTTACCCAATCGAGTTCTGGCTTTTTTAGACTGAACTTTCTTCGCAACAGGTAAGAGATAGAAAGATTAGATTTGAGATTTGCAACAGGGTTGAGATCTGGGCTAAATGTAGGTCAACTCGATAGACTAACTGAGTTTCTATTGAAAGTCTTTGCCAGTGTCAACACATAAATTCTTGGGTTATCTTACGATTCCATTGTAATTGCATTGAATTTGCATTTTCAAGAACTTTGATTTAATCAGTTGAAAGCAACTCATCATAATTAAAATTTGACAACTGTCAATACTAAATTGAAGCTGAATGCACAACAGAACATAAGAAATCCCATAATTACATTGATGAAAATTGTAAAAAGTTTTATAAAAATTATAAATGAATATTGTGAAAGTTTATTAGTTTGAATGTTTAATGAAATATGATTTTTGAGCAGCTTTGAATAGCATATTTGAATATGAAGATCCAGTTTTTGAAACCAATGACTTGAAATGTCCAGTTTCTTGTTTCAAGAGTAGATAAGGTTCTCCATATTCAAGCACTTGTCCAGCATCAATCAAGAGAATCTTATCCATATCAATAATCGTATTGAGTCTATGAGCAACTGTAAGAACAGTACAATCCTTGAACTCTGCTCTGATTGTTTCTTGAATTAAAGTGTCTGTTTGATGATCCATATTGGATGTTGCTTCATCAAGAATCATAATTTTATTTCGTTGAAGTAAAGCTCGAATTAAACAGAGCAATTGTCGTTGACCTAAACTTAAATTGGATCCTCCTTGAGTAACAATAGCATCCAGTCCACCAGGCATGCACTCGATGGTTCGAGCCAAGTTGACCGTTCTTAAGGTCGACCAGATGAAGTCATCTGAATATTCGGTTAAAGGATCGAGATTGGATCGAATTGTTCCAGTGAAGAGAATTGGATCTTGTGGAATTATCGATATCTTGTTTCGTAAATCATGAAGTCCAAGTTGTTTGATATCTATTCCATCGATGATGACACTTCCATCGAACTCTGTTAATCTAAATAATACTGATATCAATGAACTTTTTCCAGCTCCAGTTCGACCAACAATTCCAATCTTCTCACCACTGGCAACAGTAAAGTTCAAGTTCTTGAGAACAGGTTTAATGGAACCAGGATAAGTTAGATAAACATCTTTAAAACCAATGTCACCCAAATTAGGCCAACTCTTTGGTAATAAACCATCTTTTATCGTATCCCATGAAGGCTCCATCGGGAGTCTATTATATTCCAAAACTCTTTCCACAGAAATCATGTTTGTTTCAAATTCGGCTGTTAGTCGTATCCCATACTGCAGGGATCCGAAAACTGAAAGAAGAGTCGATATAATAAAACCGACCTCACCACCTGGAAATTTGTCAGGAAATACAAGAATTGTTATCAGCATCGCGGCCAGCAATAATTCAATTGATAGATCAAGTATCATTCCAATCAATCGACTAACACCAAAATTTATAAATTTACAGGAATTGTTGTCATCGATGAGATGATATAATTGCTTAATGAATTTCGCTTCATACTGAAAGGCTCTTATTGTCATCAGTCCTTCATAAGTCGTTGCAATTTGTGTATAAATAGGAGATCTTGCTGTTAAAAGAAAACATAATTGAATTAATATTCATATTCTACTAGTATTATAACAAGTATTATAATAATAACAAGTTGTCTTACTCTGAGCTTCAAGTCTAACAATGAAACGAACAGTTTGTAGATAAACTCTTCTTACGAACCACATTAGAACCATGATTGGTATAGCTACAACAATTGTGATTGGAAGAAAAACTCCAGTGATTATGATTACTCCAACAATTTGAATTAGATCCTATAAGAAAATTTAGAGTGGAAAATATTTTAAGAAAACATTACAATGCATGTATCATAATTTGATCTGACTTTACGCCATGAAATATAATCATCTAAGTTTCATATTTTTAAATTGCTGGAAATTAACATTTCACAATACGAACAAGTACAATGGTTTATCTCAACTTACCAAATTCATGAAAACTAAATTGTTGGTTATTGTGTTATCAATGATTCCCATATCACGAGTAAATCGATTCAGGATGCGACCTTCAGTTTGATAGGGATAATAGTTTTGTTTAAGTTTCAGCAATTGTTATTGGCGATTTCGGAAACTTACCAACAGGATTAGTTTCAAAGAATTCCAGTCGCGCTCTTAATAATCGAGCGAATATTCGATTATGTAGAGTTTGGGAGGATTTCAAGCAAAGACGATAGTTCATATCGAGTCTGATGCATATTGACACCAACAGACTAAGCATTAGACCGAGATAAATGTATGCATTTCTCGTAATGAATGGTCTTGAATAAGTTGCAAAATCACTGTTTGCTGTTGTTTCATTATAACTTTGTGATAACTCAAGTGAATCATCGGACCACTTCGATATCCACCAATCAGTGAAGTTAATTATTCCTTGTGAGAGGAAAGTCATTATTATGAAGATTGTTATGAATATTAAGTTTCCACCAGCTCTGAAGTAATCCAAATAGACTCGACTTCCAAGTGAACCAAGAGTTACTTTTTCTTCGCGAGATTCCAATTGTTCTTCGATTATTTTTGCTACTTCGACTTCATTTGTAACTTTCAGTGGATTGAGAATCTTTGGTTTCTGTTTAGTTGTTTCATCAGAATATAGTTCATCGATGGACAACATTTCTTCTGCTTTTTGATTTTCTGTTTCACTATCATTCGATTCTTTCAAAAACTTTATAAAATCAATTCCAACATTATTTAGTTGTTCAAAAGTTCCAAAAGCCACTGATTCACCTTCATTCATTATAAGTATTTTATCTGCTCGACGAATGAATTGGAGTTGATGTGTAATTAAGACACGAGTCTTTCCTTTCAAATAAACATTAATGCATCTGCATTCAGATCGAGATCATCATTTTAGTATTTTTTAAGTTTAAAGTTGAGTAATATTTACTTGTCAAATAAGTGTTCAGCAACTCCAGGATCAACAGCACTCAAAGGATCATCAAATATATAAACATCAGCATCTTCATAAACGGCTCTGAATGGAAATGAAATATTAATAAGTGAATAGATGAAGCATTGAAATAGGTTTACCTTGCAAGAGTAACTCTAGCCTTTTGTCCACCACTAAGAGTATAACCTTTTTCACCAACCAATGTGTTCTCACCATAAGGAAATGACTCAATATCTTTCTTCAGGGAACAACTTTCAATTACTTTAGAATATTTTGATTGAGAATATTCTCTTCCAAAGAGAATATTTTGTCTTATTGTTCCAGCAAATGTCCAAGACTCTTGAGGCGAATACGCTTTTCTACCGACGACTTTACATGAACCAGAAATGACAGCAATCTCCTCGAGAAGAGACATAACTAAGCAAGTCTGTTGAATATTGATTATGATCAGAGCAAAGATTATTAAAGTAAAATATGATATGAAATGAATGATTTCATTCGTTGATGGAATGATTTATCTGTTTGATCCTTACTTTTCCTGAACCGACAGTTCCAATAATGACCAGTAACTCTCCAGGTTCTAATTTGAATGAAAGGTTTTTCAAGTTCACTATTTCTGAATTCTAATTAATGAATAGAAAATGAAATTAGTTTCAAAATTAACATTAAAAGTTGTCTCGACGTTAAAAGCTGGAATACAAACCTTGTCCCACTTAGCACTTAATTTATCGACGTATATTGAGCCTTTGTTCAAACTTTCATTTTCACTTCTGGTTAATAATTGTGTTTTACGAGTTTCAAGCAGTAATAATTCCTGTAAATCATGTGTTTGATTTTGTTCGAAGAACAAGTCATATATTAGCGATAATGTGTTAGAATGTGTTAAGTCATTGATAAAAAGAATTGTTCAATTCCATGCTGTACCTGAGTTCGTCGCACTGAGACCAGAGTTTCAAAGAGTAATCCTGTTGCATTTCCAATGTGATAAGTGACCGGAACTCGTAAAGCATTACACAGAGAGAGTGTGATAAAGACCAATTCAGGAGTCAAAGGTCGACCCAGAAGAACATGGAACAATAAACATGAAAAAAGCATGATTCGAGATGCAGATCCATGTACAGAAATGTTCATCAGTTTCAGGAATGCAGCATTTCGAATTTTACTTATCTCCTTTCTAATATCAAAATAATGAGAATAATAAAATCAGTTTGTATGAATTATTTTGCCGGAATACTCACTTTCGTATCTCTGAAATGATATCTGCAAATGACTTTTCCCATGTGAACATTTTGATTATCCTAATTGCTGAAATCATTTCTTCCATTAATTTGATTCTTTTATCAGTCAACTTTGCTGTTTGAGCTCTGAAAAATTAATCAGAATATCAATAATTGTTCCCTTCATTCTTTCTTTCTTCAATTCAAGATTCTTTTTCTGACCGAAAAACTTACCTGAACTTGTCTGAATACTTTCCTGTAACTGCTTGATAAGGAATGAGAAAAACTAAAACAATGACCAGACCGAGACTCGCGAGTCCCAAAACATTTATCATGTAAATAAGTACAGCTATTCCCATCAGTGGACCTAAAGCGAGGTAAATGATGGTGTACATAAGCTGTGCATAAATATAAAGAATAAATAAATTAAGTTTCAGTTAGAAATTGTAACTTTCTCGAATGACTTTACCTCATCGAATCTGGATAAATCATTCGTGACGATATTCAGAATGTACCCAACATCAGTTTTCGTTGTCGCCGCTTTACTTAAAGTCAATATCTGCAAAAGTTATTCGATCAGTTTAGTGTTACTTTGGAAGAAGTGATTCTATACCTTTTTATAAACTACATTCGTTAATGCAGTCCTCATTCTTAGACCTTGTCTTTGAGTCAAGATGAAAACATTGTGCCGAATGATTCCATAGGAAAGAAGAGTTAGAACTAGACCGATCGAGCAGTATAAGCATTGGTTCCATGTGACATTACTGTAGTTTTTGTCAGAAAAGTACCGAACTATGAATCCAAGAAGAAAAGCTTGAACCAAATTCAATGTATCCTACAATCAATAGATTTGAATTGGAGATTAGAAAAGTTGCTGCATGGCGAGTTGCACAATCATGAAGGTGGATCATAAAAGGTGTAAAAAGCGAAATCATTCATTTGACGCTGAATTTTTAAATTTACCTGTAAAAAGCAGTTTTTTCAATTTTAATTCATTCCGATTATCTCTTAGGGATCCTTTATTATTTTCATGTGTAACTTATTCCTCAACATCCATTCAAACTTAAATTCAACTTACATCAATGGTCAGCAAGATTCCATATAAAATTGTTTCGATTCCATAAGTTCTAACAATCGCTTTCAACAAACTTGGCTTTCTATTGTTCAACTTTCCATTTTTAATCTCTCGATCCCAGTTTCTGTTTGGATTAGAAAAGGAAGTAAAATATTATAATAATAGTAAACTCAATATTTTGAATCCCATGAGCTAACCTTTCAAATTGAACTGTTGCATTGAGCGCTTCATCAGCTTCCGGACATTTGTATAAATCATCTTTGGTCGGTTCACGACTCAATCCTATTCTTAATATGGGTGCATTCCACCTAAAACAAAATTATACAATACAATAGAACTTTCATGTATTGGAATAAATAATTTGGCCGCAGACACTATCAGGTTCAAATCGAACAAAACTTTTGTTATTTTCAACTTTGATAAACACTCTCAACGTCCAAGAATGGACGATGTTTAATCAATGTATCACAAGTTTATTAAAGATACGAGTATCGATACTCACCAGAATGATATCTTTGACAGGAACGAGACTTTATCATATCGAGATGGTTTTGTTATTAGTTGCGGTTGCTCCATTGCTGTGCATCAAATGTTTTCACGAATGAAGTAAATTACAAATGAGTTGAGTTGACATCGGTAATGATGTTCACGTTGAACACACAAGATTCACTTTGAGTGAAAATCAAAAAATATTTCACCAAAGATCTTGATCTTTATCCAAATTCACATCTAAAAGCAATCTTGAATCTTGATAAACTTCAACCACTTCTGGGTGAATAGCTTTGCTATTGCTAAGTGAGCCTCAATGTAAATGGTGAAGGCCATTTGAGTAAAACTAGTTAGCACTAAACACAACATAATTAAGGTAATAACAATTGCAATGAAGATAAATTGATACTGAATTGCATTGCTTACTTTGAATTAAATAAGACTTACGTAATTTAACAAAATTGCTTGATGCTAATGCAATCTTTATGTTAGGCTTTTGACTGAATCATGAACATCTCCTAGTGGAAGCAAGAAGTAACATTGAAATGAGATATAATCAATCTTAAGAAAATCAACTATGAAACCAAATTATGGTTATCGAGTGATATTTTTATTGCGAAGCTAAATTTCAAATTTACGATTAAAAAACTAGAAGTTCAATTTTATGTGACTCGATCAATTCCCGTTTTCTCATTAAAATTTTATTAGGTACTTCATCTAACCGATACTCAATTTAAATCTTTGCTTCGATTTAAATGCATAACACTTTAAGATTTTATGAAAATTGTATGTAAATGAATATAAGTAAAAGTTAGTAAAAGTTTATTAGTTTGAATGTTTAATGAAATATGATTTTTGAGCAGCTTTGAATAGCATATTTGCATATGAAGTTCCAGTTTTTGAAACCAATGACTTGAAATGTCCAGTTTCTTGTTTCAAGAGTAGATAAGGTTCTCCATATTCAAGCACTTGTCCAGCATCAATCAAGAGAATCTTATCCACATCAATAATCGTATTGAGTCTATGAGCAACTGTAAGAACAGTACAATCCTTGAACTCTGCTCTGATTGTTTCTTGAATTAAAGTGTCTGTTTGATGATCCATATTGGATGTTGCTTCATCAAGAATCATAATTTTATTTCGTTGAAGTAAAGCTCGAATTAAACAGAGCAATTGTCGTTGACCTAAACTTAAATTGGATCCTCCTTGAGTAACAATAGCATCCAGTCCACCAGGCATGCACTCGATGGTACGAGCCAAGTTTACGGTCTTTAGGGTTGACCAGATGAAGTCATCTGAATATTCGGTTAGAGGATCGAGATTGGATCGAATTGTTCCAGTGAAGAGAATTGGATCTTGAGGAATAATCGATATCTTGTTTCGTAAATCATGAAGTCCAAGTTGTTTGATATCAATTCCATCGATGATGACACTTCCATCGAACTCTGTTAATCTGAATAATACTGATATCAATGAACTTTTTCCAGCTCCAGTTCGACCAACAATTCCAATCTTCTCACCACTGGAAATAGTAAAGTTCAAGTTCTTAAGAACGGGTTTAATGGAACCAGGATAAGTTAGATAAACATCTTTAAATACAATGTCACCTAAATTAGGCCAACTTTTTGATAATAAACCAGCTTTTATCGTATCCCATGAAGGCTCCATTGGGAGTCTACCATATTCCAAAACTCTTTCCACAGAAATCATGTTTGTTTCAAATTCGGCTGTTAGTCGTATCCCATACTGCAGGGATCCGAAAACTGAAAGAAGTGTCGATATAACAAGACCAACTTGACCACCATGAAATTTTTCAGGAAACACAAGAATCGCTATCATCATGGTGGCCAGTAATAATTCAATCGATAGATCAAGTATCATTCCAATCAATCGACTGACACCAAAATACATGAATTTGCATGCATTGTTGTCATCTATCAGACGATATAATTGCTTGATGAACTTCGATTCATATTGAAAGGCTCTTATTGTCATCAGCCCTTCATAACTCGTTGCTATCTGTGTATAAATCGGAGATCTTGCTGTTGAAAGAAAACATAATTGAATTAATATTCATATTCCACCAGCCATACAAGTTTTCTCACTTTGAGCTTCAAGTCTAACAATGAAACGAGCTGTTCGCAGATAGACGCGTCTAACGAACCACATTAGACATAAAACTAATACAGCTACAACAATGATGATTGGAAGAACAATTCCAGTGATTATAAGAACCCCGACCAGTTGTCCGAAGCTCTGAAAAGAGTTGAATCAGAATTATTAATGTGTTATGAACGAAAGTTTTATACTCATTTTTATATGCCAAGTTACTAAGTCAACGTTAAATGTCAGTAATTAAGTTTTAAGTTTTCAAATAACTGACATTGAAAATGCATGAATAATCAATTTCTGAAACTTTTAATCGGTAATTAAACTTTTAGTACTTTTAACTTACCAAGTTCATAAAAACTAAATTGTTGGCAATTATAATATCAATGATTCCCATATCACGAGTGAATCGATTCAGGATGCGACCTTCAATTTATTGTAAAATTAGATTTCTCTGTGAGTTTTCTGATTGAAACGAATTCGTAGACTTACCAACAGGATTAGTTTCAAAGAAAACAAGTCGAGTCTTTAATAATCTAGAAAATATACGGTTGTGTAAAGTCTCGGAAGATTTAAGAGAAATTCGATAGCTCATTCCTAGTCTTATGAATACTGATACCAACAGACTAACCATTAGTCCAAGATAAATATAAGCATTTCTTGTAATGAATGGTCTTGAATAAGTTGCAAAGTCACTGTTTGCTGTTGTTTCATTGTATGATTGTGATAACTCAAGTGAATCATCGGACCACTTCGATATCCACCAATCAGTGAAGTTAATTATTCCTTGTGAGAGGAAAGTCATTATTATGAAGATTGTTATGAATATTAAGTTTCCACCAGCTCTGAAGTAATCCAAATAGACTCGACTTCCAAGTGAACCAAGAGTTACTTTTTCTTCGCGAGATTCTAATTGTTCTTCGATTATTTTTGCCACTTCGACTTCATTTGTAACTTTCAGTGGATTGAGAATCTTTGGTTTCTGTTTAGTTGCTTCATCAGAATATAGTTCATCGATTGACAACATTTCTTCTTGTTTTTGATTTTCTGTTTCGCTATCATTCGATTCTTTTAAAAACTTTATAAAATCAATTCCAACATTATTTAGTTGTTCAAAAGTTCCAAAAGCCACTGATTCACCTTCATTCATGATTAGTATTTTATCAGCTCGACGAATGAATTGAAGTTGATGTGTAATTAAGACACGAGTCTTTCCTTTCAAATAACCATTAATGCATCTGCAATCAGATCGAGATCATTATTTTAGTATTTTTTGTGTTTAAAGTTGAATGATATTTACTTGTCAAATAAGTGTTCAGCAACTCCAGGATCAACAGCACTCAATGGATCATCGAAAATATAGACATCAGCATCTTCATAAACCGCTCTAAACAGAAACAAACAATTAATAAGTGAATAGATGAAGCATTGAAATAGGTTTACCTTGCAAGAGTAACTCTAGCCTTTTGTCCACCACTAAGAGTATAACCTTTTTCACCAACCAATGTGTTCTCACCATAAGGAAATGACTCAATATCTTTCTTCAGGGAACAACTTTCAATTACTTTAGAATATTTTGATTGAGAATATTCTCTTCCAAAGAGAATATTTTGTCTTATTGTTCCAGCAAATGTCCAAGACTCTTGAGGTGAATATGCTTTTCTACCGACGACTTTACATGAACCAGAAACTACAGCAATCTCCTCGAGCAAAGACATAACTAAACAAGTCTGTTGAATGGAGTTAGAATGTTGATTTACAATTAAACAGTCATTTAGCTTTCAATTTTAACAAAACCAGCTTTTCACAATAAATAAGTCTAACGAGGGAAGTATCCCAAGTGGTACGCTCTTTTTCGATTTTTTTGGGTTTATATTGTAGAGGATCGAAAATTATTAGACACGTATTTTGGCTTTTTTTTCGCCGGTGCGCGGTTCGAGATGTAGAGCCATTTCAAGTCGCGACAGTCAATTCAATGTAAAGCGTATGGAAGTAACTCTAAATTTCATTTTAATAAATAAAATGTTTTCTTGCTTATCAAAATAAATTTTACGGCTACTTTCATACGCTTTACATTGAATTGACTGTCGCGACTTGAAATGGCTCTACATCTCGAACCGCGCACCGGCGAAAAAAAAGCCAAAATACGTGTCTAATAATTTTCGATCCTCTACAATATAAACCCAAAAAAAAATCGAAAAAGAGCGTACCACTTGGGATACTTCCCTTGTAAGTTTATCCTTACTTTTCCTGAACCGACAGTTCCAATAATGACCAGTAACTCTCCAGGTTCTAATTTGAATGAAAGGTTTTTCAAGTTCACTATTTCTGAATTCTAATGAATGAATAGAAAAGTAAATTAGTTTCAAAATTAACATTAAAAGTTGTCTCGACGTTAAAAACTGGAATACAAACCTTGTCCCACTTAGCACTTAATTTATCAACGTATATTGAGCCTTTGTTCAAACTTTCATTTTCACTTCTGGTTAATGATTGTATTTTACGAGTTTCAAGCAGTAATAGTTCCTGTAAATCATTTGTTGGATTACGTTCAGAGAACAAGTAATATATTAGCACGCGTTAATTGTTAAGTCACTAGTAAAAGATTGATATTGTTCAAGTCCATCCTGTACCTGAGTTCTTCGGACAGAAACCAGAGTTTCGAAGAGTAATCCTGTTGCATTTCCAATGTGAAAAGTAACTGGCAGTCTCAGGGCATTGCATAAAGATATCGTAATAAAGACCAATTCGGGAGTCAATGGTCGACCAAGAAGAACGTGAAGTAATAAGCATGCAAAAACCATGATTCTTGGTGCTGATGTATGAATAGCCATGTTCATTAGTTTCAGACATGCTGAATTACGAATTTTACGCATCTCTTTTCTAAAACGAAAATAATGGAAATTTTGTTGAAAATTTTGAATTGAAAAATTAAAAATGCAATTAGAATGAATTATACCAAATTATAATACTCACTTTCGTATTTGTGAAATGATATCAGCAAACGACTTTTCCCATGTGAACATTTTGATTATCCTAATCGCTGAAATCATTTCTTCCATCAACTTTATTCTTTTATCAGTCAACTTCGATTTTTGAGCTCTGAATTCAGAAAATTCACCAAATTATCAGCAATTGTTCCTTCCATCTTCGGGATGAAGTTTTAGTAACAAAAAATTACCTAAACTTGTCTGAATACTTTCCTGTAACTGCTTGATAAGGAATGAGAAGAACCAAAACAATGACCAAAGCCAAACTCGCGAGACCCAACACATTTATCATATAAATGAGTACAACTATTCCCATCAGTGGACCTAGAACGATGTAAATTAGTGTGTACATAAGCTGTAAATAAAAGATAAATTTAGCCCATTAATAGTTGAACTTCTAACTCTCTCAACTGACTTTACCTCATCGAAATTGGACAAATCATTCGTGACGATATTGAGAATGTATCCAACATCAGTTTTCGTTGTCGCCGCTTTACTTAAAGTCAATATCTGCAAAAGTTATTTGATCAGTTTAATTTTGACTTGAAAGAAGTGATTCTTTACCTTCTTATAAACTACAGCCGTTAATGCAGTTTTGATTCTGAGGCCTTGTCTTAGCGTGAGAACAGTAATGTTATGACGAAGGGACCCGTATATGAATAGAGACAATACTAGGCCAATTGAACAGTACAAGCATTGGTTCCAAGTAACACCACTATAGTTATTTTTAGAGAAGTATCGAACTATCGAGCCAAGTAAAAAGGTTTGAACCAAATTCATTGTTTCCTTCAATGTCAAGTTAAATGCAAATAGAAAATTAGAAGAGTCTTTTAGATTAGCAAATATCATTTCATGTTCAACTTGTTCTTCAATATTCATTTAAATTAAACTTGCATCGATGGTTAACAAGATTCCGTAAAAGATCGTTTCCATTCCATAAGTTCTAACAATAGCTTTTAATAAACTTGGTTTTCTTTTTTTCAGCTTTCCATCTTCTATCTCTCGATTCCAATTCCTGTTGGAGCGAGAAATTAGCTTAGATCAGTAAAATCAACAATTAAATGAATCCCATGAGCTAACCTTTCAAATTGAACTGTAGCATTCAACGCCTCATCAGATTCTGGACATTTGTACAAATCATCTTTAGTCGGTTCACGGCTCAATCCTATTCTCAATGTGGGCGCAATCCACCTAAAACAGAATTAGATTTTGATAAAAGATTTTAAAGATTTAAAGATTTCACATATTGAAATGAGTATTTGGCAGCTTTAATGCAGCCTATTGCTGGATTTGAATAAAAGCTGATTATTTTCAACATTAAATGACAATCGTGTATCGAATTTTTATTCAAGATATAAGAATCGATACTCACCAGAATGATATCTTAGACAGGAACGAGACTTTATCATATCGACATGGTTTTGTTATTAGTTGCGGTTGCTCCATTGCTGTGCATCAAAACGTCCAAACTATTTGTTTTCACAAGTGATGATCATTTTCACATTGAAACATTAGATTCACTTTGAACGAATGAAATGAAAAAATATTTCACCAATGATCTTGGTCTTTATCTAAATTCTCATCTCAAAGTCATCATCTTTATTCTTGATAAACATTAACCACTTCTAATTGAATGATTTACCGGAAAATTTGGTCGTTGCTCTCAATATAAATGAGTTAAGGCATCTATGCAAGATTAAGTAAAACAACAAAACATAATCATAGTTGTTATGATACCAATCAAGATATCTGTAAAGCAATATATTATTTTATGAGCCTTAAACCTCGTCGAGTACAGTGTTCACTCAGAAATTGAACATCCGTGAATATATCTTATTCACTATTTACCGAGAAACCAATTTCATGATTTCCATAAATCTATCTAAAAATTTTACACGAAATCTTTGATATTCTAAATAATGAAAATTGAAAATAGAATTAACAAATGAATTTTAAAATTTTATTTTTTGTTATGTTTGATGAAATATGATTTTTGAGCAGCTTTGAATAGCATATTTGAATATGAAGGTCCAGTTTTTGAAACCAATGACTTGAAATGTCCAGTTTCTTGTTTCAAGAGTAGATAAGGTTCTCCATATTCAAGCACTTGTCCAGCATCAATCAAGAGAATCTTATCCATATCAATAATCGTATTGAGTCTATGAGCAACTGTAAGAACAGTACAATCCTTGAACTCTGCTCTGATTGTTTCTTGAATTAAAGTGTCTGTTTGATGATCCATATTGGATGTTGCTTCATCAAGAATCATAATTTTATTTCGTTGAAGTAAAGCTCGAATTAAACAGAGCAATTGTCGTTGACCTAAACTTAAATTGGATCCTCCTTGAGTAACAATAGCATCCAGTCCACCAGGCATGCACTCGATGGTTCGAGCCAAGTTTACGGTCTTTAGGGTCGACCAGATGAAGTCATCTGAATATTCGGTTAGAGGATCGAGATTGGATCGAATTGTTCCAGTGAAGAGAATTGGATCTTGAGGAATAATCGATATCTTGTTTCGTAAATCATGAAGTCCAAGTTTTTTGATATCGATTCCATCGATGATGACACTTCCATCGAACTCTGTTAATCTGAATAATACTGATATCAATGAACTTTTACCAGCTCCAGTTCGACCAACAATTCCAATCTTCTCACCACTCGAAACAGTAAAGTTCAAGTTCTTAAGAACAGGTTTAATGGAACCAGGATAAGTTAGATAAACATTTTTGAATTCCATGTCAGCTAAATTGGGCCAAGTCTTTGGTAATAATCCAGCTTTTATCGTTTTCCATGAAGGTTCTATCGGTAATCGACCATATTCTAAAACTCTTTCTACTGAAATCATGTCAGTTTCAAATTCGGCAGTCAATTTGATTCCGTATTGCAATGACCCAAAAGCCGTCAAAAAGGTTGAAATGACTAGACCCACTTCACCGCCAGGAAATTTGTCAGGAAAAGCAAGAACAACTATTAGTATTGTTGCCAATAGACCCACTACTGAAAGATCGATAAGTATTCCTACGAAGCGACTAACACCAAAATACATAAATCTACACGAAGTATTTTCATTTATGAATTGATAAAGTTGTTTAATGAATTTAGATTCATATTGAAAGGCTCTTATTGTCGTCAATCCTTCATAAGTGGTTGCGATTTGTGTATACACTGGAGACCTTGCTGTCGAAAGAAAACAAATTTTGATTAACATGTTTAATAAGTTTATGTTTTGATATTTTTCTTACTTTGAGCTTCGTATCTAACTATGAAACGAGCGATTCGCAAATAGACATTTCTTATGTACCATGCATAAACTAAGATTACCACAACCACGACTATGATGATTGGAACAACTATGCTAGCGAGGATCATTCCACCAATAATTTCAATCAGATCCTATTGAGAAAAGATTCCATGAATTTTTACTGTCGATTTGAAAGTTTTTTTGTATTTACCAAGTTCATGAACATAAGGTTTTCTGCTATTGTTACATCGATGATTCCCATATCACGAGTGAATCGATTTAAAATACGACCTGAAGGTGCATTAATTAGATATGTTGCTTTGAAAAATGAAAAAATAATTTATTTATAAACTTACCAACAGGATTCGTTTCGAAAAACGCTAAACGAGCTTTTAATAATCGAGCGAATATTCGATTATGTAATGTTTCTGAGGATTTCAAGCAAAGACGATAGTTCATACCCAATCGTATGATTACTGCTACTAATAAACTGAACATCAAACCGAGATAAATATATGCATTTCTCGTAATGAATGGTCTTGAATAAGTTGCAAAATCACTGTTTGCTGTTGTTTTATTGTACGATTGTGATAACTCAAGTGAATCATCGGACCACTTCGATATCCACCAATCAGTGAAGTTGATTATTCCTTGTGAGAGGAAAGTCATTATTATGAAGATTGTTATGAATATTAAGTTTCCACCAGCTCTGAAGTAATCCAAATAGACTCGACTTCCAAGTGAACCAAGAGTTACTTTTTCTTCTCGAGATTCTAATTGTTCTTCGATTATTTTTGCTACTTCGACTTCATTTGTAACTTTTAATGGATTGAGAATCTTTGGTTTCTGTTTAGTTGCTTCATCAGAATACAATTCATCGATTGACAACATTTCTTCTTGTTTTTGATTTTCTGTTTCACTATCATTCGATTCTTTTAGAAACTTTATGAAGTCGATTCCAACATTATTTAGTTGTTCAAAGGTTCCAAAAGCCACTGATTCACCTTCATTCATAATTAGTATTTTATCTGCTCGACGAATGAATTGAAGTTGATGTGTAATTAAGACTCGAGTCTTTCCTTTCAAATAACCATTAATGCATCTGCAATCAGATCGAAATCATTATTTTAGTATTTTTGTGTTTAAAGTTGAGTAATATTTACTTGTCAAATAAGTGTTCAGCAACTCCAGGATCAACAGCACTTAAAGGATCATCAAATATATAGACATCAGCATCTTCATAAACGGCTCTGAATGGAAATGAAATATTAATAAGTGAATAGATGAAGCATTGAAATAGATTTACCTTGCAAGAGTAACTCTAGCCTTTTGTCCACCACTAAGAGTATAACCTTTTTCACCAACCAATGTGTTCTCACCATAAGGAAATGATTCAATATCTTTCTTCAGGGAACAACTTTCGATTACTTTAGAATATTTCGATTGAGAATATTCTCTTCCAAAGAGAATATTTTGTCTTATTGTTCCAGCAAATGTCCAAGACTCTTGAGGTGAATACGCTTTTTTACCGACGACTTTACATGAACCAGAAATGACAGCAATCTCTTCTAGTAGAGACATAACTAAACAAGTCTGTTGAATAAAAAATATCACTGATTATGTAGCTGTTCCGAAATTTACTTCGAATTCACTTCTTTTCGTTTTCTTTCGTCTTCTCATCTACCTATCAACTAATGGAATTTCCGGTCATCCATCCTAACAAATCCTTCCCACTGAATAATTCTTCATCAGATTAGTTTAAAAATAGGCAATAGACTTAAGTTATTCTCACCTTGCCTGCACCAATGCTGCCAATGATGACCAATAGTTCTCCTGGATGTATTTTAAAAGAGATGTCTTTTAAGTTCATTATAGTCGAGTTCTATGGAGAAATCGATACGATTTCGGATTAATATGAAATCAGTTCAAAAATGAATATTCAAAATACAAACCTGATCCCATTTAGCATTAAACCTGTGCATCCATATTGAGCCTTTAACCATACTTTCCTTTTCGCTTCTCGTTAATTCTTTTGTTTGACGCGTTTCAGATAGTAAAAGTTCCTGTAAATATTGTCAATTGATAGCAAAATTTGTTTTCATCTAACACGAAAAGATCATTACTGTACCTGAGTTCTTCTCACTGAGACCAGAGTTTCAGCGAGTAATCCTGTAGCATTTCCAATGTGAAAAGTGACAGGAAGTCTCAAGGCATTACATAAGGATATCGTAATGAAGACTATTTCAGGAGTCAATGGTCGACCCAGAAGAACGTGTAACAGTAAACAAGCAAAAACCATGATTCGAGGGGCTGATGTATGAATAGAAACGTTCATCAATTTAAGAATCGCTGCATTACGGATCTTTTTAATCTCTTTTCTGTAAGAAAATATTTGACCAAATTCAGGGCATTTGAAGCGGACGAGGCATAGAAAATGAAAAATTCACCGAATTACTCACTTTCGTATTTGTGAAATGATATCAGCAAACGACTTTTCCCATGTAAACATTTTGATTATCCTAATGGCTGAAATCATTTCTTCCATTAAACTGATTCTTTTGTCAGTCAACTTCGCTGTTTGAGCTCTGTGTCCATAAAAATGATGAAATTTTTGGTTATTTGTAAAAAAAGGTTCAAGCTAAGTCTTTTAGTCTTCAGATTTCAAGATTTCATGAAATTACCTAAATTTGTCTGAATATTTGCCTGTAACTGATTGATAAGGAATGAGAAAAACCAGAACAATGACCAAACCGAGACTCGCGAGTCCAATAACATGTATCATGTAAATGAGTGCAGCTATTCCCAACAATGGACCTAAAACAAGGTAAATGATCGAGAAGGTGACCTGTGAATAAAAGATTGAATCGATTAAATTCCAATTTCGATATCGACTGAACTAAAATCTTTACCTCCTCAAATCTCGTCAAATCGTTTGTTAGGATATTGAGAATGTAACCGACATCAGTTTTCGTTGTTGCGGCCTTACTCAATGTCAATATCTGCAAGAGTCAATCAGTCAGTTAGTGTTACTTTGGAAGAGGTGATTCTATACCTTTTTATAAACAGCAGCTGTTAATGCCGTCTTTATTCTTAGACCTTGTCTCTGAGTCAAGATAATAACATGATGACGAAGGAATCCCCAAAAGAATATAGCTGACACCAGAGCGATTGAACAGTACAAGCATTGATTCCATGTGACATTACTGTAGTTGTCCTTAGAAAAGTATCGAACAATGAATCCAAGAAGAAAAGCTTGAAACAAATTCAAAGTATCCTGTAAAGTAAAGTCATTTGTGAATATTCACTGACAATTAACATCACTAACATGTTGATAGCATTTTATCAAAATCTCATTGCTCAACTTATGCTTCATTCAATTCGCTCGCAAAGATATTGTAATTCATTGATATTCATTTGCTTTTATTCAATAGTTTGTATTATTTACTAATTAACTAGTCTTTTAGTTTTCGATTTAAACTCAACTTACATCAATGGTTAGCAAGATTCCATATAAAATGGTTTCGATTCCATAAGTTCTGGCGATTACTTTCAACAAACTTGGCTTTCTATTGTTCAACTTTCCATTTGCAATCTCTCGATCCCAGTTTCTGTTCTCATTTGAAAAGCAAGTAAAATTATTAAACTCAATATTTTGATGAATCCCATGAGCTAACCTTTCAAATTGAACTATAGCATTGAGCGCTTCATCGGCTTCTGGACATTTGTATAAATCATCTTTGGTCGGTTCACGACTCAATCCTATTCTCAGTGTAGCAGCACACCACCTGAAAAAGAAATTGAAACTTTAGTATTCTCATTATTCCTGTCTCTTGAGTTTCGGCCAAGTTGAATAAGCTTCATTCATCGCTTTTTTCCTCATTAACTGATCCGATGAACATGCAGAAGTAGCATTAATTCAAAATGTATTTTCAAGAAAACAAGTGTCACTACTCACCAGAATGTTATCTTAGATAACAATGAGCCTTCATCATATCGACATGGTTTTGTTATCAGCTGCGGTCGCTCCATTATTCAATTTAAAATGAATAAAACTTATGAAGAATCAATTTTATTTTAAACATTCGATTTTCAACTGTCAATGGTTTTAATTCTTAACATGTTGACTTTGAAACAGAATAATAAAGATGCAATTCATGATTAAGGTGAAAATTTCCATCTTGTTATTTGTTAACCAATTTGCCTCCTCAAAGACACCATGCTAGATCTTGATAATGTTCAACCACTTCAATGTTTATGATTATCAAGCAATCTTATCAAATAAATGAGGAAATTCAGCAGGCAAAAGCAACAGTTAGTTGAAGTAATTACTATAAACATCATGTATCGACCAATCTCGCAAATGCTTTGGAAGAATAGAGAACTTCCACATTTGAACAAATGCTTTCGCAATAATATCAACGGTTCGAAATCTAATTTTTATAAAATAGTGATAAAGCTCTTTGCTGAAATACCATTTTATTGAAATCGAGGGTACCACGAAAACTTATTAATTTACGAAGAAATAAATTAATCGCATCTCTAACTTAATTCTCATTAGCATAAAATGACGCAAACGCTCGCTAAGACTAAGCTGCTTCACGGCTGATCCAGTAATCAAGGCATGCAGTTTAAGCGAGATTTGAAATTCTTAGTTTATTTCAATGTGTTTTGTTATTTTTGTATTGAATTTAACACTTTATATTTAAATAAAATCTAGCTTATACAGAATACTTTATGGATTATTGTGTTAGATGTTTTATGGCATATGATTTCTCAGCTATCTTGTAGAGCATATTTGAATATGAAGATCCAGTTTTCGAAACCAATGACTTGAAATGTCCAGTTTCTTGTTTCAAGAGAAGATAAGGTTCTCCATATTCAAGCACTTGTCCAGCATCAATCAAGAGAATCTTATCCATATCAATAATCGTATTGAGTCTATGAGCAACTGTAAGAACAGTACAATCCTTGAACTCTGCTCTGATTGTTTCTTGAATTAAAGTGTCTGTTTGATGATCCATATTGGATGTTGCTTCATCAAGAATCATAATTTTATTTCGTTGAAGTAAAGCTCGAATTAAACAGAGCAATTGTCGTTGACCTAAACTTAAATTGGATCCTCCTTGAGTAACAATAGCATCCAGTCCACCAGGCATGCACTCGATGGTTCGAGCCAAGTTTACGGTCTTTAGGGTCGACCAGATGAAGTCATCTGAATATTCGGTTAAAGGATCGAGATTGGATCGAATTGTTCCAGTGAAGAGAATTGGATCTTGAGGAATAATCGATATCTTGTTTCGTAAATCATGAAGTCCAAGTTGTTTGATATCTATTCCATCGATGATGACACTTCCATCGAACTCTGTTAATCTAAATAATACTGATATCAATGAACTTTTACCAGCTCCAGTTCGACCAACAATTCCAATCTTCTCACCACTGGAAACAGTAAAGTTCAAGTTCTTGAGAACAGGTTTAATGGAACCAGGATACGTTAGATAAACATCTTTAAATACAATGTCAGCTAAATTGGGCCAACTCTTCGGTAATAAACCAGCTTTTATCGTATCCCATGAAGGTTCCAATGGAAGTCTTCCGTATTCCAAAACTCTTTCTACGGAAATCATGTTTGTATCAAATTCTGCTGTTATCCTCACACCATGCTGTAGAGCTTGAAAAATAGTGAGAAAGGTTGAAATAATAAGTCCAACTTCGCCACCAGCGAATTTCGATGGAAATGAAAGAACTGATACTAAAATTGTTATTAGTAACGGAAGCATAGATATATCAAGAATCATTCCCATCAATCGACTCACACCGAAATATATGAATTTACATGAATTATTATCGTTTATACATTGATAAAGTTGCTTAATGAATTTAGATTCATATTGAAAGGCTCTAATCGTAGTCAAGCCTTCATAAGTTGTAGCGAATTGTGTATAGATAGGAGATCTTGCTGTTTAAGAAAAAAATGAAATTATTTGTGTTTCTGTTATTACATTAAGAGATTCTCAGCACTTACTTTGAGCTTCCATTCTAACAATATAACGAGCTACTTGCAAATAGACACGTCTGGCATACCACGCCACTATTAAAATTACCGGAATCACGACAATGATAACAGGTAAAACAACTGCATTGATTATTATCGCACCGAAAATGTGTAAAAGATCCTGTAGTGAAAAGTAACAAGTAAAAGTTAAATCTATGTCCAGAATGATATCGCTTGAAACGATTGAATGTCTGGTTTTGCATTTAACAATTTTTTAATGAAACTTATTTACCAAGTTCATTGAGATTAAATTGTTGGCTATCGTGACATCAATTATTCCAATATCACGAGTGAAACGATTCAGGATGCGGCCTGTGAGATCAAAGACAGAATTTTTAGTGATTTTCGATTAAGAATGGTTTATAAGTATGCATACCAACAGGATTCGTTTCGAAAAACGCTAAACGAGCTTTTAATAATCGAGCGAATATTCGATTATGTAATGTTTCTGAGGATTTCAAGCAAAGACGATAGTTCATACCCAATCGTATGATTACTGCTACTAATAAACTGAACATCAAACCGAGATAAATATATGCATTTCTCGTAATGAATGGTCTTGAATAAGTTGCAAAATCACTGTTTGCTGTTGTTTTATTGTACGATTGTGATAACTCAAGTGAATCATCGGACCACTTCGATATCCACCAATCAGTGAAGTTGATTATTCCTTGTGAGAGGAAAGTCATTATTATGAAGATTGTTATGAATATTAAGTTTCCACCAGCTCTGAAGTAATCCAAATAGACTCGACTTCCAAGTGAACCAAGAGTTACTTTTTCTTCGCGAGATTCTAATTGTTCTTCGATTATTTTTGCTACTTCGACTTCATTTGTAACTTTGAGTGGGTTGAGAATCTTTGGTTTCTGTTTAGTTGCTTCATCAGAATACAATTCGTCTATTGACAACATTTCTTCTTGTTTTTGATTATCTGTTTCACTATCATTCGATTCTTTTAGAAACTTTATGAAGTCGATTCCAACATTATTTAGTTGTTCAAAAGTTCCAAAAGCCACTGATTCACCTTCATTCATGATTAGTATTTTATCTGCTCGACGAATGAATTGAAGTTGATGTGTAATCAAGACTCGAGTCTTTCCTTTCAAATAACCATTAATGCATCTGCAATCAGATCGAGATCATTATTTTAGTATTTTTGTGTTTAAAGTTGAGTAATATTTACTTGTCAAATAAGTGTTCAGCAACTCCAGGATCAACAGCACTCAATGGATCATCAAATATATAGACATCAGCATCTTCATAAACCGCTCTAAACAGAAATAAACAATTAATAAGTGAATAGATGAAGGATTTAAATAGGTTTACCTTGCAAGAGTAACTCTAGCCTTTTGTCCACCACTAAGAGTATAACCTTTTTCACCAACCAATGTGTTCTCACCATAAGGAAATGACTCAATATCTTTCTTCAGGGAACAACTTTCAATTACTTTAGAATATTTTGATTGAGAATATTCTCTTCCAAAGAGAATATTTTGTCTTATTGTTCCAGCAAATGTCCAAGACTCTTGAGGCGAATACGCTTTTCTTCCGACGACTTTACATGAACCAGAAATGACAGCAATCTCTTCTAGTAGAGACATAACTAAACAAGTCTGTTGAATAAATAATATGTAAATTTTCGCATTTGCGTTGTATATTCGATTTCATCTAATCTACTTTCAGTAGAGATTCTTCATTCAATATTGTTATGTCTTACTTTTCCCGAGCCAACAGTTCCTATGACGATCAATAATTCTCCAGGCTCTAATTTGAATGAAACGTCTTTCAAAGGCGTTATCTTTGAGTTCTAACAAAAAAAGAAAAACTTGCATTAATTCACTACAATATCAAATTCATCTTGAATGATGGGGGTCCCACCATCAACTAGATACAAACCTTTTCCCACTTAGCAGTGAATCTGTCAACGAATATTAAGCCTTTAGCCAAACTTTCATTTTCACTTCTGGTTAGAGCTTTTGTTTTACGAGTTTCAAGCAGTAATAGTTCCTGTAAATTTTTTTGATTAAGTCGGAAGAATACTGAATCTGTTAAATCACTATTAAAAGATTAACAGCTGTTTCATTCCATCCTGTACCTGAGTTCTTCGGACAGAGACCAAAGTCTCAAATAGAAGTCCCATTGCATTACTACTGTGGAAAGTGACGGGAACTTTCAAAGCATTACACAGAGAGAGTGTGATAAAGGCCAATTCAGGAGTCAAAGGTCGACCCAAAAGGACATGGAATAATAAACATGCGAAAACCATTATCCTCGATGCTGATGCATAAACAGAAATGTTCATCAATTTCAATATCGCCGCATTTCGAATTTTGATCATCTCTTTTCTGTAATTGAAGAATTGAATTGAGAAAGAAAAGGAGAAATTTCGGAGAAAATCAAGAATTTCAAAGAATTCGATATTCTTCGGATAACTCACCTTCGTACATCTGAAATGAAGTCTGCAAATGACTTTTCCCAAGTGAACATTTTGATTATCCGAATTGCTGAAATCATTTCTTCCATCAACTTTATTCTTTTATCAGTCAACTTCGCTGTTTGAGCTCTGAATTGAGAAAGTTCATCAAATTATCATCAATTATTTCTTTCGTTTCTCCAATTTGAGATTCTTTCATCAGACAAAATTACCTAAACTTGTCTGAATATTTAGCTGTGATTGCCTGATAAGGAATGAGAAGAATCAAGACAATGACTAAACCGAAACTCGCTAATCCCAAAATATATATCATGTAAATGAGTGCAACTACTCCCATCAATGGACCCAAAATGATGTAGTTGATGCTGAACATAAGCTGTGACAAAAGATTCCAAAAATTAATTTCGAATTCGATTGCAAATGAACAAATTCACCTCATCGAATCTCGACAAATCATTCGTCACTATATTAAGAATGTATCCAACATCAGTTTTCGTTGTTGCCGCTTTGCTCAATGTTAGTATCTGTAGAAGAGAGAATTAGGTTTATGTTGTTCGAAGTGCATCTCGAATACCTTTTTATAAACTACAGTTGTCAATGCAGTTCTAACTCTTATTCCTTGTCTTTGAGTGAACATGAAGACATGATGGCGAATCAGTCCAAAGCAGAATAGAGTAAATACCAGAGCAATTGAACAGATCAAGCATTGATTCCAAGTAACATTGCTGTAGTTATTGTCAGAGAAGTAACGAACTATGAATCCAAGAAGAAAGATTGATGTAAAGTTGAATATTTCCTGCACAATTGAATTGAATGCATTGGAGAATCGATTAATTCTGAGTTGAAATGAATCATGAAGTAATCTGCAGAAACTTTCTATTTAATCATAAACTTGCATCGATAGTAAGTAACATTCCGAATAAAACTGTTTCTATTCCATAAGTTTTGACGATTGCTCTCAACAAGCTTGGCTTTTTGTTATTCAACTTTCCGTCTTTGATTTCTCGGTCCCAGTTTCTGTTTTGAAAAGAAATGCAAATCAATAACATTTCAAAGAATCTCAATGAATGGCATCGATTTACCTTTCAAATTGAACTGTAGCCTTGAATGCTTCATCATAAGCTGGACATTTGTACAAATCATCTTTGGTCGGTTCACGATTCAATCCTATTTTCAATGTAGCAACACACCACCTGAAACAAAAGGTTTCATTGAAAATTTTTTCAAATCTATTTCGATCTGAGTTTAGCCAAATCACTATAAAACTTGCCGCCATACTTTCGCTTCCATTAACACTATGGAATCGATGTAAGGCATACAGTGTAAATATGCATTTGATAGCGACATTCAAAATAGACACTTGTATTTACGAAGTTGAGTACTCACCAGAAAAATATTTTAGACAAGGACGAGGCTTGCTCGTATCGACATGGCTTCGTTATTAACTGTGGCTGCTCCATTATTATGCATCGGCTACACACTTGGATGAAGCACTAAAATACTGACAATACAATAACAAATGACAATGGTTAAGGTTCTCGATACATTGACATTGAAACAGAAGAAGCTCAATCTTGGTTACCCTCTCAAAGACATCATTTTAAATCTTGATTAACACAAACCACTTCTAGTGTTAATCATTTTATTGCCAACTGGCTAATTTTGTGCTAAATATAAACCAATCCATTGGCTCAAGGCTAATATCAAGTATAATTAAAACAATTATGATTAGATTAAAGATTAATACACAATGAAAGTAAACCATCATTTGTAGTTTAATCGATTTGTAATATTACAATACAAAAAAAGATTCATTTACAATATCTGACACTTTTTACATTTTACGAGTTACAAGTTTCTAAATCATATGCCAAAGGTTACTTTTTAGAGACGCTCCAGGACTCAATTCGAATCGATAACATATACAGTTGAACAGATGGGTGTTAAGCAACATTCAGTATGTATGGGTTTGTAAGGCTCATGTATCTTCCTCGGAATGTTTGCAATAAACTAACTCAAAAAAGTCAGCGACTTCAAGCATAACAACGTCAATGACTCTTCCGCAGGTTCACCTACGGAACCTTGTTACGAATTTTACTTCCTCTAAATGATCAAGTTTGAACACCTTTTCAGCTCAATCCAACCACTACTGTAGTTTTCCAGTGGTCTGATTGACCAGTCTTCACTAAATCATTCAATCGGTATAACGGTTTAACAGATTAACTTTATTCTTACGCGGGTTTTAGTCCAATATAAACAAACGACTCAATTAGATGGACTAAAATTAAGCATTATTAAAACAATTATGAATACATTAAAGAACTGCGCATTAAACTTAATGCATTGCAAACAAGAGACACTTATACCTGTACGTGCAACATAAAGGATTAAATGCGCTTTCAACTTTGACTTTTCATGCTTTCAATTGTGATATGGAATAGAATGGAAATGATAAAGAAAATTGTTGAAATGAGTTTGATCTGAAGTAATTGTGTAACAAATTGTCCAATTTTCCAGCAAACGTGGTTAATTTTGTGTTTTGCTGAAAATATTTCAATCATTGCTATTTAATTTGAAAAATTTTCTGCTAATAAAAGCAACATTTCGCCATGAAAAGAGTTAACTTTTCAATTTAAAAATAGACTAATTGTTACCTCTAACTAACCATTTTTATGATCACTCAAGCTGACTATCTTTTGTAAGAAGATAACAATTAAAGAACCAAATTGGTTTGATAAACAAGTATTTAACACACAATATAACAATGAAGTGAAAACCAACTAAGTGTTTGGTTTCATTAAAAGTTCATTACAAATGAAAAGTTTTTCAAATTGATTTCAATTCAAAAGGATAAAACATGTTGAAAAGGTGTGAATGGAAGCATTTTTTCATCAAATCATCGCCATTTTCATCATTGAATGAACATTGCAAAGCATAAACCAAACAATTGAATACAAAAGTGAAGCTAAAAGTAAACTGAGAAAATTATTCATGAAATTTCTAACGTTTTTTTCTTTGCTCTTTTCGTTAAACAGAAAAGTATGGAACCGTCAATTTTGTTCGAGATTCACCTGGAACTACATATCGGCCGAGTGTTACCCTTGAATCGGGTGTTAATCTATTTTTGGGCGAAAATTTATTTTCTTCCGAGTCGAAGACGTACCTAAGTCAATATCAAGTTTTGCGTTGGGCCACTGAAATCATGCCTTTAGCTTTGGCCTTGAAAGGTTCTCGAGTAATTTCTTCCTTTTGGGCGACTTCCTTTTACCTTTCAGGTATTCTCATATCATTTGGCAGTCACCTTGTTCTTTGGGGAACTTTGATTGAAGCAATCATTTCAATTTCACCCGATTCATTGCGTCAATCAAAGACTACAATTGCATTTATAACTTCACTCATTGGCTTTTCAGTTTCAGTTGCCATCAATTCATGGGTAAGCATTCAAATGCATAACTTGCAGTTGAACAAAAATTGTTTGATAATCCAATTGAGCAAAGAATTTTAATGAATTGAGAAAAAAATATTTCAATCAAATTATAAGTTCGATTCAAGTCAGAACTTTTTTTGAAAACCTTGAGACGAACAAAAAAAGTGAAAAAATTGCATGAAAAAGCTGTTTCTTGAAAGAAGTTTCTTCTGTTCTGCTAACGATAAAGTCAATATTCGTGAGTCGAAAGTGATTATCACTGGCCATGATTGGAGGTTATTTTTCAAGATGAGATCAGATGAAATGGTGAAAAAGAAGCTGAAAATTCTGAATATTCGATTCAAGTCAAGGGTTGGAATCAATCTAATGAAGTTTCATATTTCATTCTGAATTGATTATGATTCTGTCAGTTCTTTAAAATTTTTGTTCGATTTTTCTGTTCATTATTTATCTTTTGTTTCATTTATTTTTATTTTTATTTTCTTTATTTTCTATTTTCATAAATTTTTACGTCCTTCTTGGCGATTTGTAGATCAATGATCATATAATATACTTTTTAGATTCGTGTTTTGCATCCATTTGTTGGATCGCCTGTCTCTACATGCTCATGGTTTCGGTTATTTTCGTGGTTCGAGGTAAGCCCTGTACACCTCATGATCTAGTCTCCAACTTGACCAAGGATCAAAAGATAATTTCATGGTTAACACCGATATTAACCTTCCATTGGAGCTTAGTGGTTACAGCAATTCTCACGGTAAGTTGACTGAAACCCTCAACTCGACTAATTATTGCATTGAAAAACAATAGAAATGCATAAATTCATAAATATCAGTCAACCTGAAAACAATCAGGAAAATAGGAAATTGGATTCGAAATGAAAAGTCAGTAAAAAATGAAACAATTGACTCGAGTTGTTTTCATCGATGGATATTTTAATTGATCAAGAATGAAAAGAATATCATAAACAATCTTTTTATTGATTAGACTTTATTCACTTCTTTTTGCCTTTTATCAACATCAAGGTTAAGACTATTCAGAGTAATCTTTTCGCACCAATTAAAACAATGCGCTAATCTTGTCTTGAGCAAGGTTGTTGACGCTTATTGTGTCACATAGGAATTGAAATGAAATGTTCATTTAACTCTTTTCCGTTTCTGTGGACACAATTGATGACAATATCAAATGTTGCCTTCAAGGTTGTATTGGTTATCAAGGTTTCTCACTGTTTACCGTTTATTCAACAATGAACGAGAAAATGGAATGAAAAGTTATGGTCATTCCCTTGGTGTGAAGTAAAAAGAAGAGAAAGAAAAGAAAGAGAAAAAATGAAAGGACAACGAATAATTATATCAACATTATCGCCATTTAATTATAGCTTTTATTGTTTATTAAAAGGTTTACATTATTATGACATTGGATAGCATCATGTTTTCCCTGTTAGTGATTCAGCAGTTTGCACACATTTCATTCAATATTGTCACCTTTGTCAGCATTTGTGCTCAATCAAACATCAAAACTCGATCATGTAAAAGACGCAATCGACAAAATATTTACACTTTTCAATTGTTTGTCGCAGTTCACAAAAAACAAAGGTTTCGTTAGTCAAGTTGTCAACTGATGGTAAAATATCAATTTCAAATTGTGAGGGATGAACAAAAAAACTGCTGTTTCGAATGATAGGATTTCAAAATTTTCAAAAGAAGGTCGAATCTAATCGAAAATATTAGATCATCACTCAAGCCTTTCAGTGAATAGAAAACGCTGAAATCAAAAAACCCAAAATTTCTTTTTTTCTATTCGAACCTCTCAACACATTTCGATCTAATTTCGGACTAGTTTCGGTCTTTAAATGCTTCATCTTTAAACTTCAATTCACTCGAGACTTCTCGGTAAAATCGAAGTTCAATTTTTATTCTAAAGATTATTTCGCCTTATTAAAGTTAGAAGTTTGATTTACTTGCATCAATGATTCCATGAATAACATTTCGTTTCACATTATCACTGTGAGTCAAGAATGACTTGAAACAAAAAAAGGAAACAATTAAAATTGATTTGATTCCAACAACTCAGCGTTTTGAAAAAATTCAACGTTTATTTATAACTCTACATTTAGTCGTTAGATGTCAGCAATCATTTCACGTAACACAAATAGTTGACTTGTAACTCCCTCTATCGACATAGAAAGTAAACTATCATCCAAAGTAAACCAAATTCAATCGTTCATCAAACTTAAAAATTTAATATTAAATTAAGATCGACCCAACAATAATGAAATTAAATTTCCTCTTATTGATCAAAATTTCTAATTCTATCTGAATAGTTTCAGTTACTTTACTGGTAAATCAAATATTGGCAGACAACTGAAAATGAGTCAAATGTTGATTTGTTTTTCTCTCTCTAATTAATAACTTGTCTTCCTTAATCATCTTTACTTCAATGAATCAATGAATCGACAATGAAAACAGGGAAACAGGTGAAGAAGGTTATTAAGGTGAACACAGCAAGAAAATAGAAAAGGCATTAATTTTGTTAATTTTTATTCACTTCAACTGCTCTTGAATAATGAACAGTAATCATTTTTTCAGGTCATGGTGAATTTAGTTTTAATTTTATGTTTTCTTGACGAGTTGATGTTGATGATAATTTATTACCAATCTTGACACAATTTTTGACTTCTCCTTTGAATCTTACCTTTTCTTGAGGCCAACTAACTTATCCGATTAAACTGGCCGTTGATGGATTTGATTAAGAGAGATATTTTAATGAATATTGTAAAAATTGAAGCAAACTTGAATGGAAACTTTGACGGCTTAAGAAAAGGTAAAACTGTCAATAAACGTCTAAATTAAGGCAATCACAATGATATTGAAACTCTTTACCTGAAGAAATGTAAATCTTTTTCCATTCAGTTTCAAAAAGGATTATTAATTATGGTTATCAACTTTCACAACTCAATATTATCAATTATTTGAAGAGTATTAATCAAGCTCGAGACCAGAAGAGAAAAAAAGAAAATTCAATTTCTTCCTTTTCTCTTCCTTGCCACATCCTGAATGATATCTTACCTGTTGATTGAATTTCCATTTGCAAATTTTGAGAAAAGTTTCAAAAGAAGAATCAAATTTTTTTCATTCCAATTGATCGCCATAGCAACCAGACGATTCTGGTAAAATTAGCTCGATATAAGCAGGTTAACTTTGTGGTTCCTTTTGGTGTCTTGCAGATGAATGAGAAAAGGTTGAAATTTTTCATTCAAATTCCACTTTCTTTTTGATCAATTCAATTGAATCAGTTTTGCTATAAAATATATTGAGAGAGAGTTGATGCTATATTTGATCCATGAAGAGGAAGGAAAATTTTGTGTAATAAAAGTGGAGAATGATGAAAATGATGTCGTTGGTGATGAGCATGATGTGGATAAAAAGGACTCAGGAAAGTAGATAAATGGCATAAATAACGCATTTAAATAAGTAAACTTTTAATCGGATTAATGGGAAGCATTCCAATTACATTGAAGAGCAATTTAAGATGAGAAAATGATGAGAATAAGAAATGACAAAACAATTGTGATTTGGATTGAAGCCAATTTCAACTTTGCTTCATCATCGTCTTTCAACTCACACGGCGAATCTCGACTTTTTTGTCCAACAAAATGTAGATTAATATTCTCGATCGCTTCATTTGAAGTCAATTGCGACTGAAAACGCTTTTACTGCATTTGCAACGTTTTGATGAACTTTTTACGAAGTTTTTACGTTTTGCTCGTTTCTCTCGTTCAACATTTACTTTCGAGTTTCCCGTTTTGCTCTTTGCCTTTACAAGTGTTGATTCAAGTGATGAACATCATGTTGGTGAATAAAAAAAGAGGGTAAATGATATCTTCTTTTATGAATTCTGATTGTTGGAAACTCTCCAAACCTGATGAGCTTTTCCTATTGAATCTTTGAGCGAAAAAAAACAAAAAGTAAAAAATGCTCCAAAAATGACTCTTTTCATTTTGTTGCTCATCTAAGTTTCTCAAAAGACTTTAGCACTTGACGTTTCAGGTTACAATGAAAATGCTTAGTAAAGATCAAGTGCGAAGGTTGAGAAAGGCAAAAATAAACATCGAAAAGACCTTTACTGATAAACAGAGTCGAGTTTTGATTTTGATGGAAAAATTTTTGCTAATATTTTTCTTTTCTTTTTCTTTCAGATTCTGTCGATACTATTTACTCGCTCTTACCTTGGATTTGAACTGTCTTGGTTCAACATCAGTTTCATGTATCCATTTTGGTCTTTTAAGGTCGCTATCGTCTGGAACATTTTGCAACTGGCGCCACTCTACATTGTCAGTATTTATGGGTTGACGCTATTTTTCATGTCACTTTGTACTTCTCGATCTTTACCCTTGTCTGTGAGGTTGAAAGACCTTTTCGCACCCGAAATTACCATTTACGAACCCGACATTCCGTCCTTTTTCCTCGATCCTTCGGGTCAACCATATCGACTGCCAGCCTCTATGCACGGCCATCATCCTCATCCACATCACCGTCACCACCATCACCATCATCACCATCATCATCCTCATTATCTCACCGAATCTGGCCTATCTCCCGATCCACCGCCAAAATATTCACCGCCGCCTTCATATTCATCAGCCACTGCGAAGCCCTTAATGAAACAGTTTCGATCGCGAATTTCATCGACTCTTGATCGAACCTTTCCCCGAGATTCCCAAGGAATTGTCATTTCTCCTGCAAACCTTAACCAACTCGATGAAACTAACGAATCAAGCAAACGTCCTAAACGACCTAAAATATCAACTAAAAGTTGAAACGCAATCAAGAGACTCGATTACTTTTGCGTTAACATTAAATTTCACTGTTGATTCCAAATGCCATTCCTAATCATCTAGTCGTTTCGTTGCCTGTTTTTGTCACTATACTTTTCCTGCCCAAATGCACATTGTAATATGAGATAAAGTTAATTTTTTAAAAAATAAATTAATGTTGAAAGTTAAAGTTGAACTGACGATTCATCCTTTCCTCTTGCCATTGAATAAAAATGTTCATTTTTACTCGTAAAAAGCATAAGGTTAAACTATTGGAGTAACTTTTATTACGGTGTCCCGATCAAAGAGGGAGGGACTAAAAGTGGAATATTTTTCGATCTAGATCGGTACCAATTATGAATCTAAGTTCATTTTAGAGATGATTTTGTCCTCTACAGGATGATATAATTCATAACTCTTCAGGGTAGTTCTGGTCGGATAGAAAATTCATTATCCAATCAAAGGGAAAATCTTAATAGGGAAATTTAACATGGGAAAATTGAAAAAAATGAAAATTTTACAAGAAAACGAAGGGTAATTTTAACTTTTAATTCGCTTTACGGTTAATTTGATGAAAATTCTGAACTTTGAATATTAAAAAATTATTAATTAGGCTTTATTCAGATTAAATTATCTATCTTCTGACCTGAAATCGAAAGTATAAAAAGAATATTACAGAATCAATAGGCCACTTTTTCGACCCGGCCCTTTTGTTCTTTTTTACATTTTTCTGACGATTCGAATTCTATCTGAAAATAATAAACTGTGATTTCGATTTAAGAATCGATGACGCTTCTAATGAGCGGAAAATCATGACCATGTGACATGTAGGTCGAAAGCTATGTCACTTTTAGTATCTCCCGCTTTGATCGGGACAACCTAATAAATATAACATTGCTCCATGTAATTGGACTGAATAAAGACACATCACTTGAAAAAAAAGTAACGAATGAAGAAGGGACTCACGTGATGTTACTTGTTACTTAAAATAAAGTAAAAAGTTCGAGTTTAATGTCGAGAGTCTGATCAATGTTGAGAGTAAAGAAGGGAACAGAAGAGAGAGAGAAAAGTGATCTTGAGGTTAATTGAGGATGATCCAAGAAAACGAAAAACTTTTCACTTTCTTCTTCTTCTTCTTCAATCATTATTCATCATCATCTTTACTTCCTTTGCCTCTTCATCTTCCCTCTCATCTTCATCTGAAAATGTCTTTGCCTGTTCCAATTATTATTGTACATTTACTCTTTTATCCACCTTAATTTACTTCACCTTTCTCTTCCCTCTCTCTCTTCACATTATCACCATCATTATCATCACTATCATGAACATTATCAATAAATCGAGTTGAGCCCTTTCCTCATTACAGTTAATTTGATTGATTGTTTCATCTATTTTAGTCCATTTCGTCTTTTCTCATTTGTTTTGTTTTTCCAGCAACAGTCGTTAACTAGTTTCATTAAAAACCATTAATTGATTAACTGTGCACTATGATTATGATCCCAATATGGCTACTTTCATTTCCTCTCTTCAGTTGACATTCAAGTTTTGTTTTCACACTCAACTCGCAACTTCATCTCTACAAGGACAAACTAGTGTTTAAAGGTCAATCAAAGGATATTGATTTTTTGCTGCTGTTGCAACGCTCTTGCCATGTCGTCTTTCCGTTCAGTTTGTACCCTTTGCCATCAAGATCAAATTGTGATCGTCCAATAAATGTCAAAATGGAAGCCAATTTAATTTCTTTTAAACGATTCGACTTGTTTACTGCTTAAACAGCCTTTTAAGACAAAACTTTTACCTTTGCCTTTTCAAGTTTTGTCTTGTGTTTCCACCATTTAGCTGGATTTACTGATTGTTCATTTACTTTAGCAATTTGTTTTCTCGTTTTCATCTCACAATGTCAACCAATACGATTAAACAAAAGGAAAGTTTAATTCATAAAATTCGTGAAATTGAATTGGAACGTATTGTGATTGAAGACCATTACGATGTGGTCAAAGAAATTGGTTCAGGCGATTATGGTAAAGTCGTTTTAGCGATTCATAAGCGAACAGGTACACAAGTAAGTACATGGTGCTATTAGAACTTCATTAGAATTTTTCTATTCATTGATAATGGAAGTGATTAAAAACACAAACTTTAGGGTTGACTTTAATCAATAACAAAACGAACGCCAAAATGCTAATGTTGGTTTTCGATCAACGCGCCAATTCGATGCTTTGAGTCAAAGCTTTCTCTGCATTTTCCATTTCGGTTGCCTGAAAGGCAACTAAAAAGTAAAACTAATTTTGATAAAATCGCTTCTTCGACCTTTCAAGTTTTCTTTTCAACACTGTGCAAGAATAAACTTAAAAATTGAGATAAAATGTGAAGTTTAACTATTTTTATGTTTACAAAAATATGTGGAAATACTTTAAACTTTGGTTCAACTCAATGACTTTTGATCGAATTTTTAGTGTTCTAAATTTGAAATGATGCAAAACGATGAGCGTCTTCAAACTTCAACTAAAGAATTTTTCGTCGACTTTATCTATTACAAGATAAGCTGAGCAAATTAATAATCTAAAGTTAAGCACTTTTCTTGATATTCTAGGTTCGATTTTACTATCTACTTGACATTCTTGGATTCGTCAAGCTTGAACTTTTCCTACATTGAAGGATGGCTATAAATTAGACGAGTTATTGTCATGAAAGTTTAATTTAAAGTTTAAAGTTTAAGTTAAATTTAACTTCTTCTTTGCTCACGAGTAGAAGTTTTCGTTTAAAAAAAGCAAACACAAACGATAATTTTCTAAAAACTCGCAGAATTTTGGCCATACTTCGCCGTTGAAATTAGTTCGGTCCATTACAGTTTACTCGAATTTGTGTTTTCTAAAAAATCTCACAAAACTGGTGCACTTCATAATACAGTCTAGTTTATGAATCTCAAATATTCATCATAAAGCTAATGGTCAGTAAAATTAACCTGTAGGTGGCCAATTATGCAGTCATTTAATCGCTTTAACCTTTCATTGTTAGCTATTCAGTTGATCAATGAGCAGTCTTTTGCCGTTTATTTTCAATGCTTATGCTTGTGTACATCAAAACGGATAACTGTTGATAGCTTTTCAAGTTTACCTTTAAGGCTTTTAAGCCAATCAAGCTTGTTGATTCTCTTATCTGTTTCAACAATCTTAATCTTGTTCCAAGACGATGAAAGGTTAAGTTCCGATCTGAAACTTGTCCTCAGTTTTCAATTAAATTTAATCCTCCCAGTCAAGAATAATAACAATCAAAAGCAGAACAAATTGATAATCACATTTTCCGTCTTTTATTTACATAATAATGCAAGTTGAGTCTTCAACTAGTCTCTATTTTAAATTTTAGTTTCTTGTTCATCCCTTAATCAACAACTTTTTGATTAGTTAATTAGTTTAAAAGGTTTAATCTGTCAAAAATGAAAATTTATAGTCACAAGAATAGACTTTCGAGTATTCATTTTAACTTGAAAAACATTGTCGCGTGATTCGACGAAAAAAACTTCGATCGTATTCACTGTATTGCCATAACTTTGAATGATAAATCAATATTACATAAAACTTAATTTATACCATGATGATTCAGTACTAACATTAGTATCTTGAATTTTCGTTGCAATAAAAATGAGCAAAATGTCAATGCTCCAGATCTAGAAATTCAGTGTTTGGATAATAAATTCATTTCTTTGGTAAAATTTCTCGTTCGCCTTCTTTGTATTAACACTGACATTTACAGTTGTGTAAATTTTTCCACGGTGACGCTCCTATCTTTGGAAAATGAAGTTAGCTCTCGAAATTCAATTTTACATATTGACCCAGTTGGAATTAATTGTTAATCATGAACAAGCGTTAAAGATGTGAATGTAAAAAATGTTTACATCAAGAAATATCGGTGAAAGTGGAAGGCATTTTTGTCACCGCACAGCAAGGATCAATTTCAGTAGACTGAATCAGTTTAAATTGAATTTCCGTATCTTCGATGAATGACAGTGTTTCCAGCTATTTTGACAAAGAGCAGTCTATCACATTGCTACAGTGAAGAGATAATCGAAAATGACTGACCCGGAATCGAAATTAAAATTGTCGCGAGATTGTCAAGAGATAAGGGAAAATGTCCGATTCTCACAGAAGGTGAAAGAGAAAAGAAATTGTGTTTGTGAGAAAAATTGAACTCAAAAAAGGTTTACAGTCTTTACAGTTTTCTTTGCCTAGTTTCAAGCTAAATTTTAAAGCCAATCTCTAAACGAATGAACCTTACATGGTTCAAATCAATAGATTACTGAAGAAGCTCACTTGATTCTTTGAGTGTTTCGAGATGAAAAACACTGAATCATGTTTTTCAGGTTTAGTCCAAACTAAGGTGTGATTCAGTAAATTGAAGCGACCATGAATAACGCAATAAACTCTAACTTGCAAAATATTTTCCAACATCCAAAGAGTACAATAGCAAAATTCGCTATGAATCGTTGAAGAAATATTTTAATCAGCAGTCTCAAATTGCTTGAATTTTATGAAAATTTCGTTTTGTACAAAATTGAAACTAAATTTTGAACAGTATCATCTGACTCTTAGCACATGATTGGCATCGTTGATTGAAAGTCAAAGCTTATTACATTTAATTGTAATGAATAACGTCTTATTAAAGATCATGGAAAACATGAAACTATTAATGGATAACTGAAACCAGATTAACTTATAATCCTTTCCGTAATTGAATCAACGAAATCCCGTGAAGCCAATAAGATGAAAGTCAACAAAATGATCATTATTCTTTTACCGTTTCATTCCGTTATCAATTTTTCTCATGAAAATAACTTTTTTTTTGTTTCTTCTAATCTTGTCTTTTAATAATCATTTTCTCATCATTTTTCATGCTTCATCTTCCCTCAGGTGGCCGTTAAAGCTGTGCCCAAATTGACAACAACTTTACGAGATTTTCTGATAGAGTTCCATTATAGTTACTTCCTTTCTCCTCATCCTGTTATTTTGGATACTTATGATGTTGCCTTTGAAACAACTGAACATTTCTGTTTTGCCCAAGAAGTCGCTCCTTTTGGTGACCTTTGGCAGGTAAAAAGCAACCTTGAACCTTTACCTTTTTAAACGTAAACATTTTTCTTCAATTGATTTCATTCCAATTCATTATTGATGAATGGTGATAAAAAGAGAAACAATTTTTTCTAATGAAATATGAAAATTGAAAAGGGTTAGACTCTAGTCTTGTTCAGTGTCTAGTCTAGCATAACCATTTAATCATTAATCTTGATAACATTTATTAAGTTAATTGAATATGAAAAGGCATTTGAAATGGAAGGAATTGTAGCCGAAAAAGGCTGACCCGAGGCTCAATCGATATCATCATTAATCGTTGAAATTGATTGCTGTTCAACTGTCCAGTTAACTCTTTTCATGATTAACGTTCAATTGTAATCAAATGAATTACCCATAATTTGGGCAATTTCAGGCTCAATGATTCAGATGAAATTTGATGACAAGCTGATTGCTTGGAAAATTGTTTATTAAGTTAAAGTAATGATCATTTGGTCTGTTTGAGTAAACTTTGCTCACAATTGCTTTATAGTTGCAATAATTCATCATAATTGTTTCATCTCTCATTCATTTTCCGATACAATTAAGTGTAAAATAATTAGACAAATGACTGATTGCATTAACTGACACTAATTGACTGGGTTGACCAAGTTAGTTGAAATAGTTGAACTAAACTCGATAAAGGCTAGCTAAAGAGTCAAATACATCTTTTAGATCGGAAAACAAACGACAGTTTTGAAACATCTCTAATCGAACAGTCTAATGTGTTTCAAATCAACTTAGCTAATTTCAAATTGTTCTAAGTTGAGTAGCTTTTCACACAAAATGGAAAATCATAATTTGATCAACTTAGTAAATCAGTAGATATCGAACTTGTTCAAAATAGATTTCTTGATATTATTGATTTTCTTAAGATTGATGATAACCTGTGGGGAAAAAGTTTGGGAATTTTTGGTTTTTTTCTTATATCTCGTAAGATAATGGCTGAATTTTTTCGAAAATTCAACATGTTATAGTTGGATAGTGTAGCTTTGATATCTGAGGAATTCAGAATAAAAAAAACAAAGGTCACTCCACAATCATCGCTCAAACTCGGAAGAGAAAAAAATGTTTGAAAAATTCGTTTTTATACATGTTAAACTCTCATAGACATTAACCAATTTTTGAGACTGATTCATATTTTGGATATTTGGTTGAATAACCTATTATTCAAAATTGAATATCCTTCAAACGACTTATCCGAATTTTTTAGATCGTACGCCAACTGAAAGGTCTTGAAAATTTGCATCAATTAATGTATTTTTTTAGCTACGTGGAATGTTGTTCATGGGGTTATTCATGAAACCAATTTAACATGCATAAAAACGAATTTTTCAAACACTTTTTTTCTCTTCCGAGTTTGAACGATGATTGTGGAGTGACCTTTGTTTTTTTTATTCTGAATTTCTCAGATATCAAAACTACACTATCCAACTATAACATGTTGAATTTTCAAAAAAATTCAGGTATTATCTTACGAGATTTAAGAAAAAAACCAAAAATTCCCAAACTTTTTCACCACAGGTTATAAGAAGAAAGGTGAACTTTGAAAATTTTGACAAAAATGGTTAACCTTGAAAATATCGATAGAAATCGATTTTTCTTCGGCATGGTGGTTCCTGCAACAACAAAACCTCCCATTGTCTGTCAACTGCCAGTGATGACAGATGTAAAGAGCAAGCAGTGCTGCTATTGAGTTGAGTTGGGCGATGTGATGATCGTGAATAGGAATAGAGTCCATAATTGTTGGAGTTAAAAATCATCTAAGTTCTGGACAATTGCTAGGTAGGGCTGAGTTTTTGGTGTTCACCTGTCGGGCACCAGTTAGAAGATCATGGCGGTTACAATTGGTGTACTTGGTGGTAGTGTCGTGTTTGCTGTAGCATTTTTTGTAGCCATGACTACCAGAAGCCCAGTGCAAACATTCGCTATATTTCTTCATTGGTCTGTTTTATGACAAAGTTCTTGGCAGCGGAAACAGTGGGTTACTAGTATGTAGTCGCAGGTCTGGAAAATTCGCCATGAAATATCGGTAGAAATGGATCCTTCTCAATCTAGATATACAAGTTAAGCCTGACCACAATCTGAAGCTAAAGAGTTCAGCGATCTCTGAGTAGTTGATGATCCTTGACATGACACAATATTTAATGCATTTCTGGACATTACTGTATTTCTCGTCTCATTCAGTCTCATCTATTTTCGGTCTCTTCTTAATCTTTTTAGACTAAGTTTTTGTTACCAAATCTTTCTGAATTTAGACAATTTTCATTTCTTTTAGGCCTTTTCTCGTTTGCTTTCGATCAAAGCTAGTATTAAATTCACCTTGAAATGAATCTTCTCTAAACTTGAGTTGAAAATGTTGATCCAAATGTCACCCATATTCATGTTGCAATCAATCAAAGCATCATTTAATCAAAGTTGAAATTTAATTAGGAAACTGTGACGGCTTGAAATGAGCATCACTTAAAAATGTGCTAATAACAGTAGCCTAGGGACCATTTTATAGTGATTATAATATTTTCACGCTCAAAGAGGCTCAAAGTTTCAACTTGCCTCTTCGCTGATACATATAATTAGATAAAAATAATGAGCCTCTTTTGAAGTGTGATTAAGTTAAGATTAACAGGTGAAATCTAATTTCAATCAAATGTTAACCATGATTAGTTTTTCTTTATCATCTTTTATGTCAACAGTCGAGATATTTCAATTTCAATTTGATTCTTGCCATCAACTTGAATGTCCCCAATCAAAGTTGCTATTTAAACGCTAATTCTTGATCGTTATCCTATTTAACTTTAATCATCATTCTTTTTCTCCCTCAAACATGTATTGCACCCTTTGTACCACTTTCCAGGCCGTGGAACGTACAAATGGAGCCGGACTAGAGGAACGCGATACAAAGATAATAATTGAACAGATTAGTTCTGCCTTAGAGTTTTTACATGATAAACAATTGGTCCATCGTGATGTTCGAGCTGAAAATATATTAATCTTTTCAGTTGACTTTACCAAAGTAAAATTAACCGATTTTGGTTTAACCCGACGAGCTGAAACACTGGTTAAGAAGCGAACTCGTTCATTGCCAACTTGTCCACCTGAAATATGGGAAGCTGTCCACTTAGAAGGTAAAAAATGGTCACAAATATTCAAGTGATTTACATCATTGTAGACTCTTTAAAACCCGAAAAATCAATTTCTACTTTTTTTCAAAACTCTATTGCAACCAATATTTCCATCTTCTTCTAAGTCTTCTAACCAGTTAATCATGAATAGTTTAGATCAAATTAGCTTTATTCTTACTTCAAAAGTCAATTGTTCCACTTTCGATGAAACACACAATATATTCATTTATCGAATTAGCAAATCTCGAGTCAACTCTTGAGTTTTCGAATTTTTTTTTCGGTTTTAAAGGAACAGATCAAAGTCAATTTTCATCAATTTCACACTTCTGAATTAATAACCATAAGCATAGAAATAGAGTAAGTTATTCCAAGATGAAAGATCGATAATTTAGAGGTCAAATCAAAGCAACAAAGTTTTGATCAATCGATTTTACGATCGAACCAAAAATCGAAAAATCTCTAAAAACCTTTAAATGTTTCATTTATTTTAAGTTCGTTTGTCCGTACTTTCTCGAGATCTTTTTGGTGAATCTTAGTTAATCTTTCCATCGACAATTGACTTAAATTTGTTTCTTTATCATGTTAAATATCAAACCTTGGAGCAACTTTATTTGCATTTTATGAATAATGAATAATGATAACAATGCAGAAACTCGCTTCCAAACTTGACCGATAAATGAAAATTTTCTAACCAAATATTAAATTCAAACTTCTATTTTTAAATATCCAAACATAAATGAATGCAATCCATTTTCATGGTCAGATCTTAATCTAGATTGTCAGTTTTAACACTTTTAATTAACATCAACTTGATGAATGCGAATACATTCAACTTTAATATGAAAATTGATTACCTGTTAAACTGCTATTGTTTATTAAAAACTGAAGCCAAACTGTAACTCAAACAGTTTCATTATGATAATTGTTTCGCCTTTTTTTTCAGATAATTTATTCAAACATTAACATGATCAATATAGCAAGATAAAAAGGTTGCCTCTGATTCACCAAAAAACCGAGTAACTTTTCTTCTTGTTCACATGATGATAATGATGATGATCTATCATCTAACAAGTGTTCATGAAAACTCTGAACAAGTTACTGTTATTAATATATTACATTCATTAATAAAGGTTAATCTTTTTAAGACAAAATAATGAGAGAAGAAAAGTTTCTTGTTTTTCAGTTTAATATTTATTGCCAGTTGAATCAAGTTGATCATGATATTAAAATGGTAATGATAAACTGTGTAAACATGAATATAAATCAAAAGAGCTACTTAATGGCCTAAGAAAGTCATAATTACTTCGCAATAAACTTGATACAAGTTTCATCTTTTTTCTTCTTCTGTTTACTTTCCTTTTACAGGTTACAATGTTGAACTAGGTTCTGATGTTTGGCAACTGGCGATGCTGATATTTGCCTGTTTAACAACCAAATTTCCATGGGAACGAGCAGACATTACAGATCCTAGGTTTAGTGAGTTTGTTGACTGGCAAAAGCGTGTAACCACTCGAACTCCTCGTGAATTTCGTCGATTCACACCAAGGTTGTTACGTTGTTTTAAGCGAATGATGGAAATTAAACCGTCCAAAAGATATCCAGTTGTTGAAGTTCGTAAATATTATAAAGATCGTTGGTTACTTCAACGAAGTCCAAGAGCTTCTTCAATAGCAAAACTTAACCCATCTCATGATAGAGTAAGTTTGACATGAGAAACATTTGTTTGTTTTTTTTAATCGAAACTTTTTTACTTCTTCTTTCAGGGTGATCATCATGCATTCAACTCAGGAGCTGGAGTATCTCGAAGTTTATCTTGTAGCCAATTAATGCCTTCCCAGTCTCGAGCTCAAGAATGGATTAGTCAATCAAAGGATGACTGTCATGAAACAGAGAGAAGATATCTTCTTCCGAATCCGTGAATAAACAAGAATCAAGAAAATGGTTAATTGGAAAAATAAATAATGTCACAAAAGTCGAACAACCTTTGAAGGTTAACAGATGCGATCGCCTTTTTTTCATCTTAAATCGAGTTGTGTGTTCTCTCTGTCTCTTTCATTCAACCAAATAATCATTAGATTGGTGTGAATATCAATGAGAAATCGGATAAATTGCCGAACAAAAAACACAAATGTTGACTCTTTTTTGTAATAAAATAACTTAAATTTAAATCAAAGAAAAAGTTCGACTGCTTGAAAGGCAAAGATCTAATAGTAGATATTCAGGAAATGGCAAAGTGCATGAGTTGCAAGAAATAATTTCCAATCAAAATTCATTGCATTCAAAAGTAAGACTTTCAGGACTTTTGTTTGACCTTGAGTTTGGTCATCGAATGAAATCTGAATTTAGGATAAAAGTCAATCGCAGCTTCAAGCTTCTAAGTTGCCAAAGAAACGGACTTCTCATTGAAATTGTCTTGTTTTCAAGTTCGCTATTTCGGTAATAATATTTCGGTCTTCATCATTTACAAATGATTGAGAATGAAATTTGAGCTAAAAATTGAAAATTTTAATCTTAAATAGAAAATTATAAAATTCCAAAATGAGAATGGTAATGAAAAATAAAGTTTTATAAATAATTGTTGATATAATAACATGAATAGTTGATCAGCGTTCATCACATTTGGAAATTCTTTGTGAACTTGTTTATAATCACTTTACTTGGTTTCCCATTTGAATGGTATTTAACTGGAAGATAAATCACATTTGACGGTTTCTTGGGATTTTGTTTCTTATTCTTGACCATGAAATTGTTCCCGTGTTTGGTGAAACCTGAATATTTAGAGAAAAGAAGAGCAAAAAAAAGAACATATTAGAAAACAAATCAGAATGGGGTAATTAAAGTAGAAAAGAAAATGATATATTTCAATGAAAGAATGATGGCGATAGACTGAATGAAACTGCCGGAAACTTTCATCAGATGCATTCGGTTGATCAGGATAAACAGAATGATGAGAATGATAATCATATTTGGCTCAAGGCAACAAGCTATTGAAACTGTTGAGATGAGTTTCAAGAAGAAGAAAAAGATTTGCCGAGCAATTCTCAAATGAATTTAGTAGCGTTTCATGAAACGATGAAAAATCAGGATCTAATTGATATGTTCAAGGGTTGGAAGATAAAATGGTTCAAAAAAGAAAAGAAAAAACTTGTAAACTCTGATCAATTCAATTGTTTCAATTTACCATGAAAAATAATGCTTCAGGGTTTGTGTTCCAAGCAGTTCCGAGGATCGATGAAACAACAAACAAATCTCAATAAACAAAGAATACTGAAAAAAGGTCAACACCAGATGAGCTAGCGGTTCATGAAGAAAAAGAGTTTAGTGTTGAGAATATTTTTTCTTAATAATTCAGTTAATGTTAATTTGATAAAAGAAAAGAAAGAAAATTGATATTCTGTTGTTTTATTGATGAATCTTTAAAATTGTTGTTCTTATGGTTTAATAATATTCCCTAATAATCAAATAATAAACATGATGTTGATAACGATAATTATGAAAATTAAATAAACCCACACCCAGAATATTGAAGGATATATTTTAATTGATTATTATTATCATTATAACCCGAGGATAGAAAAGAAGTTAATTACAATTTTCAACCCTTTTTTTCATTCTCGCCATCATTTTCAACTCATTACAACCTAATTGAATCTGGCAATTTTGGTGCAAACAATTTTCATTGTAATTACAATTGCCTTGGAAAGGAACTAATTTTATCGCAAGAAAATCGCTCAAATTTCCATTCAATAGAGAAAAGGTTTAACATGGAAATGATAACTTGTTACAATTATCATTTAATTATCACCACAATTACAATGGCTAATTATCATGGTAATCAGTGAAGGTTGATGAACATTGAAAAGGTTCAACATTTGCAATTATTGTTAGTTTTTTTCTTCTTTTTTTGTAAATTCTATTGATGGAAATTTCGAAAATTTCCGAGTTTCAGATGAACTTTTTCAATTGAATTTCCCCTAATTGAACCTTTTTGTGTCGAATATTTCGGTAAATTTACTGTTGCATTGAACTTGAAATGACCTTTTCTTTGAAAACCTTCAGATTTTGAAACAATTTTGGGAAACTCAATGAAGAATTAAAGGTTGAAGAACATGAAATTAACGTTTGTTTTCTAATTCTATCGATACTGAATTTTCGGAAAACCTCGAAGCTTTTGAAGAACTTTGAGTTTAATTTTCTTCTATTTTGAACTAATCTTGAGGTGAAATTTTCATTATTTTGTCGAATATTTTTTGGTCGAAAATCAGAATAAATTTTTCATGCTAAATCGAACTCAGAATGAACTTTTTTTGCAAAAAACCTTTGGATTGGGAAATAATTTTGGAAATTCACTGAAAATTCATTTTTTTCTATGAATTTTCTCATGAAAGAAAAAGTAAAATGAATAAAATTGATTATCTTTTTTTATTCTTCTCATCATTTTCTGTCTTGTTAAACTTGTAATGAAAAATAAATTATCATGCAATATCAGTAGGTCCTGATCATGATGATAATTATGATAATTATCTTGAAATGCAAAGGGTTATTTGTTAGTTTTTAAAGAAGCGCACAGAAAAAAAGGAAAATAAAATTGAGAAAAAAAGTGATTTCATGGAAAGCATTAAATCATCATAATAGATGCTATCTCAAGATTGAATCTTTTTTTCAACTCTGAGCTTTGCCTAAGGTGATGGTGATGAGTGTATGTAGAGTTACGTGCTTCTCATAGTTGAGCGTACGAGAGGAAAGGGTTTGACCATCAACAGGAATCAATCCTGACAAATTATCTTGTTGACAGTAATAGTAAGGCAACATCCGTCAACAATCAGCGTAATCTTGTTATTATCATGGAAGCTGGTTGAGCGAAAATTTATTCACTTTTTTTTCTCTCTCTCTTCTTCTTCCAAGTTAACCCTTTAAACTATCATTTCGTGTGTTTGTTGTTAATCAATTACCGTAAATACAGATAAATTAAAGACACTTTTTCCAAGCTTTTGTTGTTGTTTGATTGAATATAATTTAATTACATGAAATGATAAGGCAATCAATTTGAAGGTAAAACAACATTTAGAAAATGTTTTTACTCAAAAATCAATCAAGGTAATCGAGTTCAATAGCCTTTCAATTAATGCCACTTTCTTTTCCTATTTAATGTGATTGACTTTCGAGTCTTTTATTAAATTTTTCATTTTGGATCAACAATTAAATGTGTCAACTTGAACATCAACATTGAACTAGTTTGCAATAAACTTTTTCTTCGACTGAAATTGAAACTCGATTGAAATAGATGATCAATTAACCTTGAATTTGATGAAAAAATCAGGTGGAATTGAGAGAAAGAGAAAAAGAGAAAAAATCGAAAATTTTACCTGTAATTATGTCGATTGGCTTTGCATTGGAGATGAACTTTAATGGTAACTTGTAAATGGCCGATGAGAGTAAACTTTTATCCATTGAAGGTGAATAGGTTTTCCTTGGAGGAACCTTTAAACTTTGATTATCCATTGAGTTGGGTAAAGGTGGTGAAGTTGATGGTTTGGATGAGGAAAAGGAGGACGAAATGGAAGATGAAATTGAAGAGATTAACGATGGTTTCGCTAAGCGGGTTGTAATGAAATAGATTGGTGACTCTTTGAGTGGTTTACGGTGTTTTATTGGTGAAGATGAGGCTGATTTGAATAGCATCAAGCGACCATTTGTAGAGGAAAGAAACATGTTAAACACGATAATGGCACTGATTAGTTTCAAGGGGAAATGATGGTGATGTAAAGGGATCATTCTTGGTGAAGAAACATGAACAATATTGACAAATCAATTGGTGGTGTTTGTGTTGAAGGATGAAGATGGTGATGAGGAGGAGAGATCATGAGAAGATGTAAACAACAGTTAACCATGAAATAAAGTGAACACAAATTATTCTTCCCAATAAGTGAGCGCACATTATCTGAGTGAGAGAGTGAGATGAGAGTAGGTAAAGATGAGGATCAAGTTGAGGAGGATGAAGGGAAAGAGGTAAAGAGCATCATTGAATAGCCACTCTTTAGTTGCACCTCTTTAGTTGTAGATGGCGGTTTGTGTCGCTAGTTTAATGTTGATTGAAAATTGCAAAACTTCAAAAATCTTCAACGATCTTTACTGGTGCTTTTTTGATCAACTAAAATTGTTTATTTGATCTATTTTTGTTTGACAAAAGTTTTTTTGAAGCAAATCAAGTTACTTACAATCTTCATTTGAGCTCATTTTTAATCCTCAATTTGCTCTTGTTTTGTCTTTCAGCTTTTTCTTGTTTCATTTCATTTTGCTTGTGATGCAGTCAATTGAAAACAAATGAAAAACTCGACTCACCTACTGTTGTCAGAATGAAAATACTTTCTCTGATTGAAGAGAAACCTAAAAATGTTACATTGGATCAGGCCTTGCCTTCGAACTTCGGTGTCAGTGTCAGTGTCAATGATACAGCGCCTGGTGCTGGTACAAGTATCTCATGTGGTGGAGGTCCGATTGGCTTAAATCAACCCAATGTTGGCTACCGTTTGGGCAGACGAAAGGCTCTCTTTGAGAAGCGAAAACGGATAAGTGATTATGCTCTTGTTATGGCACTTTTCGGTATAATTATCATGGTTATTGAAAATGAACTTTCCTCTGCCTCTGTTTACTCCAAGGTAAGTTGTGATTAATTATTGATTGACCAGTGATTGGTGTCTATGTTAGCCAGTGTTGCTACAATGTTCAACTTGAATGTTCCTTCTTCTGTCCAACAAACAAAGAAAAAATTTTTCTTCTGTATTTCCTTCACTTTAAACTTTTCATGTGTTCGATCCATTTCGAGTTCTGTTTCAACATTTAAAATTTCCAAACTTCAACTTTATTCATCTTCAGTCATCTTTACTGGTGCTTTTTTGATTAACTAAAATTGTTCATTTGATCTATTTTTGTTTGACAAAAGTTTTTTTTGAAGCCAATCAAGTTGATTACAATCTTCATTTGAGTTCATTTTTAATCCTCAATCTGCTTTCCATTTTTTCTTGTTTCATTTCGTTTTGCTTGTGATAACACAGTCAATTGAAAACAATTGAAAAAATCGAGTCACTAGCTTTTGTCACAATGAAAAGACTGTCGGATTGAAGAGAAACCTAAAAATGTTAAATATTATCTTATACAGCATCGAAAGTAAAGTTAGAGCTGGTTACGTTATCTTTTGAACATTGTTTGGTAACCAAGCATTTTGATATTCAATTTTTTGAGATAAATTAAGCCCAATCAACAACGATTAAATGCCTTAACCAATGAGTTTCGGGTTGATGTTGATTGTGCTTAATTTATCTCTAAAAATTGACTACTAAAATATGCTTGGTTACCAAGCAATGTGCAAAAGATAACGTAACCAGCTCTAACTTTACTTTCGATGCTGTATACTAACACTGTTTTGGTATTTTTCTGTCAAAATTTCTCCGCACTCAAACAGTCTATAAATTTTCTGTTAATCGCAAATGAAAGATTATGGCCTAAATGTCACCGGAAAAATATACAAATTTTTAGAACCCAACCCTGAGACTCAGGAAAAGCAGATAATAAAGAGACTAAAATAGACAGTAAAAAAGAAAAAAAATTTAAAAGAAAGACAAAATGGCACTTAACATTGTTGTACATTTGAATACGCAATATGTACATATACTGGTATATTGGTAAATACTGTTTAGACTGAACCTTTCTCTCCAGTGCCAATAACTGTTGAGTTGTAAACTCGGCTTACGGTTGCTTTTGTGTTTCCTTAATTGACATGCTTGTGAATTGTATTGCTTGAGGTTCACAGAATGATGTAAATGCAAAAGGCTTGAGACAAGGATGGTGATGTTGATAAACAGGTGATATTGATGGACTTGATGGTGTCATTGGTTTGACTGGTGGTGAACTCGCTGTCAGTAGAGTGGGTATACTTGGTGCTGACGGCGACTTTTTAACTTTTTTCGCTAAAATTCTCTCCATGCAAAAGGGTGATTCAAAGATGGAATTAAAAGAACTTGGATTCACGTCACTTTTTACTTGAATTTTCACTACACTTTTGATGTTGACCATCTTGTTATAGTTTATTTACAGATACTTTAACCTCTGGCTTTTTGGTTTCACCAATTTAATCGTTAACAAGCATTGCTTATTGTGTTTTCAGATGATTACTATCATGCATTTATAGTCAACTTAATGCTTATCCGATAATAATGAAGGGTTAATTCAATAAATGAAATTCTTGATATAAGAATATCTCATGTTAGTCCTTAATCGAGCAACCTAATACCTTAGCAACCAAAGAAAGTAAAGACTCGAGACTCGATTTCGACTGTTTTTCATATCATTCTATCTTTTGTGTCAAGATCATTCCACTTCTTGACCTCTCATTTGACATTCATTTGATGAAATCGCAATTTCTTTCTCATTGAATATTTTAGCTTGATTAATCAAGTCTAAAGTGACGATCATCTGGCCAATGAATGAAATTGTTGAATGTTGAGGTTGAGATATACTTTGCATGGAGTTTCAAGTGACTGGATAAGATGTAATCAAGAGAAATACGGAGACATGAACTTTTGATAACTTGATAATCTGAATGCGATGTTAGCGACCAGTTTTCGATAAAAGCATCGAATTTTTCCTTTGATTTTTTGAATTTCTATGATTTTGAGTGAAAATTGTAATCTAAATATGAAAGGACAGAGTTGGTTAGAAACTCAGTTGTTCCATGAAAATATAAACATTCATTTCCTTGTATTCAGATGGCGTTTGAATCTTGACTTGCAATGTTTACGCTCATGACTGTTTGGACTTTCCATGGTAAACTGTTTTCTTTGGCTTTGAAATGAAACTAGAAGAGAAAAGAAAAGTTGATGAAATGAAATAGAACAAGAAGAAAAGCTCTGAATTTCCTCAGAAGCAATTTCAATGTGAACATGTTGATGTAACTCGACATTTTTTCTTCTCGTTTTTTTCTCGCAAAGTAACTTTTCTTTTGATTTTCAAAAAGAAAGTTGAATATTGAAATTACACCAATTATCAATGATTAGGCAAATGAAAATTTATTTTTGTGATTAACTTTTAACAATTAGTTGACTAGAAGAATAACATTTAAAATGAATTTAAATGAATTTATCCAACAAAATGAGTAGAATGTTTTTCAATTAAAAGTCGCCTAAAGCACCTTTCGCTGTCTCCCATTAGATAATCACTAATACTTGAAGTGCAACAATAGTAATAATTGATAATAATGTTATCTCATTCCCAGTTAATCGAATGGATGATTACGAGACTGCCGGAGTCACGACCGGTTCACTTCGGATTAACGGAGCAATTCGCGGTTTCCGTCAGTTACGTAAGCCAATTACTTCGTCAACCCTTTCCATTCCATCCACTATGAAACACTTTGCCCATCACCAGCAACCTCGTCAACCATCACGAGCCAGTATAATCGATGGACTTGCCAACCCATCAACCGGTTTACCTTCCAGCTTCGGTGTCAGTGTCAGTGTCAATGGTACAGCACCGGGTGCTGGTACAAGCACCTCATGTGGTGGAGGTCCGATCGGCTTCCATCGACCCAATGTTGGCTACCGTTTGGGCAGACGAAAGGCTCTCTTTGAGAAGCGAAAACGGATAAGTGATTATGCTCTTGTTATGGCGATTTTCGGTATAATTATCATGGTTATTGAAAATGAACTTTCCTCTGCCTCTGTTTACTCCAAGGTAAGTTGTGATTAATTATTGATTGACCAGTGATTGGTATCTGTGGTAACCAGTGTTGCTACAATGTTCAGCTTGAAAAGGTGCTTCATCAATGAATAAAGAAATAGTGAAATTACAATTTTCCTTCTTCTGTCCATCAAACAAAGAAATAACTTTTCTTTTGTATTTTCCTTTAACCTTGTCATGTAAACAGAACTTTGTTGCTCAATTGAAATGTCAAACCTTTTTTTGTTAAATGAAGAATCATTGTCAAAACTGGAAATTGATTATCAGCTGATGAAAGAAGAAAATGTTTCAAATCGATTCAGAAATCATCGATAAATTGTCATTTTCATTGAACACTTTCCGTTTCTAAAAGCATCTTCAACTCTTGTCTTTCAAAAGTTATTGTCCAAAAGTGTATTCAATATGTTGTTCAACTTGCTTCTGACAATTCAATTGGAATTGCAAAATTAAAATAAACTTTCTTTTCTTCGATTCCCTTCGAATGTCACTTTAATTCCAAACTTGTTAAATTATTATCATGTTAAGGAAAGAAATCAAAATATCCTCAAGAGAATCGTCAATATTTTTTGCAGACGATTTTTTCGTTTTCGACTTTTCCTTCATCTCTCTTTATCCAGAATTTCATTTTTTTGTTCAATTCTCTTTTTTCTCTTTCTAATCACAACAGAACATTATTTCATGAATTGATTATTTTTAGACTTGAATTCATAGCATATTGAAATGGTAATAAGATCGTCAAGATTAACGTTTTAAAAGTCAAATGTGCTCTTTGGCTTGGATATTTATTTATCTTCACTGATTTGCTTTTTGTGTCTCTCACCTTCCTCAAGACATTCTGATAAATCCTACAGAATCCATTTGAAATTCATTGAAAACAAAACTGTTGGGAGAGACAAATTTGCTAATGGCAACAAAATAATGTCTAAATATAAAAGGGAACAACAATTAGAGATTAAATTTTATTTTTTTCTGGTCTCGTTTCATTACCTCTTGTTTATCAGTCATTCTTGCGATTCTTTTCTTCACCTCCCAATCATTTCTCTTCCAGTTCAGGAAACTTTCCAAATTCACTCCTAATCAAGAATCAGTTAAACAACATCATCTTTCATCAAAATTCATTGCAATCGAGAAACAGATTAAATCCAAGTTGGAATTTAAAAATTCAAGAAATGGAAAAAAAGTTGCGACGAAAATTTTCTGTTTTCGTTGTTGAGTTGAAAAAAAAGTATTATACTTTGATAATCGAGTTTTACATCAGAAGCATTTTCGAAGCAACATTCTGTCAACTCAATAAACTTTGTCATTTGTTTTCGATATATTTCAAGGTCTGTTTCAACATTGAAATTGAATCGTTTAATCATTAAAATGAGCAAACAATGGAATCAAGTTTGCACTCGAGATTAAAGAAATTAAATATTCGTGCAAAAATGATTATTTTATTGGCAACATATTAATTCTAATGTCTGGATAAGAATAAAAGTCATTGAATGAAAAGTTGCCTTACCTTTTGTATCGACTGTTTATCGATTACTTTTGCTCATAAAGAAACTGAAAGTTATTCATTATTGCGTGCTTTTATTAATATTATGTTCCCATTGAGATTACCTAGTCTTTAGTACAAACAAACTTTAAGTTTCTTTTGTTCGCAATTAATGCATCGTAATGTGCCATCACACTTTATCCAACAATATTTTTCAAGACAAAGTTATTTATTCAGTAATTACCGATCCCAATCCATGAAGATGTTTACAAGTGCAAAGATTCACATTTAAACCTTTTTCATGGAAACAAAATTTTACTTTTGAATAATTTTCAAAGGAATTTGAATTCTATAAGTATTCACTGAAGCGATGACTTACAGAACATGGAATTGAACAAGAAAAGTGAGAAAAATCTTTACAAGTGTAAACCATGGCTATTGATGAATGTGATTAAAAGAATGAAACTTTTGATTCGATTGTCCGAGTAAATTGTTTAACCAAAAGAAGTGGCCAGAAGTCAGAAGCAAGTTGAGAATATTGAAACAAAATCCAGAATCGATTAGCCAATCGAAATTCAATTTGAAATTTTGTTCGAAAAAAAGTTGAAATGAGTTTTTCGTTGGAACTTGAAAAGAGAAAAAAATTTTCTCGTAAAATCACTTTGATATTCAATGCATTTTAATCATTTCAATGTTGACTGAGTTTCTCTTTTTGCCTGGATATTCAGTGTTTCCTTTCAACTTTTTTTTCTCTTCATTCCGGAACCATTTGTTTATGTCTTTTATTTCAAGTAAAATGGTTAAGTTGTTTCAGAATTTCGTTCCTAATTCATCATGCAAAAGTTGAAGTTGCATGAATTGCAAGGGTCAAATGTGATGATTTGAAATTGATTGAAATTTTGAGCAAATTTTCATCGACTTTAAACGATCAGGAAAATGAAATAATGAGGCTGAAGTTGAAATATGAGTAAAGAACTTTTTGTTCCCCTTTTTCATTTTCTTTTCCATTTTTTGCTCATCTTTTGTCACTTCGGTCACTTTGCTCCTTTTATGTACATGGTCTTTACTGTCATGGAAGAAGGCTGTTTTCATAAAAGTGGAAGAATAAAAATTACAAGTGAAAAAAAACTCGAAAAGAGTGACTTTTAACAACGCAAACAGAATTTCATAAATCATGAAACTTGAGATGAACCAAGGCTCATCAATGCCCTTTTCCAGTAATCCAAAGGTCACACTTCTTCTTCTTCTCATGGCAAACAACTTTGATATTTTTCTCTTCTTTTTCACTTCTCACCTCATTATATGTGATGGTGAAATTTCAATACAAAGTATAACAGAATTATAAGTTCGAAATGAAAAACTCTCAGATTACATGCAACTTTCCATTTCTTTTTCAAACATTCAAATTCTAAACGAAAATATTCACAAGATTCAGTTGCAGTCAATCATGGCCAATATTGCAACCATTTGTTCGAGTCTAGTCCTAATCAGTTAATCCATTTTTTAATTAAACTTGAATTACTTGAAAAACAAAAGCAATGAATCTTTCAACCTCAACATTCAACAATTTCATTCATTGGCCAGATGATCGTCACTTTAGACTGGATTAATCAAGCTAAAATATTCAATGAGAAAGAAATTGCGATTTCATCAAATGAATGTCAAATGAGAGGTCAAGAAGTGGAATGATCTTGACTCAAAAGATAGAATGATATGAAAAACAGTCGAAATCGAGTCTCGAGTCTTTACTTTCTTTGGTTGCTAAGGTATTAGGTTGCTCGATTAAGAACTAACATGAGATATTCTTATATCAAGAATTTCATTTATTGAATTAACCCTTCATTATTATCGGATAAGCATTAAGTTGACTATAAATGCATGATAGTAATCATCTGAAAACACAATAAGCAATGCTTGTTAACGATTAAATTGATGAAACCAAAAAGCCAGAGGTTAAAGTATCTGTAAATAAACTGTAATAATCCTGCATTCCAAGAATCTAAATGATAGCAAATGTTTCATGTTTTTGTGCGTTAAGAACTTAACTCTGCTGAATCTTTGCTCAAGGTTACAAAACTCAAATCTGCCTGAGAAATGACAAAAAATAAAGCTTCTTTATCATTTTAAACGCTTCCATGAATCAAAGTAAATCTGGTGACTTTTATAGCAGAACTTTACAGATTATGATTTGGAAAAACGTCAATTTTCATCGAAAATCAGCATCCAATCTTCAGAATATTTTATGACTAGAATTTCAACTCGAATCATCATAAAAATTAGTTTTACTGAAACGACCAACCAAAAGCAGTAAACTTGAAAAGTTTTCAGACGAAACCAAATTTTTGCTTCGAACTTTAAAATCAAACCTTTCCATGAAATCGTCAATATTCATGTCTATGGAATAATGAATTCTTTAATCAACAAAAGAATTTTGATGTCAATAATCATGATACTTTAGATGAACGAATTTCCGATATTCTATTATCCATTATTTTGCAATAGAATCTGATATTTGAGAAATGAACTTTTCTCTTGTCGATTGATAGACGCTTTTGTTTTCATGGCTCATTCAACGGAAATGCGTAAAATGAAAACAAGATTAAGAGCAAGTAAAGAGACGAGAAAATTAAATACACATGAGTAATGCTTTTGAGTTTGTTCGTGTGTTCGATTCGCTTTGAATCTCGAATGAAAACATCAAAAGGTAAAAACTTTTAACGATACAAACTAATCAATGAAAGGAGAAAATAATTCTCAACTTTTCTCTCTTCCCTGTTTAACCATCATTCATCTTTCATTCCCTGTATTGATCAATTGATAACAGAAAGTAATGATTGGAATAACCATCGTTTTCCATGTTAACATGAACAGTTCGTTACTTACGATAAGGGAGAAAATAATTTTCTATTTTTGTGCCCATTTTCTTGATAAAACAAATTCTCATGTGAATGAAATCATGAAATGGTAAAATGAACTTGGAAACAAGAAGGAGAACAAAAATTGATTCCAGAAAAAAAGCAAAAGTGAAACCAAGAAAAGGATTGTGATCGGTTCGACTAGAGTTTCATGATAATTGTATTTGCATTGAACAAATAAATGAAAAGTTTGCAAATTTTTTATCAGCAATTCTCAGCAATAATGACTGTAAAATGGTTCAATTTAAGAGGTGAATATTGAAATGGAAATAGTCTTGCAAATTCATGAGATTCGTTGAGGGGTTAAAAGATTTTGCTCATGAAAAGAGTTTCGCTTTATGATGAATTTTTGGGTTAAAATGTTTCCTTGTTAATTCTTGGTGACAGCAGAGACAGATGAAAGAATACGGAAAAAAGAGAAAAAAGTTTATTAATTAAGATAATTAGAAGAGTGAACATTATCATTGCATGGAAATGAGTGAAAACTCAAGAGAAGCAGAAACAATTGTCACAATAATTAACTTTTTTATATCCAATTATTAGATAACTTTGCTTATAAACTTTGCTTTTGAAACATTGAATGGCGTCAAACATTTGTCTCATTAAGTTTTGTGAGGAAATTGGAGGAAAAAATTGAACTTCAATTTGAATTGTTATTAAATTGTTGTCATTAAAGGTTCAATTTTTATTTTTTGTCTCAAATCGTTTAAATGGTTAAATGATTAGAGCAGGAAAGCTGAGAAAACGAGTGAACATTTAAGTTTCCTTTTGCTTTTTTGCCTTCAAAATGGAAACATTTCTTTGGGTTTCGGTGGAAAAATGAATTCGTCTTTTTGTTCAACTTTTCGTTTTCTCGTCATCATTCGATGTTTAAACTATTCTTCTAGAAACTTGTGATGCTGTTTGGAATTATAATGTTTCTTTAAATAATCATGGAACCATAAAACATTCACTCGACAGACGAAGACTTTACATTTAACTTTTTCTTCTCAAAAATTGTAGGTTTCTTGACACTGTTTATGTCACTTGTCTTCTCATGCAATAAGCATATAATGATTTGGCTGAATTAGGTGTGAACCCAATGATATTTTGCTATTTTATTAATACTTTTGTTCAAATACTTGTGTTCGTTATGTTTAGGTCGATGCACTATGATTAGGAAAAATTGAGATATAATTGAGTTCGAACTTGAAACTACATATTCTTGTGTTTACTGTGCTTATGGATTTCACGATTTCGGTGTCAATCGATCGGTGGTAAGAGAGTGAGTTTACACATCGAATGCAAGTTCAATACAAATAGTTAGCATTAACTGAATGCGAAGATGAGTTTCCTTCTTATAGCTGTTAATGTGTTTGGTTCATCTTGGTAAATGACCAAGATTCATTTGTGAAGTTCTGCTTCGAAATTTGTCTTTGTTTTTGATCTTAACCTCTTTACTCAATGCTTAAGTTGATTAAACCGATTCTTGATTGAAGCAAGGTGAAAAAGGCGGAGAATCCATGATTTGTCCGCTGCTCTTTTACTTGCTACTATTAATGAGAAGGGAAGTTATCCATTATTAAATTGCTCCTTTGATTGAATCCCTTTCTAGGCAACCAATTTATTGATATATTCAGTCAATTCTGAAGTGAAGCTTTTTATTCACCTCGTTAAGATTCACAATTCCTAGATTGTTGGCTGATCTCATGGCTACTTTGCACTCTCATTTTGTCTACTCATAGTTTCATCTGATGCAACTAACTCGATGAATACATGAACAAATTCATTGCATTGTTTCCATTCCGCTATTAGACAATTTGACTTTGCTATTCGAATCATCTTCTGATTGGCACTTCATCAAAATTTCATTTTGATATTACAGTAGCTTTCCTCGGATGAAAGATGTTTGCACCTTAATGAACAATAATTAGCTAATTATCAATTCTGGTTACCGTCATCGCTTTAATTGAAATCAACACATTCGACTGAAGATCTAAGGGTCACTTCAATCAGAATTTTCAAGTTAATTTTAGCTCAACCAACCTAACTTTTCTGGTTATTGTTCCAAGATTTCTGCAAACCTTTTATGGTCAATTCAATTTTATTGTATAACCTTTTCGAAAACACATTTAGTTAGTTTTCGATGAGTCGCAAAGTGGAAACCACTAAAATGTTTAAACTAATGATCATTAAGCAAGATTCAAAATATCTCGGCTATTGATCTGACAAGTGCTATTGTGAGTGCTATATTAAATATGTCATGATGTCATTAATGAAAATTGAAACTTTAGAAGCATATTTCTGCTCTTAAAATTTTTCTCTGAAAAAGCTGAATCGCTTGAATAACTGCAATTATTGCTTCTTTTTCACCTTCAGAGTATTCGAAATCTCCGAATAATTAAAGCGACATTTTACATTCCTGTTGATGAGCTTTTAAGGAGCGAAAAAAATAAATCAGAAAAAGAAATGAACATTTCGTCTTATCAAACAAGTCCAATAGAGCATATTTGGCTAAAATAAATTACATGTCAAATTATTGATCAACTAAATGAAGTGGAAATGCAAATAAATTGACTCGACAAAATAAAAAAGTGACCAATTTTGGTCAACATTATAAGAATATACTTAACTTGTAGAAAAAAGTAAATCAACTTTCCATCAACATTTCCGTTCTCTCACTTTGTCCACTTGATTGAGTCACGAAAGTGACTGTTGAATTATCGTCACTTATCAAGCAACAAATCATGAAAAATCATCAACATTCTCTGGTCAAATTGTGACTAAATTACTTTCCTTCAATTATCCTTAATCTTCATCCTCAGACTAATTGTAAACATGAAAATGTTCAAGTCAAAGCTGATTCGTCAACATTGAAAATGGTGCAATATTTTGCATTCAAAATTCCAAGTAACATTGACTTTTTCTGCAAACAAAACTCTTCTTCCATCCAAGTCATCCTTTCAACTGAATAATCAGATTTGGTGAACATTAACTTGCAATGAAACTTGACATTATCTGATGTAATCATTGAATGTTCACAATTTTATTAAAAGTGAAATGCTGAATCACAAATTGAATTGTAATATTATACATTGTAAATGATGACAATAATATTTACATTTGCAGAGAAACTGAGTGAAACGAAATATTCTGTTGATGAATTAATGTTGATACTGTCATCATGGATGAACATTTATTTTCATCTTGCACAGTTGAACACATTCTTTGAACAATGAACACTGAATTTTGCTCTTTTCTCATCGATTAATAATGAATGTTGGAAAGTCAACTAAATGGCTGTTAATCAAGTTTAGTTTACATGATAATGCACTAATTGGTCAATTACCGCTCATTGGATTTGCAGGTTGAACCATCTAAACTGATTATGATCATGCAATTTCATTAACTTCATAATTAACTATAGATTTAGATTATTGATTCAACACTTAATGAAAGCTTCCATGGACTTTGCATTTCGACTTTTGTTTAACAAAAAAAAGATGAATATTAATCTGAACAAAGCTCGACTCAATAAAGATTTTAATGAAGTGATTGACTTCGAGTTGAAAGGTTTATCGATTGCTTTAATCACAGTCGTTTGTTTGATTAATATCATGTGATATTGTTCCATTGATTGGGTCAAGCTGAATTGGGTCACAATAGAAAGGGTTAAAATGTCGACTAATTTAGAAGAAAGTCTGAGTCGATTATTTGTTCATTTACAATCTGAAAAGTAAATAAGGGTTAATAATGAATACTTGAGTTTGTATGTGAATCGTCTTAATGGTTAATCGATTGAACCATTTTAAAGCAATTCCAAGTTGATTATAAAAACTCATTCTTTCGATGAAAAACAACACTCCATTGATTACCTCAACTTTACAAATGGTAATAAAATTGATTGCAATTCTTTCATTGAGAATATCGTTTTCCTGAATAAAGAGAATCAGGGAGTTTTAAGTTTTCAAATATTATCAGTCATTAAGAATCAAATGATTTCGATGAAAAGTTTGCTGCAATTAATTGATTTGAAAAAGTTGATCAAAAAGTTATTTAAGGTAATAATTCGCTAGCTAACCAGCAATTTGTGTTCAAAAATTGGGTTTTGTGGTACAACATCCACTTCAATGCTCGCAAGTTGAAACAGCAGTTTAATACCAGCTAGTCAATATCAAGATTAATCGTCATTGAATAATGAATGTTGAAAGGCAAGATTTTGCGCAAACTTTTGTGGTCACTTGATACTTGTGTAAAAGCATCAATGGAAAGACATTTTTAAAATTTTCTCGCCTATTTTGTTTATGAATAACTTCAACCAAGTTTTACTTATTTGATTTGTGTTTATTGCAATGAATGTCAACTATTTTACGAAAAGTTCACTCTCAGTCTCACGATAAATGTTTAGCCACATTAGAATTCAATTTGATAGAATACAATTTCCTCTTTTTTCTGGTGAAATGCATATTTATTTCATATTCATCTGATTGTGTGTTCACATTCAATCATGTTTAGCTTTTCATTCTGTTCATGATGAAAGATACACGCCACAAAAAAATAAAGTTACATTTACTCAATCTTTTGCATCAAATGTTTTACAACCACAACAACAATGATTACAATGATGGTGATGATCCTTGTAAATGTCATTATCATTTTTATCCTGAAATTTGTATCGTTTTCTCTGTTCGACACAAAATCACATTTCGTTCAAACCATCATTATCATGGGATAAGTTACAAATAGTGATGAAAATCACTTTGACATTTGATTGACCCAAGAATATAAAAAGAATTGAACATTTTGCAATATAAGGAATCAAATTGTTTCCTTCATCGTCTGCCAATAAAAGCTAAATACTATCAGACGATTCCCTTTATTTTCAATAATGCAGTTTCAATCATCATTATTGAAGCTCGATAGTCAACCTCATGAATATTTAACATGAATGATTCTTGTTGGAACAACAGAAAGCACTAAAAATGATAAAATATTGTTGCAAGAGAATCATTTTTTTGCTCTCTTTCTGTTTCACCTTTGTGACAATGGATGTAACAACAACGATAAAAAGTGAATTAACTGGTTAAACTGATAACCAGTGGAAAGATATGCAAAGTATATTATGGTGAAACATCATGTTTAAACCTTTAATTCCTTACATTCTGAATAATGTTACAAAAAACTGCCTTTGCTCATCAACTAAATGCTTAGTGATTTTGCTGGTAAACTCGAAAAATCGTTAACTTTTCTGACATTTACTTTTTTCCAAGTCATTTTCAGTCTTCTTACCGGTGACTGATCAAATTCATTTACCATGTTTGCACAGACTTTTTTAGCTTTAATCTGGTGAAAAGTGAATAAAGTTATTCACTGACTCGATGTCATGCAATCTAATATTTTCATGAAAGATCAATTATTGTTGACCAGTGACGAGTTGAGACTAAAAATTTTCACATCTTGGGGAAACCAGAAAAGCACTTAAACATACATTTGACGTAAATCATTGATCGAAAGATTATAATAACAAAATGTGTTATTCATTTTTTTATTTACCATTTAGTGTTTTCTGCCGCTTAAAAGAAATGTACAGAAATATTCTGATTTCAATTTTAATAGCCATCATAGCACAACAACAACTGGTGTTGTTGCACATTGAAAAACTCAAGTTACGAGTTTCAAGATACATTACTTGACCTCTGACACTTCAGAACAAAATTGTGCTAATTCTGTATGTTCTGCAATTGTTTATGCTGATGCTGGTAGACAACAATTAAAGTCTAGCATGAGTATCTCGATAACCAAGAATCAAAAAGAAATGTAATTTTAAGATTAGAGCGGTATTTGAATAATATTGAAAATGCAAAACTGAACTTGAATTTTTCAAAGATAATAATCAAAAACAGTAATCTCATACAAAATTAAAAACAGAATTTTATAAAGTTCTCTATCTATTGAATCACATTGAACAGTAAACTTTAGACATGATCAGAATGACCTGAGATGAATCTGAAGGATAGAAAGTCAAACGAAATAAAAGATTATTTTTCTTATTAATGATAATTAAAGGACAGAAAAGGTTAAAAAGGCGAAACATTTTGTTGAAAGTTACAAATGTGATTGAACGCAATACAAGAAGAAAAAGAAACAAGTCAGAATTGGAATGACTCAAGATCCACATTTTTCTTGTTTATTCCTGATTATCATCAACATCTTTATCTTTGAAAAGCTCAATGACAGTAAATGGTGGAAAGATTAAACAGTTTATTTCCCTTTGCAGTTGAACATTAGTTAATCTTATCATATCATTTCATCCATTTGAAACCCTTTCGTCTGCATCATGTTTATCAACATGATTGATGTCCATGTTTTGGTGTTACATGTTAACGTTGAAAGTAACCACAAACTGAGAAAAAAAACACCTTTTAACATGAAAATACCTCAACAGGATAAATGATGAAAGCAACATTTAACCAAATGTGAACAGAAAGCAAAAAATAGAAAACACGAAAAACGAAAAGAAATCAATTCTTTTTTCTCGAGATTCTTTTCTCATTTGTCATTCTTTGATGTTTCAACTTTCAGTTTCTCAACATGTGACAAAATATTTCTCACCATTGAAACATTTTCACCTAAAAAGTGTCACAATTTCACCAACAATCATCTCATGATGATACAAATTCAAATTCAACTTCAAGTCGATAGTCAATGTTTGCCTTTCATTATTCAATTATTGAATGGAAAACAAATTTCATTTCAAATGGAAAATGAATTTCAAACAATTGTTCCAAATAGTTGAGATAGCGTTTCAATTTCAATTTGGATTATTGAATTTCGCTCATCGAAAAAGAAAAATTCTTTACATTTTCATCATTCATTTGCACTTCAATTGAACTTGTCCACGAATTCTTGTCATGAGTTAACCTTTTTCTTTTCTCTTCCAAAGGCTTCCATTTTTTCAACGGCCTTAAAGACTCTCATCACCGTTTCAACCTTAATGCTTTTGGGATTCATTGTCACCTATCATGCGCTAGAAGTGCAGGTAAGAATTGGTTAAATGCGTTTCAATGAAACTTAGAAATTTTTCTTTTCTTTTATCAGTTGTTCATGATAGACAATTGTGCTGATGATTGGCGAATCGCAATGACTTGGCAACGATTAGCTAGCATAATGGTTGAACTGCTTATATGCGCTGTTCACCCGATTCCAGGGGAATACTTCTTTGCCTGGCGAACTAAACTTTCCAATCAAAATCGTCAATCGCTCACAGTTCAAGTTCCTTTGGACGTTATACTATCTCTTCCCATGTTTCTCCGTCTTTACCTAATCTGTCGAGTTATGCTTCTTCACAGTAAACTGTTTACCGATGCATCTTCAAGGTCCATCTGTGCACTTCAAAGAATCAACTTCAACACTCGATTTGTCCTCAAAACTCTAATGACCATTTGTCCAGGAACTGTTCTCATGGTGTTCATGGTTTCCCTTTGGATCATTGGTAGTTGGACCATGCGACTCTGTGAAAGGTAAAAAAAGTTTTGTCTCAATATCAATATCTATGTGATTCACGTTCAGATTACAATTAAATATGTGTTATTTATGGCAAGTTTATTCGAAGAAAAATGTGTCAAAACTAGTAAAGTGTTCATAACACCATGAGAATAAAATTCTGAAGGAAATGCTTGTTATGGACATTGCATTCTGAAAAATTAATCACTGAATTAACTGCTATAAATGACGATAAATTATTGCTCTTTGTATTTCTGGGTTTACTACTCAATTCTAATACTAAACATTAATGCAGCAAATTTCAATTCTAAACACTCGGCGAAGTTTAGTTTTCTCAGATCAATTAAGTCTGTTTGAAAATCTTTGTCAAATACTCGAAGTTACTCAATCTTGAAACTAAGATTTTCAGAAAATCTTAATTCATCTCAAAACTTGCAGATTTCAAGTTGGCAAAACTGGAGAGATTCTGTTTTTCATTCTTCAAGATGTTTGAATTTCTTCATTATAGAAATATTTGAATTTCATGTTCATATTTCTAGTTTAATATTTTTCGTTAGATTACTGGTTTCAGTCATCAATCAGAGAAAATTTCGCAGAAAATAATCTTGAACCTTGCAAGTCTAGAATCGAGTTTTGCAGAGAATTTTAAATTAATTGAATGAAGAAAAAACTTTGAAATTAAGTTTGCAAAGTTGAGTGTTACTTGAATATCTTTGTTAAAGTTCAGTCTGATTTCAGGAAATTTGCAATTCGAAGAACATCTTTTAAGAAATTTTTCAATTTTCTTTCAGGAAATTATCTTGTTTCATCAAGTTGTTTCGAATGAAACTATTGTTTTTAGATACTTGAACTTTTTCCAAGAAAAATTTGAAACAAGACAAGTTTAGTTAGTGTTGATAAATTTCGATTTTACTAAAGCAATTGAAATGCTTATTGTAATATAAGTGTCAAAATTGAATAAATTCATTAAATCGTTCAACAAGTTCAAAACTAATCTTCAATCAACCCAGAAATGTGGATCCACTTAATAATGTCACTTTCATTAAACTCTGCATCAAGTTATCATGATTAAGATGAAAAAACAGTTAACCCAACAGCTTGGAGTGAAAAATTGTTTTAGTCAATTTTTCAACTTTAAGTATTCGATTAAGATTATTAATAACCAAAAAATTGCAAATCAAAAAAGCTATCAATTAATTTCTGAACTTCTAAAGTAATTTTTTTTCGTTCAGCATTTGATGGAAAATTTTGATTAATGAAACATCTCTTCAAGTATTAGACATTAGCATATTGATCAACAGCAACCAACTTCAATGAGCAAATTGAAACCCTTAATCACATCAAACGAATAAAACAAAAAATCGTTTTTTAATGGTTTCATTTATTCTTAACTTTGAATTTACTTTGGACTCGAAATGACCGACAGTTTAGGTTCGTTCTAAGTCTTTTTCGCAAGGAACGATAACGTTTTGTTGAAAAGTCGAAGTGAAAATTCGATAAATTTATCGAAAACTTGATCCTCAAAATTTGAATTTTGCTCAATATTCCCTTGCAAGTTTAGTCTTTTCACAAGTATGATGAAGTTCATTCAATTTCATGGAACATAATCTTTTTCAATTTTTTGTCCAAAAGGCTTTCGATTCTTGAGTTGATCGTTCTACTTGAGATAACTAATAATTTATAATTTATTCTTGCAAATCAATCAAAAGTTCATTTTAAAACTGCCATTGGTCTTCAGTTATTCGTTGCGATTTTGATAGTAAATAGTTTTCAGGTTTTTTTGTTTTAACCGTCAAAATGTTGACTTGATATTTGTAAAGGAACATCTCAAGAGTATATAATTAAAGAGCAATTAACTTTGATTGTTTCAAGTAAATGTGGAATGGAAAAAAATTGTTTTCTTCATGTTGGACCAATCGACTTGTTCGATTCGCAATCCATCAATGTTTGACTTTGATTGATTGATTAATTAACTCGACTCTGTTTCAACCATTTATCATCAGTTTAATTAAATTGATTAATGTATCGAGTAAAATCAATAAGGAAAAAAGTCAATTCAATGTTTTACTTCAAAAAAAAGTCACTTATTTTTTACGATAAAATTAACTCCCAGTTAAGCAGAATTGATAGTTTTTTGTTTATTAAAGATAATCTTTCAAAATTGTTTGATGACAACAAAATTGAAAGTTTACTTTTCATTAAAAGTTCAATATTTCAATATTTATACACATTTTCGCATTAATAATCGATTGAAAAGAGAATGTGAAATTTTCAAATTTTCCCGAAATGATTGGTTCTGCTTAAAGTTCATTTATCAACTTTTGATGAACAAAAAAAAACATTTTCAAATTATTTCCATGAAAAGAAAAGTGTTGAAACTTTCTTTCTCTTTTCCTGAAACTAATTCAGATAATAAATCACCAATCAATTGTTCAACTGTACATTTAAATCGAGTTCGATATTGAGCCTTTTTCCATTGAAATTTCAATGTTTCCTTGGAAACTATTGTTGGCACCTTTTTGGGTTCAATTTTTGCAAAATTATTTTTCCCTTTCAAAGAGTTTCTCAAATCATTTGCGATTCAATAAAAAATGACTTGAATGGAAACGATGAAACGATAAGTTGGAAAATGAGTTATCCCTAAATATTAATGGTTCCAATCAACATTGAATTTTCACACCATCATTGAAACTCGATATCAGATGAATGGTAAAAGGAAGAGAATTTTTTTTCTTTACATTTTACAAACATTTCTCGTGATTCCATCTTTCATGATTCATCTTTTTTTGGTCAAAGTTACAACTTTATCAAGTAGTTAACCATTCAATGGAACACTTAATTGTGAAAATTCCTGTTAATCGCAGTGTTCAGCTAAATTTACATTTCATGTTTAAAGTTTTGACGCTTCTTATCTGGTTAGCTGAATGCAACATTTCAACGGGAAAAGATGATGTTACTCAAGTTGAGTCAACTGTGAATGACGAGCCTTTAGAGAAGCAGTTCTTTTGCTCGGTTACATTTAAAGGGTAAAAATGATGATCATGATGATGGGAAGGAAGAAGAGTGAAAACAGTTAAACCATTATCAACGTTTTATACAGTTTTGCTCATCTTTCATCAAGCTGGAGCAGCAAAAAAAGCTTAACTTGAGAAGAAAAAAAGTGAAGGAAAAGAAAATAAGAAAAAAGTTTCATTGCAAGTAAACCTTTTGGCTGTTTACAAACCAGCAACTATTTCTCATCATATTTGATGCAACATTTATCTTATCAAGTTAATAATAATAAAGAGTAAAATGACCGTCAATGTAAGTAAACACAATTGTAACCTTAATCAACTGAAGACCAGAGAGGAGAAGAAAAAACAGCAACAATGAGAAGAGGAAAATGATTAATGTTCATGAAATGAAGCACTGAAAATGATACAAGAATAAACAAAATGCTTTACTTCTCAGGTTTCCAACATTCAAATTAATCAAGTCTATCAATTATCAACAGATTCGCGGAAAAACAAGAAAACTCAGGAAAGGCAAATGGTCTGAGAGTCATTACATGGAAGCTCAGACAATTTTTGGTTCATCATTAGATAACCATTAAGGAAGGATCAAAATGCGTTAATTTTAAATGTTGCACAAATTGGTTGTGCGATAAAGCATTTAAACAGATCAGTCAAAATGTAAATATTGAAAGATCAAATTTCTGGTTCTCGAAACCAGAAAATCCATATAATTGAGAGATTCATATTGATCCAGAACCTTTTACGAAACTTGGGTTAATTCAGTTGGAATTTTAACACTTTGGAATTATGTAGCGATGGATGAACTGGATTTTCTTGGATGAACTGGGTTATCAATTGTCTTCAATTTTCTTGAAGTGCCAATGATGATGATTGAAAGAAACTGTCTTTTTCAAGTTTATCAAAATTTTGATGAACATAAAATTTCCGTTTGATTGGAATTAAAATATCACTCGTCTTTGATAAGTTATTAGTTTTGATAAGTGATAGGTTTGGAAATATTTGCTACCAGTTTGATATTATTATCAGCTCTAGTCTGGAATGAATAGACTTCTGTTTTTGACTCGACTCGCTTGTTCCTTACAATTGCTTTATCATCTCCTTTATAATCTGAGAATCTGTTGAAACAAGAAGAGACAATCAGTTTATTCAATCAAATTTTTTTTTGCTCTGAATTTTTTCCTTCTCTCCTTTTCTTCTCCATTTACTGTCTCTTTGTTTGCCATGCATGGTTACCTCACAATGAATTGGGAATTAAAAGGGAAATACTTGAAGGAAATGTGATGATATAATGCTTAGCTGAGTTGTCAAGAATTGGTTACTGGGTAATGATTAGGTGAGAAGGGAAAAGATGAGGAAAGGGAGAATGTTGCTTGATGAGTATTATTTGCAGGGAATGAAGTTTTGTGAAAAGGAAAATGAAGTTGACAAAAAAAAGTAAGTCAAAGATATGCTAAATGGAAATGGAATTCAACCGGGAGTGAATATCTCGTAATGATATTACATATACAAATGTATTCTTTGTTGATTTTGCCTATCTTTTCCTGTCATTATTTGACTTTTGTGTTCCGTCTTTCATCCATTGTTGATAATATTGATTGTTTCAATCATATCTCAAAAGATCAGAGTATTACCATCGGCATAACTTGTTAATAAAACCAGAAATGAAACATTGCAGATTTATGAGATTGGAGATTATGCATGAACACAGGTTTTGTGAGTAGTTGAAGCCTCGAGCCATTAAAATAATGTTCTGTTTTTTTTCAGGAACCATGATAAAGAACATGCCAATCTATTGAATACCATGTGGTTAACAGCTATTACATTTTTATCTGTTGGTTATGGTGATATCGTTCCTAATACATATTGTGGTAGAGGAATTGCTGTAACAACTGGTTTAATGGTGAGTCTCGATTGGCCATTATTTTACAGCCCAACTGGAAATCTTTGGACAGCACTAGCATTAATATCCATTTTGATTCATTGATATAGGGAGCTGGTTGTACAGCTCTGGTTGTTGCTGTGATTGCTAGGAAACTTGAACTGACTCGAGCAGAGAAATATGTCCATCATTTTATGATGGATACCCAATTGACCAAGAGGGTAAGTAGTTGAGTAAATAGCTTTGGTTCGCTTTTCTTAAACCAAACATTATCACCTGTATCAGTTGAAAAATTCAGCTGCCAATGTATTGAGAGAAACCTGGTTAATTTATAAGCATACAAAGCTGGTTAAAAAAGTAAATCCTTCCAAGATCCGGGCGCATCAACGTAAATTTCTCCTCGCAATTTACAGGTAATTAGGTATTTGCCAACCATAACAAGCACTTTCACATGTTTAATGAAGAGAAACTGATTTTACCAAAAAGATTTCACCAATTTATTCCATTTTCATTGCAGCTTAAGAAAGTGTAAGATGGACCAGAGAAAGTTAAAGGACAATGATAAGACAATAACTGATATGGTTACGGTAAGACAAAAAACTATAATTAACTGCAATCAAAATAAACAAATGTCAATAAAGAATAACATTTCTCTACAAATTGGGTTTAGAGCAAAGAGTAATACAAAGAGTATAACTGACTTTGCTCTTTGGGTTAAACCCACGTTAAACGCTAACATCTAGTGGCTAAATTGAAAACTATTAATATTTAACCAGGAAATTATTTTAATGAGCAAAGACGAATGTTAAAATTGTATTTAGGATTTTTTTACCTCAATAACATGATACTGGCCTTAGATTTTACGATTGTTAAACTGGATAAAAGGTTTCTTTATGTTTAATCAATATATTTAACATACTAGGAATGGCAGTAAAATGTTCAACTGCAAATATAAAGTTAAATATTTAATGGACCTTTTGCGAGCCTTGAATCTTATGTGACATCAATGAAAGATAAATCTTTAGTTTTACAGTTCTTTAGTGTAAATGATTAAGAATAAAATCTGTAATAAATTGACAACAATTAAATGATGGTTGACTTAAAGAGCATAAATGAGATCAACATTCACAAGATATTAACTATAATAAAACAATAAACTGGTCAAGTAAATAAAACAATGATTTTTTATCTCGTTTAGACTCAATCTTCAGTCCTTGAGATAGTTTCTGACATGAATAAACGCCAAGAAGTTTTGGAGGAGAGAGTAATTATTCTTGAAGAGCGCATTGGAAATTTGCAAGAACAATTGGAATCGCTTCCAGCGGCCTTAAGTCGAGTTATCGAGCAAACACTAATCCCTTTAATTCAACAAACGTTACTTTGTCCACCACATCAAGGCCTTAATAGTTATCAAAATGAGTCGCCAGCAGGTAAGTTTCAAATCATTTCAGCGGATTGATAGATAAATCAAAACCCAAATGTAAACCCAAAATGTTTGATCCAAAGATACCAGAAATTCAAGTGAAACCATCCTGCAATGAAAGTGAAAAGAACAAAATTTTACTTTAATGGAAAAGACGAAAAGGAAATTTTCTCAGGGAAATGATAACTGAACCAAATATCTAGTTTCATTATCTTGACCAATTAGTTTTGAATTTTCAAAAAATTAAAAATTTTCATTTTCATGTTTTTACAATTTCTTGTAAAGCTTTAAGAGTCGACTTTAAAATGGTTCAATTTTGAATGAAACAAAGAAAGGATTCAAATTGAAAATGATTTTTTGAACCGTTTCTTTGAGATCAAGTTTTGAAGGTTAACGTTTCCGTTTAATAATGAATGAATTATGTTTTGTTTTATTTTTTCAGTAAATCAAGAGCCATCAGAAACAGTGGGCAGATGCAGTGCCGTCGGCACTGGTGGGACAAGTGGAATCGGTGTGACTCAATCAAGGCACAATTACCTTCATCCAAATGATGCTGCTTCTCGTGCTCGATCTTCATGGTCTTCAGGAAGCTTGACCTCCGGTGGAACCAGTAATCGTTCATTATTGGCTCCAATAGCACCAAAAGCTGGTTCATTTGATACATAAAAGCCATAAAAGTGACAAAACTAATTGGAGCTAAAATGAACGGGTTCATTCATATAACCAGTCTAACCGCGTCAACCTTGTTATTGAAGAGACAAAGTGTTGATTTTAAAAACGATTTGCTTCAATCCAATTACACCGCCATCAACGCCATTACTGTCAACATTTTCCTCTCTCATTATCATCTAATTAACTAACATGTAATAAGCCGTAATTCAAATTCACACACAAAGACAAAGGCCTTAAGCCAAAGTAAATTGTAAATTAAAATTAGCAACAGCCAACGGAAAGGCAATTCACCGTTAACCTTAATGCTTACAATCAATGTGACTAAACAGTCTTGATCAAAACTATAACTTTGTAGATCCGTTAAGTCAGCAAAAGTAAAGTCCAATTCAACCCGATTAGGTATTGAGATAAAATCACAGTTAATTTGTACAATAGTAATCAGTAATTACTAATCACCGTCCTGTGGATATCGTAAGCTAAAATGATTACTATTTTTCAAATTTGGTTAGAAACAGAAGAAACAAATTAAATCAATTAATGAATCAATTATTGCTTTACTGTAATCATTATCTTTGCCTTTCCATTTTTCTTGAGACTGTGATTTTCAATGCAATCTTCATTGCAATGGCTTAGGAATTACTTTACATTTGACAAACGATTGAGTCAAGAAAAATAAATTTCAATTTAATTTCCATGATAACTCATCAAATAGAATCAACTTTATTTAGTTTATCAAGCTAATCAAAGGCCGTTTTCATGTTTTCCGTTGCCATTGATCTCTGTAAAAATTGACCTTTTTGGACAAAAATTGCTCATCAAAAATGTTAAAAAATTTTCCCTTTTGATTGGCAAATTAAAGCAAGTCCATTGATTCGTAATGTGTACAAATGTAAATTAACAATTATAATTCAAAAATTAAAATATTAATCAATTTTCCCATTTTATTCTCCCTTTCTTTAAATTAAGGGGCAATCCGATCAAAACAATTAATGAAATAAAAATTTCAATTAGATTAAAAACTGATAAGAAGTTAATCTAATTTTCACAAAAATTTAATCTGAAGAATGTCCACCATGAAAAATTTTTTAATTAACGACAGGCGCATGACCTAAATGTTGTTAAATTGGTTGATCGGATCTTTGTAAATTAGTGACGTCACAAATTATTGAAATTTTATCTAATCTTATCTTTACAAACATTTTTAGTCTAATTTTGAACTACATTTCTTGTTGATCGGATTGCCCCTAAACCAAACAATTCAAGTGCAATCGGTTCAATCTTCCTGGCAAGTTCAGTTTCAATTAGACAGAAAACCATTTAATGGTGATCTTCACATTATTTTAAGGCCTGGGTACCGGTAGTAGCTATAGCTAAGCCACTAGTGGGAAAATGCTATTGATCATGATTCATGATTATTTATGTACATATTTGATTCAGTAATTTAAATGATTCTCTGAGATGTTTAAAGAAATAAGTAATGTTTTAATTCCTTCATCTAATCAACAATAGTTATAACTGCCACTCTTGGATGGCAGCACAAAATGAACCAGATTTATTTTTCAGAAGTCACTCGATTTTTGGCAAAAAGAGTTGGAATAGCTCGTAATTATTTTAACATAACCAGTCAAAATTTGCTAATCAAACAAACATTAGAGTAATTCAAAAAGATCAAATTGACAATAGAAAAATGAAAAGCCTCAACTCCAAAAGTGAATCTATCCTCTTTTTTCAGAGTTGCAAAAAATCGAGGGACTACTGAATCTCACCAATCATTTTCTTCGTCTAATTTTTTCACAAGTTACATTCTTTAATTTTTTCTTAATTATTAGTTTCCCATAAAGACTTTGCTGTCTCAGATATTGGTTTCGAATAACCCTTCTTAATTGAATATGGCTAATGATAATCACATACTGATAATCCATAATATAATACAAAAAATATATTAAAACACTTTTTATACTTTCATAAACGGCGATACATATCATGCGTATCTATGTACCGAAAAGTAACCGATAGAGCGAAAAATCTAGAATTCAGTCAATTATGAATTTTATGAAAAAGCTGATTATTCAGCTGAATGTCATTTTGTCTGAAATATCATTATTTGTTTTGACAAACTCATTCTAATGACTATTCTAGATTATTGATTGGTTGTTGGTACAAACATTGAAAAAATGAAATAAACTCAAGTTTATATTAAAATGTAATGTTTTATCTTGTCAACAGTCACTTCAATTTGTTTCACATTTGAATATTAATGTAAATAAGCATAAGATACATTTACAATGTGAAAACTGGAAACTGATAAAGAAATGATGATTTGTTTGTTTTACTGGTGAATAAAAGTACATGTTATGTCATTTTTAGGTTTGGCTTGAAATTTGATTTTCGTTTAGCAATATTACAAGTTATTTGCGAGTTAAAAGATTGGTAAAGATAGATGATAGATGAATGCTTTGAAAAGCTCAATGAGAATAGTTTAACCTCGGTAAAAGCTTCCAGAGGCAGAGAAAAGCATTAAAGCGGACAAAATGTCGAGAATGAAAACAGCAATCATGTTTCCATCTTCAGCCAAGAAAATGTTGTGACGCTTATTGTCAACAAGACTTTTCAATGATTTAAAGGCTCCATCTACACTGAGGTTACATGGCATATTAAATATCAGCACCGAAGTGTAAACCATGATTCCACCAGCAACCAATATACCAAGAACAGCCTAATAAAGAAAAAAATTAAGATAATTTTACTCACAGTTGTCAGTTTTGTTTCACACTAACTTGTTATAAAAGCTTGGAAAGCTTGAAAAAGCTTTAATTCGAAGCGAAAAGAAGAAAATGGACTTACAATGTAAAAGAGGACTACAATGTCATGTATTACACCAGCAAAGTTGAGGACTCCAAGAATGAAAAGGACCAAACCCGTGATGAGGCCAACTATGTGAAAAGCTTGAACCTTATCGTAGTCTTCAAGACCAAGACATCCTTCCTTTGATTTAACCAAGTAGAAACAAACTCCACCGAAAACCTGTTGAAAACAAAAACACAGGAAACATTAATATTGAAATCGATTGTACCATGTATTACGTAGCTTAAACATGATGGAAAGGATGAGAAAATTCATTTCATCTTCACTTTTGTTTTCATCCGATTCTTGCTCAGCTTGAGTCTAGTTAACCCAAAGAGTAAGATAGAGAGTTACTCTTTGGGTTAAGCCGAAAGTCTAGAGTTTCTCAACCTAACAAAGTCCCTTTTGCTGCATCAAAGTCAAAACATATTACAGCCTTTTTTATGTAAAAATTGCTATTTATGTTTATCATTTTTATAAAATAAATTGCTTTAATTGTAAGTAATTTGGGCTTCAATTTTATTCTTGAACGTTATTATTTCATCTTTTATTGTTTTCATGATCATTTCAATTTTGCGTAGGAATTGTTCAACAGTAGTTTTAATGGCGACTATTATAACCAAATAAGTTAAGTAATGGTTTAGGTTAACAATTATTTCAAATTGAGTTGACGCCTTGATAATTGTCATCATAATTATTGGGTATTATTTTTGTTACAATTTACTTAAAAGTTATTCTCATGATATTTTAATAATTTTTGTCACCACAATTGACAAGTAAATTTACTGGTAACCTCAATGTTAATATTACTAATAGTAGTTGAGTCAATTCAAGCAGAAATATACTCTTTTATTTCATGGGATATTCAATTGTTTCATTATTAACAAAAGCTCTTGAAAATTCATTTCTCATCAAGGCTGAACAAATTCATCATTTTATGAAAAACAACTTTTTTTCATTTTACAATTGATGACAAAAGATTAAGTTACTAATGCTTAACTAGTTGGGTTGGTGAGTGAAAGGCTTCTCTCTGTCATCATTAGGTCATTGTTAAACACCGTTAATGATCGCAATGATCAAGGTAAAAATTAACGATTAATGGCTGGATGAACCCTTAAAAATTAGTCAAAACCTGATGAAAACAAGTGAAGTGAATTGACTCTCAAGCGATTCGCTAATTGTCATGTTTGGTGTCATTTTTTAGCGTTTTAACCAATTTCTGGCTGTAGTTGAATCCAAGGTTAATCACAATTACAATCAATCAATAAATGATTGAAAAAAGATCCAAAAACTGATCAATCAAACGCAAGAATCGGTTGACACAGAAAATAAGAAAACAAAAAAATGATACTCACTGCAATGAGCAGTCCCATTAAACCATATCCATTAACGCGTTTAGAAGCACTTGGCATTTTTGATTGATTGTAAGCACAATTAGCAATTAATTAACTAAAGAAGATTAAGAAAAGGTTTAATGAAAGATTTAGATGAGAAACAAAAAAAAACTGTAAACAGGATAAGCTTTCTGGTTAACTTGTTAAACACAATTCTGGTTGTGAGCAGAGAAACCCAAATAATGAAATGATTTGGCTCCAAGTTGATTGCCTTGTTGCTGTTAACCCAATGATGAAGACAAAGATTCATGCAGTTTCTCACTCAGCCTACTCTCACTTTTATCATCATCATCATTATCATCATGATCGTCATTTCTCTTTCTTCCAACATTTGCCTGTTAAATAATAGGCAACCTCTTTTAACATATTTTTCAATAGTCAACCAAGATTATGATTAGACTCCCACAGTTGATGTCCTAAATGATTTAACCGATTAGCTTGATAAATAATCATAAAATGTCAACAGTCAACTTGGATTCTTAATGGCCTTTGACAAGAATTACCAGAAAATATGGAAGATTCATATTTAGCGCTTAAAATAACCAGATTTTTGGTCATTTTTATGGTTTATTGTTTTCATAGTTTCTCATTGTTGTTTGCCTTGAATTGGATTAACGAACTCACAGGCCTGAACAAGTTTCATGATTAATCGAATCAAAAAAAAAAGGTAAAATCTGTTAACAGTTTCTTAATCTAACAATTGACCAACAATCCCAGGGTGTTGCTTCAATAATTGTTGTAATCAGCATGAAGATATTGTTGATCATGATATTCCTAAACATCATCAAGTTGCAATGGTTTGATGAAAAAGTGTTACATTGTTAAATTTCAACAATCGCTTTCAAGTTTACCATTTATGTTTCGTACAAATTGTCTTACCTTGAGAAATTTGAGAATATTTTTGATTAAAAAATTGTTTTCAGTTTATCTTTCAGATCATAATCAATGTTACATCTGATTCCCGCCTTGACATGCAAGTAAAATGATTATTAACATGATTATCATCATTTTTCTGATGTCATTACATTTTCCTCTATTCTGTATATTTTACTCTCACGCACATTGAAATGCAATACATTTATACCTGTAAATTAAGGTTGAATCTTCTTCACTCTTATACCTTTTTCAATTGAACAACAATTGAAGGAAAGGCAAGGAAACAATTATTCAATTGATCGACCGGATTGACCATCTAAATTAACGATGAGAACGTTTATTAATCCATTTTAATTGCTTTCACTTGTAAACATTAACTTTGCTTTGGTTAGTCCAATGTTAAGGTTAACAACTCCTTTTTAAGGTCCATTGTTTTTTATCCAAAAGCAAATTCAGTTTAATAGTCATGAAAGCTTTTCTCGTGTTAACCTAATGATTACAATTAAATGGCTTTTATCTACCTTGAGATTTGATTAACTAACCATAGCGTAAGGTCATTTTGTTTACTTTTAAGAAAACTGGCGATTCGTTTGTATATTGCATTAAAAAAAGGGTTTAGAAGGTTAGGATTGAATTGAAGGTTTAAAAGCATTTGAAGGTTTTATCATGGGAATATGAATTAAAAGCAAAATTAAAGTTGGATTAAGATAATTGACTGTATTGAACCAGAATCAGAATCTTATCCAAAGATAGATTTTTGGAGCAAAACAAAACACTCACAAACAGTCTCATACACTCATTGAAATAGCATGGAGTGAAAGATGATTTTCACTGTGGTAAAAGTGATTAACGAGTTAAATTGTTAGTCAAGTTAACAGTTTAAAACCTTGAGCAAGATAAAAACTGTTGCAGTTATCAATGGTAAACACACATTTGCAAGACGTTCATTCAAAGCTTTTTGTAAATTATTGTTTACTCCTTGATCTTGCTAGGAAAGAAGACAAAAAAACTAGAATTTTTTGCTTCTAACTTAGCAACAACATGATGACGAAGATTATGGTGATGATAATGATGATGACCTAATTGAAAACAACAAAAAGAGGCAAAAACATGTTTGCCTTGACTATGATAGTTGTCTTCACATTGTTTACTTGCAAGTTGAAAGACTTTATCCACGGATGTTCATAGGAACTCAAAGCATGATAAATTGCAATTGTTAGGCGAAATGATCATCGTCTGATTAAATGACGAGTCTATTATAATTTAGTAATGATTAAGGCAACATCAATCAATGATTAATGAGATTTGTTTACCTTCTCAAAATGGCCATTTCTTTGGGTTAGATTTGGGTTCAATTTTGGGTTGTTTTATTGTCCAGCTTACCTTGTAATTGAATGGTTTTCCTAACACTGATTGTTGATTCACTCTTGTTTTAATTGAAAGTCAATTTTACAATAATTTGGTTGATTAAAGAAACGTTAAGATTTTGGGTTCAATTTGAAAATGTGCATTCAATGATAATCAAGTTGCCTTGGTTATTATCAGTAAGAGATGACAAATATCGTTGAGCTATTGGATTGATTAAAATGATTGCTGTTTGGGAGTTGAATTTTTAAATTCAATTAAATCAACAGAAGCTGCTTTTTTTGCTTTTCAATTAAAACATTGAAATTGAGCAAATAGACTCTGTAAATGGCTTTGGATGGGAAAAATTGAAATGATTAAAATAATCAAAATTATTTTTGCGTCCATTTGTAGATTCAACATTCAGGAAAGGCTGGAAAATTCAATTAACTAATTAAAGTAAAAGGTAATAACCATAATAATGAAATGAGGAAATAATGTTTGGTATAAAAATAAGTTATCCTTTAAAAAAAAGATTGAAAGATTTATTCCTTCTTTTTTTATGGTTATCATCATCTGCATAATTCACTGGAAGACAAATGAAGTCAAGGTGAGTTCAAAATGGATCCATGTTATAATGTTTATCAAGTTAATCAACTCGCATGGAAATGTTGATGGAACCAGCATTTTCCTGTGGACTGTTCTTTATTTTTCACCATTCTGTGAATGGGAAGAGCGATCATGAAGAGGAAGATAAATGGGAGAGGTTGCAGGTTAAAAATAATTCCAAGTTGTTCTTTACAGATCTTTCTTATCCTCCAATATCATCCATATTGCTTTTTTGTCCTGCTTCCAATGCAATAGTTTTCAAATACAGTTCTAAATTTAATTAAACTCTGCCTATGGTAATAACCTTTTCCTCTTTTTTTGCCATCTTCATCATCATGATCATCTTTTTTATTCTCCTCCTTCTTTAGCTTTTATACTTGGTTCAAAGGGAAATCCTAATTTTCTTTGTCATCCATTCGAGTTCTTTTTTTAGGAAAAATTATCTCTCTTTCCAGAATCTAAAGAGACCACCATTCATGCTCATCTAATGGGACAAAAAAACATGATTAGTTTAACTTGATTTTTTGACAGCTTAAAGCTTTAACGTGCAATAACGATGACCCACACCTAATGGGAATTAACATTTTCACAGGTTACTCTTGCTTCTTTGGTTTAGTTGCCATTGAATTAGGTTGTACAATTTGTGGTTTTGTCATCTCCAGTTGTCCATTTATATTTAACTTTACTATTTTCCAATATCCTCTTGACAGGTTCTTTGATCAGTATCTTTTGATTTCCGTATTTCATTCCAGATTGGTAGCAAACAACCCGCGTGGCCATGCGTTTGGTCCATCAATGATTAAAGATATAAAGTCTAGCTGGTTGAAATGGGTCACAACAGAAACGAGGAAAAAACAATGGAAATCAGATATAACATCATTGAATCTCCCTTCTCTTAATGGGCAATGTTGAAAACTTAATGATCCATTAGACATTGAACAACCAGGGAATCACTCATCAAACTGGATAATATTCCTCATTGTATTATATTAATGATCAATTTAATAACGATAGTTTCTTCTCAATGGCCTCCAATATTTTTTATAACAATTAGATGATTGAGCAAAGAGAAGTAGATGTTGAGTCTATGCATTAACGTGTATTTTATCTTTAGACTGGCGATGTTTGCTGTAAATCGATAACTCCTGCCGTGGACACTGTTCTAACTTTTAAACATCAACTTGAACGAATGGGTATTAGAGAAACTAGAGCTGTTCGCTGTATCTTCTTAGTGCCAACTTGAAACAACCGTTTTAATATTGACCTTCAATTGTCAGTTAGAGGTTAAATAAGTGAGTGATGAACTTCAATAAGAGATCCTTCAATTGGACGAGTCTCATGGTTCAGGTTTACAGTATCAATAGTTCCTTAGTTATGACTGGTAAAAGTCTGAAAGATATAAAACGTCCTGCATAACAAATACTTGAAAAAAGATAAGTTATCTTCATTTAGCAGCATCTCGCTTCAACTAATTATTATGTTACCCATAAATGTCGCAAGGAAATCAGATATAAATTGACTTCCTTGCTTGCTACCAAAAATAAATCATAACTTCAATTTGCTTATAGATGAGCTGAATAGAAATCTAAATATTAAATATGCAACAGGTAATGTATTGAAATGTAACAGTCGAGCTTGAAAAAAGCACAATCCAGAGTAAGGACTAATTCATAAACACAGTTTAATCCGAGAAGCCCGTAGTTTAAAATTAGAAAAATCATCCAAAATTAAATTGATTTGAATAAGGAATATGTAAGTTATGGACAATTATAACCACTACACCACCGAGCCACCCATTTCTGCCGGGAGTAGCGAGCCAGCAGCTTTATCAAGCAACCAAAATAATTCTCCTTTTTTAGGGTTTACTCTTCCGGCTGGATAATCTTCTCCTTCGACAATTATTTTCTGAAATTGAAAAAGTTGATCAAGATTACAATTTGGTTACAAATACGATTCTACTAAAATATGTAATGTACTTAAATTTGGTTAAAAAATTGAATTTACTTTCAAAATTTCAGCTTTTGACGCTCCTGTGGAAACGAAAATAACCGTCTCAGCATTATTGATAACAGGAAGAGTCAGTGTTATTCGTTTTGGTGGAGGCTTAGGCGAGTCATCAATGTAAGTAACCCATTCTTTGGTTTCCTAAATAAAGAATAGAAAAACAATTTAGTGCCTTCAAATTAATTAAAAACTGTATTATTGTCTTCGCTGAATAATAGAGTTTGATCAAGAAATCAGGACTGCGACTATCAGCTAACCAACCTCTAATGCCTTGTGATTTGGGAATAACGATGCTGTATGACCATCTGGACCCATTCCTAAAAGTAAGAGATTAAAAACTGGAAATCCAGCGCGATCAACATTCGCTGTTGCACCAATTCTTTGAACATATTTTTTGGCCACTTCATCACCATCCAAAGTCGGATCGATTTCGATAAATTGGTCCTTTTCAATGGGTATAACTCCCTCCAGAGCTTTCCAATAACAGCCAAATGTAGATTCAGGATCGTCAAAAGGAACTATTCTTTCATCACAGAAGAAGAATCTGACTTTTTTCCAGTTAACCTGAAGAGTAGGTAAGACAGTTGTTAAACAAGTGATCACTGAACCACCAGAAAGACCGATTGTAAACAACCGTTTTTTACAGTTGTCATAAGTTTCTTGAATAATCTGTCTTAATTCACTATTAACAACATCCAGAGTCGGCAATACTTTAATCGTCTTCATGGTCATTTATCGAGCAATTAGTTGGAATGTGTTAAATCAATAATAGACACGGAAACTTGATTAAATAGACCTGTCTAATTACTAAAGTGAAGAACAATTGTTTACCAGTTTGTATTAAATTAACATGTTTATTGGTGATACAACATGTAAACAAGTTTTAAGCTCATTTATAATGACATCTATCGTCAAACTATGCAATAATTTAATAGTCGGTAAATTTTAAATTTTGCAGCTTTTTTCAATTTTCATTGTTAATTATAAAGTATTTTGTAAAAAAATCATATTATTCATACACTTAAGTTGATCTACTAATATTTTCACACTTTGGACTCTCAGCATCTGCTTTATTAGCTTGATTACTATTGTTATTCTGTGTATAGACTGAATTAAGATAAGTTACAGGAACGAAATATGCTTCTTTGTGTCAATGGGTGAAGTCCTCAGATAAGATAAAATAATGACCTTCTATGGTGAATTTTGAACGTACTAAATCTGAAAACAAACATTCAATCCATTCTAATTCCAATGCACCCAAATTACCAATTCTAATATGTATATTTTATAACTATCTAATCTGGGTTCCTACTCACATTTGTCAGACTAACAAATTGCTAATTCCTTGCTCTCAATAGGAATGGGTTTGAGTAATGGCAAGTATTAAACATGCACAGTTTATGGAAAATTTAAAATTAGCTTAAATAATTTGTAAGAAACTGAAATATTTCTTGATTACGAAGCGAACGGGTGCACAGGTAATCAACGACTATCCATTGATCATTATGACAATTGAAAGTTGAATCCTATTAGCAAAGTTAACAAAAAAATTTGTATTGTTTACAGTGAGCATCTTTCGTATTGTTAAAATTAACAAAAAACGTTGAGTACAATGCCTTTTACTGATAGAGCCTAGTTAACCAGATTAGTCCAGGACCTCTAACAAAAGGTGTGAATGAATCAATTAAATCTGATTTAAATCATTCAATATTTATCAATCCTGAAAATTGCATTCGAGAAGTGTTAAATAATAAAGGATTTAGTCACTTTTTTAGTTATTGCGCTTAACCATGATTTTGATGGTAAAAGCTTGAAGAAATTATGTTTTAGCTTTTTTATGTAAAGGCGAGAGAAAGCGAATCACACTGGGACGTCCATTAATAGCATTAATCTTTCTTTAATTGCGGCTCCGAAATTGTTCTGCACTACTAATTGAGACTTTATTAAATTACCTCTTTTGTCAAATAAAATTTGCTCCAACCACAACCTAACGTGACAATTTAGTAACTCTTGAAGGTGAAAATTCAAGTTCAAGGCAATGTCAGCAACAAATTTGATTAGTTGATCGTTATCAACACATCGTCTTCAAATTGTAAATTTTGTCAGCAATTATAATGTTTAGAGACACTTCTCGATTTATTTAGACCAAGACTGTTTTTTAAATATTTGTTTAATCCAGTTATATTGATATTTGGTGTAAAAAATGTCTGGAAAAATCATCAACATCTTTTGCTTAATTTTGATCCTGTGGAGTTTGCTTGATTGTGTCCACTGTTCAATGTTTGCTACAACGCCAAAGTTAACATCCAATTTAACATCGTTTCAAAATCATTGGATAACAAACAAACTCTCACAACTGCCACAATCAGCTGAATTGCACAGGCAATTGCCATCGCTTCCAACTAATGATCTGCATTGGATTCCGTGGATCAAGGATGGTGATACCAATTTAATGACCAGTGAACGGCAAGAAGGTTTTTTCGCTCGAATCCGACAATTTTTCCATGAATTTCGAACTGACCCACCAAAGGCTGTAATCAATGCGGCTGATTTGTTTTTAGGACGATTGGGTGAAGCTGCTTTTCATGCAATTGTTGAGATGATTCTTGATTTTATTCTTGGTTTTAGCAGAGGGCGAAGTTGCTCGTCTTGTTAATCTGTTTAGTAATTCCAACAAAAATAAAGTTAAGATTAAATTTTTTATAAATATTACTTGATTTGATTTCGTTCTCGAGATATTATTATTTTAACAAAAGTTATTGAGTGCAGTCAATTTGAGAGATTTTTAATCTGAAAAATGAAATGAGTGACTATTCAATGTCAATATCACAGTTAAGATTAACAACATTTTAAATGGTAATAAACTGATTGGTTAGATCATTGTGAAGCAAGTTGATTGAGTTGAGATGAGAAATGTCTATTATCATCAGATGGATTGAATAAAATTAAAAAACTGAGAAAATATTGATTAATATAGAGTAGATTTTTCTGTTTCATTAACAACTGAAGGGCAGCTCCTTGATATCAGTACAAATTTGAATTGAGCTGGTTGGCCTCGAAATATTTATCACTAGTTTTATGAATTCTTTTATCAATTTGTCCTAATGACGAGGTAATGAAAAGCTAAGATGACTAATGAAACGTCACATGATTAAAATGATAAAACATAAATGGAATTACATATTATGTATTCAAAGATTGGTATGAAATGAGGATACTTCTTAGATTAAAGCGAGTGTTGGTGTATTTTAGGGTAAACATAAATATACCATAATTGGTTTAATATGAGGGTTTAATATCTTACAAATGGAATTGTTATTAATAATGTTGAAAGACATGATTAAGTTCTTGTTTATCATCAATGGCCCTTAGAAGAGCATCATCAAATGGACTAGAGCTTGAGCTCTCAAAATCTGCAGGATCGATTCTAGTCTTTGGAATAAACTCTTGTTGCTTAGACTTATTTGATTTACTAGAATCACATCTGAATTGAGAAGGCATGGGCCGTAAAATGCCTAAATTGTCTTGAAATGTGCACAAACTGGTAGGCACAGAGTTTCTCCTCGAGATTATCGCGTTATTTACATCATTATTACACTTCATACTATTTTGATCCACCATCTTAAAACTATATATTACATCAGTATCTATTATAAAATCGCTGTTGACTGGAATAGGATTTGTTGTTGTAGATGTTGAGGATGATGCTGCGGCTACTGCTGCAGAAGATGAGCCATGAGCGATGTTGTTGGTAACATTATTCATGTTATCATTTGAACAATTAATTACATTTGATGTAATGCTGTTGGCAATAGCACTCGTGATATTTGTGATTGGATATGGAGGATGAGACGGAATGGACCCCTGAATTGGTAAAGACAATTGTCCAGGTAAAGATGTTGATAGAGTTACAGACACTGTTGGCGGTGCTGGTAGTGGTGGAGGCTGTGGTACAGGAGGAGAAATAGTATTTACTGCAGGTTGAGGCGGTAAGCTTGACACAATTCCATTAATTGGGACAGCAGGTAGTATTGATAAACATGGTGACCCTGGTAAAATTGGTGAAATACTACTTGTCTGGTCCATTGATGGATCATCATCGAAGCTTTTTAGCTTGGTGAAGTCTTTGAGCTGTCCAGATTGGAGTAATCTTTCTGTTTCTCTAATCTTATCCTCTTCTGCAACCTCGGCCATGTTGATAGCTTCCTTTTCAATTTTAAAATCATAAGCATCCTGTGATAACGATGCGATGTTTCCATACATGAGCCAAAGAAAGCCAAGCATATAAAAAGAGTAGGGAAAGAGATAAGATGAATATTAGTCACCATTGAAGGAACGCATAGAGAAAATTATTTCGACTAACCTCATCTTCATCTATTGATAATATCTCCGGAATTTCAATGTGAAAATACTTGGGCATATAACTGCTGGATATCTTCATTGGAAGGTCGAAAATGTAGTCTGAAACTGAAAAAATAAAGGAAAATAAAACAATATTAGATTATACAGCATTATTTTAGCATAAGTGTTATTAATTAGTGTTAGGCCAATAAAAAATTAGAAATTAAAAGGACAGATTGGGAATATGTTTTGACAAACGAGTGGTTGGCTGGTTAGTAACATTAGAGATAAACATTAACGAATGAATAGAATCAGAATAAATGCTCATAATAGAGGATAAGTAAATCAGTAATTAAATCGAATACTTACTTTCATGATTTCCACAAGACATTATACCTAAAAAGCTTATTAAATAGACACAGACCTAAACAACCACAATTTAAAACAAAAAATCATTTGAAATTATTTTGGCTGACAGATAGATCATGAGGGACCGTATGTTATTGCGATCAGCTTTTCTCTTATTTTCAGTTGATTTTGTCTGCTTTTTTTACCCGTTAATTCGATTAAATATTGACTATCATTTTGTTAACCAATTTACAATTTAATCAACGTAACCTTTATCTTAAACATTTTAATTTTCTTTTAAATTCTAATTGAAAGAAAAGGTAAGTCCATTTTTATGGCTATACATTTAGACCCTACCTCAAGATACTATTAACATTTGTGAGCTCGATGAGTTGTTTTCAAGTGAAATGTTTGTTTCTAAAACAATTGGTAGATGATTACATTTTTTCACTTAATTCAGTAATTTACTTTAAAAATTAGTGAATATTACCATAGATTAACCTATCGTTAACATAACATAGACCACTGAGCCAAAGATTTAAGAGTTTTACTGTGCTCGGCAGTTAATTGTTTATTGGGTTTTTTTTTGTAAACCGTGTTTTGTCTGCTTGTTTCATTTCTGTATGCAGTAGCCTTATGCTGGTTTCTTGGTTTAACAATCGTTTGTGAGCTGATTTTTGCTGGTCATAATCTCTTTAATTGGTCTTGATTAATTTCATTACCTCCACATTTTGGGTAAGTTAATTGTATCTTTGACTATTGAATATAAATATGACCCCTAATCACTATTAATAATGAAATAGGACGAGAAAGTTGAATAATTTTGGCTACTTTTCTTCCTTTAGCTCTCCAAATTAACTGAAATTTTTATGGAGGAAAAATGTACAATTTTGAATTTATTAACCAATTGTATTTTTTTCTTTTACATTTATTCTAATTTCTAATTTGGCTTTTCAACACTTATGAGCAAGTATCTAAAATAATTATCAACTAGCATTAATACCACAGTCATCACCAGTATCAGCCATCTTTCCCAATACTATCTTCATCATTCCATTTATTCATTCATTATTTTTACCATTATTGTTAGGCTCACCATATTTCCTAAATTGTATGTATTTCTTTTAATGTAGGCATCCTTCAAATTTTTATTATTAAGAAATAACGATTCAAACCTAATCAAATCATGTATCATCTGTTTACAAACATTTGTTTTCTCATTGACCTGCATTCTTCTGGATCAAGCTAGCTTTTCTCATTTCAATTTCATTTAATCTCAATCTATTCCATTACAGTCCATTAAAATCTCTTCAATTTTGTGCTCTCAATAATCTAATGAAGCTAATTCTGAATTGATCATTCTATAAATTTAGATATTTGTAATTACGTGAGTATTAACAAGTAAATCTCCAAAACTCATACTTTTCAACTATTTGTCACCTATTCCATACAATTTACCATTCTGTTGATCAGTAGCAACATTAGTAAATTCAGCATCATCGATAGAATAAAATAGATTTATGAATAATCCAAACATCAGGCCACTTCATTTTTACCCAAATTTGTCCCTAATATTTGTAGTCTTGATGGCTTCTCTACCGCTAAATAACCATGCGGAGACTTTGGTTTTTGGGTTTGAATTCAACCTAAAATGCACGGCTTCTAACAAATTTATTTAAATTCTGTTTCATTCCATATCTAGTTGTACAGTTTTCAATTAATTTGTTGAAGTAATGTGTATAGTTATGATTCTTCAATACTGAAACAATTCCAATGTTTAATTTATTTCATTTCAATCAAAAACTAACCAATCTGTTTTGTTCTCCTTGTGACCGAGGTTTCTCTTTCCTCTTCTTAACTACACATTGTCAGTATCTTGCTGGTTTTCATCCTAACACACTCAACTCACTCTTATTTTGTCTTTCTTTTCCTTGCTTTTTTATCATGTTACAGGTACTTGATCGCTTTTAATCTTCAATAAGCTACGTTCATTCTTCATAATTACAATTGTGAACTGTTGTAACCACAATTTAAAGATTTAAGTTTAATTTTATCCATTATTTTACTTAAAATACTTGTAAACAACAGTGAAGAAAACAAAAATGAAGCAAAGTGGTCTTCAGAGAGCCAGGCAAAGTACAAGAAAGGTAAGTGTTAATTTTGTTTTGTTTCTTTCTTTTTGCTGTTATACCTTATATTAACTATTAATTTCATAAATTGTAATCCAATTACTTATTATTAGTGTGTTTAAAATTCTCTGTTTTCACCATTTAGTATCACAGGAATAAATTTTCATAGATCCAAACTGTTTTTACTATGTTAGAAATGAAATTACCCAAATCTTCTACTTTAGTCGATCACATCTGACTGTTATACCACTAATTTATCATGCTTGGTTGTTTATTTGTTCTCATTCTTACTTTTATCTTATTTTTTGACAGAAAATTAAAAAATCTTTAGGCCCTGATTTTTTGGATCCTTCTAATCTTGGTTTACATGGGAAAGAAGCACAATCCGATGTTCGATGTGACATTTGCCAAGATGGTTTACCAAGTGGCTCTAGAAGAGATTCTATTACATGCAGAAAATGCCCTGTCCAAGGTATTTTATTTTAAATTGTGAATATAATATTGATCATGGTTTTGTCAAAGCGAAACCTGATCATTCCATTTATACCCTTTCCAATATTAAACTAACCACTAATTACTAATCATTCAAACTTGTTGTTTATTTTTTTCCCTTTCTTTTGTGCGCTTCTTCTTAAAGCTCATGCAAGCTGTATTAGAGCTCAACTGAATGTAAAATATATAAAATCTTTATGGCTGTGCCTTAATTGTAGACACTGTTACGAATGTGATGAGTCTGGAGTTGACCAGGTAATTATACGAATTATATATATCAACTTATCAAACATGGAAATTACTGCTGTCTGTTAGCAGATTTTATTATTTATCTAACCCTGCATCAACTCTTCTATTTTTCAGAGCGAGCTCATATTTTGCCGAACGTGTGATTTGTCCTATCATTATGAATGTATAAGATCTATTTCATCTTCGGGAGGTGAGCTTTTATTCCATTTTTATTTTACATTTTGCATGATGATCAATGTAAAATTACTAAACTTGATATTTTTTTCATAGGAAAATGGATTTGTCTACAATGTAAAAAACCCCAGTTACCAATATCACGGTTCCATGGTTTTCGTCAAAATAGAGTTGCGAAAACTCTTAATAAAAGTCACTCTGAAGATAAATCACCCGATATAACAACTTCTCATCCTTCATCATCATCATCCACACCATCAACATCAAGAGCCTCGTTAAGTGTTAAAAAAGAGTTGATAACTGAAAAACAGAAGCCCAGTAACAATGAAAAAACTTCAAATAATGAGCGATCCTTACGTTCAGATCAAACTGAACGTCCGACACGCTCAGAAAGACCTGAGCGTTCTGTGAATGCCAATTCTAATAGTTCTAGAAGACAAGAAAAAACAGAAACACCAGAGCGTCAAGAAAAGACAGAGAAAACAGATCAACCTGAACGCCCAATGAATATTCAAACAGTTAAAAGGTCATTTACAAGATGGGTCATCAGACCCCGTCATGTGGAACCCCCACCTAAACCTAAACCTGGAAGTGATGATATTAATTCTGTGAAAACGCCTCAACGTCCTGCAAGCATAGATCCGATGAGTTCCAAACGACCTGAGCGTCCTGCGAATATTGATCAAATTGGTCCAAAGAAACCTGGATGTCCCATAAACATTGACTCAGCAGGCTCTAAACGACCAGAGCGCTCCATGAGCATGGATTCAACGGTTGTTAAACGTTCTATGCCCATTGAGGCAGTTAGCACAAAACTCCTTGAAATTGATGATCCATTTGCAAAAAGGCCTGAACGTCCCGCAAGTATTGATCGGATGAGTTCCAAGCGACCTATGAATATTGACGCTAAAAGGCATAATGAACGCTCTCCAAGTATCGATTCAACTAGTTCAAAGAGACTTGAACGTCCTATAAGCATTGAATCAGCCAACTCTAAAACGCCAGAACGTCCTTTGAGCATGGGTTCAATAGGTGCCAAGCGACCTGATCGTCCCATAAATACTGACTCGACTGGTTCCAAGCGACCTGATCGTCCTATGAGCATTGAAACGATTGGACCTAAGAGACCTGAACGCCCGATAACCATTGATTCAACTGGGGCCAAGCGAATTGAACGCCCTCTTAGCATTGATTCAATCAATTCTAGGCGTGAAATGAGCATTGAATCAGTGAGCACAAAACGGCCAATGAATATTGAATTAGTTAGCTCTAAGCGTCCCATGAGAGTTAATCAAGTCGTAAATGATAATCGAAGTAGCATTGATCTACCTGATGTAGATATGATAGATTCTTTTACCGAAAAACCATTAGTTAAAGAGGTAAAAGACAAGTATATAGATAGGCCTAGAATAATTAGACATAAAGTTGAGCCTGAGAGGGAAAATAATATGGTCAGATCTAAAGAGGTGAAAGATAAAGACGAAAAACAACAATCGTCAAATGAAAATAGAAGGATGTCAGAAGAGCGGTCTGAAAATAATCGTAATCCCATGAATGTTCTTAAAGCCAATGGTCCAACAAGAGGAAATGCATTACTTTCCTTGAATGATCTAGGAAATGGAAATAAGTCTGATGGAATGCAGCCTCCTGTTCCGCCAAAAGTCACTGTATCCAAAAAAGACGCTAGTGAAATTCAAGGTACAGGATTTATATTGAGCAAACCAGTAGAACTAACTGAAGAAACTGCTCGACTATTAAAAGACTCAAATGGTGCTAAAAGACTTAAACTAGTTCTTTTCGAAAGGTATGATTATCATTTAAACGTTGTCGATAAATTCATTTATTAATCCAAGTATTATGACTAACGATTAATTATTTTTTTTATACTTTCAGAGCATGTAAAGCTGAAAGCTTGTTGCCTGCCGAGACTAATATTTGGACAGTTGAAGATGTTCACAATTTCATCAAATTCATTGGTTTCCCAGATGCTGCTGAAAACTTTTCAGAACATCAAATCGATGGTAAAAGTTTACTTCTTCTTAGTCGGAAGGATGTTATTACTGGGTTCAAGCTCAAATTAGGACCTGCTCTTAAAATTTATGCTCACATTTTCCGATTACAAAGGAAAAGACCAGCTCTCTTGTTGGAAGAACAATAAGCTTAATTACTAAGCCAATAGAATTGACTCAACCCATTTCAATGAAATCACCACAAATCAGACAAAGCATGAGGATTTGGAGGGAACAAGCGAAGCTACATTTAGCGATTCAGGAATATCCATGAAGCCAACTTAAATATTTCTTGAAAGCAAAAGGACAGTTTCCAACTCTGTAGTTTGTTCATTTTGATTGTTCCAGATCTGTTTTGGAAGAAAAATGTTACTTTTATTAACTCTTTGTATACGTTGGTAATTAAGTTACGATTGCATCTATACATATATATTTATGTTCTTACTTTTCCCTCTTAAATGGTACAAAAAATGTTTTCTCAATTGATGATCCATTTGATCCATTTCTACCTTTCCCTTGAGAAAGACTTTACGTTCCCTTTAATCGCTTCTCTTTCTTCAAATATTCTTTGATTCCTTACTTTTATATTCACACTATTTCCTTGCTCTTTCTAATCAAAAGAAAGAAAGAGTATTTTGTTTTCTCTTCTCAAATTAACTTGACCGAAGAAGAAAAAGAATGGAAAAAATAATAATCAAAGTGAAAGTCAAATCATGTTTTTAAAATTTTGACACAATCTTTGACAAAAAAACTGCACTTTATTGCAAGAAGTAAAGTGAAGACTAAACATTACTAAATTTTCATGCTTGGCTCGTCAGAATCAATTCCTATTCACTATTAAACCAATAATCTAAAAGTTAAACTGTCTTACATTTGAGATAATAATGAATCATCATCATCATCATTATTAATAAATAAAGTTTAATAGTTGAACATAAACTAAAATCTTCACATTTGCTTATTTTATTTCAAAGCTTGAATTTCTCTCTGTTTTATTTTAAATATTATAAATTGTGTTTATCTGTTTCATTAAGAGATGGATTTAATTGAACAAATATTAATAGCAAGCCTAATTATTAAGCAATCGCTAATTGGTTAATCGAGCGATCGATTTAAAAAACCTAGAATTGTTTAAAAAAAGCGCTTTACTGAGAAGATATTGCGCCAAACTCACTTTAGGAGACAATCTTTGATCCCGCTTGTTTAGGAGAAAAGGCGCCCAAACTCGTCTTTTGTAAACATACCTCCATTTATTAGGTTTTAAGTTTGCTTGGTAATTTATTAATTAATTTTATTGGTGTTTTTCTTTTAATTGTGTTTTAAATTACTATTTACAAGCATGGAAGTTCGATCAGCACGTAAGTTAAACATATTTTTCATGTGTCTATAATGTAAAAGTGTAAAAATGTTTTCTTAACATTTGGGAAATGTTGTGTTTTGGCAAGACCTTGTTTTCCATGTTATTGTTTTTGCCTAATCTTTGGTTTTTGTTCTCCATTTTCTTTAACAGGTCGAACTAAACTTGAAGTGGAAGGTAAAAAATCCGCTGTCAAGGCTGCTTTGGACAAATTGTCTAGAGTCCGGAAAGGTATTGCTGAAGACAAGTATAACATGAAAGAAGAGGAAAATCTTTTCGTAGAAGGAGCTGAAGAAGATTTTTCAGATGATGATTTCGTGGTTGATGATACACCTAGTATAAAGAAATATTTTGGTCAAGCTACTAACGGGAAGAAAGGGAAACGACAGTACGATAGTGAATCAGATGAATATGAAGAGGAAGAAGAGGACTCTCAAGAGAAGAACAAAGTAAAGAAAATAAAACCGCCTAAACCATCAAACCTTTTGCAAGTTAAAGTCGAAGAGACTCAACCAGAAGACCAAGACAATGATGACGCATATGAGGTATTAGCTTCAACATCCAAACGTTTAAAAGGTATGTTTGGCTCCAAAAATAATACACCACAATCAAGTCGTAGAGCTTCACTACTTAAGCCATTGGAGTTATCATGCAGTCCATCTCAAAAAAGAAAACTTGAACAGGAAAATTCGCCAGCTTCAGTTAAGGCTAAAGTTAATGGTTCTGAAGTTAAGAAAGCAAAAATCGATTTTGATTCTTTTCACCAAGAAGAGAATAAAAGTATTCTTGAAGATCCAGTTAATGATTTAGAAAACGATGATGATGTTCCTGATGCATCGTTTGATTTTGGTGGACAGGAATCTTGGACATTTGGTCTACAGGGTATTGCTGACGAAGAAGCTACAACTGTAACTGGTGATAAAGATTTAGCTGTTTTTGTTGATAAAGATGGAATTACTCATTTAAAGATGTACTGGTTAGATGCTTACGAAGATCTCGGTCCTTTCCACGGAAGAGTCTATATATTTGGCAAGATAAAGGCTAAGTCGAATGCAAAGACTTCATGTGATTACCAGAGTTGCTGTTTGATTATTGAAAAGATCGAAAGAAAAGTTTATCTGCTTCCAGCCATGAAAGGAGACAGTCGAATTCCAGTTTCTGAAGTACACAAAGAATTTACTGATGTAATCGCCCCAAATCATCGGATTAAAAATTTCAAGAGTCGAAAGGTTACAAAATTTTATTCATTTGACCAGCCTGATGTACCATATCAAGCTGATTACCTAGAAGTAATCTATGGATCAAATTATCCTCAACTTCCAGCTGATTTGAAAGGTTCAACGTTCTCCAAAGTATTTGGTACTTCTCAAACACCTTTAGAACGGTTAATAATCGAGGTTAATCTTCGAGGTCCTGGTTGGATTAGAGTGAAAAATCTCCACCCTGTAAATGTCCCTGTTTCGTGGTGTAAAAAGGAGTTTACGATGGACTACTCTTTTAAAAATATCACAGTTGATATTGATGATGTCACCATCCCACCTTTAATGATTGCATCTTTAAATGTGAGAACCTATTTAAACCAAATTATCGCCATTTCGTGTTTTGTTAAAAAAGATTATCAAATTGATGGTGGTACTCCCTCTAGTCCATTGGATCTTGACCAAAGCTGTTGTTTAATTACCTCACCTTCGGGTATTAATCTACTTCCTGAATTCAAAAAAGCTGCTCGTAAATTTGTCAAAGGTCATGAAAATCTAATCAAGGGATATGATAATGAACAATTTATGCTGAACCAATTCCTCGTAAACTTGGGTAGACTTGATCCTGATGTTTTAGTCGGCCATGATTCTGCCTTTGATATCAACATTATTCTAAATCGTCAAACCCATTACAATGATAAAATCAATTGGTCTCGTTTAGGCCGTCTTAGAAGAAGCTCAATTAAAGCCCTTAAATCACAAAAGGATAAAATGGCAGTTACATCTGGACGTTTGGTTTGTGACGTTAAAATAATGGCCAAAGAATTTATCAAAGCTAAAAGTTATGATTTGGATGAACTAATTGTCCAAGTTTTGAAAAAAGAACGCCTTTTGGGTCCTTCGTCTATTTCCGAAGCATATGGTAGCGTTAAAAATCTTTTCAGTTACGTCAACGCTTTATTAGCTGATAATAGATTCATCATGAGTATAATGTATGAGTTGAGCGCTCTACCTTTGGCTATGCAAATAACTAAAATCGCTGGTAATCTATTTTCGAGAACTTTAATGGGTGGAAGAGCTGAAAGAAACGAATATCTTTTACTTCATGCTTTTTACGAGAAAAACTTCATTTTACCTGACAAAGTGATCCCAAAATACAATGACAACAAATCCAACGATGAAGTTGTTCCATTAGGACAAAATGAAGATGGAACTGAAGCTGCTAAAGGTGGTAAAAAGAAGGCTGCTTATGCTGGTGGATTAGTTTTAGATCCGAAAACTGGCTTTTATGATTCGTATATCTTGCTTATGGATTTCAACTCGTTGTATCCCTCAATTATTCAAGAGTATAATATATGCTTCACCACAGTCAACAGAAATCGCGTCAAGATCGATGAAAATGGTGATGAAATACCTGAAGTCCCTGATGCCGATAAAGCCTGTGGTATTTTACCTACAGAAATTAAAAAACTTGTAGAAGGCAGAAGAGAGGTTAAAAGACTTATGTTACAAGAGAAAGCACAAGATGTACAAGATCAATTGGACATCAAACAGCAGGCTCTCAAACTTACTGCGAACTCTATGTATGGTTGTCTTGGTTTTTCCAATGCTCGTTTTTACGCAAAACCACTTGCTGCTTTAATTACTTTTAAGGGACGAGAGATTTTGATGCATACTAAAAATTTAGTTGAAACAATGGGACTGGAGGTTATTTATGGTGACACCGATTCAATTATGATCAACACTAGTTGTAGTGATTACGATGAAGTAATGAAAACTGGTCGTAAAATTCAAGCTGAAATTAACAAAATTTATCGTCTACTTGAGATTGGTATTGATGGAGTTTATCGTCCAATGTTATTATTGAAGAAAAAGAAATATGCAGCTATTTCTATTTCCCGTGATCGTAACTCGATCAAGACAACTCGAGAAATGAAAGGATTGGATATTGTTCGTCGTGATTGGTCTCTAATCGCTAGAAAAGTCGGTGGAATAATACTGGATGAAATCCTCTCTGGCAAATCAAGTCAAGATATTGTCGATGCCATACACGACAGGTTGAAATTTTGGTCAGATTTCATTAAAGCCGGAATATTCACTCCTGAGCAACTCAAAGATTTTGAAATAACCAAATCTTTAACTAAAAATCCAGAAGATTACGCAGATAAGAAAAGTTTGATACATGTCAATGTCGCACTTCGACGAAATGCAGATGAAAAACTAGAAAGGAAATTGCGAGCTGGAGATTGTGTGCAATACGTTATTTGTATTGACGAAAGTAATCCTGATTTTGCTAGTTTACCCGCAACCCAAAGAGCTTTCCATCCCGAAGAGCTTAAAGAGAGACCTTCTCTCAAGATTGATCCCAATTATTATATAAGCCAACAAATTCTTCCAACCATTTCTCGTCTTTGTGAACCCATCGAAGGAACTGACTCTCATATCATGGCTGAAGTCATGGGAATCGAATCAAATTCTATTCATCGTAGCTCCCGTGATGAATTAGAAAATGATATTCCTTTGAGTGATGATATGAAATTTGATGGATGTAATTCATTTAAGATTCCATGTCCTAATGATAAATGTGCTAAGATAATTGAATTTAGAGACGCCTTCAGGCTTGATTCAGTTACTAAAAAACGAATCAACTTAAGTCTTGCTCGCTGTCCTCATTGTAATATTGATCTAACATTAGAAGTTTATGAAAATCGAATAATCAATCATTTCATCAACATATTAAGGAGTCTTTTGGATGAACATCAGAAGTGTTGGGTGATTTGTTGTCGCTGTAACTTCCAAACTAGAAGTTGTTGGGGTTATTACCGTGATAGAAGAAGTGATAAAGGTTTAGAATGTCCATATTGCCATGAAGATATGGATCAAAAGGTAAATATTATTTTCTTTTGAGATTAATTCATCTATTGACTAATCAATTTTTACTTTTACAGATTACAGATCGTCAACTCCATCAGCAACTTTTATTTTATGAAACTCTTCTTGACCGTGATACCGCTTTAAATTCATTATCTAGTGCATCTGAAAGAAGTAAGTTTTTTTTCAAATGTTTATTCCAATTTGTTTAATTCACTGAAACTAATTTATTTAATATTTCTTATTGTTATTTTAGGTGAGCTAGATGCTAAAAGTGCCTCTTGTACAAAATTGTACAGAATTCTTTGGCAACATGTCCATAATGTCCGTTACACCATGAGTTATACCGACGTCAATCTCACTTTTATGTTCCACAATCAGATTTTCACCTGTGTTAAAAAGCAAATTAAAAAATGATTTCTTTGTATTTATTGATTTCTTCCCCCAGACTCTAAGAATCCAGGCATTCCTTAATTATGCTTTTTATTCTTATGACATTGTAATAATCATCATATAATTCCTACTGCATTTTTAATGCTCATCCACCTTTTAAAACCCAAAACTTTCTCTATTTGTGTATAAAATTTTTCAAAAGAAAATTTAATGTTTCAATAAATCTTTAAATATCACGTCAAATTGATTTTTCAATCAATCATTGCCAATGATTGAATTAAGACTAAAAGGCAATGGGTTTAAATATGGAATAAAAAACACGGCTTAAAGGACGAATCAAGAGTAAAAAATTCTGATCTAACACTCAGTACATTTATTTCAAGCAATTCAGTTTTTTAAATCAGTCTCAATTGTTATCACTTAATTTAAAATTATGGAAAACTTGAGTAACCTATTATTATTACCTGATAATTAACCGCCAGTAAACTAAAGCTATGGATTATTAATTGGGTAACTGACCCACTGCTTGAGATTCAGTTTTTTAATAAATTTACTTTTATCTACCGACAATTTAAATGATTGGATTATCCATTGACATTTGCTGATGAATAATGAAAATACAAGTTGAATCATTGAAAAGAGAGACTTTCTTTATGCAATGAATTGGTTGCAATGAGGTAACGGCCCCCTCTTACATCACACAATTTTTTCCATTTGTTCCAACTACTTCCGTTGACCGGCGTTGGCAAATTTTAGGTTGATTACTTGAGTTGATCAGTAAACTATAATCCCTTATTAAATTAATTGATTGTTCTTCTTGCTTCATTTAATTAGTTTACCATTCAACTTGTAACTGACCAAAATGTCTCAGGTATGTTTTGGATGAATTTGAATTAATATTTTTCTGGTCCTCCAGCTTTTTTCAGTATTAACCGTTTTCTTTTAACCATTTAAATCCATGCTTCTATTTTACTTACATTTCAATATGTAACATTTTATATCGTTCCGGTTGTTGATTTCTCATATTTTTCATTTATTTTCAGAAGCTTTATGGAAATTCCAATGACTTTCGGGTCAAGAAAGTTCTCATTGCTAGCCAATACTCAGGATCTAAAGTTGAATTAGTTGAAACTGCTTCACTTAAACAGCTTCCTAAGTCTGTCCCAATCCAAAAGGTATGTTTATCACTATTTCAAAATAACCTTTTCTTTAGAACTGTAAATTTAAAATGAATATTTACATTTATTTAGCTTCCTACTCTTGAGCTTGCTGATGGCTCATTTGTATTTGGTAGTAATGCTGCTGCTATTCAAGTTGCCAACGCTCAACTTAAAGGAGCCGATGATAAAAATAGGGTAGAAATCGAACAATGGATAGATTGGTCTGACAATGATTTGTATCAATCTGTTGCCACATGGATGTACCCAACTCTTGGATTCATTGAAGCTTCTCGGCCTGTATGTTAATTTACTTGAAAGTTTCTTTGGGATTCTAATTTTAATGTAATATTTTACTCAACAGTCTGTTGAACGAGCTAAATCAGAAGTTAAATCAGCTTTAACTGCTTTGAACAAATATCTTTCAACCCGCACTTATTTGGTTGGCGAACGAATAACCTTAGCTGATGTTACTGTGCTTTCAATCCTTCTCCCACTTTATGAAAATGTAAGATTCAGATCTTTAAACCTCAAGAAGATTTCGTTTTAATGCTAAAATTCATATTTTAGATTGTGGATGCTAAATTTCGAGATGAATACGCTAATGTTCAACGTTGGTTCAATACTTTGGTAAATCAACCTCAATTTAAGCAAGTTTTAGGTGAAATTGTTCTTTGTGAATCAACTCCAACCTTCAAAGAAGGTGGTAAGTTATTATTAATCAAGCATAAAGCTTAGTATCAGTTTTTTATGGAACTTTTAATTTTAGCTGCCCCCAAGAAAGTAGAAAAAAAAGAGGAAAAGAAGGCCGAAAAGAAGAAGGAAGAAAAGCCTAAACAGGAGAAGAAAGAAAAGAAGAAGGAAGCTGAACCTGAAGATGACGGAGATGATCTCGGTTTCCCACAAGAAAAAACTAAAGACCCATGGGCTGAATTACCTAAAGGGTAAGACTCGGTTGACATTTAATTTTATGATGAATTTCAATCATTTTTTGATTTAGAAGCATCATTATCAAAAGAAATCTTAACAAGAATCATTTTTATGTTAATCTCATCATATTCTTATCTTTTCCAGTAATTTCGATATGGATGACTTCAAGAGATTTTATTCAAACAATCCCGAGGATAAATCCATCCCTTATTTTTGGGAAAAGTTCGACAAAGATAATTACTCAATCTGGTCTTGTGAATACAAGTACCCTGAAGAGCTTACTCTAGTTTTCATGAGCTGCAATCTAATCACAGGTATTTTGTAAATTTTTCTCATTTTGAATCTTTGATTACTTACGTATCCATCATCTTCAATTTAGGAATGTTCCAACGATTAGATAAAATGCGAAAATGTGCCTTTGGTAGTATGATTCTCTTCGGTGAAGATAACAAAAGCTCTATCTCAGGAGTTTGGGTTTGGCGTGGTCAAGATCTTGCTTTCAAGGTATTTAGTAATTTCTTTGAGTCGGTTTCCTACAGTTCTCACTTAATTAGACTGCTAATTCCATAGCTCTACTATTTTCATTAGGAGATGCATTAAATCTTGAATAAATACAAGTTTTCTATGAAAGTTAGCAGTTTAATTAAGTCATGTTAGCTGTATAATGTTTTATTTTTTGCTTTCCTTTTCTCATCGTATTGTTTTATCTCATTCAGCTTTCACCTGACTGGCAAATTGATTACGAATCGTATAACTGGGTAAAATTGGACCCCAACTCCGATGATACTAAAAAGAAGGTTAAAGAGTACTTCAGCTGGGAAGGAGACTTCGATGGCAAGAAGTTCAATCAAGGAAAAATATTCAAATAAATTTCTACTTTCATCTAATAAATACTTTTAACTTGGATTCTGTTTCTATTCAATTATTTTGCTAGAGTAATAGCTTGCTTAGATTTCAAAAAGCAATGATATGTTATTTTAAGATAAACTTCTAATGATTTCGTGTTTCCGTCTCAATTATTAGATGGTAGGTGTAACTTGTGTAGATTTTCAATGCGAAGTTTTATTTCCCTTGAGTCATGTTGAGTAATTTTTATGTTCTTCATATCAGTCTTAAAATCTATATTCAAGTGAGGCTTATTCATATGCTCTAAATCGAAAATCATTTACCAAAAATTTCAACCAAGCCGTTTGAGTAACTGTAGACGTTACTTATGAATCGTTTCAAGACATCTAGAAATACAGTGTATTATTTGAACTGTATTTCTAAATTTTATTTTGATTATTAACAAGTTTTGCTACACATTTTATTTGCCTAGAAAGGTAAAAATGGTTAAATTGAAAATGGATACACTAGTAATCAGGGTTAAGTTAACAAGAAAGGGCCAGACTACAGTAACCTCAGTATTTTGACGATCATCACTTCTAATATAATTATTTCACACATCATCAGTACCAACCTCAACATCCTTTCTCAATTAATATAATTTCTTCACCCTACGTAAATGATCTAATAAATTATTAAATTTCGATTTTTTTAACAATTTTTTCAGCCTTCAGTCTTTACTTGGATTGCGAGACTACTTGACTACTTGATCGAGAAATGCTGTGCACTAGTAATCAAGGTTAAGTTGACAAAAAAGGTTCAGACTTGTCCACGTATTGTCCAACATACTGTCCACCACCCAATTTAACACAACCACCAAATCAACCAAATCAAACATCATCACTTTTTAAAGAAACTCTTCTCAACAAAATTGTCCACCATCCAAATACACCAAATTGTTGACCACTTTTGGGTAATAGGGGATCCGATTAATAATGGATGTGTTAGATGGTGTAAAAGTGATCAAATCTTTTAAAAGTCTTTTAAAAATTGTTTGAAAATGTGGTGGAAAAAAGCCGGTCCCAAAAAATCTCCAATTTTGTTAACTTAACCCTTACTAATAGTGTAGCAAGAGATAGCACGACAATGAGAGCTTGAGATAAGAAGTTAAAAGGAGCAACAAAAGAGGGAGCTAGCAGAATCGTTTGCCTATTTGCTTTTCTTGCATTTAACGCAATAATTTTCATTCAAGCAAAAGTCATCAATGTCTGCTTATACAATACATTTCATAAATTTAATTCAACCACTAGCTCAGTTGTTAAATAATTGGTCAAGTTGATTAACAATTGTGAGTGTTAAAGGGTCGAGTTTGGATTGGGGAATCTTTTTGCTACTAGAAAATAACGGAAACTTAAATTCAAACGAGCGTTTAACGCACATAAATTTTATTAAACGCGAAAAGTTTTAACAATTTAACCACAGTTCTCTTGATGAATTTTTAGCCACAATATTTCGAGAATCGCAATCATTACAATCATTATAGCGAGTTTGAAAGGACATGAAAATGCAAGGAATGTCGGCAAATTCTTGAGTTGAAAGAGTTGGGACTTTGGGAATTTTCAGGCGCATAAAAACTGAATCGATTAGTTCTATTAAAAATGTCTCTTATCGACAGTTTTAGATGAAATCGAGGTCAAATTTGAAACTTTATCGTCTTTTTTCAATAATGAAACCAGATTTTTTCATGAAACTCATTTTTTTACCGATAAAATGTTTACTTAACGCAGTTAATCGAACTTTTTCGAACTTCGAACCGCACACTTTTTTCAATTTACCAGTAGTTCTCTTGATTTCGGCCATTGGCCTTAGAACTTTGGTTCTCAATATTTCGAGAATGGTAACCCTTACAATTATCATTCTTCCATCGAAGATTAGATTTTATCATGGGCATATGATATGACTAAATACCCAACTAACACATCCACTATTAATCGCCATCATATGCCAAAAGTGTTCAACAATTTGGTTGATTTGGGTGGTGGATCATCTTGTAAAAAAATGCTTGAAAATGTGGAAATGGAAAAAAGCCTTTCTAAAGTGGTGGACAATTTTGTTGAGAAAGTCTCTTTAAAAAGTGATGTTTGATTTGGTGGTTGTGTTAGATTGAGTGTTGGACAATATGGTGGACAATTCGGTGAAAAGACGGTAAAAAAGTGGTGGAAAAAGCCGGTCCCGAATATTTTTCTAGCAGATCATAAGAGTTCCAGATCTCTAACTATTACGGTCACAGAAAACTGCCGATTTAACTGAAAATCGAAGTGATTTATTTTACAGAAAACAGAAGTTTTTATAAAAAAGTTGGTTGATTATCAAAAAAAATGTGATTCATGGAAAAATCTGGTTTCATTAATGAAAAAAGACGATCAAAGTTTCAACTTTGGCCTCGATTTCATCTAAAACTGTCGATAAGAGACATTTTTAATAGCACTAATCAGTTTTTGTGCACCCACAAATCCCCAAAGTCCCAAATCTCAACTAAAAAGTTGAATTTGCCGACCAGTCTCTTGTTTATTTCCTCTCAGTATTGCCTTCATTAATCATCTTATCACGTTACTATAGCTGATCAATTTATCTTAATTGTTATCACAATTTTTCTGGAGAGAGAGAGTGTGAAATTGGTGAAAGTAAAGATAAAATTTACTTGAAAAGTTATCGACTTGCAATAGCAACCAACAACGCATTGATGGTAAAGCAGCTAAACCGATGAAAATAATCCGACAATGAGTCACAATAAGAATGACTAGAGTCAAGAGTTTATAAGATAAAGGTTTATTGTATCTCATACGCTTTGAAGTAAGAGAGAGAGAGAAAGAGAGAGAGAGAGAGAGACGGAAGAGAAGGAAGAAAAGGAAGTAATGGAAAAAGAAGAAGAGAAAATAGAAAGAGAAGAAAAGAGAGTAAAAGAGAGGAAAGAAAGAGAAACAGAGCTCAACCCAAACCCAATACATTTTAAAGAAACTTGTTTATAATGAAAGTTGCCATCTCTCCTCCTCTCTCTACATGATTGGTTGATAAGACAACATGGAAACTCCACCTTTCCATGAATTTGTACGATTGTACAAGTTGATGTTATTGTCGTTTGCCAAAGAGTTCAAGTCACTGTTGAAGCATCAAAAGCAAGTTTTGTTTTCAACAACATCAACAACATGGACATGAATGCGTTTAACCAACTACCAGTTACTAAACAAAGTGTTCCCATCACCAGCCATCATCATCACAACCATCACACCAATAGTAACAACAACACCAACACCGCAAGTACCAACGGAAATAGTAACAACACAAGTTCTGCCCAACATGCCAATATGCAACAGTGTAGAGCTCAACGGAATTATTCACATGCTAAACCACCTTATTCATACATCAGTTTAATCACAATGGCCATTCAGCAGTCGCCCTCAAAGATGTTGACTCTCTCAGAGATTTATCAGTTCATCATGGAATTATTTCCCTACTATAGACAAAATCAGCAGCGATGGCAAAATTCAATTCGACACTCTTTGTCGTTCAATGATTGTTTTTTAAAAGTGCCGAGGACGCCAGATAAACCTGGCAAAGGTTCGTTCTGGACACTTCACCCAGAGTCGGGTAACATGTTTGAAAATGGGTGCTACCTACGACGACAAAAAAGATTCAAATGTCTCAAATCTGAATCTACATCATCATCATCTTCTTCATCATCAAACAAAAACATTACAACTGTTTCAACATCACCTTCTTCATCAAACTCACTTTCCAATCAAAATCTTTCAACTTTACAAGACCATCCACATGATCATCCACTCCACCAACAAACACCTGAACAACCATCTCAGTTACCCCATGAAATTGTTCTGAATCACCATCAACAACAAGAACACCAACAACAACACCAGCAACATCAGCCACAACAACATATTCGACTTGAGAATCAACCTCATCCACATCATCAACCTCATTATCAACAATATTTTGAAGACCAACATCACTTCCAACATAATTATTTCCACCACCACCAGTATCAACCACAACCACCTTATCCCCATCATCCTTTTTCCATTAACAACATTATCTCTTCACCCTATGTTAATGACATTATAAATTATTAAATTTCAAATTAAATTTCAACTTTTTCAGAAAAATGACTTTCTCAAAATTCACAAAAGTTACATTTACCATCTAATAATTGCGACGGAAACACGAAATCATTAGAAGTTCATCTTGAAATGACATATCATTGCTTTTTGAGAGCTAACCAAGCTATTACTCTAGTACAATAATTGAATAGAAACAAAATCCAAGTTAAAAGAATTTATTAGATGAAAGTAGAAATTTATTTGAATATTTTTCCTTGATTGAACTTCTTGCCATCAAAGTCTCCTTCCCAGCTGAAGTACTCTTTAACCTTCTTTTTAGTATCATCGGAGTTGGGGTCCAATTTTACCCAGTTATACGATTCGTAATCAATTTGCCAGTCAGGTGAAAGCTGAATGAAATAAAACAATTCGATGAGAAAATGAAAGCAAAATACAAAACATTAAACAGCTAACATGACTAAATTAAACTGCCAACTTTCATATAAAACTTGTATTTATTCAAGATTTAATGCATCTCCTAATGAAAATAGTAGATCTATGGAGTTAGCAGTCTAATTAAGTGGTGACTGTAGGAAATTGACTACAAAGAAATTACTAAATACCCTGAAAGCAAGATCTTGACCACGCCAAACCCAAACTCCTGAGATAGAGCATTTGTTCAAAGCAGAGCAAAGATTCAAAATGAGAAAATTTTACAAAATACATCATAAATTAATAAATTTCAATTTCGTAGCAAAATGACTTTACCTTTCATTGACTGATCAAATTGGAGATTTTTTCATAGTCACCGTCTAACAAGAAATAAAAATACCTTTAAGATCGAATTTAACTTTTTCAGTTTTCTATTGTTTAGTGTATCTTAAAACGGTAAATGCTCGAGATGGCGACATCTAAAAATTAACTCAAGTCTGACCCTTTTTTGTTATCTTAACCCTGACTACTAGTGTAGTCAGCTTGAGAATGGCAATTTTTCATAGTTTCAGTTCATTACATTAGGTCTGGTTAGACTTTAAATGGGAATAAAAATTAAGGCGAGTGAATTGAAAATTTGAAGGTCCTAACACTTTACATGACTTTAGTGAACCAACCTGAACATGATTCGAACAAAGTATCCAACTGAGCGTTTCTTCAGCTTTTTTTTAATACTCGGTCAGTCAAAACTAATATTCGGATGTTTGTTTGACCAATCAGAAACATTACTCTATTTACTATTTTATGAATTCTCATTGTTTCAATTGATAATTTGAGGATAAACATTGAGCCAACAATCAAATCATTGAATCCCTAATCTCAATGGAACCAAGTTATTCTTACTGCAATAATTGTTGCTCCTTTCAGTAAACCAATTGATCCATCAATTGTAATCATTTGTTTCATTTTTTGCTGTTTGTAAAGGATAAGAAGAAGAATATTTCTAGATGAGAAAATAACTATTTTTTTATTGAATGAACGGATAATATTTTCTCATGTAATTAGTTTAATAAATTACAAAATTGTTGATTAAAAGGGCAATTTCGGCATTTTTATTTTCTCTGTTCATCTCTTGAAAAACTCACTTTGCCTTTTATCGACAAACCAAAAAAGCTTTCAAACTCAGATTCAAAGTAACTAAATACAATAATAATCTTTACATAAACATTTTTCTTGTTAATTTTTTTTCTTCTCTTTGATTAAACATGTACATAAAGGTGATAAACATGATTAACAGGCAGTCCATCTAATCGTTGGTAAATCCTGAGTTATCCTGATATCTTTTGGGTACTTGAGCCATGTATTCAGCCATCGGTCGTTCAGCATTGCTTTTCATGGCTGATCTTTTAGTTCTGTAAAGAGTGAACAAGATGATGAAATGCAGGAAGATGATGATGATGATGATGAAGGAAAGAGTGACAGAGAAAAAAAAGATTGATTGAATAATCATGGAATTGGAATCAACAGGGAATCAATTTTTCCACTCAGAGTTTTTTTTGCTTTTCGTTTTTTTTCATTTTCTTTCCTTTATTCTGTTCTTGCTTGGGAAGTGTTCAGCTCTTGTTTGGTTAGAATGATGATGGTGATGATGAAAGGGGGGAGAAGGGTGATGGGTGACGATTATTAATATTATTATATATAATTGTAATATCACGATTAGATGAGGAGAAGAAGAACTCACCAGAAATGAGAAGACTCGAGAGGCCCTCTTAACTGTTCGACCTTCGTTAAGGGTATACCGTGAACATGTTTAACAGGAGGTAGTATTTTTGATTGCTCTGCCCTAAATTTAATGAGGACCGATCGAATCAAATCTATAACTTGCTGGTCAATTTGTTTTTTTTTATAGTTTTATGTATAATAATAATAATAATGGTTGGGAAAAGTTGAAAGTTATCACTTTGCCGTTTCCTCGGTTCGGTAAAATGGCAAAAATAAAGTGACTTTTGATTATTGTTTTTACTGGGAAAACTGTTTCATCTCTTAAGACTGACTGGCATGTCCGCTTTAGTAAGTAATCAAGTTGACAATTAAGATTGTTTCAACTTGAGTTTGTATTATTATCATCTTTGTAATCAATAAGAGTGTTTTTAGATTCTTATCAATCTGTTGTCACAACAATAATGCAAAATAATCTGATAACTTCTGAATCTCTGAAAAAAGACGTTTTCTTTGTTTGTTTTTAGAGGAAAACTCAAAGTGATAACTTTTTAATGGCAATAATTAAAGCAAATTAATCAATCGTTTATCAATGGTAAAAATAGATCAATAACTTGTCGCTTTGCAGTCCAAAAATTTTCGCATATGATGGCGATTAATAGTGGACGTGTTAGATGGTGTAAAAGTGGTTAAAAATTTGGTGGATTTGGTTGGTGGATAATCTTCTAATGATAGCTGATTGATTAATTTAACTTTGCTCGCAATGGACTGAGATTTGATCAGGATTAGGGGAAAGGAAAGGTGAACAATTGATCAAAATTTTTGTGATTAATGTGCTTTTTTAACTGAATCATGTTTGGCTAGTTTGAAACATTTGTTGAAACATTAACCACAATAATTTATTTCAATTAAATTGTATTCCTATTGGTCTTTAAATTGTGAGATAACAGTTTTTAGTTGTGTAAATTGTTGGATTGATTGCTAGTGACACTTACTTTTTGATTAAAATAACTGCAACCAGAACAACTGCAATCAAGAGAAGACCCAAAACAACAGCGACAGTAATCAAGGCTGTTCGGAATGTTTTCACCATTGGATCTTGTTCCTCACAGGTATCACCTCGGTAACCTTCATTACATCTAGAGATTAAAATAAATTGATTTAAATCAATGGAAACTTGGCTTGTAATGATTAAATGTTAACAAACCTGCAAGATCCAGTGTTGTTTGTTATGACAATACATTCCCCGTGAACACAAGTAACCGTTGAACAGACACCTACAATAACAGACGATGAAAGGATTAATTTTAGTTTTCTTTTGATATATTGTTTATAATTGAGTTTAATTTTTAAATTAACTTACTTATACATTCTCCTGTCTTGGTGTCTTCAATATATTCATGGTTACATGGACACATATAACTTCCAATGGTGTTTATACAGCTTGAATGGGCTCGACATGGGTTAGTTGTTGAACTACATTCATCAATATCTTCACAATACTCTTTGTAATAACTAGTTCTATCCATATCCATTTGTATTATTGTTTCAGCTTTAAAGCCAGGATTACATTCACAACTGAATCTACTGTTATCCAAAGTTTTACATTGGGTATTGGATGGACAGTAATCAATCAAGGTTTCATTACATGGAATCAGCTCAGTTTGTTGGATTGATGCCCGCTGTATAACAGAGTGAGTTGGTATTACACAATAAGATGCTGCTTCTGAAATTGTGCTGGACAGTGGATGGCAGACAGCTTCATCATTCAATGGAATCAGATTGGTTTCAGTTTCTGGATCAGTCAATTCAAGAGACAGTATAACCTTATAATCACCAGCCACTGAAGTTGCGTCGTTTAATTTACTATAATCAATGATCTTGATGTCGCCAAAAGTACTACCATAGACATTGGCTAAATCTAGCTGCAAATTGTTTATCAGCTCCTGACGGATAGCCTTCTCCATGAGTGTTGGTTTCTGTGTTTGGTACTGGTTTTCTGCGGCCGTGGTTAAATAATCTATACACCCGGGTATATCTAATGGTGCGTAATAGGGACAGACTTCGTCCATTGTTGGAGCGCTCATGAAAAAGGATTTAACTGTGTGCCGTGCCTTAGAGATAAGTAATGCTGATACTTGTTCATCTAGACGAGTAGTCATCTCAACTCTTAAAGAACGCTCAATCAGATAACATTGACCATCAGTTTCATTTTTCTTCAACCCTGGCTGACAAACACAATCATGAGTTGTGGCTCCTATCAGATAAGACTTTTGGCACACAGCGTTATCAAAAAGACAACTTTTCTCATCAATTGAACATTGGTCCACACAGTTATTGTTTGCTCCTACAGTCGTTCCAATGGGACACATGCATTCCCACAAATCTTGTCCAGTTGCTGACAACTTTGGCTGGCACATTGCTCCTCTAGATGAACATTGGGCGTGTCCCTTACCACCAGGTAGACAAGCAGTTTCAATGTGACATCGACCATCGGGACCATTTACGTAGGGAGCAGAACAAGTACAGGTCAACTTTGAGTTTACCATTGAACAAGTTGAGGAGCCACAAATTGACTTTACTTGATCCATTGCTTGTGTATCATTTGAAGCTGCAGCTGTGCATATGTCAACACATTCATTTGCTGGGCTAATTAATACATAACCAGGTAAACAACCGCAAGACTGTGTATTAGCATTTAAAAGACAAATTGATTCAGAGCTGGTACAGTTGAGTGTACAATTAAATGTTGGCTCACAGATAGTTGTATTCTCGACCAACTCGTAGCCAGGTAAACAGGTACAGTGTGATACACCCAGTGTTGTTGTACAAGTGTGAGAGCAAGCAAGCTCATCTCGGGTATCTAATGAACATTCATTTGAGTCACATCCAGTTGCGGTCTCGTAAGTTGCACCATTTTCACAATAACAGACTGGCTTATTTTCATATTCTTTACATTTACCTCCATTAATACACGGGTTTGAACTACATGGACTAGATTTTACACATGTACCGTTCGCACCGGCAACATAACCGTTAGTAGTGTCACAGGCTGTGCAAGTAGCAGTATCAGAGGTAGTACCAGCATTACAAACATATCCTGCAGGACAGAAGACATTGATACCTGTGCATGGATCGAGAGGGGCACAAGAGTGACCTATTGATGCATCGTATTTCCAGTAGTTATTTGATGCACAGGTACAGATTTTTCTCATGACTGGATCAAATGTTTCAGGATTACAAGTTCCAAGTCTTTGTTGGCAATAATCTGTACCATTAATAGATGTAGTAGTGCCAGTGGCAGTATCAATTTCAGAGAAGGTTAAAACACAATAGTCAGGCTTTTGACAACGCTCTCGCATATATCCATCATCACAGTCACAATGATATTCATTAGGCTGAGTGACCTGACAAGTACCATGGTCTGAACATGTAACCCTATCATCTCTACAAGCATCAGATAGATCAACAGCTGAAACGGATAATGTTGCTTGACTATTACCCTCAACCCAGTGAATGACAAACTGAAGTCTATGCTGTTGTCCCAATTGTCCCTGAGCTAATTGAAATATTTTTTGTGATGTTGTATTTGTTTTTGTCTCACACAAATCAGAAACATCAGTTGAGACTAAATTGTTTGCACCATCTACTAATTGAATTTGAACCGTTAATTTGGGTGGACATGAAGTTATTCCCATTGATTGGCGAAGCTCAAGACCTGATGTATAATTGAACCAGTCTGAGTAAAGGTAAATAATACTATTGCCATTTGGAACGGATGAGAATAGCAGTGAATTTTTGTCGTTTGATGTGCTACCCACTGATGGAAGGTAATGCCATTGTTGGGTTGGCTCAACTGAACTCTTTGTCCAACTTTCAAGAATCATTTCGGTTGTTTCTGTCAAGGGTGGTGTTGTTACATCTGCGGCAAGTATTTCCCCGACTGCTATAAATTCCGATTCTCCAGCTTTTCCAGGTATCAATGATATCATGTGATCTCCACTAGCTGCCGCATACACAAAGTGGCTCATACAAATCTGGACTGTGTACCAATCATACATTGAATCAGCAACATCAATTGAAGTTGATGTTGAAAGTGAATAAGTTGGTGATAAAACAATTGTAGATGTACTTGAATCGAGTTGAACCGTTAAATTGGATGCTTCGGTTAACCAGTAATTAATTGAGACACAAACATCAGTTGTAGCGGCCTTGGTCAATGTTAATTGATAAGGAGCTATTGTGCCAGTATTAGGAGTCAAAAATTTGGTAAATGTTTGTGGTTTTGTGGGGAAAAATTTATCAGACCAGTATAAAGTTGCCCCATTTACCAAATCAAAATCAAAACAGTCATCTGATTCACATGATAAAGTTACATTTCGAGTTGATTTTTCTTCCCGTGTAACTGTCGTAACCAAATTGGTAGTTGTATCAGTAACATTTTCATATACTGTTTCAGCTGAATTTGATTCATAGTTGAAAGGTGAACAAATAAACAGTCAAGTTTGAAAAAAAACAAGGGAAACAAAGAAATTAGTTTCTCATAGAAAATGGAAATTTTTGAAAAAACCGATACCACAATTCAATTGTGTTTCATCGTAATATTTCAGCATTTTCAAGTTTCCACAAAACTGGCGTAAAGCCACAAAAATCAAGTTAATCTCAAAGGAGTGACCATTTGATTGTCAACATGTCTTTCAAGGTATTTAAAATTTTCATAATCTTTCCTTAGAACATCAAGAAAACTTTTCCTAATCAAAATCATTTTCAATTTATTTTCCAATCAAATCCAAAACTGATCTAAATATCATGTTTATAAATACAATTTATGAAAATTGAATAATTTATTTGGAAAATACTGGAAATTGAAATTAAATCCTTGATTGACTAAAGGTTTTTGATGTGGAAACTTGAAAAAATGTGAAAAATAAACTTACTGTTTTCAATGAAATAGGTAACTTGGATTCCTTTGAGTGCAACATAATAAGAATTGTCGCTTCCTGTACTTGCCAAGTTTGGTGTTATCATGATTCGAGCTGGATAAACGGGCTGAAGGAAGGTTGACTCAAAAGTGCCCCAAGAATCGCCACCCAAATAGGAATCATTAAAGTAAGCAAATACAGTTTGTGGTTTAGCCTCTGAATAAGCACTGACACCGACGCTGAAGAAATTGGTAGCAAGATTATCAGCTTCTAATGTACCACCAACACCCCAATAGTCGAAGCTGACATCAGCTTGAATCAACTTTTCCGTGCTATTAATACTTGGAATTGTCTTGACAACTATCTTGAGACCATTTAAATCAGATGTTTTCCCAGCATAATACAAATAACTTTCATCATTGATCTTTGGTGGGTACGTCTCCAGATCATGTTCAGTCCAACCAGTCGAAACTTTTGCTTTTAAAACTGTCCAATCGAAAAGAAAGAAATTTTTTTCTTAAAAACACTTTTCCCTTCATTTCAGTTCATTGTGCTCATTGAAATACACAAAGTAATCAACATTTATTAGTTAACCTTTGAGCGTAAAAGTTAAGCTAATTGCATTAAATCCTGAAAGATAATGATTAGTGCGACAGCAAATATCTGCGTTTTTATATTCACTTAATCTTAATTAAACAGTACTTTGATTGCTGTCTGTCAATTGTAAGAATTAAGAGAAAAAAGGTTAATTTTGAAGGACATTCATTAATAAATGATTGATTAATTCTGAATCGTATTACTGAATCTTTACATAAAACAACTGTAATCAGACCAACAATTTATCTAACATTAGCATCATCTTATTCAACACTTTATCTTCATTGCAAGTAAATCAAACATTTTAATTGGTAATGATGATAAAATGCAATTTCCCCTTTAATCATAACTAACATCAACAAAATACTCAAGATTATAAAGCAACGGGAAAATGTCCGATTCCAGTCTCGACGGACTTATTCAGTTTGATAAATTGTTTCAAAAAATGTCGACCAATGATCAAGATTCGGGTTTTGTCTTGCAATTAGGTTAATGAAAGTCGATTAATATTTTGATAAGAAAATGGCATTTTTCTAGTTTCATGTTAGTCTCAATCTAAGGGAAACTGAATTGTTTCATGAAAACATTATCAACATTTCTCAAGATTTTGTTTTGACTTGATCGTTGAAGATGAAAAAGAAACTTGAAAATCTTGTTCATTGATAATTTCATCGGTTACAAGCAACAGTTTGAAACAATCAAATCAATTGCCATCAACAATTCGCATTGTTATAACAATAGTTGCTTCGAGTGTTTTCACTCTTTTTTTCAAAACTCACTGACTTGAGGATAAATTTTAACCTCCAAATCATTGAATAATTGAAATGAACTTTTCCAGTAAACTTGAAATGATAGCCTAGACTCAAGATGTTATCAATTCCTTGTCACAATAAGAATTGAAAATAGCTTAAAAAAATGAAACTTGAATAATTTCTGTTCACCTCATTTCACTCTCAGTAAACAATTTGGAATCTCATTTGCTCTCAATTCATCTGTTCAGTGCTCGACTATCATCTCTCCCAGGGTTGTTAGAAAATCTTTTATTGGCTTGATTGTCGAGTGAAGGAAAGGTAAATGATGACAATAGATAACTGTAATTACACTTTACCTGTTTCCCATCTAATCTAGTAATAAGACGTAAAAGGTTACAAAGTCACTTTAACTTTTCCAACATTTTCCTTTCTTCTCGAGCTTTAACGTTTCTTTTTTTTCTCTATTCAACTTTGGCCCAAAACTCATAACCTGAATTATTGCCTGAATTATAACAACATTATTATGGCATTATTGTGATTATCATAAAAAATGATAAAGATTATTGAGAACGGCTTTGTTTACCGTTTTATATTCATGATTGTTAATAAAAAATTGAAAGGTCAAAAAGGTCATAATCTAGTAATATCAATAAATAATAATTGCAAGATTTGGGCAAATAAGAAAAACTTTTTTTTCTCCAAATTTTTTTCTACATTCATTTATGAAGGAAATTTTCTTAATTCAGTTATAATGAACAATTGAACAGTTGACTTACCTTGAGCAGAACTTAAGTTGACTATTTGGTAAAAAAGTGTTATTACTGTTAATAATATTGAGAATCGTAATCGTTTTGAAAACATTTTAGTTGCAAGTTTGTAAAAGTTTCATAAATTAAAAGTTGATTTTCGATGATTGTTGATGGATGATGAGAATGGGTTGATGAATTAAGGCACAAATGACAGTAAAAAGTAGAGTGATACAAATTGTGATTAAAGGACTAATTAAGATGAAGATGGTGAGTGAAGAAAAAAAAGGAAAATAAAAATGGAATTATTTTGTCTTCTTTGTCTCCCTGAACGGGTTAAGATGATTCGTCTTCTTCTTAACCAGGTTAATGGTTATTATTGGTACTGAATGATGGTTAACAGGTATGATTAGGATAAAGGTTGGTGAAGGTAAGAATCGACAGAGAGAAAAGTTGCTTTTCTTTCCAAGACAATTTAGTCTCTTTTCTTGCTGATTATTGATAGACAGAGAAGATGAATAGAGGAAAAATGGCGATTAATTGATAAGATTCTGTGGAAATTGATGAAGATGAGAGAGAGGGAAAGAGGGAAAGAAAGGTGAAGATGAAGATGATGGAGAAGAGAAACAATTAAAGCTCACTTTTCTTGCCTTATCTTCATTGTCTCATAATCTTCGTGGTGTTAACTGTAAAAATAATTTCCATGGTAATGGTAAAGAGGATTTATGAGTCAATTGATGAGAAGGTAATTATCATTAAAACAAGGTTAATTAACAATAATTCATGTTTGCAGGTTGACATTTTAGTGGTTACTTTCTTGGTGCAACTGTATTAACCTGAAATCGGATTCCAGTGAATTTTTCGAGTTTAAATTATTCAATTGCAAGTTACACTTTTGTTTGGATCATTTTGTAATCCAAATATCGATAAAGATGTTTACCAAAAAGCAGCTTTTCTTCATAAGTCTAGTCAACATTGTTGACGTTTTTAGGTTGAAAAGTGATTACATTTGTTTTATTGTATTGATATATCAAGTAGGAAATTTCGTGATTAGTTGGTTTCAGGATATTTGGCGAATTTCATGAAAATGGAAAAATTGGATTGATTAAAATTTTCATTTTATTTCGATACTTTTTTTTCTATCATTTTTGCCTCAAAAATATTTTTAAAGAAATGTCAAAATGTATCAATTGCGATAATTTCATCCAAAAGTGAAAGTATTTTATTATTAATAGCTTTTATTATATGAATCAGGCTATTTTTGAACTTAAAAAGGTCGCTTAATCTTAACTGATACAACATTTTATAGCACAAATTTCTTAGTTTATCAAAGTTATAACATATAATTGCTTTCAAAAAATGAGTTGATTCGATGAATAACGAAGAACAGATGAACAGATGATTTCAGATTTAAAGTGAAAGTGGTTCAGAGACTTTGATTGCGAAGTTCCAAAGTTGCCTGCAAGAAGCAAATGGTTATCGAATCTGATGGCCAGCGCAACAGAAATGCCAAGTATCAACTCTCTGTAATGTCCAGTCAAAAGTTATTCTGAAATAAAATAGTCGGTTTAATGATGCAACCCAATATTAACTTTGAAACCTTTGAGGTGGTCAGAAGGCAAGTCTATTTGAAAGGTTTTACCAGCCATTGGTCATTCCCGTTGAGAAACATGTCTGTTTATAGGATTTTGTAGCGATACTTAAATGTTTATACCTTGCAACTGGACCGACTTTTGACCGGCCAAGAATCAAATCTCGCAAGTCAAATAGCTCAAGCAAGAGAAAAGTTCAGATTAAAATCAGATAATTAAAAAAGCATTGTATAAATTTGATTTCTCATCGAAAATCATACAAACTATTTTCATCTTCGAACCAATTCTTTCTAAACCTTTTTCAATTCAATATTGCGAGATTTAAAATAGAAGTTTTAGATTTTCAAGATTCGAAAAGAACCAAGCTGAAATGGATCGTAATTACACTTAACCAGTCTGTCATGATTAGCTTATCAGACTGAAATGAGTTACTTGGCATTTCCATTGATGCACTCAATGCCTCAGACTTTCAATTGTAAATGATGTAACTAATGAGTTGATCTTGAGCTTCATTTTGATTGATGAAAAGTGATTCAGTTTGGTTCCTGGTTAACATTTGTTATAACCGAGCAACTCACCTGATTGTTGATCAATTTTCAATGTTTATTCTTGTGATTCATTTGTGCAGTTAACAGTATATTATAACTGATTATTTATCGATACTTTTATCATTATCTTGAAACAATTAGTCGATTGTTGTCTTCGCACAGGTAAACACACAGTTTACCATATGTTGACTAAAAACTGAGCTTCTTGAGTGAACTTGCATAAATTATTCCAAAATGATTTTCTTTTGTTGCCAACTCTTCATATTAACTATGATAATAATCTGATAAGTTGTTTGTATTATCATTTCACTTTTCCTTCTTTAACCTTCTTTTTATATCTCTTTACTTAAAGCAATAATAATATCAATAAAAATAGATTAACTGTGAATATCAAATTAAATGGGTTCAATGTTGATCTTGAATATTGTCAAATTTGTTCAACGACATTATCTTAACCCTTTTAAGAGTAAATAAAATTTTTTATGTTTCATCTTAGTAGCTTAAGATTTCAACTAATCTCTTGTTTTTTTTCAATAAAAGTCTTTACTTGGATTAGCCTTGAATTATTTATAGTACATTGAAAAGTCAAGGTTCAATTGGAGGTGACTTGATTGATCACAGTAAAGTGTGACAATCACGAAAGCTCAATCAAATTAGTTGAAGTCAAATGAAAAATCGAAAAAAAGGCCATTTCCGATTTTCGGACAAACTTTTTTTTATGAAAATGTCAGTCTTTTGTCATAATTCAAAGATTCAAATAAAAACGGAAAGTTTGAATTTTGCTGAAAAAATGAAGTTAACTTTTAGCGATTGTAAAATCTGTAATCGACTCTAAAGATATCTTGAAAGATGAACTGAAACTCGGAGCTTCTATGAGTATTGAAAAATTCAACTTTAGGTTTACTCAGTTGGAATTGGGAAAAACATTCGATATGAAAAGTTGAGAAAATTTCATCAGCTATTCATTGGATTCATGAAAAACTAAAATGAAATCGATGAAAAATTTGTTTCCAATTGACATCTTTCATTATAAAATGGAATCTTCGAAGGTTGACAATTTAAATGTCGATAGCTTTAGCTGTAATTGACCTAAAAGCCGAAATTTTCTCACAAGGTCCAAATTGAATTTGCATTTTACAGCATTGCTCGGTGACTTTAGACAGGTTTCCATGATGTTTAGTCGCTTCTCAAAATGTTTAGACAAAATCTTAAGCCAGTCATAAAACCAGTTAATTTACTAAAAAGTCGAGTTCTCAGGTTGTAAAGTCTCTCGGAATAGTTAGACAAAAGGGTTTTTTCACAAATCCAATTGTTTTTTGTTTTTTTCTGGTAACAAGGTTCAAGACATTTCTCCTTATTGCTAAAATGATTTGCAAAGCTCGAACAAACTGAACTCTTTTTTAAACTTTAAACTTTTACTTTAACGTCTTAAGCTTTGACTGATTTTATCTCTTTGAATTTTTGTCTGAGTGATGATCGAAAAAGTGTGCTAAATCGATTCTGTCTATTCATTATGGGAACTTGTCATCGAGCAATATTGTAAAATGAAATTCTCATGGATAATGAATAGAAGGTGATTTAACTGAATCAAGAACTAGGCACTAATTTGATTAAATTGAACAATTAAGCGACCTTTAATGGATGATCATTTTGCAGCAACTTTTTGTCGCGAAAAGCAAATTGAAACTTGAAAATGAACTTTTAAAACTGAAAATTTAATAAACAAAATTAGATTGCAAAATGTAATAAAATTGAATGTTAATCTGATTGACTGATGATGAAACGTGCCGTGGTGAAAGAAGCAGTTGATATTATTGTAATATTGCAAATTGGAAAAAGCTTTTCACCATTTAATATAACTGTAAATATTGAGCAGGAAAATTAGAAAGGTAAATAGGTTAACAGTATTTTGTTGATTGTTCATTTTAAACTTGTTCTGCTCAAGACAAGAATCATTTTGTTCCTCTTCGCCTCATTGTCAGTTGGCGCTTTTATTGTCAACAGTGTTCAATATTTAAAACCTCAACGTGAGGTTTCAGTTTTTACAATGAGAATACAGGGAAATAGAGAAAAAAAGAGAAGAAGATAACAAGAAATTTATTAAACACAATCTAATCTGGCAAAGATTAGTATTATGTGTTAACATGTTAACAGTCAAAGTAAAATGATGATGAATCTTTAAGTACATATCAGCTTATTTCTGGTTTCTTCATCTTGAGGTAGAGATGCAAGATGAACATTACCTCGTCTCTGTCTTGCCATTCATCCACCTTTCATCAGTAAGCATCATATTATTAATATCAAGGATAAGCCTATCAATAACTGTGCATATTACATGAGCTAATACATTTTGTACAAAAAAAAGTTTCTCTGCTCTTCTGCAAAATCCTCTTGAAAATACTGTTCACTCACAAAACCCACAAAAAAACTGCTTGAGGTTTTACTTTTCCTGCCTTTTCTCATCCTCATCATTCTCATTATTATCATCGCCTTCTCACCTCTTATTCAGATTCATAAAAAATGCTTATTCTGTTTTCTCTCTTCCATTAAGTCTCAACCTTTTAGCTTTACTTTTCTTTCCTTTTCTTCTTTTTTTTCATTTTCGTCATTTTTTCTTCTCTTCTTCTTCTTCCATAAAGATTATTCTTGCCATTTTTTTTCTTATTGTCATCTTTTCTTTCTTGTTCATCTTCTTCTTCTTCCTTGACACTTCTTCTTAACGTCACATAGAATTGAGATGGAAGACGAAGAAATAAATGTTGCTTATCCATCTTCTTCAGCATCTATCTTGACTTGATGCTAAGAAGGAAATGACTTCTATTATTTTCGTCTCTTTTTGTTGATACAACTTGAGTCTTTGCGGGCACTAAGATGGCCTAAGACTTTATTTGCCACGCGTTTATCAGTCTTTTTGGCTGGGTAAATTTATGCTTGGACACACACACAAGTAAGGCCAGAAAGACGAAGAAGAAGAAGATGGGAAAATGGTTTATTTACATTGCATCTAAATTTACATAGAACGTTCATTTTAACTAGGCACGCAAATTGACCTTAACAAAGGCAAGAGCAGCTCAAGAGAAGAGAAGGCCAAAATGATAAAAATTTTCTCTTTTTTTCTTCTCTTCTCCACTCTCTCGCTCTTCATCTTCATCATATATTTTTCAACGTGTTAAACGTTTTTAGTCTTTTTACGGAGTCAAAGTTTACCTTTGGCTTGTTGACTTGCGACTATCACGCCTTTATCTAACCCCAATAACACTGAGTCTAAATCTTCAAATCAAATAATAAGACAAAGGGAGTGAGAGAGTGAACAATAATCGGCAGCAAATGGCCAAACCAAATAACAGGGATTCAACAGTAGAAGAAGAAGAAGAGAAAAGAGGAAGAAAGAAGAGCTTGAGAAACGATGAAAAGTGGCCATTAAAAGGTTTACCTTATTGCATTACACCGCTGCATATATGGTTATATATGTATTTATCATCAATAGATATTCAACTGTTTCCTTTGATTGTTGTTCACTCCACAAGAAGAAACCACCAAAATCGTTATAAAACAAACATTTCATAGGAAATTGAAGGAAGTAGATGATGATAAGGAAGAGAAGGAAGAAGAAGAAAAGAGGAGAAACTAATAATTGACAGAAATATTGAAATATTTAAATTTCAACACTTTTCGCCAATGCAGGGCTTCCATTCATTTGCTGTCTTTAGAGTTGCATCTTTCAAATTGAAACATTCAATTGAAACAAAAAACTGATTCTCTAATCAAAATGTGCTTTGAATTTGAATTTTTTACAATTTTGCTTATCTTTTTGTTTAACTTAAAAATTGTCGAAAATTGTTTCTCTTTCAATTTACCTTTTCTTGATCTTGTTTTGTGTATTTGCGGTTTTTTCAAGATTGTTATGTATATTTATTGAAGTGGATAAACAAGATATAAGCAAAGTATCATAAAATATTTGAATTATTCTGAGCATCTCATTTGTCTTCTCAACTGAACATGACCAGAATTTTGTAAAAAAATTCATTTTTCCATCAAAACATGTTTCCATGACAAGATTATATCAAAATTTTCAACTAAAAATTTGCAACTTTAAACGTGATTGTAAATGTTAACTTAACAAACATGATCGCTTAACCATTTATTTATAAAATGAAACTTAACGTCAAATGAACAGAAATTTTTCTTCGATAGAAAAGTGTCAAATATTCTAACAACTTCCAAAGCAAGAAACGTTAAACATCGAACTTGTATTCGGGAAATCGAACCGACTCAACCTTTCTCTTAAATCGAAGCAATTGCTTAAATTGTGTAAAGAAATTGATCAACCTAATTAGCCTCACACAATTGTTTTGAATCAACTGTAAAATTTAGACGTTGATATCGATTTGAAAAGTTCGATTGCAGTTCAAGAATTGTTATCATGTGATCAAGAATTTGCAAAGAAACTATTGATTGACATTTGAATTTGCTGATTCAAGAATCTTTGTCAATTCAGTTGGTTCATAATTCACAACTGAAATGATTCAATCTCTCATTTCCATTTCCATTTATATTTACTCACAAGTATTTCTCATCATTAACACTTCACTCATTAGTCTAGTTAATGATCATTTACCAAGTCATTTAAACCCGAGTTTTCAGTTAACTGAATTTTATTTGCCAAAGTTCTGAATATTCACTTCTTTAATAAAATTAAATTTGATAATTACTATTGAACCTCAAAGCGAGATTCATTGCTGAGACTTTTTATGTTAAACATAAGTTTGAATTCATTATTGTCCAAAAAAATTCATGGAAATTTGCAAATCGAACTAATTGTCTAACCAATAAATTTCATGAAACTTTTTAACCGCTTCAGATGATTTTCCTGTCATCTAATTTGTTTGAGGTTAAACAAATGAAAAGTTATCTTTATTTTATTAAAATGCAAAATGAATTACTTATGCTTTATTAATTGAAAATGAAGTCTTATTTTGAAAAGTTGATTATAATAGTCGAGTGTGAAAAGAAGGGAAAAAAACTTTTCGATTAGCAATTCAATTTGATTACATTTTCAATATAATCTCCATTTCATTTCTTCTCATTTTCCCATCTTCATCCTCCAAGCAATCATTCAACTCACGGAAAAAGCTTTACTCTCTCATCATCACAATTCATCTTCTTCATCTTCTTTTCTGAAAAAGCTTTAAGCGTAAATCATTGAGTATCATTGATATTTTCATTCAATGTTATCCTTTTGTGAGTGCATTTAAGTGGAGCAATGAAAATTTGACTCATTTTTGGAAATTCATCAAACAGTAAAGATTACAAATGTGAACAAATTATGGATGAAAGTGATGATAATCATTTAACCAAAGGTAAATCAAAAGCGCCAATTTGTCGATTTACAATCAGCATAAAAAGAAAATTTCATTTTTCGAAAATTTTCTTCTATCAAATTGAGTTGATCATGAGACTCGATTTTTACAGTTTCATTGAACTTGACTCATGTTTGTATGAATTACCTTGAAAGCAGCAAAACACACTCTTGCTTGGTTGATTGCTTTGTCAGCTTTTTGCTGCTTTCCTCATTCGCAATGAACATTGAGACAGAGAAAAAAGTATAACTCGAAAATAGCATTTATTGTGTCAACAAAGAGGTTTTTTTGCCATTCAAGATTCATCTTCCTTCTATTTCAATATTCACTGTTTCTTTTTTGTTTCCTTTCATCATCCACACTCTAGTGACTCTATCATCCTCATCTTCATCAAAATACTCTGTGGCTTACTCAGTATTGATCGTTGATTCTTCAACATACACAGAAATTTGGTTGCAAGTAAATTCTCAATGAATGAGATTAAAGAATGAAAAGCAATAAAGGAAAAATGATGAAGATGCAAGATGATGCTGATGATGTTGATGGTGAAAGGATAAAAGTTATCATCGAGAGTAAACCAGCCGATTCAGCGCATTACTGGAAACAACAGAAACAATTTTCTCAAATCTTTTTGTCTTCCAATTGAATCGATTAATGCTCATGATCATTATTCAATATTTGCATTTATTCACTTTAAATATTGACCCGAAAATGCAAATAGCCAGTAAAATGCAAAACAGTGATTTTTAGTTCTTTAAATCAGTTTAAGAGTAAAAAATCACAAAAATTAGTCAAATTCGTGACTTTGATTATTAGAACACTTTGCAATTGTAAAATCTGTTGATTTTTCGGAAAATTTCAGAAACTGTTGAAAATTTAAATGCTTAATTCAATGGAATTTTGAGGTTTTCTAAAATTTTCTGAAGACTCGAGTTTTAATCTGTGATCGGTTCATATAGAAGCAAAAATCGTTTCTTTTAAAATTCTGATCGAGAAAAAGAATTTTGAAGCTTCGATAATTTTTCTCAGAGAACAGGAAAACTTCGATTGAATGAAGTAATTTTCAAATTATCTTTTCTCCATTTCATGTATGATTGGTACTCAGAAGGTGATCGCGAAAATAGTCACTTTGATTTAATTTAGATTACTTGTTCTTCCATCGCTTAAGTTAGACGAAAAAAACACTTATTGTATTGAACTTGGCAGAAGTAAAAAAAGCTTTGCTTTGAATAATCTGAAAAGTTCTTAAAATTGCATCAGAAAAATCATGAGATGTTACGAAATGTTTACCTTTAAATCGGAAAGAGCGCAATAAAACAATAGATTTGCCTGTAAATGAGATTAAACTGAGCTTTTGGTTCACATTTCATTGAATCTTGTTTTCACTCGCTTCAGGAGCATTCAGATGATAATGAGAATCAATAGAGCATCCTACATATTATAACATCATCAACATTGTTAAAGATATTTACAGTAAGTAAATTTGTTTTTCCTTTTTATTATTACTGCAAATAACAAATTGTATTCAGTATTTATTTGACTGAAAAGAATTGTCAATCAACACTTTCCTTTTCTTTCCTCGTCCTTTACTTGCGCTTTTACCTTCGACTTTATTTTCACAAACATTGTTGTCTTCTTATTGTTCAGATTGTTATTGCTATCAGAAGTAAAAGTGTTTTCTTCTTTTACCTTTTTCTCTCTCTTTCGCCTTTCACGGCAAACGCAGTTTAATTATGATGTTAACAGGTAAAGTTAACCCTTAGGGCAACCAGTAGACCACCTGGTTGCCCAAGATGTGACCTTTAAACCAGTCTGCTTGGTGTTGAAACGAAAATCGAATGAAAGCGACTTTGCTTGAGCAACTTGCAAAGGTAAAACAATCTCAACTCAATAAAACGATAAAACAATTGAGCGTAAAATGATGCAAGATTCAAGATTCACTTTCCAGATGAATTTAGAGCGAAAAGCGTTTTAACGTTCGAAGCAGAAAAAATGTTCAAAATTAAACATTGAAAGTTAATTTTTGGCAAACAAAGCAATTGCAATGATCGACTTTTATCGATCAGTAAAAATGTGAATTTAATGGCAATTAAATAGTAAAATGGTAAAATTAAAAGTTAAATATTGAAACAGATTAATCAATACTGGAAAAGGAATCTGAAGAAAAAAAAGTTAAAGATTCATTTGATGAATAGATTTTGATAAACTGATGAAATTTCCATTGACCAAGTGAGTTGGGCGAAAAAAAGGGAAAATGAACAAAAAAGTTGAACAAAATTTCGACAAAATAATATTTCTATTAGACTATCATCATCATCATTTGTGTATTCACCTTTCTTCTTGTTATATCATCAATATTATTATGTGTTAATGTTATTTGCAATTTGCTTTCTTGTCAACACACAAGGAAAAGAAAGGTTTGCTTGTCAAATGATTTGCTTTTTTTCCATGAAAAACAATTTTCTCCTCGCTTCTCATCCAAGTATAAGATGATGATGATAAAGGCGGAGGAAGGCGAAGGATGATGATGAGGAAGAAAGAGCAAAAATAAGTCCTATAATGAAAAGTAGAACCAAAAAGTAGACGGAAAAGTCTTTTCCTTCTGATACTTTTCATCTTCAGTGAGACTCTTCTTTATGTGCGCAAAATCTGGCCCTTTATTCAGTTGTCATCATTTCTCATCCATTCTCATTAACATCATCTTTTTTTGGGTTAAATATGAAAATAGTCAAATGTTATGCTTATATTGTTTCCTATATTTATAGATTTGATAAAATGATGAAAACTTTTGCTCTTTCACGATAAAAATAACAATAATTTTTGCATCCAAAAAACGAGTTGATCATGCAACTATAGAATCTGGAAAAACGTAAACCAAATGAACATTTTACTTCTTCAACTTGAGTTTCTCATGAAATATGGAAACAGATAATTTATTGAATGGGAAAAATAATTTCAAAGTTTCTTCTCATTACCTTTGCTCTTCAATTCCTTGGACATTATTGTTTCATTGAGTGAAGAGGAACAAAAAAAAGGTTGAAAAAAAATGAATAATCGTGAGTTGAATTCATTTAACTTTGAATTTGTTTCAATGGGAAAAGTTGAAAAGTTGGAAAAGGGAAAAGTTCCATCAATGTTTCTCTTTGGATATCATGCAGCTTCTAATGTATTCTTATTGTTATTGAAAGTCATCATGAAAACTGATTCGTCAACATTACAATTTCAGATTTTCTAATTCAGATTGCAAGTAACAATAAAATTCTGTAAACAATATAACAATATTATCGAATTATGTTGAATCGTAATTCATTGTTGTCGCTCAACTTTATCCAGTTATGTAATTAAATTTATATTCAGTTTTGCTTTCTTTTCCTTTCCTTTTTTCACTCAAATTACGATGTTATTTCAATTTTATTTTATCAGCTCAACATTATTTGATGTTCAAGATTGATTCCATGAATTATTTTGTTCTATTTAAATTTTCTTTTTCTTTCTTCTTCTTCCCTTTCAGTCTTACATGAACTTCACAATTTAAAGGTTGTTTGCTTTGAAGGTAAACTTTGCTTCTTCTTGTTTTTGGTTTTAAATCAATTGTTCACTCTTGATTATATCAACAACATTGAATATCAATGAAAGAAATGAAAAATTATTCCTAATTTATTCAATCAAATATCAAGAACAAGCGTCAACATGACAGGCTGGGAATAAATAAATATAAATAAAACAATGAATCAAATGAAGGAAAAAAGCTGTGAAAATGTCTTCCATTATGCTTTTATCAACTTGCAATTTTCATTGAGAAATGTTTGGTTATTGAAAAAGATAACAATCGTGAAATTGTTTCAATCATGGCAACTCTTTTCTCCAAATTATTGTTGATCCATTTTCATCACGTAAATGAAACAAACCGAGCTCATTAACATATTTGTAGCCAAGCTCAATATCAAAATGAATGACATGTTCATTAGGATAAAATCAATTTGCAAAACAAATTTTGCTCCAACAATGACAAATAAAGACTAATTTTTTCGTGCAACTTTCAGCTGATCAAATGATGAGCTAAACTTCAAGGAAACCAATCGATGTGCTAAACGAAAATATCTTTTCGCATTTTCATATTTTGTCTGAGAACTCGACTTTACAACCTGAGAACTGTCGAAACGTTTTCAACTGGTTTTATGACCGTCTTAAGATTTTGTCCAAACATTTTGAGAAACGAGAAAAAAATTTGGGAAATTGTCTAAAGTCATGAAGAAATGCTGTACTTTTAACCGAGTTTACCTTTTCATGATTGTTGGTTAAAGTACAAATGATTCAATGTTTTATGATTGATCAAAAAATAAGATGAAACTATTATCGATGTTTCTATTGTTTGGATAAAACAAATGACTTTTGATAATCGTTATTGATATTTACATTTGTTAGTTTTTCCCTTTAACCAACATGTAATCTTCAATTGAACAATGAACAATTTCAACTAAATTGATAACTTAATCATTATATCAATAAAAGACGAGAGTTACGCGAAAAATGTTAAGAATGGGAAAAGCATTCATTCATTGAAACCTGAAATGTACATTATACAATAAACAGACAAACAGATAAAAACAATCAAAAGGTAAGCTTCCATTTAAACGTTGATTTGATTTGTTGGTTTATTTACAGAGTAAAATGAATAGTTGATCCAAAGCAATTATTAATAAACTGTTACAGTCGTTTTTGGGTTTCACTTTGAGTTTGCATTTCAACAGCTATGATAGCTGAACAGATTGGCAAGGAATCGAACGGGAAAAACTGACAAAATGAGACAAGAAAAGATGATAAAAAAAAACAAAAGATAAACACGAAAAGGTAAACAGATGAGTGTTGTGCTTTCATGATGAGTTCATTTTGATGACAAGATGAACTTGAAAGTTGATAAACAAGGTAAAACTGGTGCAATGAAATGAAAAGTAAAAACAAGTTAACAGATATTCAAATGAACCACAATTAAATCGGTAAATATTTATCATGGTCAATATTGAGGTAATTTTTTTGTTTATGTTTGGCTCACTTAAAACATCTTCAGACGCTGCTTCAGCATCGCTTTCCTCATCAACATCCTTCATCTTTATCATTATTTAATTGCTTTACTTTTTTTTCTCTCTGTAGACTAAATTTACTCTCAAAATATTTATTGAAGACAAGAAATAGGTGCTACAAACAATTTACCAAAGGTACCATTAAAGACAAGAGTAAATCTCAAGCATGTTGCTCATCTAGACGATGGAATGAAGACAAAAGGATAAAAGATGGAATGATGAGGATAAACAGTTTGGACAGTTTAGTTTTAAAGTGAAGAGCCTCTTGAATAACCTAAGGTAACATGAAAGGGAAAAGTTGCTCTTAAAATTTGTTCAACTTTGGATCATGATATTTCGATGAGAGATGCTCATTTTGATGCAAAGGTCATTCTTGGGTAAAAGGTTGCATGGCGATTCAATGGAGATTCTTGATAATCCTTTGAATATCCTTTTCTCTTTTTACTGTTGCACTTGAACCTTTTCGCCAACTTTCCTTTTTTTGTCTCTTGCAATTGAAAGCATCTTCATCTTCAATCTTTATCATTTTACTTTTTCTTTCTTTTGCTTTTCACAGATTGAAAAATTCCCAAGAAATGATGGATTCACATCCAACACCATATTGTCATCACTTGTAGCAAAAGTTTATTTATATGATTATCTTTAGGCACACAAGTGTATTTGATACAGTTTGTTGCATTTAATGGGCAACAATGTTGAAGAGTAAACAGAAAACTATTTAAGTGATATTTTCATCATAACCAATTTTGTAAATCTATATTATTCCGTTGAGAAGTGCTGATGGTGAGGAGACAAGGGTTTCATGGATTATCGAGCATTTCCTCCAGATTATCATGTAAACCATTTTTATCCCTCAACAAGGTAATTGAAAAGGCAGAGTTTAAGGCCACTAAGAAGGGCTTGAATTTTCTCTTTCGGATTAGAATAATTGATGTCGTCGAGAAAATCGAAGTTTTAGGCAAATTTTCTCTGAACACAAACTGATGAGTTGCAAAGTTTCAACCCGAGTCGAGAATAAACTAATGCTTCGATGCAGTTCGAAGTTTTCACTCTTCAATGAGTTGCTTTCTCGGTTTACGTAAGTGGCCTGTTCAAATGTGATTAAGTTGGAAAAGAACTCGATCTTTGATTCATCGCACTCGGTTCATTTTCAGAGTAAAGGACATTTTGTCACCTTGATTCCTCTTCTTAAGTAAAAGGTTTTTTTCTCGCATTTTTGTCATTAGCGAAATTGAGTGTTTTGAGAATGTTTCAGCTACAGAATTTTTCCTTCATTTTTGGTGTTCTTCAATATTTTTACCAATTTTCAATTTTATGGAACTTGAGATTTCAGAAAACTCAGCAAAATTTGGAGAATTCAAAATTTCCTTTTTTCTCAATTGAAGCTGATAGTTTTGCTCAAAAGTAAATGTGACAAAATTGAACTCAAACTGAATTGTTTTCCAGCAAATTTATCGTCATGTTCATTTAACCTTCATCATGGCCATGAAAGTGAAAAATGAACAAATTGAATGAATAATGATGGCAACGATAATAGCACTGATATTGGAAGAGTTGGAGGAGAAGAGGAAAGTCAAGTTGAGAGCATTTTGATGGGTTGAACCTCTTGAAGACAACTTTTACTTTTTTCCCTTCTCTCATCATCTTACCTTTTTTGATGGCAAAAAAGGCTTTGAACAACAATTGAACAAAATATAACTGACAAGGGAAGTGACCTTGCTTGTACGGTCATTTTCGATTTTTTTCGAGTTTATATTGTAGAGGACAAAAAATAATTAGACACGTATTTTTGCTTTTTTTACGCCGGTGCGCGGTTATTGATATTTAGGCACTTTTAATTAAAGATAGTAATGAATTCCAGTCACTGAGAAGCAAGTAAAACAATGAAAAACAGAAAAATGAAAAATCTTAATAAAAATTGTGAATCACTTTTCAGTGACTTCAATAGATTTCAATGCAATATCCTCACTTAAAAGTGCCTAAATATCAATAACCGCGCACCGGCGTAAAAAAAGCAAAAATACGTGTCTAATTATTTTTTGTCCTCTACAATATAAACTCGAAAAAAATCGAAAATGACCGTACAAGCAAGGTCACTTCCCTTGTGAGTAAAACAAGTTTGATTAAATTGTTGATCAAACTCATCATCAATATCATCGCTTTTGATGTTTAATGAACATTAGTTTGTTATGAATCAAGTGATAGCAATAATGGTTTAAAATTTGATGCTAAATCAAGTTCAATTTTTGTTCATCTTGTTCTTTGTTGATCTTTATGATTTCAATAGGAATTATCATTTTTAAGGTTAATCACTGAAGCAACTTGAAACTACCTTAACCTATCATCATTGCCATCATGTGAATAGAAGTGAAAGAAAGCTTCAATAGCCATTGGCCTCTTCATCTTCTTATCCCTTTAAAATTGACTTTAATCCATGTAAAGAGAAGAGCAAAAGAAGATCAACTTTTTCATTCTTCATTTTTCATTGAACAAGTTTGATAACAAAACTCAATGTTTAATCTCCCAATAATCACAAGTTGATTGATTGTTAAACATTTATTTTCAACAATTTTCACAAAAAGTACGATTCTTCATTTATCATTATTAACATAATCATCGATTATTTGTTCAACTTAGTTGATCAAAAATCAAATTGTACTCAACGTAAGTGTTGTCTGATTAGTTTGATCAAAATTCATTGGAAACTGGTTCAGTTCTTGAAAACTCCAAAAATGAAAGGCAAAAAGCCTTTTAATGTTCATCGATGGAACCCTGATAAATGTTGATAAAATTGAGTTTACAGATGATGTTGATGTTGTTCATTTGGAGAACCAGAAAATAGTGACAACATTAAAAGGTATTGATAGAGTTACTCAGTTACTCGGAATAAAGTTGAATATTGAAATGGTTTCATTAGTGATGCTGCTCTTTGACCAGGTTTTTAATGGAAAAGGTTGAACATATTATTGAGTTGTCGAGTCTTGTGGTATTACTTTTAATAGCATTTTGTTTGTCAAATCAAATGGATAATTTGATGGAGAATTGTGAAAATAATAAAATCTGTTATCCAATATTGAGCAAATTATTGAACCTTTCAAAGAGCAGTTGATAGTATTACATATTATTGAAAGAGAAGACAAGTTAAATTGTTAATTCTCTGTGGATAATCAAGAATACTGGTGAAGCTGATGAAAGATGAAGGGAAAGATGGAGGAGTGAGGAGGGAGGGAAGGGTCCAAGGGTAAAATGGGGAAAATTAATTTTGTGGTCTGGTGGGTTTTTTGGTGGTCTTTTTATTTTATCCTCAAATACAAATAGATATGTTTTGTAGATGTGTTTGTATTTTTCATTCAGTGTTAATCCCAGTCTTTTTTTCATTTATTGTTCAACGAAAGAAGAAGGAAAAGCGAGAGGCAAAAGAAAAGAAAGCAAAATTTGTACAACTCGACAAAAATAGTTAATCCACTCTGAAAAGGTTCAAGGCAAGTCGAAGAGAAATGACAAAGTAAAGAGAGAGAAGAGAAGCAAAATTAATGTTAATTATGGCGAAGATGAGAAAAGGAGAGAAAAAAATTTGCCGAAACTGGGTTCATTGTGTGTTACATGTTGATGGGAGGAAAGTGAGTTGCTTAGGTTATGCTTGACAAACATCTCGGCCTCTTTAGATTTACTTTGATGATCACTTTTAAAAGTAAAAGTAATGAAAGTTTTCAATGTTTAATGTGCCTTTAAGGCAGTTTTTTATGCAATCATTATTGGCAATAGTCTAGAGTCTGATATGTTGGGTTGACAGAGGGATGAGGAAGGTGATTGGGCTAGCGTCAAGGGAGTTTAACCTCAACCTTTAGACTGACAAATGGTTTCATCTATGGTGTTTATTGTTGAGGTAAGATGATGATGAAGGGAAAGGAGGAGGTTGAAAACAGAGTGGGCTGATTGTATATGTGTCACTCATCAGGAGGTCTTTTGATAATTTTAACCAAACAAGAGTAACCTCAAGACATTTTTCTTTCTCCTTCCTTTTCTTCATTCTCTTCTTCCTTTTCTTCTTTTGACTTTTTTCCCTTGGCCTCAAGTTAAATGGGAGGGCAAGAAAAGGCAAAAGGTCACTCAATAAATGTGTATACTTATATTTATCAGTGTATATTAAATTTCATTGAGAATATAAGTGGGTCACTCCAGGGGGTGGATAAGGTCATCTGATGGGTTAAAGACTATTTATTTATTTATTTATCGGTATTATGTTATAAATGCTTGGGAGGTGAAGCATTATGATAATGGCGAGAATTGTTATCAATGATATTAGTCCAAGTCAATTGTGCGATTTAACGATCTTTTTATCGACATTTTCGGTTGCTTCTACTTTTCGAGTTTTGACATTTTTTCCTTTTCAATCCTTTCATGTTCATGTAATTACTGCCTCTACTTAGGTGAAACAAGGTAACATGAAAAGGTATGTTATTACAAGAAAGTGTGACCTCAACACGCCTATTTGTTTCCGTTTTTTTTCGTTGCTTTTCTTTTTGTTTTAAAATTTGCCTTTTTTCATGTGTTGATGGTTTCGCCAAGTTTTTACCTAAATTCTGTTGATTTACCTTGGATAATGAGAATTGCTTCATCATTGCTGTTACAGGGTGAGAAATTGAAAGGCGTATTCATTTCCGTTTTGATTGATTTAAATGATTGTAAGTTGATAACAATGATTTGGTAAATTGAAATGGTTCATTGAATGTAAGGTGAACATTAAAGAGCAAGTTAACTTGTTTAATTGATTAACCATGTATCCGGTAAGGTTAAGAAGGTGCTGAGAAAAGATGGAAAGACAGGTAAAAACAAAAGGTAAACACGCCTTGCCGTGCAACAAAACAAAACAAATCATTTTTAATGACAATCGGTAATCCAATCTGGAATAATGATCTCTATCAATTGACATTGTCTGGTCACAGTTGATCGCTAAAGTCAGAGACTATTTGAGATGCAAACAAAAGCGATTCAAACCATTTTTCAATCACAAAATATTCTGATGAATATCGCTAGACTTTTCTTCGATAGAAAAAAATCTTGAATTCACATTTGCTCATTTCGCTCATTTCCTCTCGAGATTAATGCAAGTTTCAAGACTCATTGATTCAGTCAATCGAATTTAAATTTTAGATTTTTTGTCTTTTTGAACCGATTCTGTGTCTTCGTACTTCGTACAAAAATGAATAAACTTTTGGAAGTTTTCCGAAACGACTTGGAAAAAATCGACTCTTGTTTCAAACTTGAAACTTCAATAATTTTGAAGGTCGCAAGGTGAAGATTTCTGGAATTATTTATGATCGATATTATGAAATTAGCAATAAACTCGGAACGATTAAAGAAATTGAATGCAAAACGGAAAATTAAATTCAATGAAAGGTCTCGACATTAACATTTGTAAACTGATAAAATCGTTATTGATTGTTCAATATACAAAAATATAAGGGAACATCTAATAAAAGTTTAACATTTAAAAGACGTGATGTTGCAGTTGTTTTAAGTATTATAATACTTTTCTTATCGACTGAGTCCACAAACAAGCAATATTTCACCTTATCCTTCATCTTTTTTCATCCCATTTTTTCATGCGTCTCATCACCACATCATCTTTATTACTTGTCTAACCATCAACAATTGAAACCCAATTCAATGAGATGCAATAATCTATATTGAGTTGAAGGTTTAAACAAAACAAAGCAAAGAATTGAAATTGTGTTAATTGTAAACATTTTCATTTGATTTAATTTCATTGGAAAAGAGCAACAATCTTTTATCCTTATTCAAGAGGCACTTGTTCAGATGAAATGATCATCATGTAAGTGGTAACAGCAATTAAATTTGATTTTCTCGAGTTTGCTTCACAAAACTAAACATTAAACTAAAATGATTTGCAATTTGAAACAATTTTTGTTTCTTTTCTTATTCGCCCAAAACTTTCATTCCAAATGAAATGCTAACATGTTCTTAATATGTGAATGATTTAAAATCAATATTAACATATTGAGCAAAACTGAACCTTAAACATTGACAAACTCAACTGAAACAGTGATCGAATCAAATCTATTTTCAGTCGATTTATCGATTTGCTTGCAATCCCAAAGATTCCGATTTTTCTTGCTTTCTTTTCGCGTTCTTCTGCAGTCATTGCGACTTCGAGTTGAGATCATTTAGAAGCACTTTATTGCGATGATTAAATCATTCTTTTTCTGGTTAGTTACTATTCTTAGCGCTTTTTCAAGGGAAAAGTTTTTTTCGAAATCCTTTTGGTTTTTGAGCGAAAATTTATTTCAGTTTATAGTTGGATACTTTTTTGAACTTTAACGAGGTCAATCAAGGTACAGTTAACAGTTAATAAAAAAGTAACAACATTAACTTAAAAGAACCCAACCCGAAATAATAATCTTTCCGGTTCCGTGAGATTTGAAATTAAATTGATTCCCGAGCTGCAAGTCAAAGGTAAGTATAAATTAGGAAGGTCCAAGTTGACAAAATTTCCGGTTAACAGTTAAATTGGTGATAATCTGTAATCTCGAGGAAAAGAGTCCAAAATTTTGGTCATTTGTCTCTCCCTCTCTTTCCGATTTTTCATCTCTATTTCCATGTTCACTATGGATTGTCAAAAGACTAAATGAATGGAAAAGTCTGAGCAAAAAAACAACGAAAAAGAAGCATTACAATGATAACAGGTATTTTACCTGAGGCAATGGACCAGGTATTACACCTGGACACTCGGTCTAGAGAGGAGCAAGAGAATGTGCTTGCAATAGACATTTCCCATTGACATTACATTCACTGAGCCAAATAGAGGTTCAAGTTCAAGAACGGAGAACAAAATTTGACAAGAAAAAGAATTTCACAAAATAAATATTCGACTTCTTCCGAATGTTACAGAACGCAAAAGGCCAGAGTTGCAGGTGTTACTTAACTAACCTTTATTGCAATTTATGATGATAACTATAAAAATCATTTGTTACCATTTTAATTTACCAATCTTGCTCTAGTTTAGTCTTTTGCTTTGGCGTTATTTTTGGTGAAAAGACGTTGGACCCAACATTGAGTTGACCTGGACCAACAGTCAGCTTGGTGCCATTTCCAGTCACTTAACACATGAAAAGTGAATAAAGTGGAAACTTTTATGGTTTGAAGGAAGAAAAGAGGAAAAGATCATTAATGTTGTCGAAGGAAAGAATTGAGACATTTTTGTGTTTGCCATAAAAACTTTACAATATTGGTCTAAACATAATTATTATAATAAAGATTATCGTTGATAACGTTTTCAAGTTTTGCAAATTTTCGTTGTTTCGGCGCAAGTTGAAACCTATTTTTGGTTGAACCAAATTTCATCTGAAATGATAAAGGTAATAATGTAATCAAGTAGATGGCGAAAAAGAAATGTTTGAATGGGAAGTGAAACAGAAAACCTTGACAGGAATTTGATATTGAGTAAAGAAGGGCAAAAATAAAGATGAAGATGATGAATGCTTGAGTTGAATCACGGCTTGTGAAGCATTGGCCAGTTGAAAAGGGAAACAAAAAAGATGAGCAAAAGTGAAGATGAACACTAGATAGACAAGCCTCTTGAAGAAGATGAAGAAAAAACGTTTGAAGCTTTCAAAGAAATTCCTTTTTTCTCTCTTCATTCACTTACCAACCGGACTTGTTCATTCAGAAATCATGAAGATGATGTTAATGATGGTAAAAGTGCAAGATAATTGTGAGATTTTGCAATAAATAGATGAACATTCAATATTCATATTGTCATGATTATGGTTACCTTGAAGATATAATAATGAGGACGCATTAAGAATGAACAGATTATTGATTTCAAGTGTTTTGCCCAATCCTGAATCTCGTCTCTCAATCAGGGTCACTTTATGTTCCCTTTGTTCATTCTCATCCTCTTTAACAATTCATTTCTAGTTTATTAGAAAAAAAAGTTTCTCACTTTTTTCCCTTCTTCCATGAGTTTCAAAATTGAAAATGAAAATTTATTGATTCAAGCAAAGTCTTTACCTTTAGGCAAAGTTGAAGATTCAATATCAAACGACTTGTTCTTGAACATTATTACTTTTTTTTCATAAACTTTATTCTCTTTTTTTATTCCGTTCAGATAATCTTTTATTAATTGTGACAATCATTCTCGGAGCAATATTGAACTTCTTGCTGATTGACATAAGTCACAACTTAACAAGCCTCATCATAACCTCTTGTGCTTTTGCTTTTAATATTTGTTTAGACAGTAATGATAATGATTACATGCGATAATAAAACATTACTTTTTGCGCTTGCAATGTTTTCCTATCAAAAGGACAAACTTTTTTTCTTGCCATTTTTATGTGAAAATTTACCTAACCTTACCTTACTTAACCGAGATTAGTTTTCACTTTTGTTTTTTTTATTGCCTTCATATTATGTGCAATATCAATCGATAGCAAATGTGAGTGTGTCGAGGGAAACTATGAGAAACTGTCTTTACTCGAGAATAGTTAGACTTGAGAAGCCAATTTTGATGATAATGATGATGATGATTGGAGGGAAGGTGGTAAAGGTAAAAAAGAAAACTAGACTTTTCTTTAAACTTTTATCTCTTTTTCTTTACCTTGTTTATCTTCTTTTCACTCTCACTGTTAATAACCTTTTGCTGGATCATAGTTTTTGTTGAACGGCAACATAATATGCAACACCAAAAAGTAGGTAATAAATCCAACACCTTTCTAGGTCATCTGATGTTTGTTGAGCAAAAGATAAAACAATAGCAAACAAACAAGAAACAAATTATGAAACATTATTTGCCTCAATGGTAAATGAACTTTGACTTGGGCAGAAAAGCTTTTCACGAATTTTAGTCAAAATTCAATTTGATTCTCATAACAAAACACGATTTTAAGACTGGTTCATTGAAAAATGTCATTTAAAAAGAGTTTCAAACCATTGAAAGTCCAATGCAAAAGCAATAAAGAATTGCTCATCTTTAGGAAATTCATTAACGACTTGATTAAAATCACTGATTGAGACTTGATTCGGCAACAATTTGATTAGCAATAATCTTAATTAAAACTAAATTAATGTAGATCAATAAATTTAATCAATTCTAATCTAAATTAATTTTCTTGGCCTTTTCATAATTAACTCCATCTATTAAATTAAAGACTGCATTTTCATCAAAAGCTTAATCAGTCATTAGGTCATTTTAGGGCAAATTTTGTTCATTTTTAACTCATTTTTGCCTGACAATTGTTAGTTTTTTGTTTTTAAATTTTAGTGTTTTATTCAAAGTAAAGTTCATCGCCGTATCACCAGAAAATTGGCATTTATCATGGGTGCTTTTCTCAAATTCCGGTGAAAAATAAATATTGACTTTAATAGATTCATAGAAGCTTTGGAAAAAGCAAAGCTGAATCAATGAGCTGAGACACAGAAAGAATTAGTTAATAATATTTATCCTGGAAAAAGATCATTTTTCAGTGCTTTAGAAAAATTCGATGAAATGAAACCTTTTGCTTTTAATTGTAGATCTTTGTGTCTGTAAGTGAACTATTTAAACGTATTTAACTTGATTGAAAATTAGCAGATCAATTCAAAGGTAACATTTCCCAAGCAATTTTGTCGTTTGACACTTGATTTCAACTGTTTAGGAGTGATAATAATAGCGATGTGATGAGAATAAGCTTGAAAGAGAAAAGGCAAAAAGCATTTTGATTCCGGTTTCGTGAGATTCAAATATCATTATTGGATTGTCTTTCACTATCAAACGGTAAAACAGTTAACCTTGATGTGTATTTTACAAGGTTAATGGTTCCGGTTGAGTTTATTTGACCAGAGAAATAAAATAAACTAAAAGAACTGATCAACTATTGAAATCGAAAAAAATTTAAAATTTTTAATCATTTCTTTTCCAATCGCTAATTGTTATCTTCTCTTCATTTATGATCGACAAAACTGTCTCTCGATAAAAGGTCAATTTTTGATGGTCTTCATTTGCATTAGAACAAAAAGGAAGCGTGAAAAGAATACGAAAAAAAGTCAAAAAAAGAAAAGGTGATTACAGTGATAACAGACCCTTTTACCTTAGGCTATACCTAACAGGGTATTGCACCTGGACAGTTGACCCAGACAAAGGGTTTGACCAGTCAGCTTGGTGCCATCATTCAAATAATTGGTTAAATGAAAAATGATGTTCAAGTAAAAAGTCAAAGAGAAACGGAAAAGTTGAAACAAATGCTCGGAATGAGAATCAGATCAACTTTAAACAAAACTGTTGATTTACAGCCGTCATCATTGCCATGAACAGTCAATGAATAAACTTTTGATACATTTGTCCATGTAAACATTGGAACATTTTACATAACGATTTGAATACACAAAAGCAACACCTTGTTAACATGATTACATGATGATCATCATTCTCCAGAAACAAAGATGTTCCCATTGAGTTGATCCAATGAATACTAATGAAACGACATTATGATAATGGAGAGAAGAGTGAAAAGTTGAATTTCATCTGTAACCTGAAAAGGCAAGAGAAGCGTAAAAAGGTTAACATGACACACAAGGCTTGCAATGAGATAGTAAATTGAAAAATTTAACCTTTCCATTGATGATCAATACGCGAATTGAGTAAATGAAAGAAATGATGATGATGAATGAATGAGGAAAGATAAACTAAAGGAATAACAGATTCTGTGTTTGTTTGTTACCAATGCAAATATTAAAAATTTGTTTGTTTCTCTTGTAAATATTAGTACAGATATGCCTAGACTCACTCTTAATCATCTTCTCCTCATCTTCTTATTCATCATCATTATCATCTTGGCGAATCAAAAGGAATGATGAAGATGAGAATAAACAGTGGGAGGAAGGGGGAGAGGAGCAGGGAAAGTGATTCAAGCAAATTTACTTTGATAATATTTATTGATCATCAAATTTATCAAAGTGAATGAGTGAGTAGAAGAGGGTGAGAGAGCGAGAGAGAGAAAAGAGTAATTGAAAGTAAAGGTAAGAATGTTTAAAGAGGATAAATCAAAAAGGGGAGTGAGGAGCTTGTTAGATGATGAGTGAGTAAGGTAAAGAGTGAGAGAGTAAACAAGTGTAAATATTTTCCAAAGTCTGTGACAATAAAAAAAAGAAGAGATGAGCTATAAAAGGTCGAAGCTCAGTTGAAATTTTGTCATTCACTTGGATCCATTCACAGCAATCAACGTTACAAAAATTAATCAACTTTTCATTCAACTTTTCATTCAACTTTGTTTCGCCGCTTCAATCGATTCCTAACCAACTTCAAAACCCTTTCATAGTTGATTAACCCGAACCTTTTTACCAAGTTTCCCAAGTTTAAACCTTTTTCAATGTTGGCTAAAAGCAAAAATTGGAAAAGAAAATTTTCGAAGAAAAAAATTCGAAAAACTGGAAAATTTGAAAAAACATTGTATCAGTTTTACTCACGTGACTTGGATTCTCTTCTTGCGCCACCTATCGATTGTCTAAATTCCAGAATTGTTAATGTGATTAATGTCAAGCGCGCATATGGAGGTGGACAGTTTTTTCATTGAAACTCATTGCAACTGTTAATCTTTTCGCGGTTCAACATTTTCAATGGTTATTCAATGGTTAATCCAATTAGCGATTTACATTCAATGGATAAAGTTCTGAAATGCTTTTTACCGATTTTCCTCTCTTTTCGCCTGTTCGCCCTCTTCTCCTACTTAAGCCATCCAAAGGGCGAGTTATTAACTTGATCATTCATTGATCAATCTCTAGTGACTATTACCATTATTATCAAGTTATCAAATTATTATTCTTATAACTGTTACTGTTGATAAACAGGGGAAGAACAAGTTATCAAGCAAATTGATGGATAAAGTGACAAATCATTTTCACCATTATACGGTTAATTAGATTAACCATGAAAGATGAAAGAGAAAAGATGAAAAGATGAAAACCTGTGATTTACAGTTTTTATCAAGTGTTGAAACTGACAGGTTTAATGTTCAATTGTACAATATTATTGATGTTTATAGATGTTGAAATGACAAGTGAAAATGACAAGAAAATGCTTCTCTCTTCATGAACATGATAATGGTCACTCCATTTTGGTTCATCTTTTCATTTACATTCATTTTCTTTCTTTTCTTTCTTTCGCTTTTTATAGGTTTGCTATTTCACCAGAAAATCTGTTGCATTTACCAATTCAATCTAATCTGATAATCATCGATTACTGTTCAACATCATTTCCTGAACAGATTAACCTTTGTCCAGCTTTTTCCAGATAATTATTTTTCTCTTTTTTCTTATCAATTGTTTCAAGTGTTTCACTCGGCCAACTTTTACCAGATTATTTAAACTATTGATAACAGATTCAACTTGACCTTTGCCTGAATTTGGCCAAGTTTCAGTTTGACAACATGTTCTGAAAACAGATTTTATAGTTTGCCAGAAGAAATTGTTTTTTTCTATTTTCTCTCTTTTTTCTTTCTTCTTGCAAAGTGTTGATGTAAAAACAGGAAAAGGAAGGGAATTAATAAAGTGATAATATTGTTTTCCATGATAACAACTGAGTAGAATAACGAAAAAATGTTCTCCAAAAGAGAAAAGCTTTTTTCTTCTTTTCTCAGTTTACATTCTTTTCATTCAAAGTTGTACCTAAGGTAAGCCTATAACTTTCATCCTCCTTTTCCTTGTCATCCAATCTTCATCATCTTCTCATCTTGTTCATCTTCTTCTATAGATTTAATGCTGTCTGAAAAGAAATCAGTTTGTCATCTTGTTGACATTCATTTCTACTTAATTCTGTTCCATTTCCACTGAATAATCTGATTTTTTGCTTCTTTCTTTTTTTCAGGGAAACTCTGAGTTTGCAAAAAGTTACCAGAAAATAACTTGGACATTTTCATGGCTAAAAATCATTGCAAAATCGTTTATTCATTTCGTAAAAATGTCTAGTTTTCAAGTGCAAACCTAAAAGCCTTTCACACTTGAAGCAGAAATAAAACAAAAAATATTTTTCTTGTTACATTTACTGCAATCCTGAACAATACGAGAAACAGTCGAAACTGGACAAGAGTATGGCTTAAGAACCTTTCGAACTGTAACTCAATGGAAAACTCATTTTTCAAAAATTATATCAATCATCATAAAAATAAATATGATAGTAAAGAGGCTGGTCAGTTTTTTTGCAATATTAATTCAAGAATGTCCATGAGACAACGAAAACTCCAGAACTCGAATTTTGTATCACATCTCTTGACCGTAACCATTTATTAGGGTATCAAATAAATTTTGCGTTTAGATATGAAATTTAGCTCAGAAGTCGACAAAAGTGATTTGACCTCTGTTCCTGAGTAGAAATTCTCTTTGAATGAATTTTCCAAAAAATTAAGATGGATTGAGGTCCATAGAGATGAGATCAGGCACTCAGGACAGATTGTGATCAGAATCTGAAGTTTTTTGAAGAGCCGCTAGAAAAGTTGATGAAAAAAGTTGGTAGAAAAATTTTGGGCGATTTTTAAACCATTTCAAAAACTGTAAAAACGCAATAGTTTTGTGAATATTTGTTCGATTTTCATTTGTTTTCTTCGAAACTGATTAATTAAGGCTGAGTAATGTTTCAACCAAAAACCACAATCAATTCTTTTTTCATAGCGAACCGCAAAATTTACTTGATACCCTAATATAATCGCATCATTTGGCGCAAAAATTTCAGAAAATGATTTCAGTTTAAGAAAATGAAATGGCATTTTTCGTAAAAAATTTACCGATTTGATTCTTGACTATGAAGCTCTTGAGATTTATTGGAAATGAGCATAAAATGAGAACAAAACGTTTGAGAAAATATTTGAACGGAAAGTTTCAATTTGAATTTTAGTCATTTCGAGATAATTTATCAACAATTGCAATTGAAAATTTGGCTTTTTTCATTCATAAATCTTGAAAAGTGACTACTCAAGGTTTCCATGTTTTACAGCTAATTGGCAATGAAAACTGCAAATCATTGAATGGCTGGAAAGGCGTGTTTCTCATGCAAAAATGTGTGAATAATAACAATGATTTGGTAAATTTGTATGGTTAAGCAATAAACTGAACAGGTTCATGTTAACTAATTGATTAAACCATGAATCCGGTGTAAAACAGCAAGACGAGCACAACACCTATTTTTTGCTGTTGCACTCAAGAGTCGCAAAAATGTTTCAAAATAAAAAAAGGTTGAAATGAAAAGCAATAATTTTGCAAAAGAAGAAGAAAAAAGTAAAATTGAACAAAATTGAGTTTCAACTGAAAATAATCTCAATTCAAATATTGATTCAAGTGTAGGTTATCAGCAACTTAATCTTATTAACAGTTTTGGTTCATTCATAACACAATTATTACCGGTAATGGGAATATTAATTTTGATTAATAAAAAAAGTGAATGAAAGTTGATAAAACAAACAAACAATTTTGCAAACAAATGAATAATAAATGAACGGACAAAGGTCCAAAAATGGGTTTTAAAGGTGAGGTTATTTTGTTAACGGAAATAACCAATCAATAGATTAGTTTATGATTGTGATTATTAGCTAAGGAGTGGAGTAATAGGAGTTATTAAAGTGTTCACAGGAAGAGAAGAGGTTTGATCATCATTGATGGAAAGAGCAATCAAGAGAGAAAAAAAGGAATCCAAGGTTCGGCACGCGTTCCAATGAGATTTTGCGTGTTGGCACACTTTTGCCTCGTTTTGTGTGCTAATCATTGATGAGCAAATTAAAGTGAAATTTAAAGGCAATAAAGATGAGAAGATGAAAAGAGCAAAAGGATAAGTAAAGAGCAAGAATCAATTGATTCCAATGAATATTTATAAATGCAAGTCGACAAAATTCGAATTTCCGTTTGTTCTTTTTTTTTCTCTCTCTTTCGCCCTTCTCACTGTGTCTGTCAGTTATCGTCTCATTATCATCCTTATCTTCATGTTTTAGATTCAATAGTTTTCCGGTTAAAGTGAACAGATTAACGGGAGAAACAAATATTTCCTATGAGAGTGAAAATAAGGATAATCCTTGTGACCAATAAACTGTTAACCTGTGCCCTGAGCTTATCTAATCCTCGACTCGTGCCCATTTCTTATTATTAGCTTCTTTTTGTGTGTCGACCATTTTTCTTGTTGATCCTCTCTCTCTTTCTTTCTTTCTTTCTCTGTTCATCCCTTTGTGTGTTCTCTGTGTTTCTCCTCTTTCTTTCACTTAATCTTTCTTCTTTCATTCTTCCGTCTTACAACAACCAAAACAACAACAACAACCGATATAACACGGAATGGCAGTTAAATAGCTCAATAAATATATTGTAAATTGATAATGAGAAATGAAAAGGACGTTTAAAAAGGTTCAACAGGCAAATAAAAAGCAATAACAAACCAATTCTTTGTGCTATTCTTGTTGTACTTTGATTGCTCCTTTACAAGTAAATCATTGGTAAATCACTTTTCATCAAAACTTAATCAACCGGAAATTTGCAAATTAATTTTCCTTCATTCAATTGTATCAGTTGACAAACTGATACACTTTCAACAATTGATGTTTCAATCATTTCGGAGCAATTAATAGCTTGATCGAGTCGCCAAAAAATGAGCAGTTTTTTTCGTTCAATATCCATTCCTTCAAAGAAACCTTTTTAATCGCTAGTATTGAAAGCCTTTTGAAATCACAACAAACTGACAATTTTTGTCATGACTTTTCGTTGCGTCCATAGTTGGTCAAGATCAAATGACTTTCCAATCAATTATGCAAAGATTTTATGAAAATAATTTTGAATTTGCAAATTGCAAGTCTTTCTGTGCGCAACTCGACTTTTCTTGAACTTTTCATTTTCGAGTCTATATTTGAAATGATTTTGTGCAGAATTGAATAATTTAAATTTCTAAATGAAACAAAATTATCTCAAAGATTCATGTTTTGCTCTTTGAGCTTTTCAATTTCCGTGAACAACAAAAGTATTTCAAGTCTAATTAATTATCATTTTAGTTTGGTTGGAAAAAATTTTCCCTTTTTATTGACAATGGATTAAAGCTCATGTGCAAATATTATTGTCTCAACAATTGAATGTCCAGTTTGTGTTGGACAAACAGAACAAAAGATTCCTGGGATTCCTACCTAAATCCCAGTCAGCTTGGTGCCCGTTTAAACGGACTTTACTTTCAAGAAGGAAAACAAAACAAAGCGAAAAACCTCAAGAACAACAATATTAAGAACGTGAAGATGACCACAAAAAAAGAAGAAGAAGAATAAAAGAAAACAAATGAACAAAAAAAACGATCGATAAGCATAGGTTCAGGTAAAGAATCCAGGTTTACAGTGGACATTAAAAGTTGCCCTTTTGCATGCAAAAGATAAACTGAACAAAGATATTCCTGTAAATCAGGTGTGAATAAAGAGCAAAGGGAAAGGTTGAAAAATTGAACTTTAAACACAATTCTTTATAAGTTCAACTTGAGTCTGTTATCGACAAACATAATTGCTATTATTACCTTTTCATATTGACCCATTTGCTCCAATTTAGGTTAAAGGTTAATTCTTTTAACCTTTTCTTTTCCATCTTCTTCCTCTTCTTCTTGTCACTTGTGATGATAATTTTCAACTCAACTTGAATACATTTGTATAACTTTTCCCTTCTTTTCTCGAGTTATCATCAACTGTTGTCTTTAACCTTTCCTCTTATCCTTTTGTCAAATTTACTGCTTCAACTGACCCTTATTGGTCCACTTTTCCAATAACCTTTACTGGCAACAAATTATCTGGGCTCATGCAAAGAACCACCTTGTAAACCCTTTTATGATTCGCGTTCAGAGTTCTTTTGCAAAAAAAACATTCTCTAAGAACCTCGAGTTGAACAATTGATGACAACTTTTTAATCGCATCTTTTGAATGCATCAAAGTGCCATCACGCATCATTATTTAATGATGTAAAGAAGCTTAAAAATGTTAACGGTATTATTTTGACATTTTACTTTCGCCCAAACTGCATCGTTCAATTTTTAGGCTCATCTGCTATCTCTTCCAGCGCATCATCTTTTGCCGTTGAGTTGAGAATCAAAAGTGCAAAATGTTAATCCTTACATTTAATCCATATTATGTTTTATTTTATCCGAGCCATTTATCTTGTCACACGTCTTTCAATCAATAAATGTATTGTTCAACTTGCGCCTGGACTTGAAATACAATGATCAATGTATTAATAAATGCAAAATTTGCTTTTTTCATGACATCGCACATGTTGTTACCTGGAAATTGCTTCAATAACTAAGCCAAAAGTTTTTTAGCCGTTTTCATTTTTGCCCATCAAATGAATAACTAGTCATTGAAATATAAAGCTTCATTTTGATAGCTTATTGATCTCACTGCGCAATTTAATGTAAATGAATAATTTGTCTTATTTATCGAAATCGAGTTAATAGTTAATTGAATCAAAGTTAAACGTTTTTCATTAATATTAAGTTAACTTGTTTGGACTAATTAACATTTTTTGTTGACTTTTGAGCTCTAAGTTTAAGCTGTAAAATGGTTACTTCGGCCAATCGATACAGGACCGCGATTTACCGAGACTGAGAAATTAATACTCTACCGACACCGAGTTCACCACCAGCTAAACCAATGACACCATCAAGTCCATCAATATCACCTGTTCATCATCATCATCATCATCACCATCCTTGGCTCAAGCCTTTTGCATTTACATCATTCTGTGAACCTCCAGCAATCAAATGTCAATTAAGGAAACACAAAAGCAATCGTAAGCCGAGAACGCCCTTTACAACTCAACAGTTATTAGCACTGGAAAGAAAGTTTCAGTCGAAACAGTATTTATCAATCGCCGAAAGAGCAGACTTTTCAACATCTTTAAACTTAACGGAAACTCAGGTTAAAATTTGGTTTCAAAATAGACGGGCCAAAGAAAAGAGATTAAAGGTCTTGAGGCTATTTTTTATCTAAAATGGTTTCTATTTGTTGTTGGGTTTTTCATCTGGACCCAATAAGGCTCATTCAAGTTTTGGTGCTCAAGACACTTTAATACAGACGCCCTTTACATCTACAAAACTACATAACCGATTTTGATACTATTTTGTACAAAAACTTTCCATAGTTCAGCTAAGGGTAGAAAAGCGCAACATGGTCATTCAAGGTCACGCGTTGAAAGCTGAATTTATCAAACTCAGTGACATCTATCTTAGTGATGAACACTATATGAAAACTCTTACGTCACTAATGCTACTATTTTGGCGAACGATCGTCTGGGCTAACTAATAGCCCTGACGGACTCAGTTTATACCCCATACAAACCCCATCTCACAGCTAAAAAGATTTTTCTGTGCTCTTTTTGATCAAACATTAGCCTTTGATAATCATTTCAAGCGAAGCATTTCAAGAGATTTATTTTATCGTGAACTTGGATTTTCACTATGAAATGACTACTAAAGTTATTTTGCTTGTTTACCAATTTAAAAGTGTGGCTATTTCTAGTTGTGATTTAAGGTTGCTTTTTGAATTTTGATTTCACTGTATTGTCTGCACTAAAACAGTGAAGTGACAAGTAATTGTATTGAACAGATTTGTGTCAACCTTTACAAGATTATCTTAAACTCTGTTGGGTGTTTTGTTGTTATTATTTTTACCTTAATCTCTTGGTTTCTTTAGTTTTGGCGCATTTTCAATCCATTCATTAAAATTACTATTTTGCATTTCACTTTGTTTTGACTATTCAAACTAGCCATTTCATTTAACCAAAGGATTTGCTTGTAAAGGTGGTTCGGTTGCGGTTCAATCCAAAGATGAAAATTTTTGCATTCAGCATTGATTCAAACCTATCCAACTAAAAGAATGAATATTTTGCCTTGCAAAACGTTCGTCATGATTTGAAGCTAAAGACTCAATGAGCGAACCTTGTCAACCTTTGAAATGCAAAGAACTTTCAATTTGCGTGCAACTCAAGCCTTCATATGACACCATCTATCCTCTGAATTGGACCAGTTTTTTGCTTCGAAATTTGTTGCGGAAAAATAATCTCTTGTTCACTTCATTTACCTAGTTTTACCTTTTTCTGGACAAAAATGAAAATGTCCAGTAACTTTATGTTCTTCTTTTCCCTCTTCCTTAGCAAAATCTCCAATTAACCTTTTCTCTTGCTTACCTATTCTCGGTATATTTCAAACTTGTTATACCTTTAGGCTTAACTTGACCGGACCACTAAATACCTGTTTGACACCTTCAAACAATTACCATGAAAGAAGAAAACAAAACTGCAAAAAAAGGAGAAAAAAGAGTAAAAAGAGATTTACTGAACAATGAATGCATTGATAATAAAGGCAACTACACCTGTGACCCTTAAATCCAGGTAAATGGACTAACATAGCAATTGAAAAGAAAAGACTTTTTTCGCTGCTTTTCTTCCGAACATTTCTCTTTTTACGGTTAAACTTATTGGATAATCAACATTGATAATGATCATGAAGATGAAGAGGAAGATAAAGGAAGGCAAGACGAGAAGGAGGAGGAAGAAGAAGATGGAAAGGACAATCAGCAAACAAAGTGTTGAATGTTTCAAATGCTTCAAATAGAAGCTTCAAATGTTCCAAATATTTCACAAAGCTGTAACCTTTTTTTTAACGCAAATATGTGAACAAGAAAATTCTTTGAGAAAAAATTCCTTTTCCACAAATTCTTTTACCGCTAACAATCTTTTCTCACTTTTCACTCTTTCTTTTCCCTATTTATTCAGAGCAATCATCAGTTTATCTTTCGCATTTCATCGCCTTAACATACATGTGCATATATGCATAGATGGTTACAGCTGGCAGTAAATAAAGAAAAGCAAATTTTCACAGTTTCATCTTTTCCTCGCTATATGTACATCGACTTGTTGTCATAACAAATATTTTACATTTCAACCCAAATATTCCGAGATTTTCTAATTGTTATTGCAATTGCATTTCATGTTAACATTTCCGATTACAATTTCCTCACTCACCTATCCGATAACCAATAAAGCTCAAACCACAATAAAAGTGTCATTAACATCACTTAATGAATAAATGGCAGATTTTATTAGATTTTATCGAATCAAAAAAAACTTTTCGAATGCAAAATTTAGATCAGTTAAAGGTTAGATCACAGTCGAAACACGAATTTTCATTTTCATTCAATTAGCTCGAGTTTTATCTTCAGCATCAAAGGTCGAAACATTTTTGAAATCAAAACTCAACATTTAAAAAAATGAAATTCATAATCGATTCAACGATGATTCAAGTCAAGTTAAATGAAACATTAGATGAAAGCAAATTAATGTTAAACATGAACTGAACCCTGATTAAACCCAACATCTACCAGAAACTTTACCAGAATAAACCGGAGCCATATAATTACCTTTATCAGGTTTGGAACATGACATGAAAAGAAGTCAATTTTTTTGATGAAACCAATGAATTTACTGGTTGCTGATGAGCCAAAAAGACTCAATTGAACTGATATTGTTTGACTCGAAAAATGAGACTTGAAAGCAACCTTGGAATGAAAAGTGTTTGCTCAGTTGCCAATGGGGAGATGCAAGTTTATTCAGGTTGACAGAGAAAAAAGGTGAACAAGAAAAGTAAGGAATTAAAAGAATCAACTAAATGATTGAATAAACATGAGAGAAGAGCAAAAATAGAACCATTATCATGGTAGAAAAAGATGGCGTCTAGATAATCATTTTTCCAATAAATGCTGGCAAATGGTGCAAAAACAAGAGTTGCAATAACATTGAAAGGTCATTCAAACAGAATCGCAAAATGATGTTAAATAATATTTCGATATAAAATGAGTAAAGAATATAATTAAGTTTTTTTTATTGTTTCTTCCAATTGAAATCTCATGAGAAAAGTAATTTAAACAAATTGAACCAAACGCCCATCAAAGTATCAAAGTTGATCATTGCCAGGTAACTAAGGTTACAATTTGCATGAAACTAATTAACATGATCATGAGAAGAAGAAATTCATTTTTATCTTTTTCTCAATGTTTCATTCAGTTGGGTGTGCACTTATGATAGACATTAATCGCCATTACCTGTTAGAGGAAAGTGAATCAACCTTTGTTGGCCTCGTGCTTATCGTTTATTCATCTTTTACTTTCTATCGGCAAATGCATTTACAAGTTGCCACGTGTTGGACACTCAATGTAAATCAATTGTTACTCTTGTTGCCAAACAAGAGCAAAGGGAGTTGATCATTTGGAAAATGCATTTTCATTGAAAACTCGACGACAATCAGCTAATCATTTGGTCTTCAAGTTTTTTTGTCTTTTACTTTTTTTCTTTTCTCTATTCATTGGTTCTAAGGTTAATTCACTCTTTACGTGATTAACTGATTGTCAAGCAATCCTTTTCAATCCTTTCACCATTGTCATCATCAAAACCATTATTGCTATCAACACACTTACTGACCACACTTGCCATTCCAGTAATATTGTTGTGATAAACGAAAAATAGTAATTACTATTATTTTTTGGCTTCCATTTCATTTTTATCATTACAATTGCCAATTGTGATCTACTGTCATTAAATGATGATTACAAATCGATAATAGATTAAGCTTTTTGTGTTAAAAGTCAAGAGAGGAAAGATATAAGTCTATTAATGTCAATGTTTTTTTTGAGCAACAAATAAATTCTTTCATCTTTAATTCAATTTCATTATATATTGTCATTTGAAAACGGAACAATTAATGAACAACTTTATTCAGTTATCTGCAATTCACATTATTGATTTGCAAAACATCTTCTCTAATCTTCAGATTCTCGTTCAACTGAAAACTCAAGCTGATGAATTATCGAGGTTAGAAAGTTAAATTTCTTGCAAGTTTTCACCGAAGAAACGATAATTTTTCTTCTAAAAATGGATGAAATTTTTGAATAATTTGTGCTTCTGTATTTATTTCGAGTGAATAGTTAACTGATTGCAACTAGCAAGTTGTACTTTGATCAAAAAATTGGTTTAATGAAGACAATATCGATGGTTAAAATGATCTGAATCTATTCCAAGTTTTCTGAGCTTGGGTAACTTGGAATTTTAAGTAAAACCAATAAAAAACTTAAAAAAGAATTTCAAAAAAATGTAAAATCAATCTGGAAGATTGGAAAGATTCAACTTAAATTGACTTTGTTTTTCAATGACCAGGTTGACCTGAATGGACAGAAAACATTTGATGAAAAGTCATGACCTGAGCATTTTCCTACCGTTGTTCACCTTCTCATCACAAGACATTTTCAACCTTTAAACGGAATTAAAATGAAAGCAAAAAAAGTTAAAATATCTAATTACAGTACTTGTCAGAGTAAAATTGATCATCATAATGATCATCATAATACCTCTTGAAGAAACTGCCCTTTATCATCTTCAGCCCTCCATGCAATTTCCTTTCATCTTGTCCTTGCTCGACACGATTCCCGATGAGTAAAAAGGCTCTTGAATAAGACCAACTCTTGAAGGTTGAGAGCCTTTCAAGAGCTTGTGTTTCAATATAAACAGCAGTCAAAATCAAACACTGCCAGATCGAGTGAAAGATGAGTGATAATAATACATGAAGAAGCAAAAAAAGGTTCCTCATTTTGGACAATTAAATGCAACTTTTCTCCCCATTTTGTGTTTCTTTAAAAAATGTATTTTCGCCCATCAAAAAAGGAGAGCCAAAACTCGATTCCCAATCACCCTGAACATGCCACACAACAATTGAACGAGAAAAAAGAGAAAAAAGAAATGATTACATTTATTGGTTTACAAATGATGAAGTGAACCTGTTAACATGCCAATAACACAGTGATTCAGTTTCGATGTGGTTCACTGATTAATGGCCGGACATACCGTTATCACAATTATATCCTTGATTCTCACGCTAATAAAGATAAGGTAAAAAAAAAGGTGAAACTCAACTTTCCTTTGGGTTCTGTTGTGTTCACTTGCACCAAAGTGAAATGTTTACCTTTACATTTTGAGCTGTTAACTAGCAACAAGTTGTCATAATATTGGTTTATATGATGCAGCCAACCAACGCACACGAAATGGACCAAAAGGACGACGCTTTTTCCAACAATTTGATACACAATTTTTCCATTTCTTGTTCTATCATGTTTCATGATGTGATAATAATGATGATGATAAACAAATAGCTAACCATGTAATCAGTAAAAATGTAATAACAAAATGAGAATGGAAAAAGAGAAAGCAACTTTTTTTTTCTTCTTGTTCGCTTTTTCGCTATTCAATGAAATTCCGTCGAGATTTCAACTCAACTCAAGCCAATTGATTGAATAGGAAAACATATCATGGACTTTTCACTTTTCCCATGAGATTCGTCCTTTTCTTCTTCTTCTTCTTCTTCTGTGATCATAAAGATAATCAAAGAGAGAAATGATGATGACGAGGGAAAAGCTGTGTGTGTTCATCATGTTATACCCATTGAATCACGAGAGATAATACATTGTACAAGAATATTGTATACATATTGATGCAATTGAATTGAGAGAGAATGAACAAGTGAAGAAAAAAAAAGTTATTGTTTACTTTTCCATCGATTCTTTCATTGCAATTGAAATGCTCTTCTTGCCGATGTTCAACTGAAAAGAGAAAATTTTTTACTTTTTTTTTCTTCAACCAATCTTGGAATTGAATTCAAGTTTTTCCTCTTCTTCATCAACATAACCAATGAGAAGCGACTTGGCTTGCAACTCACACACACTTACCAAAAAATGAAACACTTTTTAACACTAATTGACAGTGGTAATTGAACACAATGGGAAACAGTTAATTGTCAACATTGAGATTCTTGTGAATTCATTTTGTGCAGTCAAAATTTCCAATTCCAATTCATTTTGTTTTTTTCCTTTTATTTCGTCTTTATTACGCCTTACGCTTTACTGTGCAGGAAAAGAGTCTTTGGTCGCATTTAAAATGAAAAAAAGGCGAGAAAATGTGATTCCCTTAGTAATACAAGTATCACTTGGAGATCATAAATGATAATCTTTAAGGGCACTTTAATAAACTCTCGCCCTTTCAATGTTCATCTCAATGATAACTTTCATTTTAATCCTCTTTTATCTTCAGTCTTTTGGACACACTTTTCACAATTCAAATTGAACACGCTCATAATGGTGCTAATGATTATCGATTAAATTGCCTTTTTGTTACCAATTGACATGATGGGTTATTCAAGCACAAACTGTTATCGATCCTGAAATTGATCCAACAAATCACACGAAAAATTTACAAAGTTGTTTGAAAAAAAACAATTGTTTTACAGTTAACCTTTTTTCGTAATAATAATGCAAAATTATCTGATGTTAAGTCAGTCAACTTTATATGTTCATCAAGATCAGATCAACTTGAGTCACTAAATTGGCTTTGCGTTAATCTTTGAGTCAAATTTCAAACACAATTCAACTTTATCTTTTGAAGCTTCAATAAACTCTTGCTTATACTGGGTGACAATTAAATGCTTAAGTAAAGTTAAGGGCTATAAAAATCGTATTTCTTGGTCGATTTTCACCAAATTTTCAGGAATGAAATTTAAGATGAAAGGAATTCAATAAATTTCATTTGCAAAGTTAGAAACTTAACGGGCGATTATATGACGCAATATGGGTTGCAATGAGGATTTTTTTCACGTGGACTATTTTAACAATAACGTCTATCGAAATTGTCTCACTTCGATAGAGGAACTCAAATTTTTCATCAGAAAACAAATCCGATGAATAATTGCTAAAATGAGATGAAAAACACGTTACAACTCTTGAAGTCAGATTCAAGCAAATTCCTTAACAAATCGCTTCATATGATAACCCGTTAAGATTTCAACTTTGCAAATGTGATTTATCAAATTCCTTTCATCTTAAATTTCATTCCTGAAAATTTGGTGAAAATCGACCAAGAAATACGATTTTTATAGCCCTCAACTTTACTTAAGCATTTAATTGTCACCCAGTATCAGCCACAAAATGGTAAATAAATTTCAAAACACTTTTTGTTAGCGCCTTTTAGAGGTTAATGATACTCTGTTATCTGATCTTAAATGGATTGTTTATATTGCGCATAAATTTGGGATTTGTTCTGGAGCGTCTCTAGACAAACAGCAGAACTGAGCAAGTTCGAGTTATGGCGTATCAAGATGAAAACTAAGCAAGAACGGGAACGGATTAGGCATATGATGAAAAGGAAATCGTGAAAATCAAATGCGATTCTACAGGTAATTAATTCAACAATAAGTTGCGCTTAAATAGAGAAGTACAAAGAGAAAGATGTCTTAACTCGATTAAACGAAAGTGGCAAGGTGCGAGGTGACAGATCAAAACCAATCATTATGTGGAAATCAGAATTGAATATTACATCTGAAAAATCTATTCCTAGCGTGGGTTCATCTTTGATTATTGTACTTGATTGATAACAAGAAATAGAAAGAGATTGGCCAGTCAGATGTTAGATAAATCCTTCATTCAATGAACCAGATTTTAAGTTTCAATTGCATCGTAAATGAACTTTACCTATCAGCTGAAACTGAGCAACAATTTCCTGTAGCTAAGGTAGTGGGAAAATTTGGGAATAAATTGTTTTGATGATTATTCAGCAACCAGATTAGTGAGAGAATTATCTTTTTAATATCGTTAATTCAGTACTGATAATGCACCATAACTAGCTACTTTTGCTATTCCAATCTGTTTCATGAAAAAAATCGAATAAAATAATAGTCCAATTTTTCAAGTTTTGTAATTTAACCTTATTTTCAATGGCATTTCACAAGCAAGTCTTTTATCTTCAATTTTTGTTTTCTTTTGGCCTCTTTATGATTCACTTAATTAAGGCAAATTGGCCAATGTTTCACAGATTGACTTCAAATTTCATGTAAAGCTGGCTTGTTGACTCGATGCCTTCAAGTCTAGCCATTCTGTCTCAAATTTGATTTGAATTTACGCCTAAATTTCCATTTCCACTGCCTCATGAACTTGTGACATAAACTTGCGTCTTTAGTAATCGCAATGAACATGATAGCATCAACTAATCTCCTGGATCTAAGCTTATGTTTCCCTGTTAACTTGAGACAACCTTTTATAAATAATTGGGATCAAAGTCACTCCAAAATTAATCGGCGACCTTTAAGTAAAACAAAAGTTTTTGGTCAACAATTATGTTTGTCTTTGACAATTTGTTGGAGATTGCTGGAGGAAAGTTGAACAAAAAAAGTAGATGTTTGGTAAAGATGAAGGATGAGGAAGGAAGAAGGAGCAAGCTACAGCAAGAATCTAAAACTATCATGTGAATAAATTATTGAAATGATGACAGGAAATCAAAGCTAAATTGAGTCCAATCCTCTTTAACATATAAACATCCTTTAGTCTCATTAATACCAAGACTGGGAGTGAGAAGGCAAAGGCCAAAGAGATTCAAGATAATCATAATTGTACGTAAAAATTATGCTCACCTCATTTTGTTTGCCTTCAAATAATCGGATTAACAGTTAAACTTGTCCATTAGAAGATTTAGTTTCTACTTTTTTTTACATCGTCTTCATACTTTTTTGGGTTACATCGTGCAATCCATTTCTTGTCATCTTTTGTCATTTGTTGAAGCAAAAATTGAAAAGTTGTTACATGAACCTTTATCAAGGTTTGCAAATTTCAATTGAATTTTGTTGCAAGAAGAAAGAAAATATAAAAAAAAGAGAAATTCCATAATTGAATTAAAAAGCTTTGAATGTTTTGATGACAACAGTTTTGCTCTTAAATTGAGTGCCAAGGTGAACAATTGATGTGCTCTAACTTTTTGTGTAAACTTGAAAATTGTTCAGTTCTTTTTTCTTCTTTTCCCCTGGATTTGGTTGGCTTGCAGGAGGAAAAGTTTGATGTAAAGTTTGGTAAAACTGTGCAAGTGTACATAAGAAGTAATTGATTGAAGATGATTAGGTTGATGAAGATGAGGATGAAGGTTGGTGATGATGAATTTACTAATGAATCCGTCGAAACTTTGTGCTTCTCTATTTTCCTCTTTTTTCTGTTCATTTTTCTTCTTGTTTAATTTGTTGAAACTTTTCATCGCAACAAATTTCATTAAGATTTTTTTACTCTTTATGTCAACATTTAATCTATTTATTCAACAAGCATGATAGAGTGATAAAGAAGCCAAGTCTTGGAACCAGAATATTCTTCTTCTTCTTCTTTTTCTTCTTCTTCTTCCAATAAGTTATTCTTCATAATGATCAACTGAATAAGATTGAGAGTGGAATTGAAATTAGCTGATTGTTCATTAAAACACTGCACAAGATTTCGTGAGGAAAGAAAATTAATGTTCAAATTTTCATTTGACTTTCAAGTCTATATTGGTTTAATGAGAAGCAAAAGTTGGGACTGGGTTTGTGTCGAGAAGAGTAAAAGTGTCAAACTCAATTAAAGGGTTGCCAGTTTAGTTGCCTAAGGGTCTTGAGGTACACCTGAGTTGGACTGGCCAGTCAGCTTGGTGCCAATGGTTGGGTCAAGTGGCAAGAGAAGTAATGAGAGGGAAAAGAAAGAATAGACAAAATTAATTGAAATCTTTCGTCTTTTTTTGTCTAATTCAGATTGTTCAGTTTTCTTAACGACAACTCAAGTTGTCAAAGGAAATAAGTGCCAATGAATGTCTTTTGTCATTTTCCTCTTTTCTCTTCTTCTTCTTCTTCTTGCAATCCTTTCCTTGTTATTTTCAGTTATTGGCACCAAGCTGACTGGTAAGTTGGGCTAACCCAGGTGGACCTTGAAAAGCCCCAGGCACAACACAAAAACCTTATCGAGATGATAAGGTGTGGTCGAAGAAAACAACGGCTCATAATATCCACTGACCATCCGAATTGTCTGCTAATTCATTACAATTTTTACGTCTTTTTTGACACTTTTTCTTTTCTTTGTGCAAACCCATTTCAACTTGACCATTCTAATTATCATTCGCATCTTTTCAGCAAAAAAACATTCAAACAAAAACTCCATTTAAGCCAAAGACACAAAAACCTTTCATCTTTTATCAAATTTTTTTCATGTTCTGAAATGTCAGAATTTAACTTTCGATTTTTACTTTGATGATAGAAGGAAATTTTTATTGGAATTTCTGTTTCATTTCAAGATTATTGTCAAGTCTTGTGTCACTTGCAGGAGGTTTGTGGTTAAACCATTTTTGTGGTTTCAGTTTGTTTCCATTGACCATTTAATATCGATAATAAAGAATCGGAGAAATCAATTTAATTGTTTCCATTTAGTTTTGGTTAACTTAACCTCAGGGAACTTCAAACAGAGGCTATAAGAAGGATGAGGATCAAGAGAAGGAGGAAGGTTAAGAAGAGTTTTACTGTAAATCTATTTTGCCCTTTAGCCGTTCAATCAAAAGATTAACATTTGTCGATTGTATCGATATGAGTCTAATTAATATTTGCCCTTTGATCGTAACCAATCATGATTACCTTACTTTACTCCTCTTGTATTACATGAGAAATAAAAATAGTCTCAAACCAGTTGGGAATTGCATTAAAACTGGTTAGGGGAAGATGATGATGATGATGATGATGATAGAGATGAAAACAAATTGATATCGTTTTATTGTGGACTATCTATTAGTAACAAGGAAAACCTTATCCACTCGATTGAACTTAATAACCTCAAAACCAAACCCATTTAAATCTCGATCATCTTTCTATATCAAAATGAAACAAAAAATGCATTAAAACATGTGCTTTGATAATAAAACATAACACTTTATCCGAAAGTAAAACATGAAAAAAAACTATCACAATATTTCCATTCTAACAATTCAATTAGATAAATGCAAATTTTCTCTAACAATTATCTTTTGGTTAACCCAAAAATGCAGGTTGATTGAATTCAATCAGTTGATGCACGAAGGTTGACTCAAGTTCAGCTATTGGCCAGTTTGTTTTAACTGAAATTGACATCAACTCAGGAAGTTTATAAAACTTGATCACATTAAGCTCGCTCTGTATCAGGTAAATGGGATTGAACTAAACTGTTATTTCGTTTAAATCACAATCAATCTTAAAGAGATCTTAATGCGAGTTTTCGATAGCTTTGAATTAAAATCAATCTTGACAGGTTCAGTAAATAATTATTAATAAACCTTTCAGAGTCTTTCAGTTACAGTTGAAATGTAAACCAAAAAATCAATGTTACCGGTTGATGTTGGTCCTGATAATGAATCTGAAGCTGATGATAATCCAAATATAGTTGAAGCTATTGCTGGTGCAGATGACTCAAAAAAATGAGTGAAACACCAAAGTTTCATTCCAATGAGCTATTGCTTATCTTACTGCATTTCTTTATGATTTTAAAAAAGTTCCCATGATGTTTAGTCGGCTGCTCAAAATGTTTAGACAAAATCTTAGGCCAGTCATAAAACCAGACAATTTACTCAAACAGTTTTCAGAACATTTAGACAGAAGTTCAAAGAGGTAAAATCAGTCAAAGATGAAAACACTGAAAAAAGACTAAGGTTTTTGAAAAACCCTTTTGTCTAAATATTCCGAGAATTAGACTAAACAACCTGAGAACTCGCCTTTACAACCTGAGAACTGCGAAACATTTTGAGTAAATTAACTGGTTTTATGACCGACTTAAGATTTTGTCTAAACATTTTGGGAACTTGTCTAAAGTCATCGAGAAATGCTGTATTGATCCATTTAAAACAATAGACAGTTCATGGCGTTCTTCCCAACCTAAGCTCAGTGCAATTTTATTTAATTAACTCGAAAATTATTTTCTATATTGAGCTTTGATGAGTTGAGAGAGTTTTGTTTTCATTATTTGCTAAAAAACTGTTAGCAAATCGGTTTGAATATTTACAGACTAATTGATATTCATAATGATAATCATTATGGATGATGCGATTTAAGTGAATCCAGAAATGGGCTTATGTTGAACATTACCATTTTTAATGTGATTGAGGACAAAAGTGAATAAGAAGAGGATTTTGATTTGAAGAGAAGAACAGAAAAGATGTTCCAAGAGCGAGAAATAAAGTGATAAAAATACTAATAACAATAATGATAATAGATAGTCCTTTCTGTATGTCATTTCAACCTAAAAGACCTGCAAAATGGAAAAGCAAGAGAACAAGATTTTCACCCAAGGCATACTTTACTCTATACTGAACAGATGAAAAGAAGACTGATTATTATGATGATGTTGCTCATGATTATTACTGTGATGATCGGCAACAAATAAAAACATTTTATCCGATTATGAAAATGAGAGTTAATAGGACAAAATGAATGTCAACTGATCCCTCCTTCAACACAAAAGAAGACACGAAATTTATTCAAAATTATTCATAATCATAAATTGCCTTCGATGAGACTGAAAATTTGCGGAAACAAAAAAAAGAGACAAAAATTACAAGCTAATCGTATCATTAGGTGAATGAAATGAAAATTTGCTGAAACATCAACAATGATCGGCTGATTAAAGCAAATATTGGATGATAAGTTTCCGTTTTGCAAGCAACTCTAATGAAACTTATCAAATCAACTTTAATCAATGTGATCAATAGAGGCTGCTGTCACCCAATCGATAATTTTTCACACTAATCAAGCGCAATACAAGATATTGAACAGTTTCTGCACAGTTAACGATTCTCTGAGAATGTGATGAGAATATCCAAAATTCATTAGAACTGAAGGCTTCGACTATCCAAATCGAACGAAAAGAACGAAATTTTTTTGAAAAGTTGCAAACTGATGTTCGGCTAAAACGAGTAAAACCAACAAAAAATCGTTGTATTGGTCGACATCGAAAAATTTATTTTGTCTATTTTTCGACAAAAAACTAACTGCATTTTTGAAAATTTTTGTTCGCCAGAAAATATCGAGCTATCGAAAATTTTAGCGAAATAATTGAGAAAAAATTTCTAAGGCTTTTCGACTTTTACGGTAGAAACCAAGAATTTTTGAGATAAGTTTTTGAATGAAATGGATTCACGTTTGGCTAAAGGTCAATTTACATTTCACGATATTCATTCCATTGGACGAAGTTGGTAAATGTTTAATCAATTTTACGACCAAAGACTAACTCGAAAATGATTTTGTTGTTGTTTGGAAAATATTGGGTTTTCGCTTTGAATGACTTTTCGACTTTCTGTCAACTCGACGAATCTGGTGAAATTGGTGTGAATGACTGTGTGAATGTAAATCACGGTCATTCCTAGGAATTTGTCAACGAATCAAACAATTGAAACAAACATGAAAATTGTTGGTTTATTTTGATGAACAGAAATGCACATTAGCACACATTTACATACAAATTGAATACATTAATAAAAGTATTTGTTTAATCTGTTAATATTTGGATAGTTTAACCGATCATTGGATAAACAGTGAACCAGAAAGTAAATTTCACATTATTGTTTAACTAATCAGTAAAAGAGCAAAGATGTTGGAATTGAAAAGAAAAGGGAAAAAATTGAATTTCTCATTTTCTCCCAAAAATTTATCAAGGGTTATCATAATAATCAAATAAGATGTTGTAGGTGTTGTGTTTGTGTCTGTAAACGAGTGATATGTTTGTCTTTACTGTTTACGTTCAAATAAAACACTTTATTGTAAGATGTTCATAATTGTACAAAAGATTATTATCAACATTATTAACATTATTTATTGGTAAATAAAGAAATGAGCCAAAAAGTAACGCTTAATGATAATCAAATTTGATTGAATAATGAAAATATTGACAAACTGATTTAGTCCAACATCTGATAGTCTCATTAAAATTCAATGTCAAACCAATTCCATTTGACTTTTCAACACTTTTCAGGTCACTTTGGATCGAACATTTTTAGAAATTTTTTTTCCATTTTATCAAAACTTTGCTCTTCTCTCTCTTCAATATGTTCATCTTTTTTTGGGGGATCCAATTTTTCGTTATTCATTTCTTCTATACTCTTTTACCTTTTCTCATGATTCCCATCATCTTGCTCTTCTCATCTTTCCCATCTTCTTGTTTCGCTTTTTTCGTTTTTCGCTTTTCCTTTTTATTTTTGGCAATGCACATCGTAATGTTTACTTTACTAATGGATCTTTTAGACCTGATCTTTGGTAAACAAAACGATATATCGAGGAGACCAAGATGATGAGAAAGTAACAGAAATAAAAAGAGATGAGAATGAAGATGAAGATGAAAGGTAGAGGAGGAGGAGGTTAGTTTGGGTTACTTTCAGCTAATCTGTATAGTTGCATGAAATTCATTTTAAACCAATGAGAAGATATTTGGGTGTCCCTCTTCATTGAAATGGCTTCATCAACATTATCATTAGTTTTTATCATTAGTCTTTTCCAATTATTAGATAACATTATCTTGTTGATTTGTTTTCAACCATTTTTCCTGCTTTTTATGATTACGTCTTTGGGATTCATTTTTAGCTTTGCATTCATGTTGACTTATAAACTTATCCAGGGCAACATTTACCTTGACTTTTCTGTACAATCATTTATTCCAGTTTATTTCAACTTGAATCAATACAATTTGCATTTTCATGAAAAGGTTGAACAAATTATTCTAACAGATGATTCAATAGCTTTGATGAGTTAATTGACTTTTTTATTCACGATTTGTTGAATGATTAACGGTAATGAGCTGACATCTGGTGTGGAATTAAAAAAATAGGTTCTTCTTGTTGGTTTAAGTGGCTCACGGTGACATCTAGTAGCAGCTTTGATAACTCTCTCAGCGCGAATTTCGAGTTTTTCGGATCTCTCATTTTCTCTGTCCATCTCCAAGTTGTAGCTTTTTAACTTATATTTAACTAAATTTCCTCATGTTATCTTTAGTAATGTTTATCGATATTGATAAGCGGACAAAGATATAAATCGATTTAGTTGAATACCGAAGGGTTTTGGATGATTTGACCAGCAAATGGAATGAGATCATTAAGATTTTACTCAAAGATTCAGGCAAATTATATGCTCAGAAGCAATAAAGGGATAGAGAATTGATGAAATAAGAAGATAGAAGTTTTAGAGTTTTTCTAACTAGAGTTCGATTCTCTAAAAGCATTTTTGAATTTCCAGGCTGATCGTAGATCAGTTCCATTTCGCTGGTTATCGCTCTCATTGAAAGTTCCAAGTGTTCTAATGAATCTCTCAAAATTAACTGGAATTTCAAAGTTTTTCTTAATTATTTTGCTTAATGGACACCAGATAGCAGAATCGACATCATTGGAATTTTGACTTCAATCCAAATGTAAAAATTGTGTCAAAAAGTAAATTCACTTTTGTGAGTCTGCGAATCCTTCAAGCGCATTGAAGTTTATTCAATCAACTTCTTGGCCATAATTTTCGAAATCCGTTTTTCGCCAGTTGATTCACTTTTGCATAACCGAGCAATGCAAGCCATTTTTATCGAAATGTCCAAAAAGTAAACATTGATCAAAACTTGAGTTCAACTTGAGTGACAAGACTTTTTAATTTTCTCATTCGAAGATATAAAAAAGTTCAAAAATAAAAGGTAATTTTCACTTAGCTAATTTCATGAAATCCAAAGCTGAAAAACCCAAGTTAAGAAAAACTGTCCCGAGAATTCAGTATTGGATGAGCCAGAGTTTCTATTTTCATCATATTCTAACTGAATCATGAGGCCCAAATTTTCAAGTATAATTTACTTTTTAATCTAGACTTTCCTGTTGAACCAAAAACAGTGAATCACGTACATTGGGAACATTAATTATAAATTTGGACCGATTAACAAGGCTTTGGATCACTTCATCTTCAATTGAAAAATGAATTTGAAAAACAGCTCAACACTCAATATTGAAAATGAAATTTCCAAACATTCAATAATTAAACTCTTTCGACTAAATTAAACTTTAATTAGCATTTCAGGTTGATTCATGAGAATTTCAAAGTTTATTCTTGTAACATAAAAGTTGAAAAACAGAGTAAATGCACAATAAAAATAACAAAAATCATGAATTAAATATGAATTTCGAAAAGGGAAAATTCGATGTTCCATGGAAAAGTTCCCATTGATTGAGTGAACGACGATATTCGAGGCTAAACCTCTTGAAAGTCGAGATTAAAGTTTAAAGCGTTTGAATAGCAAAAAATAAATAAACTTTGAGGTAAAGGGAAACAAAACAAATAAAGAGAAAAGACAAATTGATAAATATTCATATGTTACATGATTATCATGATTTATAATCTTGAAACTGGAGAAGAAAATAGTTGCGTAAAATGTCGTGAAATAACAAATGAATGTTGACTAAGTTTCTCTTTCATGTTACACATTTTTACGTTTTCATTGAGACTATTCATTGATTCGACTCAAGTCTGGAAATGTTCATTTCCAACTCACTGATCATGGTATACTTTGTGTGTTCCCTGTTTACAAACTAAAGAAAACATTCGCATTATCATGTTTCCAATGTTTCTCATGTAAAATGATTTCAACTTTACAGTTTCATGAAAAGTCGACCGAGAAAGGCGGTAAATGTAGGAAAATGTGAACTTTTGGATTTACGATTCTGCAAATTTCGATCAACTCAAGTTTTCTTTTCTCAATCAGTTATCGATTGCATCAAATGTTTAACGTGAAAAGTGTCTCAACTGTTTGTCCATCGAAAGTTTTTCAATGAATTTCGTTAACTTCGTCCTTCCAATCAACCTTTGTGAACCAATGAGTAAACATGAACTCGACAAATCTTGTTGATATAATCGAAGCTACACTCGGCCCAAGTCGAGCCATTTGCCTTCCATGGTTAATACTGTTGACGTTCGTCTACAGTTTAATCTTTATCCTCGGTGTGATCGGTAATACTGGTAAGTGAAACGGGAAAAGACGAAATGTTTTTCTTCGAACTTGGTTTCTTCTTCTCTCAATTGTCTTGTCAAAAGTGACTTGTCGGCCTTTTGCTTTGCTCTATTTTTGACTCTCACTGTACTTGAATCTAATAATAATTTCATGTTCATCTTTTTTCTTGGCTTTTTTCCCATTCTTTTCATTCACCATTCTTCCATCGTCATCGTGTTCATTCTTGAAGCGACCATTCTTGTGATATTACGCTTCAAATACATGCAAAGTGTAACCAACCTGTATCTACTCAACTTAGCTATTGCTGATTTATTGACACTTTGTGCAGGTAAGAGGCAACTTTACCCAATCAATTTTTATTGCTTTACTCATTGTCTTTATTGATTGTCCCAAAAGAAGCAAAGGTAATTTCATTTAATTGGACAGTTAAAGGATGAAAGTTAGATCAATGAAGATCGCTTTTTCTGGTCTTCATTTGAATCAAGACTTTATTATTGGCAGATGATGAAACCTTTACCTGGGTCAATATAATCCAATTTAAGGTGAACTAATCTTCGAGTCACGTTGATGCTCAGTCGTATCATCTTTTGTCTTTTTGTAATCAAATTGATTCTAAAAGTTATCAAATCGAAGAGTCAGTTGATGCTCAATTAGGTTTAATTGTTGCCATTTCATGAATAATGAGTTTCGAATTCGTCTCAATCTTTTTCACTCTTTGCTCGACAAAATTTACTTTGACCTAAAATCCAATTCATGCAAAGTGGTTTCTATTAGCCGATTAAATATTCATCTTTAATTTCGCTTGAAAGCTTTAAAACAATTTTAGGCCCATTGGTCAGTTATGATGGAAGGTTGCACCTCAGAAGAGCCAAAACAAACAGCCAAATGCAAAATGGCCAAATATATTTGGTTTGATAAATCGAGTTTATGTTTAATTGATGTCAATTTTTTATTATTTTTGAATATATAATGCAAACAAAGATCTAAATAGTCATATTGAAAGCTTTTAATTATTCAATTTGACTCTTTTTATGCAATTATAAATCTTATACTTTTGGCTATTTTGAATTTGGCTGTTTTGTTTTGGCTCTTCTGAGTGCGTCCCTGATGGAAAACAGATTCAATCGCAATTTCGATTGACATTCTCCTAATTTTCATTCGATTACGAATTGCTCAAAATTATTGTCCAAAGCCTTTCTTCAACTTCTAATCTTCCGTCTTGAACTTTTGAACAGATGAGTTAATGAGCACATTTTTAGTAACTGAAGCTGAATTTCTTGTCACGTTCACCCTCTTAACTTTATTGCTCTTTAAACTTCAATTCATCCAGTTCTGTGCAATTGGCTCATTCCTAAGCTGTAAACTTTCTCTTAATGCCTTTCAAAAAATTTAACTTTCAAAATACAAAAGTCGCTTTTAAATAGGTGAGCGTTCCCACAACTCGCATTAATCAATTTGCAAATCTGAATCAGTTTCAGGTAAATAAAGCGGTTTCAATGGATTACCTTTTTTAGGCTTACCAGTAGAGAGTTAAAAGTTGAAAAGCCTTTAATCCTTTTAAAATAATGAAAAGGTAACTTGAAAAGACAAGAAAGTCTCTTAAATGAGCTTCTTCAAACCAAATGGCAAAGTGTTTCAACCTGAAACTGTCCTTTGCTAAGTGACATCTGATTCTTTGAACGACTCAGTTTTCAAATCGAAAAGCACTTGATCTTTGATCCAATCAACTCAGCAACTCATCTGCAAGCCATTAACAACAAAATACTTCTAAACCTGTTACCTTAAGCCGCTTTCATTTCTAGTATTTTGGCTTAAAAAACGAGGCCTCGTGAGAAACTTTTCCTGTAAATGAATCAGTTTTCATGATTTCCCACCTTTTCCCTTCAAACTAAACTACAGCTTAAAATTACCTAGAAATCAGTCGAAGCTTCGCTCATATCACATTTCTGGATAAAAATATCGACAAAAGAAAGTTGAATAGTTTGAATAGTTAATCGAAAAAAGTTTAACTCAATTCAATCTCGAATTCATCATGAAATCAATTTTTCTAATAAAGTCTCATCAATCAGCTCAAAATTGTTGAACCTTTTTTAACAGAAAATCGAATACTTTTTCCATAAAGTTTCGAATGAAATTGGCTCTGCAAAAAAGCGAAAATAAGCGGTAAAAGATTCTAATTTCAAGAGCAGTTCAACTACAAAATGTTCATTTGATCTGAAAAATCTATAAATAATCAGTGGAATAAAATTTCTTGTTAAGTCTCGACTCGGAGCATTGAGATAATCAGCTATTGAAGCTCCAGAAGTGACTCAATTATTTGATGTCTCATTGAGTCAATCAATGAATCAACCTGATAATAAATGTAACCTTTTCAAGTTAATTGTGATTAATTAAAAGTAAAATTGTTAATGAATCATTAACTTTGTTTCTTTTACCTAAGATTAACAGTTAATTAGATGATCAATCAATTTGATTAACATTGTAGTTGAGCCAAGCTTGGCAGAAGTAAAACTGGAAACATTTTTCTCTTCTTTTTGTGCTTAATGAATGGCTAAAAGTTGATCGAAATTTTCACGATTATTGATTTTCTGTTTATTCAAATTCAATTTACTTTCATTTCCATTGATTAATATTCTTGTTATTCATGGTAATCTTAATTAAAAATGGTTCTCTCGCCATTCCAATGTCATACTCTTTGTTTATCGTCATCTTCATTTACTTTTCTTTCATGGAATCATTTTTCTCTTCATCTTCAAGATTAACTTTACTCTCAACATTATCATTACTATCATCATTTTCATTCCCTTCTCATCATCACTCGAACCTATTTATCTGGTTTCACTTTGACTTATATTAAACTTTATTTCCTTGGATAACATCCAAAAATGTTTGTCAATTGTGTGAGATTGAGATGAAAATTAGAAAACCTTGAGATGATGAAGATGAGAAAAGAGCCAAAGATTAACCTTAATCTTGGCCAACAGCGAGTTTAGTGAAGTTACGTTACCAGGAAGAAACATGATGAAGCGAAATGAGCTTCAGAACAAAGTTGTTGGTTTCTATCGTAATGATAATATTTGCTGAAACGATGAACGAACTTTCTTGTTGTAAAATCAAGGCTTGATATTGATTTCATTCCTCGAGTTATTTATTCAGATTAGAGTCTGAACAATGATCAAACAGTTACATCTTCAAGTATAAATCAATGGAAACTCTTCACTTGAAACTTGACTTTTCTTCTGAAAACAAATTCTCACCAAATTATTATCAAACAAATAATCCAAGTTTTTCCAGGCTCATAAGTCAACGATTTTTGTAACTTCAAGAGTTGGAAAAATTGCGCATTTAATAGAATTTCATCTGCACGCTAGATATCGCATTTTCTGATCTTCCATTACTTCAATTTTTATCTTTTCTAGAATTTTTGGTTCTTTCCAATTAAATGGTTACTTTCTGTATGAAAGAAAGGAAAAGAAAAATTGAGAATGAAATTCGTCCTGAAGCGTTTCACAGTTGATTACTGAAGATAAGAAAAGTCATTAAATACATGAAATGCTTGTGTATGAATCATTATAATTACCAGTCTGAAGGAGTTTGCATCAAACTAACATCAAGGCAAGACTTTGTTAAAAGCCGAAGAATATTGTTGCCTGAAAAATGTCGAATTTTCGACGTTTCAAGTTTAATGTAGACAGAATCTTATTGGTGAAGATTTTCACGAAACAATGTAAAATAGTGTTTTCTCCTTCGCAGATCAAGTTAGCTGTGCAAGATTAACCATCAACCGAACATCATTAAAACAAATTCAGCTAAATTTCACCTAAATGGAAAAGGTTCTAAAAGAAATTCTTAGACCAAGATTTGACTTCAGCGACGCAAAATAGTTGTAGCTTTCAAGGAATTCAGTTTCCTGAGAAAACCATGTTCTAACAGGGTTGATGAAAAAACAGAATCCGTATTCTAAAGCAATGTAAGGCATTTATTTTGTATGGTTTGATGAAGTTATGGTTTATTGCTGAGTGCAAAAACTTTGATTTTCGAGTTGGGAGTTGCAACCTGATGGACATTTCTGAATATAAGAACTAAACCATTTTGGCGAAGTTTCTGATCGACAGTCTGATTCTTTTCAAAGTTCAAATTTCGATTGCATTTTGTGTATAACCAGATTTGAACATTCTATATTTACTAAGCAAAGATATATTCCGTTGACATGTTTCAGTCGCTATTAATGCAACTCGAAAGGTGATTGTGTTGATTGAAAGATGAAGTTACATGTTGAATCATCAGTTAATTTAACCTAAATAGCGAATGAATGAGTTGATCAAAGGAAGGAAAAAAACATGTTCCATTACATTTGCTTTTCCTCTTTTCTTGCCTCAACATAATTGATTCATTATTGCTACATGATCATTGAAACTAATTTTTTTCGCAACAAGACAAACAGATATTGGAATCATGTCAATAGATGATAAATATTAACAAAATTACCAAAATAAAGACACGAACCAACCAACCATTGAATGATTTGATTGTATTGTAACAAGAATATTGCAATTCAATTAATTGATTTGTAATTGATTGTAATAATTTCCTTAAATATTGTCGATACAATTCAGAATTTATTGTTCTTCTCTCACATTTGGGTAAACATGAAATGAAAATAAATTCATTGTCTATTCCCTCAGAATATCTTTCATTTTGCGAAAAGTTAATTCATTCAGTTTATTATTTCTACGAGTTCGATTGTTGTCATGTTTTTCAGTCTCGTAGGAGTTTCATTAGCAATCGCAGAATCTGATTATTTCATTTTCCTCATTCAGCAACCCAAAAGCTGTCCAATAACAAGTTGATTTACATTAAACTTTTAGTCTTTTGTCTTCAACTTAATGGCAAAAGTTTCGAGTTTGAACTGAAATGTTACAGAATTGATCAAATCTTTCATATCATGATTGCTTTGCTTTTGTTTTTGATGAAAACAGAAAATGGAAACCCATTAAAAAATAGAAATTTTTTTTCGAATCATTACAGGAAAAGTTGAAATGTTGAGAACATTTTGTCGCTCTTAAGATGTTCTAAATCATTAAATCATCATGATAAATGTGATAATATCAACTTTTCTACTTTGGACAATTCGTTCAAATCAAATGGAAAGAAATGAAAAATTTTTCTTCTTCCCTTTCGAATCAAGAATCAAATGAATTCACAAAGTCTAGTTTTTGGATGAACGTCAATGAAAATTGAATTAACGAAACAATTAACGAAATTCATTTGTTTAAAAACAATGTCCATTTACAAAGCATCTTAAACTAATTAGAAGAACTTTTAATCGAAATTAATGATTTTGTTGCAACTAATTCATCGAATCAAAGGAAACGCTCAATCATGGTTAACTCGGTTAATCCAATAACAAAACTTATGACAAAACTTGAATGCTAATAATAGGTTCAGTTGAACTCTTTAAAGGTTTAGTTGAAAACAATGAAGGTGAGTTACCTTTAATTAACTCTTCAACATTCACTTCCTCAAAGAATCAATGAGGTTTCACTCATGATGAGAATTCATTATTGACGTAACAACTTGGAGTTGAACTGAGCTTTACTCTTAGAACTCACAATTTAATTTTACACTTGTAATCTCAATATAAACACAGAATCGATTAAAGTGTGAAAACCCAAAGAAAAGTTAAATTCGTTTTTGTTTTTTTGCTGCATCAAACAGGGAGTTCCAATTATCATTTTGGATTAAAGATATTGAATCGAGATTAAATAAGAGATTCAATTGTTTCATTTGAATCGTGATTGTCCATTCAATGCTAACTCGATTGTGTTCAAGTTTATTCTGTTGACATGAAACTCAGAAGCCTTATGCTTATTCAGGTTGAGTCTTTGAATGGATCTATTGATTGCAATCCTTTTGTTTTGTAAAAAGAGATGTTCATGGAAACTGAGAGATGAACGATTATTATCAGGAATTTTTTTATCCCAAGCAAAGACATTAATCAAAATTCTTGCATTTTCATGTTTTCTCATTAACTTTTGCTCGAAGCAAAATAACATTAACTTGACAATCTATTATCATTCATGTTGCAGTTGAACTTCATCTTGAATAACATTTAATTCCCATGTTAATTGAATGACTTTTACAGCATTTTCTAATAAAAACACAATTCGAAAAGTTACTTTGTCTAAACTTCAAATTTAACTTCATCAATGAACTGAGATTCAACTTTTAAAATTGAGAATTCATTTGAAATGGGAGAAATAAAGAAAAGGTAAAAATTTTCTTTTCCTGGGAAATTCTCTTCAGAATAACTTTTCCCTTTTCTCAGTGAATTCATTTGAAACCATTGGAAATAATCTCTTCATAGGCACTGTTAAAATTCCAGGCAAGAAAATGTGAACTTGAAATGATTAAATTCAATGGAAAAGAGAAAAAAACGAATGAAAAATGTTGCACTTTTTTATTTCTCAATGAAATTGTGTTCCAAGAAAAAGGAGTTTTCAAATATAACCAGAAGGAAGAGTAGACAAATGATAGTAAATAAATAACAACAACTTCCATCAGAAGGAAGCTATTCATTCCAAGTCCATTTACTCAACGATTATCATCTTTTCATTGTACTTCAAAGTCGAGAAAATTTGCTTTAAAGGCCAAGTTTGAATATCGAATGAAAAACAAGAAATAAACAGATAAACATAAAAATAGATCAAAAATATAAAGCAATAACAAATTCTCAAACTCACTTATTCACAACTTTTAATGACAAAGTCTTTACTGAACTTCGTCAAAAGAATTTCAAAGTTGACTATTAATTGTGCTCTAATAACAATCTCTAAGAATCTGAACTTCTAGCAAAATGACTTTGATTGTCTTCAAGGTATGAGTTAAGATGACAAGCTTTAGCTTTTAATGAGTAAATATTTCGAATGCAATTATGCAAGATTCATAAGAAATCGTGTTAACAAGGAAATTGCAAGTAAATGCAAGTTGAACTGTTTTTTTATTACGTCTAGTTAGTCAGATTTCAACTGGAACCTGAAAGATAATTCGGCTTGAATTTCGGTTCTTCTGGTTCTAGACGAGGAAGTTTATCAAAAAGATGTTTTTTTATAGCGAATTAGTTTTCTTTGACAATCGAACCCATAAAGATTTTTTATCCTTTTAGCTGAAGAGGTGGAAAGGTGTAAAGTGCAACATTTTCCTGTTTCCAGTTTCCCATGAGATGTTATTCAAGAAACAAACTGAGATGTATTCAGTTTCAGGTTGTCAATACAGTTTTCCCAGAATCTCTGCCTCATCAATAATCAGATCAAATAAGCAGCAAAACTAAAATCTTTATTGTTTCCGTTTCACCAATTTCAATTTGATCTTGTTTTGCTGCTCTTCAACCGATTTTCAGCTAATTGCTCGATATTGTATTACTTTTGTCCAATTTTGTTATGAAAGAAAAACATTAAAATTTTCATTAAATTGGACTCAGCTACTATCAATTTATTGGACAATTGAGCTTGACAATGTTATTGTGTTGTTCATCTTAAAAATAAATATTGTTTGATTGCAATTCAATGTTGTTTTCGTTTCTTTCCTTCCCTTTCAAAGCAATAAAATCGTCAAAGTATTACACCAAATCTTTTGCTTTACCTTAAATCTTTATGTTTACATACTTAAAGATTTAATGCGTAAAAATGTAACCCAAATAAAAGTTAATTCAAATCAATTAGCTTCATCCATCTAAATATATCTAAAATTCATCCATTCTGACTGGAACCTCAAGAGACTCAAGCTTCGAAATTCCCACTTTCGACTTTATTGTTGTGTCAAATTTATGACAATCAAGCAACAAATTTTGTTCAATATTGTTCGCACTAAATTGATACATTAAACTGAACTAAAGTTGGTTCAACAGTGAAATGAGTTTCGCCTCTTCGATAAATTCAATTAGTATTGACTTTTTGCTTTTTTAACCCAAACCTTTGCAACAATCATTTCATTGACTCCAATTAAAACCATAAAACTTGGAAGCATTTAGTTCCAAACGAATATTTATTTAGTTTTAGCTGAACAAAAGGTTGATTTGTAAGTCGTAAAATCATAAAGCATAGAGTTTTTGTCCACGAAATGCGACTTCAGGTTGAATGCTGAAGAAATTAGATTTGATTTCTTTTTGCCATTAATCAACTGATTCTCAGTAAAATCTAAAATCCAGTTAAATCATTAATCAGAGGAAACTAGAGAGTTAACTAAGAGTATAAAGAGATCAACAAATTTAAGTTCATTGACATTGAACTTGAACTTTTCCCATCAGTTGAAACCATTAGATGAAACCCGTTGGAAAAGACAATAAATCAACTGGAAAAGAAGAGAAGTGAATGAATCTTAATCAGTTCTGTTTGCATTTAAATGCAAGTGTTTTAAGGTGAATTTAGTCATTCAGTAGTTGCATTTACTTGATTGAAGGAGAAAATTTTAGATTCAACTTTCGAATTCACCTTTTTCGCCACTTTTTCTTGACCACAAGAGTATCCTTGACCACTGTAAATGCATAAAAGTGTGTTAAGAAAACATTGAAAGCGAAATATTGTACATCAAAAGATACTTTTACTGATAAGAAAATGTTTCGACCTCATCGCTTTGCTATTCATATTATACTTGTTAATGTTATAATCTAGAGAAATAGTAACTTCATGTTTTTAAATGAACACTTAAGGTTAAAATTTATTCATTTATTCATTTTTTCACCTCATTTTCAATGTTTTGTAATGAAAAACGCCAACTATGAATGAGCTACATTCACGAGAAATTATGATTTCAAATTAGATTCTGGAACAAAAGGCTCTTTGCTCAAGAATGTTAGAAGTTAATTCTTGTAAAATTGTTAATAACTTGAACTGAGGACAAAAATTGAAGCTTTTCATAATAAAATTGCAGAATAGATCAACTGATAAAATATAAAATTATTGAGAGCATTTGAACATGAGCAAAATGAGCGAAAACTATTTGAAATATCAACTAAGAAACAGTCGAAAGTCTCAGCGGAAGCAGCAAAAGTGTTTCTAAATAAAATTGAACTGGAATTAACATTGGACTTTAAACAGAAGAAGTTCATTCCGTTTTAAGATTCCCAATAGACAATTGCATTCGCATCATAACTGTGGACATTTAGCTATTATGATTTTTGCATTCAATCATTTACTCTTCGATATCCAACGATAGTTGCAACTTCACTCCTGTAATGCATTAAAGCAAGGAATAAAAGAAACATTCAGTTCTATTGATAGTTAAACTCGAAGTCCGTTTTCAATTTCGTTTGCAAACCTTCCATTTATTGGATCATAATCTAGTTGAGCATTCAATCTTCTTGGTTTGTGATCATTTTAACCTTTTCAGACTGGAAAGTGTGAAAATTTCCTTTTTTAGTTGTTCGCAACGAATATCAAGTGATTGAAAAGCAACAAAAATTGTGTCTGGTTACATTGGAAATGCAGAATCTGGTTTGCTCACAAGCTTGCAAGTTCATCAACTTACCTTGAGAAGGAACATTTCAGGGTAAACATAAAAGCATAACATGAAAATAATGAACATAATCATATGCAACATGCAAAATGAACGTTACTCTTGGCTTAACGAGATTGTAAGCTTGATGAAAAAAAACTTGGAATTTCATCGTCTTTGATATTTTTTCTTATCCAAAGCCAAAAGTCTTAGCACAATATTGTTAATTGACCAAGACATGCAATAATTGTGAGATTAAATTGAAGAAATAAAGAGAAAGAAAAATGTCTATCCAAAGGCAAGGGATAATGCTTTTTGTTGATGGTTAAAGTGTTCATGTGGATTTCATGAATACTTTAACTGGCAATCAAAATTCACTCTCTACCTTCCAACAGTTTAAATATCGATTTCAAATTAATCCAAAGGTAATCATAAATTACGCGTAAACCAGCTTCGAAGCTTAATTTACTCATTAAAATGAAGGTTATAATGTAAAGGTGAATGAAATTAACTCAACTATTTACACTCATCAATTTAGTTCTGCAACATGATAATAGTAACTATGGCAATCATAATAATTAAAGCTTTATTACCAATCAGGAAAGGTTAATGGTTCAATTTTGTTAATCGTTGTTGACCGAAGAAATAAATTTTGTCAATTTCCAGGAAACTTCATCAAAAGTGCAGACTATTCAGATTATCAATCAAGTCTGATTTTCAATAGAATTGTTGGTTTCTGTGAAAAGTTGTTTACTAACATTGATACTCAAGCAAATATAAATCAAATGTTTGTCTTGGAGGGTCAAGGAAGCTGATCGAGTCTGGACAACAGATGAAATCAGTAGCGAGGAGAATGGAATGAAAACAGGATAAAAAGAAATGAAAATGTTTCAAGATTTTGTCTTTTTTTCTGTTTCTTCTGCTCTCACTGAATAGACGAAATTATCAGGGAATGAATAACAGGAACTGGGAATGAGAAAGGATTGAATAACTGGAATCAACTGTAAACTGTCAAATGGTCGTTTTATTATTGTATTAAAGTGCTTCTTCATAACATCTTGAGTCAACATGAAAAGTTGACTTAAACTCCTTGACCTAAATTTGTGTTTCCGTTGAAAATTCGAGTCTTGTTTGGTTTACGCTTTTGTTCATTTTCATTTTTTCCATTGCTCATTAAGAGATCATTTATCATCGACAGTTGAGCTAATCTCGAGTGATAATGAATAATCTGATGACCACAAGACCATGAATCAACCAACTGGATATTGTTATTCTTGTTTGTCCTCATTTTCGTCTTTTTTTTCATAACTTTTTCTTCTCAACTTAATCTTGATAAGTCAACAAGTTAAGGAATAGTTGATATCCTTTTTAGGCCAGGGTCAGTTCATGTCTCGTTCAGCATTGGAATGGTGAGAACAGGAAGAAGATTTTCTATGAAACCAATTGGTTTGTAGTTTATCAGATTAGTCTGTTTGCTTGAATAATTTGGATGAAATGAGAAAAAAGTAAATAACATTTTCTTCTCCAACCTGATTGAGCTTTTATTATCAATTGATTCTTGCTTTTATCCAATTCTTACTCGACAATTTATATGAATTTTCTGTTTTCGAATTTCCATTTTGGCCAGTTTCACTTGTTATAAGATTATTGTTGAAATGCTTTTGGAAACTTTTCTTTTCGCTTCTTGAACATTTGCATGGAAAAGCGAACAAAATGACGAACATTTTCTTCTTCTTGTTTTTATCCAAATGGTTTGGTGAAACAGCAACATTTATCATTTAACCAGATTGGAGTTTTATTGTTTGCCCAATAAATATTTACTGAGGTAAGAAAAGAGATAAAAAAAGTTCTTTTATCTCTTGATGCGTATGAGAATGATAATGATGCACTGGGAAGGAAAAGTGGAAGCTGTAAGAGAATCATATTTTCCATTCTTATGCAGATTTATCTTCTTCTTTTGTTCTTTTGCAGGTCATTTTGCGGTCCAATTAGAATGAACAAAGAAACAAAACTCTCTGATTTTTCGTAACATCTTGATTAGCTGTACCATGAACATGAACTTCACTCAGTCTCTTTTCAAATTTGAATAAACTGATAAGAAAACAAAAAAATATTTTCTTTTTGACAAAACCACAACATTTCAGTTCAACATTAAAATGAAAACAAAACGAGATGCAAAACTCATTGGTTCAGAACAAAAGTTTAATCTATGAACTCGAATCGAAAATTCAACTGTAAAACATCTTATTGAACGAAAAGGCGAATGACCGGATAAAAGAACTTCAAAAATTCCTTTAAAACTAGCCTCAATCATTCGATCGTTGAAACGATTCTTGATCGTAAAAGAAATAATCTTTCGATCTGAAGTTTATGGTTTGTCGGTGCATAGTTTACTAGACATTGATTATGATCTTTGCACAGAACTGAATTGAATTGAATTTTTCTCTTTATCTGATTGTTGAACTGAAAATACTTGACATTCAAAAGTTGAATATCATTTCAAGTTGAAGGTTTTTTTTAATGAAATTATTGGGCCGAGCTTTAGAGCGTCAATTATTGTTAACAATATCAATTGAAATGAATGATGAAGTGAAGTGTTGAATGATTGAAATTGTTTTTCCAATTTTTCTTTTACTTTTCTTCAGTTTCAATCGCAATCTAATTCTGTGATAACAATGGCTTTCAATCCATGAATTGAATGTTGACGCATTTACTATTAATGTTTCGATGAACTTCAATTGCACTGCATAATGCAATTAGAGTTGGAAAACATTCTTCCAACATGAAATATGACTTTTTCCTGATTTATACTGTTAACTTGTTCCATTGTTAATGTTGCTTGATGATCATGATCATCATTATTATCATCATTATCATCGTCTTGTTAATGTGGGCACAATTTATTTGGTTATATCAGGATAAAGAAGGAGGAAGAAGAAGATGAAAGAAGAGCAACAATAAATGTGATGGAAGATTCAAAATGGATATAAATTGTTGTTCTAATGAAATTTATATGCAATCATAAGACGAAGAAGCGTAAAACAAAATGTTTTCAATGCTCAAGTCAACTTTAAATTTAATTGGATTCAGTTTCAATTTCAACTCTTAATTGAACAAAAAAGACAAAAATACCTTTTCTTTAACCAACAAACGAAAACAAAATTTTCTAAGTTAATTGAATTCCATTCAATTTGTGCGTTTCATTGGGAGGTAAAACTCCAACGAAGTTACACTCCCAGCTTGATAACTCATATTGCGATTAATCACAACTTATACTTTATTGACTTTCATGGAGTTTTTGATAATCTTTTAATGTTTACATCAACTGGCTTGAAAAAGATTAGCGGTCAATAGAATTTGCTTTTTTCGAATTTTCTCATTTTTTCTCGAATTTTTTCCATCGTAATATTTTGAGTGAAAAAACGGTTAAAATATTTTCATGATTAACTAGACTTGGTTTTCTGGTTTCCTAATTGGTTGATGGAAGAGACGAAATTGGAACAAAAGGTGAATCCAAATGTGAAATGTTCAGAGTCTGGAGTTTTCGTCATTAATTATGATTGATTAGTTTTACACAAATTGAAGCATTCTTAATACGAATTCAAGTTTACTAATCATTGCGTGAAAAATTTTGTCAACCTTTTGTTTAGTAATGAATGCAATTTTGTATCAACTTTTTTTCTCTGTTCCATGTTCATCATTGTTGCAGAAATTCAGATTGAATAAGTTTGCTCAGATTTTGAGCCTAATGCTGCTTTAATAACATGTTATTATCGTAAATGGTGAAGCTTATAATTCTGTTCCCAATGTGTCATTTGGATGTTTATTTATTGTGATTGATATGTTATTATATCGATTATTCAGTTTCATGCTTTTCATCCAACATGATATCGATGGCGATGAATATTATTCCAAGGAATATCGCTTTTATCTTTTATTCTGTATTTTATTCTTTTTCGTTTTAATGGTAACAATTTTATGGAAGTTAAATTCGTTGGACGAATTGGAAGGATTGGCTTGAGAATGAAAAGTCTTGGAATTTTAATCGATTTGATTATTCGATAATAGAAAAGTTTTCTGTCAATAATTATTCTAATTCAATTAATTATCGAATAATTGGATTCATATTTTCTGAACTTATAATGGTTTTGGCCAAAGAATCGAAATTTGCCTTGAAATTGAATTAGTAGAACACAATTTTTAATGAGATTTTAATGAACTTCACTTGCGAGTTGAGTTGCTATTTCGACTCATTTGCTGCCTTTCAACGGAAATTGAATGATGAATATTAATGTTCTGGAAATTGTTGCAGGTTCGATCAATAAATAATCAAATTTAATTGAATTTACTCGCAATTAATATTTGATTCAATGCAGTCTGGCTATTTACGTAGAGCTTAATTCCTTTGTTAAGATAATCATTTATGTTGGAAACATTAAGGTAATAGCGTTAAGATATTTGTAATAAAATAACTTTCTCAGACATTTGAGCTTCAGAATCAGCTTACAGTTAAAAATAGATTCTTCAATAATAAATGAACCTATTTAATGTTAGTTTCGAATGCTAATTGTAATTAATTTTCAATCGATTTTAGAGTTTCAAGAGATAACTTGTCGAGTTGTCCAACATTTCGAAACCAAAATAAGAATGATTAAAATGGAGACAATCAATAATTCAATGAACACTTTTCTTTGAAAGAAACTTATCAGTTGATTATTAATAATTAATTTTGCTTAAATTGCATTAGCAATGCCATTGGAACTTTATCAACTCTGGCATCAGTATCCATGGGAATTGGGTGGACTTCCATGTCTATTGAAGGTGTTGATTCCCGAGACGACAGCAAACGCCTCCATATTGACTTTGGTGGCCTTTACATTGGAGCGATATTCGGCCATTTGTGGTTCGCCGAAAACTCCGCCACCAAACATAAACTCGAGCAGCTCAACTCGCAATCGATTTACTCGTAACACTGTCTTAATCTGGTTACTTGGTCTACTTGGTGCTGTCCCATTGGCTTTGTACACTCGAATCAATTACCTTTATATTGATGATGAACCTTTAATCGAGTCAGCCTGGTGTGGATTACCTTTCAATGATCCAGACAGAACATGGGAAACAATCATGTTAACTTCAACAATCATCTTCTTCATCTTTCCACTTTTGATAATCTGTCTTCTCTACTATTTTATTGCCATTACACTTAAAAAAGCTACTCGCCTTGATCCAATTGGAAACATTGATATTCATCTGAACGATCAACGTTGTTCTCGTAAAATCATGCAATCGCGAAAAATTGTCATCAGATTATTAGGTAAGTTTTGTGCCAATAGCAAGTGTTTGGTCATCTCAATGTTTTCATATTTCACCAGAATAATTGCTTCTCAAAACATTGAAACTTTTCAGATTTGTTTCCAAGTCAGGAACCAAATTTCATGAACCAAAATCGATAGACACTAGACTGGCCCAGAAGGCATTGACTGCAATTGTAATTGTTCACTTTTAACCTCTTAAAGAAACTCTTAGACAATATTACACAGTTTATTACGAATCTTTGCTAATCTAACAATTAGATGCCTGCAAGTAATAAAATCAATTGACTTGCAAGTTACATTGAGTTATCAAAGTGCAAAATCAACATAAACAAAGGCCACTTGAAGTAAAAGCCATTGATAGATTAGACCAGTTCTCATAGCAGCTGTTAGTGGTAATTGAACCTTGAAGGTAACATAATGTAATAAGCTGTAATAAGCGATTGATTAGCATTTCATTCACATCTACAATCAACTGTTGTTCATCATCTTAATCATGAAATCATCGCTGTTGTGAGTATTTTCTAGAATTGCAATTCTTCCTTTTTTTAGTCAGAAAACTTCTTCCAAGGAAAACTGTATCTTTGCCTTCGAGTCTTTGCTTTTTATCCTTAAGGCTTTTCGCGACTAAACTACCGTAATAAGCGAGTTTAGAGTATTTTTTCATGCTATTTAACATGATTTTTTCCGATGGCAAATGGTTTAGAATTTTCGAAAGCATAGAGTTTGATTGGATCATTAATTGAAGGATTTTAAGTTTGATTGCGTTCTTCATTTAGCAATTGACAATTTTGATTCCAAACTTGTTAAATTATGATCAATAATGAGGCTAAAAAGTTAATTGACTTTTAATATCAAAATGCGCAATGAGATTTGAGTATAGTTAGTTCAATGCTGAACATTTATTCAAATGCGATTGTACTTGAAGTTTACAAACGTCAATCCATGAAATCTTTGACCCTGTTATTGATCCATTGTTTGACTTTCAAAAAGCTCTTCAACTCTTTTCAATCAATAATTTTCATATTCTATGAAACTTATTTGTGTATGAACAGATAACTGTGCAAATGCAATTTTCATGGTAAAAGAAAACACAAATATTAAGACTTCAAATGAAACACACTGAGACTTAACACTTTGATGCATCATGTCAGTTTAGTCTGATTCATGATGATCAGAAATTTTTAGTCAACTCTTAATATTGTTTTGCTTATTATTTCAGTGGCAATTGTGATTGCGTTTACCATTTGTTGGACTCCTTTTCATGCTCAAAGATTGTTATTTTTGTACGTTTCACTGTATTCTGAATGGTCAAACAAACTTCGAAGCGTTAATCAAATCTTGTTCCTTCTTGCTGGTGAGTTAATTACAGAAATGAAATAATGATTTGAAATATTAACTCTCTTTCCATTTGATTCAATCAGGTGTCTTCTATTATCTAAATTCAAGTATTAATCCAATCCTTTACTCAGTGATGTCGACTCGCTTTCGAGTTGCCTTTTCCCTTTACATTAATGGCCTTTTCAATGGAGCTCGAAGTGCGGACAAATCAGGAGGAGGAGGAAGAGGCAACAACAGTGACAATTCACTGATTCTCAATTTACCCAATGGTAAACCCAAGCTTCAATGGAGATCACCCAATTTCATGGATTCATAACTACATTTGGATAAATGGCAAATTTGTGTAAATAAGATTTTCAATTTGGATATGGCAATCTTGAAATCAAAAGTATCGAAATTATTATTCACAAAATTGAAACAATTTAAGCTATTGTTGATTTGATTTAAAGAAAACAAATTCGTTTCTATTGTATTTATTGATTTGTTTCCCTTTCGGGTGCAATTGGTACATAAATAATTTTAATAAATCTCAATTGATCTTCAAAATTTAAATTTATTGTCCGTTATTGTTTGTAAAGATGTTACAAATTTTAAGTCAACTCTTTAAATGGAGTCTTTATACGATTTGACAAAAAGTTTTATTACAGCTTTTGTAAATATTTAAGCATAATTTACATTCCAATAAATTAGTTGTTGAACACTGAGTTGTTTATAGAGTTTCACAGAATTGATTCATTGAGCTTCGAAAACAAAAAATTGTTGGAATCGATTTGCTTCATGATTTGGTCCATGGATCCATAGACCAATTATTTATGAGTCCTTCTTGAGTCCTTTTTGCCTTTCCTTTGTTTTGAAGTTGTTTGCTTTCCTCGTTTTACACTTTGATAGGTCATCATTATTATTGTCATTTTAGCATGCAACTGAAACAATATAAATAATTCGAGTCATGATGTTAAGAGTTAAACAGAAATGATCACCATAGCAACTTTTTTATTTGAACCAAAATTTATTTTCCATTTTGTAAACTAAATTGTTTATCGTAATAATGATATTAATAATTGAAAACAGTCAATAGTTTTGCATCCATACGTTATAATAATTTAAATGTTTGAATTTGGTGTTAGTCAATTAGGAATCGTTTATATCGATAGATTTCACTAAGCCATCGCCTAGTATGTACAAATCTTCAAGAACAGCTTCAGCATTGAATGTAGTATTATAAAAGCCACTTTTACATTTTTCGGCAGCCAATTTCCAATCAGTGAAATCCGATATATTTAATGTCTCGTTATCAAAAGCGTTTGGTTTCCAGATTAAGTATAGCTTGGTTCCACCAAATCTATCGTAAAAGAAAATAGCGCAATTGTGGAGATGAGCTTTCAATGTATCCAAATAATGTTTGACTGGATTGAAACCAACAATCGGGAAATATTCAATTGATTCTTTATCCTTTGTCTTTGTCATTGACTGCAATTGTTTTTCAGATATTTTGTTGGTCCGAATGAAACTAAGGTTGAGATGAAAATTTGGAACATGCTTTTTCTCCAAAGTTATCGTCAGATCATAAATCTTCGTGGATGTGTGAAACAAAGGCTGTTATCAAGAGGAAATAAATTAGTAAAATTGTAAAGAAAAATAAAGAATCAAAAACTCGATTAAATTAATACCTGAAAATCGGCCTTATCAATGGTATCAATACAATCATTCAAGTAATTGTAACATTTATTGGCCAAGAAAACCAATCGTTGGAAAATTGGAATTGATGGTTTCTCTTGAGTCCACATTGACTTCTTTTTATCGAAAGATGTAGCAATGAATATTGAAGGCAATTCATTTCGATTCGCTTTGAAATAAGTTTCGATTTCTCGGATATCTTCGAGTTTCAATTGATCATTAAAGTTGACAATCAAAGGTTTACGATTCCATGGGAAGGAAATTAATAATTTTAAAAAGCGAATGAAACCAGTGAGCGGAGACCTGAAATATCGAAAAGATGGAAGAAAATTAAGAGATGAAAAATAACGAAAAAGTAAATCTAAAATATTTCAACTTACATTGGAGCTGAGTAAGGAGATGGATGCAGGAAAAGGTAAGCGACCATTAATTCAACTGAAATTTCATCAATATTATCCCATAATAAATGTCTGGATAACCAACACTTCACTAAACGAGTAACAGAGCTGAAGGCAGAAAAACGAGAATTCACACTACCCAATGCACTTGATATAATGGGTAAGTGTACCTGAAATTGATTCAATCTTTCAGCTTCTTTGGATTCAATAGTTTTAACGACTCCTTCAGATGTAATAATATTTTTCATTAGATGAACTTCTTTATTACATGCTATGTGTACCCTGAAAACAACCCCTTCATGCCATACATCCAGATATCTTTTTTGGGGTTTGCACATGAGTCCATACTGATTAGATAATAACTCGGACAATTCAATTATGAAAGCTGCTTTGACTCTTTTTAAGGCTTCGAGCTCTGAAGGCCACTTACCACTCGTCTCGAAATGAATAATAACTAGAAGAGAAGAAACATGAATTAAACAAGAGCTTAAAATTTGATTGAAAGGGTGCAAAAACTCACCATCGACTGGCTCAATATAACTCGGATGAACATTGTCTGTATTTTCCCGAAAAGTAAAACAATTTTCTTTGTTGGAATATAATCTTTGTTGATATTTAGGCAAGACAGATGGATTGGGGAAAACTTCTGTCCCACGAAAAGCTGGCGACACTCCTTGAACTGATGATAAGGTTAAGGGCAAATCTTTACAGCCTCTCAACTTTTTAGCGAAACTATCAAAATTAAATACTATGTTCTGGTTAGCTTCTTCACCAGTTCCATAACCAGGAATCGAAAGTTTTCCAGGCCAAAGAAAAGAGTCACATTGTGAACCAGAGATTGTGACAAGCTTTTTCTGAATTCCTAAATGTTTTTGCAAAATGTATTTTACAATTTTTCCAATAATTGCACGTTTATCAGCGGCAGTGTCACATTTCCAAAACACAGTTTCTCTAATGGATCCTTCTTGAAATCTTCTTAATTCCGATTTTTCTCCCCAAAATTCACGAAATTCGTTTGCCTCTGGCTCATCAGCTGATGGGCCCTTTATAATGGTTTCAAAACAATGTTCTTGGTCAACAATAAGACCAATTCTTAAATAAGGCTTAACGTATTCATGTTCAATGAGTACAACTTTATCACCAAGAGCTTTATTTAATAAATTGACAATCTTTTTGGTACTAGAAGACTTTTTTTCTTTGATGGAATCCTTAAGGATGCTGTTGAAAAAATAAAATCAATCATTAACAATTGTTAAGCGAACGAGAAAATTACACAAATACCTTATAATTATGTCAAATTTTTCGTTGAAATCTGAATTAGATGAAGTTTTAGATTGATCTCCGTCCATTGTTAAATAAACAAAAACTTAGCTTTAAATCAAAATGAATTTGAAAACATTATGTTTTGAACATGCCAAAAATCACATGTTTTTTCTTATAACCATGCGCGAAGAAAATCCCCGATACTATCGACTCTACCTTTACTATCCGATATTTTGAAAGCGCAGAAGTCAAAATTATTAATGAATTGAATTCATTGAATTCAGTTTAAATTAATAATTAAATTAATAGTCTTGTTGCCATTTTTATTAAATAGTGAACAATATATCAGTTATTCTCACTGAGTTCAAGAGTTGAACCCAGAAGGTGAAGAAGAAATTGAAGTATGCAAATATTTTCACGTTATTGACAGTTTTAAATGTCTCTATTAAATGCTCAAGTAATTGCAATTTTAACAGTTAATACAAGTTTTTTGTTGGTTTTACATCATCTCGTTTTTGTTCACAATTGTTGTCAAAATCAACTTCCAAATTACATCAAAACAAACTCCTTTCTCGCATTAATAGGTATAGTAATAACTGAATATAATCAGAATCGTATTAATAACAATCTTACTAATTTTAGTAACAAGAATTAACAAAAAGGTGTAACAGAGGAAAACTGAAAAATTGCATTATTTAACAAAGGTAATTTTAAAGCTATAAAATGAAAGCTTAAAACCAAAAATGAATTTGCCGCAAATCGATGGGTTGCTTGGTGTGTAGAGTCACGTATTTGGTATTGTTGTGCTTGTGAATCTTTGGGTTATGTCAATTAATGTAATAATAAGATCGCCTGGTAAAACGTGTCCAAGTTTAATCGTATTTAAATTATCTTTGGATTGAACAGGAGTTGAATCGGGTAATGAATGTTGATGAAGATGGTGACAGTGATCAAGATGATAATCCGGTTAATAATCAAAAAGATTTCAAGTTCAGGATAAGGTTTTGGGGCTGTCTTTTATTCCAAAAAAATGAACAAGATTTGTTCCATTGAAAATGGACTAAATATTATCATGGTTAACCCTGGCTTTGGTTTCCAAAGTGTTTGTTGATAAAATGTCTAAAAACTCTGTAAAAATGAAAAGAAGAGACAAATTAGCAACATTAAAAACATTGTTGGCATAGCATTTTGGTTTAAGCACTAATTGAAATGACTTACCTAATTAAAAGGTTGAATGTGCTGATTATAACAAGCTCACTATTATATTTATATTATTTATTTATACATGTAACATTATTATTCATTATAATAGAATTTGTTTTGCAAAAAAGGAGAAAAAAGATTCAGTTTGTGATCAAAAAGGAACAGATGATCTTTTTGGTGATTTTGTTGATTTTGTCTTTTGAAGAGTGTGAATGAAGATTTGAAAATTTTCTAATGATTTTTGCTGTGTATAATTATCGAATAGTAATCAGAAAAAAATGGTATTTCGGTGATTTTGGTCTTTATATGGCCCTTGAATTTAAAATTTGCAAAAATCAACTCAATCTTGTCGAGTTGAATTCTTGGTTTTTGTCGGTTATTTTAATCCAAAAAAAAACATTCAACGTTTCTTTATGTATATATATTTATATATATAATAAGTATCAATTTGTAATAATGTTAATATGGCAAGGTGATGAGAGTTGATGTGACGATTCGGGTGAATTTTTGTATAATTTTGATGTTGAGTTATTTTATTTTATCCTCACTTTGTGTTATCAATGTTATGTTAAAGAGTTGAGTGAATGTGGAGTTTTGTGTGTGTGTTGTTGTATGTGTAAACATTAATGAATCTCGTGTAATAAGTAAAAAGTAACAATTGATGAAATTAATAATCACTTGTTCCCATAGGATCTTGAGATGAAACGAGGTAAAAGAGGTGAGAGAATTGGATCCATGTTAATTGCTTGTGTTGATTTGAAGAGATGCTGTTGACGAGAATGTTTTCAAACATTTAGAGTTGTAATTAAATGAAAAAGAAGAAAATTAGTGCAAAATTAAGAACAATTCAGGGACTAAAAATGATGGTCGGTTACTTTTTCAATGGTTGTACTATTCATGTTGGCTTTTCAATTCATCACCAAAAAAGAGCGCGAGGTTCAAGTTGCTGGAACAATAATTTTCACTTTAACCGTTTCTGGTGATACAAATTGAACTAATCAACAGTTTAGGCCTTTAGCAGTTTATTTGCTGTTTTGTATCCAACCATTAAAGACTCTTTGGTGAGTTTCAACAGGGAAATGAAAATTTATGGAATGATGAAGATCACGATGATGATTGCGATACAGCAAAAAAGCGAGTTGATGAAACACGATAAGTCCATAAGGACTTATTGCAGATCGTTGTGAGACTTTTGTTTTGAACAATTTGATGGCGATGGTGAGGTATACATTGGTACTGACAGTAACAAGCAAATAGCAAATACTTGTGACATTTTTGGTTTTTGTGGTTTTGCCTTTTGTCGATGAAAAAGGACAGAATGACTTTTACAAAAGAAAGGCTCTTTGTTGAACAACAGCTTATCCTTAAAATTAATCAGCTGGAAGTCAATTAATCGGCATTAAAATTACTACCAGCTCGATAACAATTATTGAGTATCAAACGGCAATTTGTACTTTTCTTCGTGGTAACGCTTGTTTGCTTGTTTGGTAAATTTGTCCCTTTCTTTTACACCAAAATATCCATTTAAACCCATTATTATTGTGATATCGCAGCAAATTGTGATTTATCCTTAAATGATTGAATAGCAACTATTAGACAACAGAGAAAAATTTGCTTCATGATTTGATCAAAGATTCGTAGATAAGTCTGGAATCCTTTTTGGCCTCTGCACTGGGTTCCTCAACTGAACCAAGTGTGCATTTAAATTGATGGATTAATCTTTTTCCTCTGAATGTTTCTCCTCCAAAATAACCAAAGGGTTTCAAAAAATGAACAGGATCAAGAAGAGTAGTTAACAGAGAAACATTGAATATACAAAAGTAAATAAAAGGTGATTTCCAATGTTTGATAAACCAAAGGATAAAAAATTGATCATCCATCATCAACAGTAACTTTTATTAAATGGATAGTTAATCAACTGGTATAACAATCATCGTCAAGCAGTGCTTCCTTTGCGACTTGGGGAAGGTAATTGAGCCAGCTTCCGATACATCGGAGAGTTTATAAAACGTGGATAAGAATCACGGTGCATTAGTGTATATATTTGCAGCTGTGCCTCGTCAAAAGTGCGAGGACTTGGATTAACCATGTTCTTGTTTATTATTTCACGAACTCGAGAATCTAGGCTAACCTGTAAAATGAAAAAGAAATGATTAGCATAACAAATTCAATTTTTTAATTAATAATCGATGCAGAAAATGATTCAATATCAATCTTACAAGTGATTTTTTTCTCTTTCTTTTCTTCTCATTTTGCATACTTTTCACCTTTATCATTATCGTTGCTATTATCATGAAAACTGGAAATAATAACAATACAAATATTCAATGGATAATAAAAGTTAAATTAAACTGAAATGATAACCATAGCAACTGTATTCAAAGTAGACTTCATTGAAATTCAAATGGCTGAAGGTTGCGAATGGAATACAAACATTTCAAAGATTTACCTTTTTGTTGAAAAGGTAATTAGTACTTGAAAGAAATGTAACTTTAGCATTACTTGATGTAATGTTATTTTTATTATCATCATTACAAGCGATCATTACTGATCATTTTGACTGACAAATCTTGTGAGCATAATCAATCAATTTACATTTTAAAGGCACAAAATATTAATGAAAAAAGCCTCGTCCGAATGAGAAAATGAAATGTATAAAAACTAAAATAAAATCGGTTTCTATTAATACAACTGAACAGAGGGCAATCCAAGTTTGATCAAAAGCTGTCGATCAGAAAAATTAAGTTCAGTTATTATGTCACTAAAGGTCGCAACTCTTGACTCAAAAGTCAGAGTAAAATTTTTTAGTTCAAAGTGGAAACTTTGGTCTCTTCTTGAGTAGTTGAGTCACCAGATTTTCTCGCCAAACTCACTCTCGAAAGACAGTTTTGTATATGAGGATCCAACAATAAACCATCAAACTGAACCAAAAAAGTTTTTCCCTTCAAACTCAATAGTTAGAAATACGGATTCTACATGGTTCCCCACTTTATTCAAACGCAAATTTCTCAGTAACCTGAATTCAGAAAGAGTTCTGAGTGTTTTTGGTAATTGAAGTTTGATCATGGCTTTGATGGAATTGAAAAATTTCCTTTAGAACCCGCTCAGTTTTGGCACAATTTTCCTGCAGAAATTTGATGTTTTGACTTTATATATTGTCTTTATGTATGTATTTATATGAATGTATATATTGTATAGATGTATAGATGACTATATTTAATCCATTTTGTGTATTGTCACTTGAGGCAGTTTTATATAATTTATTTTATCACACTCCCTGTAAGTTGATATTAATAAAAATGAGATGAAAGAGTAAACTAACGAGCCAAGGTGAAACTGGAAGAAACAGGTAAAAATATCTGAAACGAGATATCAAGTAAATATTGAGCCAATGATTAATATTATTTTCACTGATTTTCATTTCGAGATGAAAAAGTAATAAGAGTTAAATTACCTTTCATGTCAATTCAATTTTAGCCACTTTGTTGTTATTTAAATAAACTCATTTTTTTTCTTAAATTTTTTAACAATATTATCAATAATATCAAGTACAAAGTAAAAATAGTTTTCATATTATGGTCTGTTCAATCAGCTTATACACAAACTCCAACTCATTATTTCTGCATCAAACTTGCAATTCAAATTGAATTGAAACATCAAATGAAAACAATAAAAAGCACTGAATGAATATGAAAAAGACTCTTTAGATTAGACAGAATCAAATTTTAGGCAAAAATAGTTTAAAATAAACTAATTTAATCAATGTTGAATAGAGCCTTTCATATTTTCGTTCATAAAGGACTTTCACATAGCCTGAATAACACTCCCTTAAAGTTCATTAAAGAACTGAATAAAAGGTAAACCCAAGAGGAGTTAAAGGCTAAATGACTCAAGTTAAAGAGTAAAATCTCATTCGAGCTAAATAAACTAATGCTTGACCTGCAAAATTAGTCCAGTTTTCGAATCGAAGATCAATAAACAGCACAAAATTTACTGATTGAGTCAATTTTCGAGCAATGGTTCAGTTCAGGTAAATAGAGATTCAATATTAAAGGCAATCGAAAATGCACAGAAAAACGAACAAAACAAAACAATCAAATGTCAATCTCATTATTGAATCAATTTAAATATGAAGAATTGATTGGCTTATCAGGAACTAAGTGATTTAAGCGATGCTATCAGCTAAAGTCTTAAGGTGGCTTCAGAGTTAAATCATTAGTGTTAACTGATCCACTCAGACGATTGACTGCTTTTGTGAATTTGATTGTTTGAATGCAAACCATCGAGCTCAGTCAGTTTCATTTGCAACCTCATTGATTCAAGATTAGACTTCGTTAGGAGACAGAATTGGTGGAAACTTCGACCTTATTGACCTCTAGCCACAAAGATTTACATTTACATTTACATTTTTCGTTTTAATCTTTACCTTGTATATTTATTTTGGATTTGAATGAAAATGATTTTGGCAGAAATGGCTAAATAGAGTTTACAAGTGAATGGATTAAATTTTTGGTTTTTCCGCTCATTCTTTTTTTGCTCAGCTGAGTCTTTTAATATTAAATATAACTCATTTGGTTCAACAAATGAGGTTACCCATTGGGAGTGATAAAAAGGTTTGCCAATGTTTTGGATACAAAAAGATGGCAAACTTAAGGTTAGCAAATATTTGAATTAATTTGAAAATAATCAAGAATCAGGAAATCTTTTTCTTCCAACTGTGAAGAGTAAAGTATATTTCAATTTTAAAATATACTTTACTGAACAACTTTTGAAATGATTATTTACTTCCACTTTTAGATAATAACGACAATGAAATGCTATAAATGTTGATATTTCAAGAGTAATTGTCTCACTTAGAATGGAGTTTGTTTCAATTTAACCTTCAAGTGATCTAACAAATCTTATCATGTGTTAAAAAGATATTTGTTATCACAGAAATCAGGTCAGATTTTCTCTGATATTTCGTCGAATTTATAACTTGTTCGTAAATCGAAGTGACACCTTGTACAGATACAGAAAATTGTATTTCCAAAGTTCAATTTCTGGTTATCCATCAAAAGTTTCACCAGAAAAATGAGTTTGATGAAAGAATCTAATTATAAAAAACAATCGAAGTTCCTCTTTGAACTCGATTTCCTCGAAACAATAAATTTAATTTCACAAATGGGCTCAGTTTTAATGTCCCTACAAACCCACAAGTCCCAACTCTTAAGACAATTTTTTCGCATTTACTTCTTAAACTGGAGAGCAAAATGTTGATCAAAAGTTGAATAAAAATGAGCCATAAATTAACTCATTTTTTCTCGTAGGTGAATGAACTGAAGAGATGAAAAAATGATTATTTCAATCAAGTTGAATATGAATCTCGGAAGCTTCAAGTTATTGGGTTATTTGTAGGAAAGGAAAGTTTAACCCAAGTTTTGGTTCAACAATAATTTTTATCATTATTTTTCAAATATTCAATTCTACTGAATGTAAATAATGCATCATATTATAATATAATCTGATATTTGAATAATTGTGATATTTCAATAAACTTACTCAAGCTATACTCGCATGTCATCTTAACTAGTGAATATATCATCTCAGCATCATACCTTTAAACACACAATTCAACTCCCTGTTCCCAAGAGCAATCACTTAAATTGCTTTTAGAGAAGGAAAGAGGAAAAGAAAGGGAATCAGGAAAAGTAATAACAACCGCTAGAGGACAATATATATTAGCTTCTTAAGATGTTTAAGCTTTTCGATAAATATTTCTAGTTTTTGGTTATCGTTATTTGATTGTTAACCTTTATCAATGGAAATCAAGTCAAATCAAAAATCAAATGCCAATTTGTGTTTAAACAGCGAAAGTCGCAAGACTTTGTATTGAATCAGAATTCTTGACATACTGTGAGTTGGATTTTCAAATGAATGAATTGGAAAAACTGAGTTTCGCCAAGAAAGTCAGGTGCTTGTGAAAGCTTCGTAATCCGACTGCGAAGCAAACCTTGAGATTGAGTCATAATCTCAAGAAATTCAAGTTCATCTTGATTAAGCACTTTCAAAATTTAAATCCAATTGACAAAAGGTTTGAATAAAAATTTAGTACAAAGTTTCATCCAAACTCGAATCATTAACTGAATCCATTATGGCACAGTTTCAACCACATGAAAATCCTTTCGTTGAAAAAATTCCTGGAAATTTAAATTGAAACTTGCGCTGGGAATTGAAGTTGAAAAATGATTGAAATGATCAAACTCAATTCACCAAATTCAGACTTTATATTTTCAGCCTGAGCGGAGCAAGACTTATGTTTTCAGAATGAGGAGAGATTTTTTCATGCTTCGAGACAATCTTTGTACATGCTTCTGACCATTGATATGATACATTGAAATCTGAGCTGATGAAAGGAAGCATTGACCCGATAAAGGAAGACATTACTTATTAATGTGTCTTAGGCTAAAATTTTCCTAAATCAACTAAAAATGAATTCAAAATTAAATCAAAATTTCATTCGAGTCTTAAGCTTTCAGCATACTACCATGAAGAGTTAAAGATTTAATTTTCCAATCAAAAATAATTTTCTGTAAAAAGTTTCACTTTTTGATAAGAGCTACAAAAAAACAATTTTAGGATTTGAAGTGAAAATCGCAAGTCTTCTAATTGTCTGAGCTTAAGCGAAGACTATGGTATGAAAAATGTGGGGAAATTACCCACTCTAGAGCCAAAACTACTGGGCCAATCTCAACCAAATTCAATATCTAGCATCCTTATGGCATGGGGCATTGCAGATGAAAATTTGGTTGAGATTGGCCCACTTTTACGAAATTAGTTATTTTTGATAAAAACAGATGGCACCTTTATAAAATTTTTTATAAACTTTCCAACAAATTAAAAGTTTACCTCTGTGGTAAGTCACACAATTTCAACTTATCACTATGGCTTTATGCGCTTTGAAAAGTAATGACCGGATTTCGAGGTAGAAAAGGGGTATTGCGTTCTCAACTTTGTTTGGTAACCAATTCGACTGCTTTCTGTGACCATGAGAGTTATAAGAGCTGAAACTTTACATTAATCGATATAAATTGAACTAACACGTTTTTAGATTCAACGACAGTTCTCTTGTGGCTATTGCCCGTAAAAACTTATTACTTATTACTAAAATCTTTAGTCATATGTCAAGCTCAGACTTCACTGTTATCAACAGTAGTCTAGTGTAAATTGTTCAGATATCATGATGTCTCTGATGAACTCTGTTCAAATCTTTCATATCTATCATAACAAATACTCTTTCCCACAAAGAATCCAACAGAACTTTCTGAACATGCAATTTAAGCACAGCGTTCACTCAGCCTACGCCGACTTCCGGCTGACCTAGAAATACATTCATGTGAATATAATAGCAATAAGTATTGCAATAACAACGAAAGCGTCGACTCATTTTACATGAGTAACTGATAACCTGAGCACTAGTATCTATGGTAATTTGAACTGAAAGACGAAGGAGGAATCAAGAAGCCTGAATTTCAACAAAAAAGATTGAATATAAAGGTGCAATTGATAGTAATAAAATGTAACTGAGATTAGGTTTAATAACAAAAATCGTATTCAGTTTAATTTTTACTTTTATTTCTCTTTACAAAGAACCAAAAATCGGAAAAGTTTCCATTATCTTTAATCCATTTTTACTCTCTATATCATTATTATGATGATTATTATTATTATTAGTAACAGTAGTTGTAACATTATTAGTACTTTGTACATTATTAGCATTTTTATCAGCAGCTATTATGTTATAAACCAAGTCATCTTTTATTTTTATATTTTTTGCTTCTTCTCATCTTCCAGACTAACAAGGTTCACTTTGAAGATTATACTTGAAAGAAATGCTAATTTCAATAGGATTATCTAAAGACGGTATAAGAAAGATTGAAACTGAAAATAACTGAACCAACTGAGTTGAAGAAATAAAATTTTCATGCTTAATATTATTGTTATCATAAAAGATTAAAACCATTTCAAATTCAACTTTCCGAGTAATTATGTTTCAAAAATTTCGTCTCTTGAAATGTATACAAACCATAACTTTCCCACTCCAAAGCTTATAATTTTAAAACGAACAATGAAAATACTGAGAAATTTCAACGACGAAAAAATGTTTCAGCTGTTAGAATCAGGATAAAAGTTCGAATAAGTTCAGATGAAAGTAACCTGGTTTTCTTGCCAAACTGTTCACCTGTTCAGTTCGAAAGATTATCAATGCAAATTTTGGTCTAAAAATGAACTTCCTGAAACTTTGAAAGTTTGGTATTTGATCAAAATCAAACTTGAAGTGACATTTAGGTTTGATTTTCAATGCAATTTTATCCGAATAACAAATTTGGTGTAACTTGAACACAATCTTGAATATCGATAAAAACAAATTCTTGGGAGTAAAAAATCCAAAGAATAAAATATTTGAATAATATTAATGAATTCATTTACAATTCGTGAAAATTGTTTTAAGAGTCTCTTGAAATTCCGTTTTCTTATTCAAAAGTGTTTGACATGAAAAAAGATTTCGAAAATCTATGGATAATTGACCAAATTGATCAATGAATTTTACTCATCAAGTGACGGTTTAATTCACTTGATGCTGAAATGAGTGAAAGTTGATTAATTTTGTTGATCAAGTGAAAGAGAGCCTGAAGCGAGGTTTAAATTTCTGTAATAATATTAAATGGACTTAGAAAACAGTTTAAGTACAAATGATTTAATCTTTTTCCTGTTATTAATATTACCTGTGAAGGCGATATTGAAGGCTTAAAGGACAGGATTGAAGAGTCGACATCAATGAGTTAAGAGTGAAACATTATCCAAGGAATGGTAAAAAGTACATTTTAATAAGATTAATATGATGAAGGAGGAAAAGCAACTGAAGCCTTGGGTTATTGTTGCAACTATTAACGAAATGAACGAATTTTCTCCTTTTCTTGATAACTTGAAAGGGTTGCTGGTTAAATATTATAATAGCGCATATCCAATGGAACAACTGAGATGGTAAAAGTAAATCGACAAGTGAAGGTAAAGAGAGGTAAAATAAATCAAGTAAACAATGAAAAAATTAAAAGCACTCGCAAAGTATTCAGAGCATGTCAAAGTTAACCTAATCGTTTTTTATGCTTCATCTTTTGGTAGGAAAGTTAATCAATGTCAAGAGTAGTTAGTTAAATGTTAAACATGATAAACAATTGTGTTGGTTCACAGACAAGTCTCATTGATTCAATTGATTAATATTTTACAAACACAATGGCAATCATTGTAATGATCACATTTATGATCATGTTGTGTGTATATTCAACAACCATTCTGAGTATGTTTTCAGTCTTTTTTTTATTGTGTTACCTCACTTATAAGTGGATTCTTGGTTCATTGAGATTTTAAAAGCGTTGCACCTTTTTTCAACAGCTAATATCAATATTGTGTAATATGGAAATAATATTCAGTATGAATCGATAAATTGTTTCAAGATTCCTTTTTTATTGCTGCCAATAAATATTTAATCAGAAAAGCTAACAAGTTTAGGTTGAAAAGTTAAGCCACCTTTATTAGCTTTATATTGATTGTCCAGTTTACTGTCAATTTCAATTTTACATTTAATATCATAGTTATTATGAAAACGGTTAGAAATGTTCACTTCACTTTTCTTACAAATATTGACAATTTTCACATTTTTACACTTTTCAAATCAAAATTGTTTTATTTAAGACTTCATTTGATTTGGTGATGCATTTCAACTAATCAAAATTATAAAGATTGTCTTATTGAAGGGAAATGTCGTACTTACAAGGGAATGTTTTGAGCTGTTTATTATCAATTCTGTTGAGCTATAACAATCATTTTAAATTATTTAGTCAAAAGTTTCTAAATCATTCAAATCAAACAAAAAAGAGTCACCAGGACTTGAACCCAAAAACTCCATACTTTCCCTACTCTTTTACCTACGAAGCTAGACTTTTTTCAGACAAAATTAGTTTTTAAAAATGATTTTGAAAAATACATCAATTTTAAACCAGAAAATCTCAGGAACCACTAAATCTCCACACCAGTGTGTTTGTATGGATTGCGCTGTTCCATCAAAAAGTGCTGATACAATCTCGACATTCCCTTGTTATCGCACTGCGAGCTATTAAGGCTCAGCCTTTGACAGGGATGTTTGCTCACTATGTTGAAGAATCTTTCATGAACAAATTAAAACATGTTTGAGAACGATATTTAGAGGCATAAGTTTGATCTTTTCTGTAAAGTCTAGTAATTTCATATTCCTGGAATATCAAAATTTAATTTTGCATCATTGGATGTTTTGTGATTGATTGTTGCGAGTTAAGCTGATTTCATTGAAAGGTAAACAATGAAATTTGTGCAAGCATGAAAACCAATTCTGGTTTTACGATCAATTACAGATACAAGTAACCTGAAAATTGGAAGAACGTGTTGAAAATGAAAGGAAATTGGTGTGGAAAATGCGTGCAACATTCAATGAAATGCTCATGGAATCACAGATCATTTAGGGTTCAATTTGATGAATCAGAAAGTAATCTTTCAAGTTGTGATTCAGGTTGTGTTGAACATTTATTTTCATTTTGCACCAACCAAATGGCTAATAAGGGAAAGTTATTTGGACATGAAGATAAGAGGAAGAATTATTGATAATATGAAAACATTATTAGCATTATAACTCTCATGATTAGCTGATAATATTTTTATGTGTGTTGTGAGTTGAGTTGATTTTTCTTCTTGTTTTTACTCATTCGAGTCAATTTATGTCATTTTCATTGGTGAACAATTCAATACAGATGAAATAGTGTGTAAAAAATAACAGAATCTTGTTTCAATACATTCCTTGTGCATTTCTCTTCATTATCATCATCATCATTATCTAAAGAAAGAAGAAAAAATATTCTCCATTCTCTTCGTCAGTTCTTCTCCTTCTTCATGAATCATCTTCCCATCTCCACTTGATTCAAGTAATGTTACTCAACTCTGTTAGGAACAATATTTGATGAAATAAAAAAAAGACAACAGACACCAAGTTTGTTAGAATAATAAGTCAACATGAAAGAAGAAATGGGAAAAAGTCAGAATCACTTCTCTTCTCTTGATTCAATTCTACCATGATTACTATCAGTCTTATCATCTTTTCCAACTTTCTCTTCCTTTTCGTCTTCGTTTACTAGGTTATCCAGGGAAAGGAAAGGGAATAACAATGCAAGAGTTGAGCATGAACGACAGTTGAGACGAACTCTACAAACCAAGGAAAAGGAGTAAAAAGAAGATGGTGAAGAAGAAACGATGATAATGATGAAGATGAAGAGGAAAAGTGAAGTTACAACGCAACTCATGCCATGTAAGGGATGAGAAGCCTACGGGTTTACTATGAATCTTTCAGGAAAAAAAAGAAAATCAAGAATCTCTTTATCATCATCATTTTTGACCCATTATTCCCTTTCCTTTGGTGGAAATTTTTAAGACTAAAATTGCTTTTCAAGTCATAATCTTTTTATCCTGATTATGAACAAAAAGACAACCAGAAAAGATGAATTTTGTTGGTGTAAAAAAAGAGTGGAAAAGGAAGCTTCGCAAAGAGACGAAGCAGAATTTTCCAAATAATGAATGAATTGCATCAGAGAAGTGAGAAGGGTGAGAAGGAAGATGAAGATGGAAAAGGCCTTTGAATTATAAAGTGAGAAAAGCAAAGTTGACTGAATGTTATCAATGAACTTTGGATATCGATGAAAACTCGATCAATATTTAATATTGTTCAAGTTTTTTGTTTTTACATTTCATTCCATTATCACTGGATCAAGATGATCGTTATCTTCATCATCATCTTGTTTGGTAGACTTGCATTTCTAGATGTTGAGCTTCTTTGCCTGCAAGGTGAACGCGAAAATGTATTAGCAGGTGAAAGGCAATGAAAATGGTGAAAACATGAACAATCTGACTTTACATTGGAAAACAATTTTATCAACTTCTTTTTATCTTATCAACCTTCAATTTTCATCTTCCCTGTCTTCTGATGTCTTCCCTAACAAAGTCATTTCCATGCTCTAAGGGCAAAAATTCCCTGGTGAAAATAGAATGGAATCGATATTTTTGGATTTGATATTCTTACATTTGTATACAAAAAATGGTTCAATCTTTTGTAGTTTACTTTTTCGAAATGAATTTTCAGGTAAAATGACAAACTTCTCAATCATGAGTGAAATATCATTTGTTTCACGCTGTTAGCCTCATTTTTGTACAGCTAATGAATCCAAGAATCTTTTGTCTGCAGATTGATATTACCTTGCCATTATTATTAGTATTTTCATTTGGTCAGTTGATTTGATGGTCGAGAGAGAAAAGAAGAAAAAGTCGATAAAATAGTGATTTAATAGATTTTGATGACTTTTTTTAAAGAAAAATAATGATAGATGAAAGTTTCTCCCTTTTCTCAAATAATTCAATTTAACCTGAAAATGTTGACCAATGGAAGCAGAAAAAATAGTTGTCTCTCTGATGATTGTGGCCAAGCAACAATAAAATACATTAGTAAATAATAGAAGTGATTTGATAATGATTATGGCTATTTATTTGGTTGAGAGGCACAAGATTAAGATGCTGCTTGTTAAACAATTTGATATCATATTTCTGGTTCAGGCAAAAGGCTAATGAATAATTAATTGATATATTATAGTAATTGTCATTTTAAAGAGAGGCAATAATATTAAGGATCAGATGGCAACAATTAAATGGTCCTTAAATTACGTGGTTAATTAACATTGCTATACGATTCTTTGCCTATTAATCATTTGAGTAACAACAAGGCAACAGAGGAAAGCCAAAATCATTTGATAATCGTTAGAAAAGCAAAAAATTATCGAAACTTCGAAGAAAAAAAACGAACCTTCTACGTAATTAGCTTGAGCAATGAAATGTTCAACTTTAAAGGTAAAGAAATTTTGATGAGCATCAAATTAACTTGAAAGGTATAATTATTGTTATTCAACATTCACTGTTTAATTAATGAATGCAAAATTAGCTGATAAATTTTAATCAACAGTTATTAGTTCAATATTAATTCACATCTGATTGGAGTTACTCCTTCAATTGAAACCTTTTTATCGATTTAATAATGAGAATGAGAATGTGTAAAGACTGAAACATTACGTGTTGAATCACTTTAAAGTTGAACTGTTCAAAACACGACATCAACTGTTTAATATTGGGTATAAATATGGTTTACTTTGGCTTACTTAGGTATTCGATTTATGCACCTCGAATAGTGACCTTAGTGATATGTTAAGATGTTGAGTTCTGAAGTTATGATGCTTCATTTTACATCAGTTTTGTCACTTCTGTTCAAGAATTTTGTGTTAATTTTCTGTCTTTTTTCTGATTGGTGTTATTTGGTTGCTTTTGATATGCATTTTGAAACTTCATCAGGTAATTGGAATGATGAAAGTGAGATTGACTTTGAATCTGCTTTTGTCATTTTCAGTTGAACCTTTGCAGAGATTAAGCAACAAGAGTTGGGTGAAGAACAAAAGACATTGGAACTTTTCTTGAGAGATGATAGAGATTTAATAGGTCAAGTTGTTCACTTCATTAGTTTTGTTGAAAATAAAAAACTTGAGATTGAAGAGAAAATTTCGTCTCTCAGTTTTTGTCATCCTTCAGTCCAGCTTTTTTTGCTTCTTGTTACCCAACTCTTTATTCAACTGAATCTTTTTCAATGGTTCAACAAAAGTATTCAATTTTCATCAAGAGTTTCCAGTAAACTGTCTACAGTAGGAATCTGTACAAAAATAGATTGGATATTCATTGAATGTTTTATAGTAAAAGTGAAAAATGAAATTTCCTCTTTTGCTATAGCATTATAAATATCAATTATGTTTGCTTCACACTTCTTTCAAACTATCAAAGCTTTCAATTGTTACAAAAAGATCAATACAATTAAAGAAAGGATTAAACACCTATTCATCGCCATTGTCATTTGATTATTTTTCATGAGCAAAAAATATTATCACCAACATTCACATTAATCACATCATTATCCTTTTTTTGGGTGATATTGATTTTTATCATTTGGTTATTATTGTTATCATTTGGCAACAGAGATGAATGAATTAACCAGAAATAAGCTCATAAATGAACTCGTAAATTCAATCAAAGTGGACTGGAAACATTGAACATTAGTCTGAATGTCATTTATCCAGTTTTGTCTGAAACACTGTTTCTTGATCGAAGTCGATCAAAGGACAATTGTGTTTCTGGTAAAGAGTAAAAAATGGAACCAATAATGATAATAATGGTTCCAGTGCTAATGATTAATAATAGCAATGATAATAATAGTCCAATAACAGTGAGAGTAATTGTAAAATAGTAAGTGAATGGAAAAAAGTGAACCATGATAATAACATGGTGACAATGAGATGAATCAACTGCATTTGATGTGAACTTGTCCTTACCTCTTTCGGAGATAATATTGAAATATAATCTTCGTATATTATTCGTGCCTTCTCTTCGATAACTTCAGGATTGGATTCATTCTTGAGGTCTTCACAGGCCAACCAGAAGAGTATATTTTCCTCACTATATTCACATTTCAAGAAATCACGAAAAACTTTACGTCCCCCTGCAAAAAAAAGGTAAGAATATAATAGACATTAAAAGATAATTGAGTAACAAGCTTAAAAGGATAAGTAAGTTACATTATTTGATTTAAGTTATTAAATATTATTTTTATATTTTCTTCTCTATCTTTTTGTTTTGTATTTTTGCTGAATTTTGCTTCAATTTTTTTTTCTTCTTCTTTTTTGTTCATTCTTTTTCGAACAGTTTTTTCTTGGAAAACATTTCGAGGTTTACGTTTCTTTCTTCATTGATTAAATGCTGACTATTCTCAGTTGGAACTGATGCTGAAACTGAAGTTGCAATTGAAGAAGAGAATTAAAAAAAGAGAAAGAATAAAAAACGATAATGTTGATTGTTTGGTAATGATAATGATGTTTAGCTTTTCATGTTGCATTTCGATGCTTTTCACAGGATGATGGAAATTTAGTTTTCATGGGAAAAGATACGAGTATTGGACTTACATGGACATTTCATTAGTTTATCGAAAGACTCTGCCCATAACCTAATTTCCTCTAAGGATGGCCTAGAATGAGAGAAGAGAAATGAATTAGAATAAGAAGAAAATTGTTTGAGAAAAAAGGAAATGGATCAAGTAAAAGAATTGTAAAGATGAGAAAAAAGGCGAAAATTTTTCACAACTATTGTCACCCTGAGGAATCGGTGGTGACAGGTTAGCATAACTGAAATCGTGATAATACAACGAAAATTAAATGCTACAGAATTGAGACAAAATGGTTCAAGAACCAGATGAGCCAAATATTGGTTCAAATTTGGGTTGTTTGAGTGATACATTTTGTTATCTCTTTTTTGCTCATCTGAATGGCAAATGGAAATCAAAATGACCATTTTTTTCATGTTATGTGCAGCTGTCATGTTTTTATCAGTTGAAGAGGTTTCATCAATTGAGGTTGAAATTGAGAAATGAATGCAAAGTTCATTGCTAGGAAAATTGATGAAAATCATGATCGAAATGAAGGAGAAAGGTTTAATGATAAACTTACGGTTGTTCACCATTTCCATTGAAATAGTGTTCTAATGATGAAGATGGTTGGATGCGACTGTTTTCCTTACCAGTTTTACCTTGATTTTTCACCGGCAAGCTGTCATTAAATGGACTAATATTAATATTTATTGTTAATTTATCTGTTCACTTTCATGGATCAATTTTAGAGTCCCTCAATTACTGTAATTAGGAAAAGAGTGAGTTTCTTGTTTACAACCTTTACCTCAAAATTATGCAAAAATGGGGAAATAGGAAAGAAACCAGAATTTGAGGAATGAAAATAAGGTGGATAAAGATAAGAATAGTAAAAGATGTTGATTTTCATGATTTTCATGATGATGATAATAAAGTTGTTACGACATGGGATGTTATACGAGAAATTATTGGAAAACGTAAACATGGGAAAGAAGAGGAAAAAATGAAAACAACTCGATAGACTCTACAGTTTTACATGCATTATTTTACATGGAAGCTTAATTTATTCACATAAATCACGGTTGAGGTGGTTTGGAAGGCTGCTTTTGAAAAATAAATGGGAGTGAAAAAGATTGAAATATTTCAAGAAATAATATTTACTGGTTTACTCTCAATCCTGTGCTCAGGTTAATGTGTAAAAAAAGTAGATATGAAACATGGAAATAATGAATAAAAAAAAGGTTGAACCAACAAAATCAACACATCAGTATCGCTATAGTCATCATTTTCAGTGTCATTTGTTTCCAGAAAACAACTTTGAAGACAGTAATAAGGAGAAAGAAAGAGTTGTACTCATCAGGTTTTATCTCTATTTTTCCTGGTAAAGGAAGGGTGCAAAAGCAGTGTGTGTGTGTGTGTGAGTATTCAATAACTCATAGATATATGTACAGTTGAAGAGGAACATGTAAAGAGGAGGTGAAATTGTTCACTAAACTAGGTTCCAAGATTCCAGGTCAAATATCGATTTTTGTTCCTATCAACAGAAGGTAGCCATTTAGTCTGTTTTCAAAATAAAAGTTAACGTTATTTTTTTGTCTCCTTTTTGTTCACTTTTTTGCAAGAGATTGTGCATGAGAAAATGTATTGAAATTTAATTTAATTCATTGACCAGAAAATTTTAAATTAAAATTGAAAATTTGTCTTCATGTTTAAGGTTACCAAGAAGCTAAGTGTAAATTTGAGTAATGAGTATTTTCAATGTTAGATTGAGAAGAAGCATGTTTTAAATGTTTTTGAAATGAGATACTGATTAATGGATTGGGAAAAGGTGGGTCTGATGAACTTTGTGAAAGAAATTTGATTGAAACTGATTTGATGACGTTAAGTAAAAGTAGCAATTCTGGAAACATTAAAATGAAACAGATCTCGTTTGCTTCCTATTCTGCTTTTGATTTGAAGTGTTGAGCAAAAAGGTAAAGACAATTAGTTGAAATGTCTACTCAATGATCATTCAAGTAATAACAATATTATTAAAACTGATCAAAAGATAGTTAGAGAAGAGGAGAAAAAAGACTTCTGGTTTCTGGTTTCTGGTTACGTGATGGGTTATTGGGTAAATTTATCTTATCGGGTTAGTTGTACTGTTAATTATTATTTTTGAGGGAAAGGTTGTTTACCATGGAAAACATATTTTTTTTGTTATATGATAATAAATTGTAATTTTTTGATTGCTTCCACAATTGATGCGTGATTTTGGGTACACAGTAAAGTTTCATCAAGTTATATTGGTAAACAATTTGTCTGTTTAAAGCAATATAATTCAATTTTACGACACTCATTGAACCGATGGGTGAACCTGATAACAATATTGACTACAAAGCTTACCAGGAACATGAGCAACAACAACACCAACAAAAACAGCATGATTTACGGTCGTGGGCACCAGATTGTTGCGATTGTTGATTTGATGTGGCATTTGTCCCACCATTTTCAACACTAGCACTATTAAAACAATGTTGCTGAATATCACCCGATTCCCCTGAAACACCATCACCTGTAACTTGAGTAAATCCCGTATGATGAGGATCATGGATCATCTCTTTGAGTGCGTATTTCTCCTTTTTCTTGCTTCCCTTTCTCGATGATTTACGCCATTTGCTTCCTGTGTCACAATTTCCTGAACTTGAGCCGTTCATGTTATTCTCATCAACATCTTTCCTCTTGGAATCACTTGATCCACTTCCGGATCCGCAAAACAGTTTGGTACAATTTGATCGACCATTATTACTGGATGAAGAGGCTGGTGTTGCTGAGGAACTAGGAGATGAGGATGATGAAGATGACTCTTGGTGAGATTGCTGCAAAGATAGATGCTGATGTTGTTGTTGATGATGATAATGCGATGTTTGCTGGGTGGATGAGGTATTAGAAGAACAGGAAGCTGTCTGCTGATTAGATGATGATGATGGTTGGGAAAATTTACTTGCTGCCTCTGTTTCTTTCCTTTTGTTATTACTTGTGGTGATTTCACTAGTCTCTTTAGTCCTCTTATCTTCTTCGATTGCATCACCTTCTCCTCCACCTCCTCCACCCTCACACTTTCCACTTGCTTCTGATGTAGCTGAGCATATTCTTGATGTATTATGGACTTCTGTTGATGATGGATGAGGCTGAGTTTTATCACTATCGCTGCTTTTACTTGTTCCTTGTTGAGGTTTATTAGTGGTTGTTGTTGTTTCTTTCTGGTTATCTTTTTCATTACCTTGAGAGTTCGAAGTGTTTGCAGATAATTTCTCTTCTTTAACCCCTTCATGTTTGGCTATTGGCATCTAATTATTCCAAAGTAAGTAAGCAAAAAAATCCAAATTTGGTAGACACACAAAAGAATGGATGAATCCAATGATAATCACGTTTGTTGTTTACAGTTTACAGTAAAGGGAAATATTGAGTCGTTCATTAATCACAGAAATCCAAATTTGTAATTCAATAGTGAACCATGAAGATGATAATATGCAAATGAAGAAAGGGAAGAGGAAAAAAAGAGTAAAAAAAACAAAATGAGAACAAGTTCATAGAATAATAAGCTTGATAATTGAAAATGTAGAACAGAGAGAAACAGAGAATGAAGAAAAGGTTATTTTTGCACAATAATCAGAACGAATAGTAACTTGGTTTACTGTGGTGACACTAATTTATTAAAAATCAATGCTCCAAAGCATTCAGAGATTGGTGTTGAACGTTTAATTTTTGCTTTTTAATTTACCTGGCTAAACCATTTAATCTAATAAGATGTTATTTGACGAATAGGAAATCAATGATCATCGATCAATTCACGGATAGAAAAGAAGGAAAGAGACAGAGAGAGACAGAGGAAAATGGACTAATTTTTACCAGGGTAATGATGACGGCACAACAATGGACAATAATCAAAGGAATGAGGTCGAATTATACCTAGGAATGATGATGGAGCACCAAAAGAGTAACCATTCAATGAATGTAACAATCAGATTCTTTACACAACAAAAAATTCACATAAATAGCATGGTAATCAATTTAAGTGGAGTAACGATTGATTGGAGCTTGGGAAAGTTGAAATTGAATATTTGACATGACCAGAAAAGGGAAAAAGGAAAGCATTTCTTTTGTTTAAATTGGTTACTAGACTACTGTTGATAACAGTGAAGTCTGAGCGTGACATGACTAAAGATTTTAGTAATAAGTAATGAGTTTTTACGGGCAATAACCACAAAGAGAATTGTCGTTAAATCGAAAAACGTGTTAGTTAAATTTATATCGATCAATGTAAAATTTCAGCTCTATAACTCTTATGGACACAGAAATCAGTCGATTTAACGTAAAAAAGAAGTGTTGTACAGAAACATAATTTTTCTCAAAATAAGTCAATTTCCTGGTATATCATCAAAATTTATGCAGAATAACGAAGTTTCATGCAAAAATCTGCTTCTATTCTACAACTTTGCGTTGCGTTTATCTCAAAACTAACTTGATCTGTTTAAAAGAAAAAGAAAATTTTATTCCTCAAAATAAGTGCATTTTCTGATTGGCCATCTAAGTTTATATCAGAAAAATGAGTTTCATGGAAAAGACTACTTCCATAGCTAGAGAAAAGATGATCGAAGTTTAATTTTTGACCTCGATTTTATCGAAAACTGTCGATCGATAAATTTTGTAATAGCACTAATGGACTTGTAAGTTTTTATGTTCCTACAAAGTCCCGAAAGTTTTTGCCCATAGTTTCTTTATTAATTTTTGAAAAGTGACATCTGTTTTTATCCAAAATAACTAATTTCGGGAAAGTGGACCAATCTCAACCAAATTTCCGTCTGCAATGTCTTATGCCATACGGGTGCTAGATATTAAATTTGGTTGAGATTGGCTCAGTAGTTTTGGCTCTAGAGTGGGTAATTTCCCCACGCTTTTCATAATAAAGCCTTCGCTTACGCTCAGACAACTTGTGGCCAACAAAATGGAAAATAATTAAAACATTGAAGATAATCCAGACTTATCAAGTAGCAAAGAGTTAAGAAAGATTCTTACATTGATTAGTCTCAAAGTCTTGTTTTTATAAAAATCCCGCCTTATCTTTGTCTAAAGACAATTTGCCTTATCACTTTCAACTCTGACTTAATTTGACGAGACAAAACAGTTTGCCATTTTTGTTTTGATTGAAAATCTCTCTTCAAGTCTACCAACTGTTCAATCTTTTTTCATCATGAATATTTGCTATTTTTTGTTCATTTTTTGATTTTGTTTTTCTTTTGAAAACTGAGTTCAACACCATCTTTAAGTACTACAAATCAAGGTAAGAATGAAATGATGAAAATGATAAATCTTTTATAACAATTACATTCCTTCTAGTCAAACATCTTCTGACTATTTTTCATTTCGTTTTTCTAGTTCAATTGGAGCAATGAGTTAAAACTGGCGTTATATCAGTTAAATGAGCAAAATTTAAGGATAATCAAGCAAAGTCTACATGAACATTGGAAAAGTGTGAAATTATTGCAACATCAATCATTACTTTGGATGCAAGCAAAGAGATAACGTTGAAATTTTCAACATCAACAAATCATCAAAAAAGGAACTGTGCAAAAATCTAAATGGAGGAAGCTAAAGGAGTCTAAAGAATTTATTGATCATCATCTTGATGTTCACTTACCTTGTTTTAGTATCACCATACATGAATCATTAATGGTCTTTAATTGAAACAATATAACCATCACAATTAAGGTTTTTAGTTAAAGTATTATCACTGAAAACACTGTGTATCAATGAAAATGCGGACATTTTCCTTCCTTCAATTTGATTCCCACACTTACACACACACTCTCATCTCCACTCTTTCTCTCTTTCTACATCTATCCTCTCTCCCTATTTTTTCACTCGTATCCACACAACCTACAACCATATACACTATGTATACTCACTTGATCAATAGTATTGATCAACAAAACCAAATTTCGAGTTTTCTCTCTTCTCTCTATCTTTTTCCTCCCTGTGTTTGTACCATACCTTTCATTTCCCCTTTTTTGCTCACACTCTCACAACCAAAGTGGAACGCATGAGCCAGAGTTTCATCACAGCAGTCATGTTCACTTCCATACAATTTCATCAAGGAACCAGAAAAGGAAAGAGAAGCCCGGAGGGAAAATAACCATCAAAAGCAAGAGTTTCATGGAAGACAGGTGAAGAGACAGACAAAATTTTCTAGGCTGTGTAATACACTTGCTCTTACATGCAATCTCCTATCTGACCTTATCGTGGAAGATGATCAGTTTTTACACAGACAGAGAGAACCAAAGTAAGCCAAAATGAGAAAGGAACCAGAAAAAGTTTAAAAAGAAAGAAAGGTCACCAGTCTCTCATTCGAGTTTCCCTCTTTCTTTCTCATCTTCACCCAGATAGAAGAGTTGATGCTAATGGCTTCAATCAAAAGTTTCAATAATTTGGCAAAAATTAATCTCTCTTTCATCTTGTTACAAGATTGAAGACACAAATATCTCAATGGGAAATACATCGTGAGTTACAGTGACCGCGAAAAATGCTTTCACTTGATCAATCTTTTTGGATGGATGAAAATTACGTTAGTCAATTGCAGAGAAGTGATTCCATTAGTCGATTCAGATGAATTTGTTTTTTATTTTATGATGTTTAAATCTCATTCCATAGTTTTTAGGCAATTTCAGGATAATTTTGCACATCATATTATCATTAACACATTCAATTTTACATTCAATATTAGCAATACTATTAGTTTATTTTTTTAAACAGTAAATGTGTCAACTCAACTGAAATCATCAGAGGTAAGAATGAAGATTTTCAGCTCAATGATTGAAAATGCATTAGAAAATGAAAATTGATACAACCGAATGCGATTATACTTAATTGTCTAGAATTTCAAGGCGTGAGAAAATAAAATTTTAAATTTTTATAGAATTTCAATTTATCCAACCCCAATAATTCCAACTCCAGATGGGGTTGGTCTTGGTAGCGGTGGTAACATCAAAGTGCATTCTTCACCTGATCCATCATCATCTGGACAAACACAGGTTCGTGATCGAGGACCAGACGGTAAACATAGATGTTTACAGCCTCCATTACGGATTCTACATGGATTACTCATCGCCGGACAAGCTTCGGCCATAGCCACTATACCATGAAGCCGTCCATTTGATCCTTTAGGTATCATTAAGGTTTCTTCTTTGCCTCCATTGCGACCAACTCTGTGAACATTATTCCTATCAAAAGAGCAAAACGTTAAAAAATTATTAATTATTTATCTAGAATATCGACTCTGACTTATACAACTAAAGTTCTACTGAAAATTATAAAAACGATCTATTAATGTTGACTAATCTTTTCAATCATTCACAGCGATTTGGTGGTAAATTCAATATCAATCAATTCAACACGAAAAGAAATTCACCCTGACGTCCAGGTGCCATAGGTAGACGAGCAAAAGACATTCCTTGGACAGCAACTAAATAAGGTCCATCGTACCGATTGTTTGGTGAACAATCGAGTCCATCTCCGGAAAAGCCATTATTGCATCGACATTTGTATTCACGGGTTGTTGGAGAGAAAACACATTCAGCATCTCGATGACATTGATATGGATAATCTCGACATGATGATGAAGGTACACAAGTGTAACCATCGCCAATATAACCGGATAGACACATACAACGATAATCCAATTCTATTGGATTGTAACTACAAGCAGCATGAGATCCATGAGCATTGACTACCTTCTCTATCATTGAATTGCTCTTTCCAGAGTAAATTTGATCTCATCTTCAGTGCAATTTGCTTCGTTAGCAAATCAACTTGATAGAAATGTTTAAACTTTTTTTCAATCACTATTATAACCGTTTAATAAAATGGTGAACCTAAAAATAGTGAATATCAAAAGCTATTTCAGTGTTAGTTTATCGATCCAAGAGTTGTTCTAATTATAAAAACTAGTGACTTTGTGATTCAGTGACGATAGCAATGTCAGAATTTTGAATCGAAATTTGATAACTCATTCAGTTCATGAGAAATTCATAAAACAAAACTGTACAATTAGATATTACACATCGTAATTCACTTCTGTGAACTCTTGGCATTGATCATTTTACGAAATATTACAGTGGGTTCTCTCTTACAATAGTAGTGTTAGTCAAACGATTTGAGCTTGTAAGAGAGACTTAACTTTATGTAAGTCAAAGGCACCTGGGCATCGATTCAATAGACATTTATAAAACAATGCTTTCTGATCACTACTTGATTGACTTGTTTAAGATCATATTTAAACACATTTACTACATTTACTACACTTACTACATTTAAGTACATTGTTTCATTTTAATTTGATTGGCAATGTACATCAATTTAGATTGACTCAAAAGAAAATATGTTTTACTTCGATCTTTCTCTTTCTCTTTCTTCAATTTTTTATAATGAGTATATAAAGAGATTGATTTTCAATAAAGTTATGCCTTTGATTCCATAAAGATTACCAACTTTACGTGATCAACTATACAAATATTTATAACTTTCGAGTGAAATCAAATATTACTTTGCAACTCTAATTCATAATGATTTACAAACTATTTCTTTTAAGTTTTGTGTTCTTTTCCATGTTCATAAATGATAATCATTCAGTTCAAGCTCAAGCTGAAATTTCAGTGAGATGTAAATTTTAAAGATAACTTACAGACGACAACTCAACTAATTTTCAATCTTTTTCTCAATCTCTCAATCAAAAATATAGATTGTCGGACTACAGCCTGTGACAGCCGACCCTTGCTAGATGTATTTGACCAATGTAGGAGACTATACGGTAGTAATGTAATCCGAAGTGAATCGTGTGATGGAGGACGGGCTCGCTATACATGCTGTACAAGTATGAACTTTTGAGATTCTATTTCAGTATTAATATAAATTAATAAATTAATATTGCTTTTGTGTTATTTTCCGTGCTCATAAATGATAATCATTGTGTTCAAGCTGATCCCAGTAAGTAAATTTTAATGAAAACTTATAGCCGACAAACTAATTTTGTTTTCAATCTCGTAATCAAATTACAGGTTGTCTGGAATATCGCTGTACACCTCAACAGTTCAGCGATATTAGAGAAGCTTGTCTTGAAGATTATTCTATAAGCGGATTTATACCTTTAGACGTCGACATCACGTCAACAGGTTGTGCAGGGGAACTAGGACGTTTTACTTATCAATGCTGTCCAAGTATGAACTCTACAGACTCTATTTCGTTATTGATACAAATTAATAAATTGATAATGCTTACTATTTTCAGGATTTTGAAATTTGAAAGAATTGGTTGGTTTGCTTTAAACAATGAACTTGGATGGATTAAAAGATAAACGATTTATGGCCAATAGGATTGAACAAATAATTATATGTTTGATGTAATAACCAGAATAAGATGCAACTTAAAACACTTCTTGCGATTATTTCATCAATAAAAATTTAATAGCATTATATTAAGCTAGTCTATCAAATTATTTTTTAAGTTCTATTTGATAATACAGTCGTTATTCTCAAAATATCACTTCGTGGGATTAGTCTTGTTGCTATCTACGCAGATTTCACCGAAAAATAGCCTTTTTATGATTTTTTAAATCAAGTTTTTGTCGTAATTAATAATCAAATTAACCAAACTCTGGTAATTTATGTTGATTCATCACCGAAAAAATTTATTAACATTGAATTTTAATTATAATCAGATTAAATTTCGGGAAAATTTCATCGCTGTTTGATTAGTAACTATGACAACGGACAATTTGAGATAGTGACATTTTGGGAATAACGACTGTATAGATCAATGAACGAAACCAAGACTTTCCAACTCGCTTCTGTAAACGATAGCAGAAACAAATCGAATAATTTTTCCACCAACAAAGATCGAAGTTATGATCAGCATAATCAATTTTGCTCTACTAAGAAGTGATATATAAAGAATGAGACAAAATTCAAACTCTAATATATGAGTAATTATTAGGTTTAATTTACCAAATTTATTTTAATTTTATTATTGAGAATTAATTATTATTAGGCCAAACTAGCCCACAACTTCCACCTCAAACCTATGCATTTGAGCGTTTAAAGTGCGCGGTGTAAATTTTTCGCAGTGAATTTCATAGCATAAAATAAAAATTGCACCGGCTTTAAACCTTTTTATTAATGGCACGAATTAATTTGAATCAAACATTGTTATTGGGTGCAAATAAAAGACGATCATATTTGCAATAATCTAAGGGAATTTCACTTATTTTGATTGAATTTTTTACCTGGAAAAGTGACTTCAACGATGAAAAATTGAAAAAATAGATTTTTAACTGAAACAAAAATCATCCAGACTTAATAGCTCAAGACCTTCAGTGAATGGCTGACCAATGTTACAATTTTGAATCGAAAGTTGATAACACTTTCAGCTCATGAGAAATTCATAAAACAAAACTTTACAATTAGATATTAGACATATTACTTCACTTCTGTGATTCTTGGCATTGATTATGCCACCAAATATTATGTAAGTCAAAGGCACCTGGGAATCAATTAAATAGACAATGAAACAATTCTTTCTGATCTCTATTTGATTGACTTGTTTAAGATCGTATTTAAACACATTTAGTACATTTACTACATTCACTACATTTAAGTTCTATTTGATGATTTTCGATTCCGAAAACGAAAGCAATGCTGTTTGTTCATTTTTTACCACTCGATGAATGTGTCATAGCATGAGACTATTCCTTACAAACGCTTATTTTATAAATATTTTGTAAAAGAAAGGCACCTGGACATCAATTCAATAGACTTTATGCAACAATGCTTTCTGATCTCTATTTGATTGACTTGTTTCAGATCATATTCAAACACATTTACTACATTTACTACACTTACTACATTTAAGTACATTGTTTCAATTTAACTTGATTTTGTATCAATAATAACATGACAATATCAACAACGATCAAAAAAGCAACAAAATCTGTCTTATTATTGAAGTGATTCTTTTAAAGCGTAAAACATGAGATTCTTTTTCATTATTGATAAAATTGTTAAATTGATATTGCTTTCTAGTTTCAGTCAGCTGAACCTTTTCAACACATGGCTACAGCATTTGGGAGAATTGGTTGGTTTGCTTTAAACGATGAATTGGATGGATTAAACGATAAACGATTTACGGTCAATAGGACTAAACAAATAATTATATGATTATTTCATCAATAAAAATTTAATAGCATTATATCAAGCTAGTCTATCAAATTACTTCATTAATTTCTACATTAATATTTCTGTATTTGATGATATAGAGCAATGAAAGAAATCAAGACCATTTCCAACTCGCTTCCGTAAACGATAGCAGAAACAAATCGAATAATTTTTCCACCAACAAAGATCGAAGTTATGATCAGCATAATCAATTTTGCTCTACCAACAAGGAACTTCACGAAATGCAAACACACTCTCATCTCCACTCTTTCTCTCTTTCATGGAAGACAGGTGAAGAGACAGACGACGTGAGTTACAGTGACAGTGTTTTTTATTTTATGATGTTTCAATCTCATTCCATAGTTTTTAGGCAATTTCAGGATAATTTATAAATTTCGTAACTTTAAATAGCAAAATGCACATCATATTAGCATTAACACATTCAATTTTATTTTCAATATTAGCAATACTATTAGTTTATTTTTTTAAACAGTAAATGTGTCAACTCAACTGAAATCATCAGAGGTAAGAATGAAGATTTTCAGCTCAATGATTGAAAATGCATTAGAAAATGAAAATTGATACAACCGAATGCGATTATACTTAATTGTCTAGAATTTCAAGGCGTGAGAAAATAAAATTTTAAATTTTTATAGAATTTCAATTTATCCAACCCCAATAATTCCAACTCCAGATGGGGTTGGTCTTGGTAGCGGTGGTAACATCAAAGTGCATTCTTCACCTGATCCATCATCATCTGGACAAACACAGGTTCGTGATCGAGGACCAGACGGTAAACATAGATGTTTACAGCCTCCATTACGGATTCTACATGGATTACTCATCGCCGGACAAGCTTCGGCCATAGCCACTATACCATGAAGCCGTCCATTTGATCCTTTAGGTATCATTAAGGTTTCTTCTTTGCCTCCATTGCGACCAACTCTGTGAACATTATTCCTATCAAAAGAGCAAAACGTTAAAAAATTATTAATTATTTATCTAGAATATCGACTCTGACTTATACAACTAAAGTTCTACTGAAAATTATACAAACGATCTATTAATTTTTATCAATCTTTTCAATCATTCACAGCGATTCGGTGGTAAATATTTATATTTCAACTCACGTTTCCCAATCTGTCCAAAATATGTAATCTTCAACAATGGCCAAGTCGAAGGGATAACCAGAAGTGTAATGGACTAGTCTACGTTTAGAACCATAAAGATCAATACACTCGATCCTTTTGAGACCAGCATCGGTCCAACACAGTTCATTGGTCATATAGTCGATAGCAAGCATATTTGGCAGTTTAACAGCTTCAGAAACAAGAACCACTCTTCCAGTACCATCCATATTTGCCATCTCAATTTTTGGTGCTGCTCTATTCCAATCAGTAAAGTACATTTTACCTAAACCTGGATGGAGAGCGATTCCTCTAGGATTGACCAAATCTTCGCTGATTAAAGTTCGTACAGAGGATCCATTTAATCGAGAAACTTGAATAGCTCTCTTCAGCGAATCAGTCCAATATATGTTACGACTTATCCAATCTATAGCTAATCCTTCTGGTGAAATTAAGCCAGTAAGAATTGTTATGTCATGAGATCCATTGAGACCAGCTTTTGATATAGCTTTGTCAATAATGTCTGTGTAATAGAGTGAGCCTTTTGCACAATCGAAAGCAATTCCAACTGGTAAATTATTGTTCAACACGAAAAGAAATTCACCCTGACGTCCAGGTGCCATAGGTAGACGAGCAAAAGACATTCCTTGGACAGCAACTAAATAAGGTCCATCGTACCGATTGTTTGGTGAACAATCGAGTCCATCTCCGGAAAAGCCATTATTACATCGACATTTGTATTCACGAGTTGTTGGAGAGAAAACACATTCAGCATCTCGATGACATTGATATGGATAATCTCGACATGATGATGAAGGTACACAAGTGTAACCATCGCCAATATAACCGGATAGACACATACAACGATAACCCAACTCTATTGGATTGTAATTACAAGCAGCATGAGATCCACAAGTATTCAAAACATTACATGGTATTTGAGTGGATTCACAGTTTTTACCATCACCTTTGAAACCTTTATTGCATTCACATTTAAATTGCTTCTCCTCTAAATTGAATTTACATGTTGCATCTGCATGGCAATTTTTAACAACATTGCAAGGAGCCTTATCGTTCGAAACACAAGTGTTCTCAATCATGGCGAAACCTTGAATACAAGTACATCTTCCACCGTCAACAATTTCTGGTAGTGGGTCACACTTGGATGAAGCCGGACAATCAGAGTCTTCTTTACAATCTGATATAATTGCACAAGTACGTCCATCTCCAGTGTATCCTTCATTACAAATGCACTTAGTTTCACCGTTGGGTAAGTCATTACAGACAGCATTAATATCACATATTTTACTTGTAAAGCAGTTTTCAATTTGCTTTGGCTCGGCTAAATCAATAATTAAAAAATTTATAATTAATGGAAAATGATTTACTAATTCATTAATTTTTTCTCTATAATGTAAACTTACTTGTTCTGATACAGGTGTAACCATCGCCATAATACCCTTGTTTGCAGACACAATATCCAACTCCAGAATTGCTTGTTTTACATTGTCCGTTCTCCCCACAATTGGCATCACTCGAACAAACTTTTCCAACCAATTCACAAACCAAACCATTACCAGTAAAGCCTGGATTGCAAACACAACCATATTCTCTAGTGACTGGATTAATGGCACATTGAGCATTACGATCACAACGTAAATCAGCTGGACAAGCATTAGGTGATCCTGGTTGACCTAAAACGGAACGACAAATGATTCCGTTACCAGTAAAACCTGGTAAGCAAATGCACTTTTTGGATCCATCAGCAGAAGGTAAACAGTCAGCATTAGGATCACAAAATTTATCACCACACATTGAATCTATTTTTCAAAAATGAAATAAAAAATGGATAGCAATTAAAAGACTGAAAATCTGATAAATCACCAATTTGAATAACCACCTTGAGGTCGACATCGGTATCCATCACCGACAAAACCATCATTACAAATACAGCGATAGTTTCCTGGTTGATTTTGGCACCGAGCATCTTTATGACAGCGAGATTGGTTTGTCAAACATTCATCTATATCTGTAAGGGGCAAAAAATTAGCAAAAAATTTGACAAAAGTATACAGAAATAGCTTACCTAAACACAATGGTCTGACACTGTTTGGATCAGATTGGTCATCACTTCGAAACCCTGGATTACAAACACAACGATAATTTTCCCCGTCAACTACACATTGACTGTTAGCACCACAAACTGCGTTACCATTTTTACAAGGATTGTCATCTGGAATTACAAAGAAACAACAGATATTAATCTTCAATTTTCACCGTTCACATAATTTTTTCATCCGTATTTTTGTGAAGAAACCTCACCTGGTGGCACAACCGAATATTCAGCCGTAAATCGAATTGGATCTTGAATTGTTCGCACATCAATATTATACCGATTTGCTGAGATTTTAATTGTTTTAACTTGTTGATCTTTTGGTGCATAAGCGCATGACGTGAACTGAATTTCCTGTTCGATTGAAATGGGTATATCCATGGAAGCTCCAGTGAGTCTATATGAACGACCTGATGAGCTAGTGAACATTCCTGGTTCTTTAGAAGCATAAACTTCAATTGCATCATCAAATTCAACTCTAGAGCCCATTGGAATGGCTGGTAAATTTCCTGTTATTACAATATCCATCTTAAGATTGCCGAAAACATCAAGTCCAAGATAACGCTCAATAACAGTCACTTGTTCCCCGGTCTGAGGAAAAGTTATTCTAGCAGTTCTATTGAAAACTCCGCCTGTCAAACTGAACCCATTTACAGTTCCTGGTTGTCCTTTTGCAAATAACCAACCAATTAGGTCAGTTAACGGAATCAATGATTGAAAATCACTGGGTTGTATGTTTTGCAATCGACTGATTGTTGTGTAAATTTGACCTGAGTTAACGTCAGCATAGACATAAATGTCAGCGTCTCCGATTTTTTGGTCATTAATTGTTCCATGAACCTGGCCTACCAAACGAATTGGTGATGTATCTAATGTGTCTAATTATTCCAGTATAGAAGGAAAAAAAGAATAGATTAGTGATAGAATGATGTCAATAGACCTTTGTTCAAGAGGTTCTTCATAAGTTTCCCTCTTGGATAAGATATTGTAAATAAGACTTAATTATAATCAAGAACACATTTGAAGAGTATTTTTCTACTCTAACATGAGATCTATGAAGTAAAAATTATCTTCATGTCAAGACTGTTCGTATGTTAAAATCTTACCTGATTTAATGCACTGTCTTCCATTACCAATAAAACCTTCTTTACATTTACAGCAAAAGCCAGTTGAATATTGTTCACAGTGCGCTTCAGGTGGACAAGGATCAAAAGTTGTTTCACATCGATCCATAACGTCTGATGGTGTAACATCAGATTCACGAGATGATGAAGGTCGATCTGGTTCAATAACACCTCCAGAAACACCAAGTTTACCAATACGGAATATGAAGATTCCCGCTTCTTTAATATTAGACATTCTGTATAAGTAATTCAGTATTAGATAACATGCTTCTATGGTTGAAATTATTCAATATGACCTACCTATCTAAATTGAGAGTCCTACTGGTTCCTGAGACATCAAGAGGATAAAACTGGTATCCATTCAAGTCAATAAATCCGACTTGCGCTAAGGCAGGTTCACGAGCTTCTTTAGTATCACTTTTAGCCCATGTTATACCTTTTTGAGGGTAAAGGAAGAATGCGTATGATTCCTTGCCGTCTGTCGCAATAACAACTTGAAATGTATTTTTCTGTGTTGAATAAATCATGTAAATAAAATTAGTCCTGGAGTAACAACAAGTGTTGATAGACAACATTACATACTTTTTCATTGTTAGGGTCAACAAAAGTCAAATTGTTTCGGTATGGACCAACATCAACCCAAGTTGCGATGAATAGACTGTTAGCTTGAAAGTTTAAGCCAGATGTAAATACTGAACTGATGTATCCATTGGCAAGGTTCAACTGATCAGGATTTGTTGTTTGTCTACAAAAAAGGTACAATCAAAAATACTCAATAAATTGTTTTGGTTCCAATAATATTTTCAAGAATGTTACCGATAATAAACTTTTCCTGTAATCCGAGTATCGATGTCAGCATAAAAAGGAGCAATCATAGGAATACTTAAAGGCAAAGCATAGTTAAGGTAGTTAGCAGCATCAGACAGGAATGATATAACTCCATTGATACTGACCTGAAAAGGGCAAGAAAATGAAATTTAAAAGCTCACAGGATAGTTAATAAATAGATGAATTGAAATTGGTTACTTACAAAAAGGAAATCATAAGATCTTTCAAAAAGGATTACATTAGAAGAAAGTTTAATCTGTTGAGATGATCCTTCATCTTTACCAGTCAACACTTCGTCATCTGGTCCTGCAAAGGGAAATAAATCTTGTCTCGTAATCCCATTGGCTAAATTGATTGTCAAACAAATGGCAATAACGAAAACAATTTTGGCCTGTAAATTGGCCATTGAATTGATTAATAAATAATATAAAAGATGGGGAAGCTCAGAAATTTGAAAAAATCTAATGTTGAATGAAAAACATGGAAACAGTTGAAAGTGAACAAAATTGCTGTATCAATGATTCAAGTGGCCATTAAGAAATGTTATTTCTTCTCCTTCTTGCTCTTAATTATCTTTCTTCTTCTCAATATTTCTCTTGTAATTAAATTGATCATCTTGACAGTATCTTTCGAAAGTTAAGGTTCAATTTGAACGAGAGGTTATCATGACAACAGTTAACTATTCGCGATTAGATTTGTAAAAGGTCTTAATATTTACATTAAACCAATTTGTAAACTCAAATCTATGGAAAAAATCAATCAATCCTTGATCATTTCACTTATTTTGTTTAGATTACCCCATGCATCAAGATTTCCTCTCTTGTTTACTACAATCTGTAATCTAAAATAAGCTCAAGCTGATCAAATCAACACAAGCAAAAATATTGAATCAATTTTACTCTTACAGTAACAATCAAAACTATTGTAATCACAAAAGCTCCAGCGAAAGATAATCTTCAAGATTTTTTCATCATCACGGTAAAAACTACCATATGATCAATCAATATTCAAATCAAATGTACTCCAAAATTATGAGCTTGCATGAGCTTTTCATCTGTTGCATCTCATAACATTTTATTATCTTTGGAAATTGTTTTATCGTTCAGCCAATTTATTCAATCTACCCTCCGTTGTGATCTTGGATTAATCTGATTAAATTGATTCGCCATTTAAATCTGTTGGTTGAAAATACCAACTTTACTTGATTTATTATAACTCAAACTAACCTTCTCATCTATTTACATGTAAATGTTCAATATGACTTATTAGTCATGATTTACCTTTAATCTAAATTCATTTCAATTTTTGACTTTTTTCACTTTCTCTCGTTTCATCTTCCAACTTCACCAATAATGACTCTGACTAACATTCAACACTTTATTCACTCATAGTTCATCATCATGAACTTAATGAATCATAATTAGTTTTGACCTGATAAGTCATCTTACAATCATTCTCGTTTGTTTAGAACCAACTTTCATATGAACACAACCAACATTCAAAAGAGTAAAACCGGCTGACTGTACAGACACAGAGCTTTCAAAACAACAAAACCAGCGTTCAAATGACCAAAACCTACTTTCATAAGACAAAAACTCTCGAGTTAAAGAGTTACTTTACTCAGAGTATGCAAAGAGGATTATCACTGATTTTTCCAATGAACTTCCATTGAAGATGGTAAATTACAATTAATAAGTCAAAATTTATCAAAATGTTAACTTATATTCCAAGATGTCTCAGAAAAGAAGCAATTAACAATCGACGAAACAGTCTACACCCTGAATAAAGATGCTTCTTTAACTCGAGAGTTTTTGTCTTATGAAAATGAGTTTTGGTCATTTGAACGCGGTTTTGTTGTTATGAAAATTCTGTGACTTTACAGTCAGCCGGTATTACTCTTTTGAATTCTGGTTTTGTTCATATGAAAGTTGGTTCTAAACAAACGAGAATGATTGTATAGTAAACTATGAAAAACCCTTATTTTTACCTTTTCCTATTCATTTCACCATATGAAGCTACTGAATAAGGAACCTCTGGTATTCCTTAATATTTCTACATATCATTAGCTTCCTCTCGTTGTTACAAAACTGGTGGTAACATTTGTTTACCTCTCCGACTCATAGTTCATGAGAAAACCTCAGTTTCTCCATGAACTATGAACCCTCAAAAGTCCTAGGGAAAGTGTCCACTGTATCTCAACCAATCAACCTAATAACTTAATCCTTCTTTTAATCATTTACTATTCACCTATTCTAACTTACTAAAACACCCAATTTCACCCCTTAAAGCTAGAAGCTATTTTGACCCTTTTAATTTACTTAAAGTTGAATTGTCAATTGCTTCTTCATCATCTTTAACAATTCTGAATAAACTTATTTAAATTGAATATTTTGACTTCGTGTCTGTTTGGTCTGAATATTGACCGTGTGTTTTGTTTCATTTGATTCATCTTTAACCTTATTAAATTCACCATCATAACCAACAAAATCCTTTCGCCTCTCACAATGTAAAACTCACGAACTTTATAAAAAAATGTCGTTATGAAATGAATAGTTAACTGCAAATCATGGACAATAATTGAATTCAGCATCAACTCTCTGCAACCTGTATCTGGTCAGATCAAAACTCAAGCGAAGTCCTTCATTGTGATAGCACAATGAAATAATTCAACGCAATAGAAACTTTCTCAATATTACAATTTACGGAATAATTTAATAGATTCAATAAACAGATGTAACAGCGTCGATTCATAATCTTTTTATAATCGTGAATAACAAGCTGTAAAAAATCGCCAAACAAAATGTTTGGATTTGTAAAGATGCATCCACTAAATTGTTAACTGATCACAATATTTTATTGCAAATTTATTGTTTTAAGACTGGTAATTATGATGGCAATTTGTTTATAATGAATATTTCAAAGACTAAGTGATATCATCATGAAATACATATGAATGAATATCATGAAATCTCTTAGACTCTCATAATATGACAACTCTAATTAAAGCTCCAAGCTTGATAAATAAACCTTGTGATTAAGCAGTAAATCTAGAGTAGATAATCATTTTAACAGGCGATAGTAACTAGATTACAAAGAATAGACAATGAAAATGAATTGATAGATAGGATTCGCTTATTTTATATGTAGATACGTTTCATTGTTTGTTTCACAAATTGTCTTAGTTTTCATTCGAAATTCTTTGAAATTGTTCAACTTTAGCGCTCAATCAAAATGTTCAAATCAACCAACATTTTAAGGAGCTCAGTTTCGTTACTTCGTCAACCGTTAAGCTGTAAAGATGTGCTCAAATTACAGTCACAATGGATTCCAACAGCAAGTTTGTCAGCAACAGCAAATAGTGAACAATTTAAAAGTGATGTTTTGATTATTGGCGGTGGCATAATGGGTTTATCAACCGCTTTCTGGATTAAACATTCAAGTCCTTCAACTTCAGTGACTGTCATTGAAAAAGATCCAAAGGTTTGTTTGTCCATCGACCAAATCTTCTGAACAGCGAAATGTTAACCAAAATTCTCAAATTGTCTTGCACCAGTATACGACCTGTTCAACGACTCGAGCTGTCGGTGGAATCCGATCACATTTTTCTCTTCCAGAAAATATTAAATTATCCTTGCACAGTTTTGATTTCCTTACAAAAATCAATGATTATCTTAACGTTGATCCAGATGATTTGATAGATATTGGGTTAGTTCGCAAGGGTTACTTGTATTTGGCGACTGAAAGCGGTGTTGATACTTTAGTCAATAATCATAAAATCCAAAAATCGTGTGGAGCTTCAGTTGAGCTTCTTGACCCACAACAGTTATCGGTTCGATGGCCTTGGTTAAACACCAATGGCATTGCTGCTGGTTCTTATGGATTCGATAAAGAAGGCTGGTTTGATCCTCATCGGTTGTTGATGGCTTTCCGTGCAAAAGCTTTAGCATTAGGAGTGAAATACGTCCATGGGGTTGTAACTGATTTTTCTTGCTCTTGCAAAACACCATCATGTAAAGTAAATGGAGCCATTGTTGATCATATCAAGCAAAATTCTCAAGCCATTTACTCAGCAGAATCAATTGTCATAGCTGGAGGATCAGAATGTGGTGCTTTGTCTAATAAACTCGTATCACAAAATGCAAAAAGCATTTTATGTCCAGTTAATCCAAGGTTGGTCTAAATTTTTTTTCAGTCGATCTTCTTTTGTAGAAATTTTATCTTTTGAATTATAATTCATGTCTTTTGATGACTTTCGTAAAAAAGTTTGGTCCAATTTCAACCTTTGCTGGTTCTCCAATTTATTAATTTCTTGCAAGCTTGTAACAAGTTAGCCAAACTACATAATTAACCAAGAAAATTTCCTTCTGGAAATTGGAAGAATATTTCAGCATCATTTACAGATCTGAATGTGTAAATCAACAAATTCGACTTGAATATTCAACAGCTAGATCAGTCTGTTTATCCTGCTGGCCAGAGCCGAACCATCTATGGGTGTTTTAAGCTTCAGTTGAAATAAAAGACCATATTTTAAGAAAGTCTATTTCTTTTATCAGCATTGACTTTAAATGAAATCTGATATCTTTAGTTAATTTCATTGGGATTATGAAGATATCTGGTTATATTATAACTTATTAATTTTGGTAACAATTCTGTTTAATCTCCCAAGGAAGCGTTATGTATATTCATTTAAATGCGAAACTTTGAATGGTCAAAATTTTCCAATGCTCATTGATCCATCAGGAGTTTATTGTCGAGGGGATGGAGATAACTATATAACTGGATTATCACCAGAAGAGGTAAATTAAATATAAACCATCTATTGGACAATATATACAAGTCTTTTGATTTTCTTGTTTTCCATAATCTACATTAGTCCGAAGAGCCACAAACTACTGATTTTGAGGTTGATTATGACTTCTTTGATCAAAAAATTTGGCCTCAACTGGCAGAAAGAGTTAAACCATTTGAATCCATTAAAGTACTTTCAGCTTGGGCAGGCTATTACGATTTCAACGAACTAGATGAAAATGCGATCATGGGCCAAGATCCTGTTTGGTCAAATTTATACTGGTTAACTGGTTTCAGTGGACATGGAATTCAAATGGGCCCAGCAGCTGGAAAATGTATTTCCGAGTTAATTTTGAATGGTAAATATAGTACAGTTGATTGCAGTCGATTCAGATTCAACAGAGCGATCGAAGGTGAAAAATTATTAGAAGTAAATATCATTTGAATGTAAACAAAGGCAACAGGTGAAACTGAAAATAAACTAAATCTTTTTTACTGTTGAAGAAGCTTATTTACATTGAACCATTTTTGATCTTGTTAACAGATTATCAAACATTATTAATTCACAATATAACAGATTAAAGAGTCAAATGGTTAATTCACGAGAAAAATAAACTCAATATGATTAATCTTGTCAGAAACCTTATGTAACCAGGGACCGAGCAATAATTTACTATATTTTGGTAAATTAATACCTTTTGCATTTTCAAACGGATTTTAAGTGAAGACATTTTTGATTTAACTGTGAACACGATGATTCACTAGTTGTGACGCACGCATTTTAACATGTTTTTTGATGAAAGTAAACGCTATTTTACAAAGCTGAAACAACTGATTATATTATAATAAAATTTTCAAAAATATGATCCAAAGTTGACTCTTAACAGCATCAGTGATGTTGAAAACTCTAAAAGAAACTGATAAAAATAAAATCAGTTTTTTTCAAAATATTTCCTTGTCGACAGTACTCACAATCAGCACAAATTTTTTCGTTATTAAACCATAATCTCCAATCTGGATGCCATTCGTTGGCAATATTATTCTGTTGAAGATCTCAATCATCTGGAATGACAAAATTGTTATCCGTTAAACTGGGTAAAATCAGAAAGTCTAAAAATCTTAAATGTAAGTTTACTTTTAACTTCATGGCTGTAGTCGTTTTACTTTTACAATACATTCGATGCCACATTGGGTAAAGTCTGTCAACCTGTGGATTTCAAAGAAAAAAATGATTTACAGTTAAAAACGAATCAAGATGGAGGCAAACCATAATTAACTGATCAGCATGCAAAGATTGAAATGAAAACCTTGTTGGTAAATGCAGCACAAAAGAAGCTGATCGCCAAAATATCTGATATAATCATAAATCCAAGCCAAGTAATGAGAAAGTCCATCACAACGCTGTGATTACCAGTAAATAGACCAAAGTGTAAAAACCAACAAGACATAAGAGCGATTCCGTTGTAAAAAAACAAAACAATAAAACGGATTTCTCTAAAAGTTGAATCAATTTTATTAAACAACCAAAGAGTTTGTCCGATAATACAATTTAAATCTGTACAATTCCTCTTGTCATTAACCTGAAGCAGGAAACCGGTGGCATTTGTTATCGACTTTATATGAAAATAATGAAGACCCACATAAATACAGCAAATTGAACTATAACAGATCGCTTGAGCAGCAAGAAATATCACAGCCGTTGTAAGTGTAAAACTCCATGGAATCGCAAAGAGCATTGTTTTGAGTGAATAATTGTTATAAAGGTTGCAAAAAAGCTCAAAATTATAAAGAAAGGTAATGAACGGAATCATCAGTGGAGTGATCATGTTATGAAAGGCACAGATCAAGTAAATAAAACGGCAAAAGGGTTTCTTTTCAAGTCCAACAAAGGGAAAATAAGAAAACCCATTTTTGATCACAACTTTCAAATCAGAAGCTGCAGAAATGAATCCATAATTATTTTCCTTTATCACAGCCAATTCATGAACAATGTACATAGGAGTTAGTCCAACAAGAACGACTAATAGCAAGACATTCCTGTCTTTCGAGTCCAACAATGGATCGCCTAAATAAATGGCCGTTTCATAACTAACACTGAACAGCAAAATGATTCTTACGAGGTTCACTAGTGAAGCAATGCGAAGCAGTAAATTACCAAAGTCAATTTTCTGTCTGATTTTGGTAATTTTGTCGACACTCTGTTCAAACCCATGTCTTAATGTTAAGGTAAAGACGACTTGTTTTTCCTGTGTTTCAAGTGATTTGAACGCAAGCTGTTCACAATCGTAATTGTGAAGCCTTTTATCAAAGTTTAATTGAACTGCTTTAATAAAATCATAAGCAAATGCTGTTAAAGGAGAGTTGAAAAATTTTAGCATTTTTGCTTCTTAAAGTTGATCTGAGAGTTGCTTCAATGAGCAATGAGCTAAGTTTGAAATGAATTTTACTTTTGACTCTTCAGGTTAACTTTTGTTTACCAAAGTCATTTTGAATGCGTTTAATCATCTCAAGATCACCTAATAAAATATCGATCAATGTGTAAATATCAGTAGAATCATTCTGTGTTTCTTTTTTTCTATTGATCAACTAAATTCATTCTGATTAACTTTGCATGCAAGTGGTGATTACCAATCTAACTTGGATAAAATTATGAAACTAAAATTCATCATTGTACAGATAAATATTTTTCAATCAATTTCATTTCTACTTGATGAAAGTATCAAACCTTAAAGATTTATGACACGAAATTTTCGAGAATTTGGAAATTTTTGCCTGAATAAGTTCAATTCGCTTTCTGAGGAAACAATTTTACCCCACAAAAGTCCTTCTAATGATACAATTTAATTTAATTTTATATGAGTTTCTTTTATAGCATTTAACTCTGTTTTAAATGTCATAGGATAAGAGATTCAAAGGTTACGCGAGAAAATATTGATTGAAAAATATATCGAATTGGGTTGAAAGAAGTTTTTGAAAAAATTAAAATTAGGAATTAAATGGCCTTGCATTTAATAGTCTTTATGGAGCTTTAACATATTCTAATATTCAGTGGGTTAATCAATCAAGAGTTGATTCTATCAATCAGGATATTCAATTAAATGTTTGAAAAACGTATTCTTTGAATCATCACTTACTCTTCGTATGAGTATCATCTTACAATTGTTAATTACAAAGTGTAGTAGCAATTTCAATTAAAAGTGACATTTCAACTTGAAAATTTCAAGTTCAGCTGAAATCTCAGTTACTATTATGGCTGTGCTCTGAACAATGTTTAATGTTTAGCCATTAGATGATATCAGTTTAACTTTAATCTGGATTTTGAATTCAAAGATGATAAGAATTATTCAATTCAGAATTAGATCTTTTTCTCAATGCTGTCATTCACATGGTTTTATTGAGAGTTTATCGGATCTGGAGTTATTTACTTGAACTGAGTCTTTTTTCAAATAAATATTGTATTTAGTGTTGATTGAAATGAATGAAATCAAACGATGAATTAATATATTGAAATGAGATTTAATGATAAATTGATGAGCTTTTAAATCTGTTATAGCTTTGTTTGAGAATACAAATTTACAAAAAAACGGAAAAAACAATGGATACACTTTTGGCAAAATAAACAACCATTATAAATCAATGATTAGAAAGAAAAATAATCATGATACTTAAGAATTCAACGAGATAATTTGTTTGAAATCAGTAGAAAATAATTTGTACTGAAAATGGCGTTAAAAGTTTGAAAAAATTCACAAAAAAACAAGTCGATTTAAACAATTTTGACAAAATAATCCTTTAAATGATAGCAATTAAATTACAATTGAGTGTTGCTCAAAATCTCCTGAATCCATCTGTAGAATGAAAAGACAAAGAAAAATAAATGAAAATCACTATTTGGTGTAAAAAAGGAATAAAATGAAATACAATTTGAACCAGAAAATAAATTCAATTGGATAGTCTAATAGTCACTGATGGAAAACAAATAACAAAAGATGAAAATGCACTGAATTTCACAAATGTCAATATTCAAAGTAAACCTTGAATTTCATTCTGTTTGGTATCAATTGTATTTCATAATAAACCATTATTCAATGAGTCACCTTGAAGCCGATTCTTGGTTTAAAGTTTTAAATAATATTGTATTTTGACCCGGATGCGAGAGTTGAAATATTAATCCAGCTTCAGAGGAATCAATGGAACCATCAGTTACTAATTGTACTTGATAACCAAGAATAGGAAGGCTTTGAAGGGCTGCCGTATCATTGCTTTCCTTGAATCGATATAATACTTTTTCTTTGACCACAAACCAAGCTTTTTTCCAGCTCTTTTTGTAGTTCTTTTTGTACATCAAATAGCCACTGATTGAACAATTTTTATCATCAGCAGAGACCTGAAAGGATGAAAAAAAAAATACAATGAAAAAGTGTGTTATTAAGGTTAATAATAAAAGGTTGCCTTGCGATTCAATTGATTTCACAAGGTAAGAGTTTTACGCAAAAAATATCTTTTTAATGATGTTATTGATAAATTAAAAGTGATTCACCATTTTAAAATTGTCATCTAATGCTAATTTACGATCGATTAAGTGAGCTTTTGTATTGTGTGTGTGAGATAATTTCTCGAGCAAACAAAAAATGTTCAACAATCACGTAAAATTATAGTCCAACTTGAATTACTGATCCAGAAAGAAAGGTAATTGTGAATTTGTTGAAATATCGGTATAAAAACAATAAGGAATCAACTTTTTGAGGAAAAGTGATTATTGAGTTGAATATCTGATGTGAATATTGTATAACTTAATCAGCTTTATAATCATGATCTTGATTTGTGTCAGTAAGAATTGCACTTGCACTAGTTAAATTAGGTTCCAATTGTACCCAATTAATGGATACATTTTGAACAAGAAATTATCTTGGAAAGATTATTCAATCTAATGGATGTTTATGAAAAGTAAAATGCAAATGTCATCGATATGAAAGATTAATCGAATCGTTTGTGAGATTTTTTTTCTGTAACAGAAATCAGAAAATAATGAATAAACACAAACAAAGGAGCAGCATTTATTTCAAGGATGAACAGGGAAAAACATCATTTAAATGAGCCGTTTCAATTTCCATGTTGATTGTTTCCATTGAAATTGTTTATCGACTTTTTTTACTATAACTCAATGGATCCATTAGAAAGCTAAAACATAAACATTTAGCTAAGGAATTTGCACTAATTTTGATCTAAATTGGTTGTAAATATATTATTTTAGGATATAATAACATTGCTTTGTTTGAATATGACTACGAACTGGCCAAATATAATACAAGTATTCAGAGTAATTATACACCAAGAATTCTGTCCTTGAAATTTACATGATTAAATTAATGGATTTTACTTTCCAATGCAATTTAGCTCTGACATTGGAGCATGATTTTCACAAATTACTAGGAAATGTTTAGAAGAGTGAATAACATCATTTAATTGGCATTTTCTTGCATTAAACGGTAAACAACTAACCTCTTTTAATCGTTGAGGAAGAGATTTTCTTCGACCAGAACTTCGTAAGCCTAGAGGTATACGAACAAATTGTGCCTTTAAATTGTCTAGGTCAAAATTGGACGGAGTAACAGTTGATCCTGTTGAGGTTGCACCATTGGAGTTAACAGAGCCACTATCATCAACCAAATCATCATTAACTTCATCAGAAGAAGCACCGTGATCACGAAGAGCCGTTGTCATTGAGATTGTTAACTTTTTAGTCATTTGATCTTGTAATACTGGGAAACATTGATCACAAACACGAGCCGCTCTAAACTTCAAGTACCTTAAAGGAGCTTTGTTGGATGAACAATCATTACAGACAACTTTACCACAAGCCCGACAGTGATGACGACGGAAAGTAACCGTAAACTCAGCCGAACAAATTTGACACATGGTAACTCGAGTATCAGGTATCCAAAGAGGCGCCTCAAAACCCAAAAGTACTTGATCGCCCACTCTGTCCCCATGTGAACTTGTGTTAAAGGTATTTCGACGAGTCTCGTAATCTTTGATGGCCTTTTTAATTGCTTCAATCCAAGATGCACATTCAGCTGGAGTTTTGGCAGCCACACTTATTGATCGAGACGGCGAAATTATGCTAAATTCATTTTGAAATTGTTGATGATCAGGAACTTGGACTCGCATTCCTTCCAAGGAAAGTTCATGGTTTAGCTTGTAAACAGTTCCTTGTTGTAATGCAGTCAAATAAATGAGACAGTCATTGCATAGAAGAAATAATCGGGGTTGAGGTTCATGGCGAGATAATTTATCTAATTCTCCGTCTTTTAGTAAAACTCGGCCAGGTTTGATTATCTCGTAAGAGCGAACCAGTGAAGTTTGAATTTTCAATAGCTTTGAAGAGCTATCACCTTTACGAACAAAATCATTGGCAAAGTCTGCAATTTTACTGACCAATTCAATAGCGGCAAGTGTATCTTTGTAGTCGGGATGATCTTCGGTTAAATAAGTCTGATATTTTTCCAATATTAATTTATATTGCGGTAATCTTTGAACTGGTTTGTGCATATAATGGCGGACTAGCAATTTATTGCATCGATCAGTTTTCTCGAACTCTTTTAAGGCATCAGCAAGACCTTGAATTGGTAGAGAAGAAAAAAAAGAATAAATTAGAGCGATAGTTAATTGATTGGTTGGATGCAAATCACAATTACGCATAATGCTATTAACCTCGATATTGATAGAAAAAAATAAACGATTATTTTCATCTTGATAAGGATAAAAATGACACTTTTGATGTCAAAAAATGAGTGAAATTTTCATCACACGCAAAGAGGTTCACAATATTTTGAATCATTTGATTGAAAATATAAAAATTGTAAGGAAATGCTATTTGTTTCCAAGCAGAAAGTATTAGGTAAAAAAATGAAACAAAGGTTAATTTTGAAATAATAATAGCGAGAGTTTTCCCTTTATGATTTTCATGATGATCATCATATTTCATTATTTTCACGCAAATGAGATTGAACAATAGAAAGTGTAAATCCAATCAAATGGTGATGAGAAATAATGATGATGACATATTAATACTAGGTTATGAATTGGCACTCACATCGCGTAATAACATAATAACAAGGGCTTATGATGAATAGATAGAGATGTACAGTAAAAATTAATATAAAAACTGTTGACAGTACAATATTCAATCAGTTAGAGTCAACAAATCTTTTTTTACTTTGATTAATCTGGTAAAGTTTATCGAGTAATTTATTTTTAATGCTATAAAGTATTAATTTTCAAAATAATAATTTCATGATTGAATGAATGACTAACAAGACTAGCATAAAGAGCCAACTTTATTGATTGGATGAGTTTAAATTTATACTGATAAGTTGAGGGTAAGATCTTGACATTTGAATATCAATATGAACATCATTAAATCCTCATCAAGATTATTTTTTATCCAAATGAAAATGTAAGTAAATCGACATAAAATTAATGTGTGAATATGTATAACAAGGATTGCCCTTGAGAGTGAATTTGAAAAACATAAAGGCTATAATTGCATTGTAAACAATGAAAAATAAACAATTAATCTATGCAATAATAATGATTGGTAAGTAAATTGCTTACCTGGATATTTTTTTGTTGCCTCTTCAAGAGTTGTAACCATGGAAGTAAACTCTTTTGTATAAGGAGCGTGAGGTTTTAGAAAAGGTCCCATGATAATGAGAACATCAGCAATTTTAGGATTACTTTCCCATTTATTAATCCGGTTTCTAAATTCTTCGGCCAACTGTTTGTGATACTCATGTAGTTCCGGAACATATCGAAATATTGAATTGATTATTTCCTCGGGAATGGAGTTACGGATGTGTTCACGAAAATCTAAGAGTAAAACCATATTATTGACAAAATCTTCCTCAGTTTTGGTTAATTCCTGGGCTACTAAGAATAACTTTCGTTCCTGGCGTTTTTTCATTTCCTCTTCAGGGTTGATGTTTTTGTCTCCTCCATCGATCTCAGTGTTTGTTGCAATAATAATTGAATTGGTAGATCCGATTGACCGAGAATCCGAGAATTCCTCTTCTGATGAAATAGGTGTATCTATAGTTGAATGTGGATGAAGGAAACTACCAATTGTGCCATTCACGGAAGACGATTTTCGTCGTAACTCGGGGGATATTGAGATATTATCTGATAGAGAGTCTTCTTGTTGTTCCTTGATTTTCCTTGATTGTGGAGGTGAAGCCTGTGAATAAGAAAAGAGTTAGATTAATATGCTGATTTTAAAAGGTAATTGAGGTTATAATCAACAAGTAGCAAGGAGTAACAATACGAACTGGATAAATTTTGATTTGAGCCATAATTATGTATAGATATTGATTTTAAAGGATAAGCTTAGAGTTGAAGTTGCTTCTGAACTTTTTGATGTACACACACGATCAAGTTGACAGAAAATGAAAAGAGTTTGAAAGAATACGTTGAAGCGAAACTGATTGATTGGTCTATTTTCTCGATCAGAAAATTAATAACAAAGTTGAATGAGTTAGATGAAAAAAAGAGGTAAATAAAAGATGTTATTAAAGAAACAAAGTGAGAAACAAGTGAATGACTAGAGTAAAGTAGTAATACTAATCAACTGATTTGATTTAGGTTGGATAACAAGTGAGTAATTTGCTTTCCCTACTCTTTCTTTCTCACTAACACTCAAAACAAAACTGAACATACTCCATTCAGTACTGTAAACTAAAATGAATGGTTAAATTATACAGAATAGATTGATTAACCTAAAACGTTCGGTAAACTAGCGACATTGCTCTCGATCAGCAATAAACAAAACCAAAACCGAAGATCCAGATGATACCAAAATGTGAGCGAGTACAAATACTCGAATTTCCTCATTTTAACTGAACTTTTGACGATGATCTAATAGAAGTAATTTACTAAACTTATGAAGTTTGATAACACAAAAACAGTCAACTGCTATCTTTGCCTTTATGGTTAAATATGAATACATGCTCATCAACTATCACAGCAAATATTATCTTTTGCCTGTTTACTTTTTGTCTTTTCTCTTTGAGCTGTTAAATACTTTATATCATTATGGTGATGATAAATTGTACCTTTTCCGGCAGACATTTTAATTGAGTTGTACATTTTGGTGAGCAACTCTTGTCAAGATGAGATGATTGCTTGATACCCGTTGATTCATTTTCTTTTGAGTTGGATTTTTTTAATGTTGCCGGCGGCGATGGAGAGGCAAACCGTAAATTCCGAAGATGAGCAGGCTTGACAGGTACAGGAGGTTTTGGTGTTGTGGCTCTAGGAGTTATAGAGCGTCGCAATTCACCGTCAACACCATTCAATGATCCGGTAGAAGAAATTACTGATGAAATTGAGCTTCGAGTTGAGGGTGGACCAGGAGCAGGACGACAAGGCAACCGTTGTTGAGTGTTAGTTGTTTTTGATACTGAAATTGATGATGTTGATGTAACACAGATTTGATGGCGATGTGAAGGAGAGGATGAAAGTGAATCTAAAAGGTCGCTTTGATGAGTAAGATTGTCACCATCAATAATAATATTGTTGTTGTTGTTTAATGTCAATAGAGGCTTAGGTCTGAGGGAAGGTTTGTTGTCACTTTTTTGACTCATCGATGGACAGCAAGTATCACTTTTATCACCATTTGAGCAATTGGTTTCACTGGTCCCTTCAGAGGTGAGACTAGACATTTTTTGACTTTTCTAGCCTGGATCACCAAGCAATACTCCCATTAAAAAGAAACATTTCAATCAGTTAAAAATTATGGCAAAAATGCAAACATACAATTGATAAACTTTTTAGCTATTAACCCATAACGCCATAGACTTGAGCTTAGCAATTCACACCTTCAAAACACAAAACGCAAAACAGCTCTATAGATGGCAGCATAAACATGGTGTTTTCTGGTTTAAAAGCTGCTTTTACCTCTGATAAATCGCAGCGATTTAATCGCTGTAATGATTTCACATTTTAATTCAATTTAGGGACCAGCTTTTTTCCACCACATCAACCTGTTTCATTCACCACTTTAGAGTGGCTTTTTTCCACCACTTTTTTTCCACCCAAATCAACCGAATTTTTGACCACTTTTACACCATCTAACACATCCTCTTTTGGGATATTATGGCGATTAATAGTGGTCAAAAATTCAGTTGATTTAAGTGGTGGATATGCTTATAAAAAATTGTTTGAAAATGTGGTGGAAAAAAGCCACTCTGAAGTGGTGGATGAAAGTGGTGGACAATTTTGTTGAGAAAAGTCTCACTAAAAAGTGATGATGTTTGATTTGGTTGATTTGGTGGATGTGTTAGATTGGTTGGTGGACAATATGTTGGACAATAGGGTGAAAAGACGGTAAATAAAAGTGGTGGATGAAAGTGGTGGATGAAAGTGGTGGATGAAAGTGGTGGATGAAAGTGGTGGATGAAAGTGGTGGATGAAAGTGGTGGATGAAAGTGGTGGATGAAAGTGGTGGATGAAAGTGGTGGATGAAAGTGGTGGATGAAAGTGGTGGATGAAAGTGGTGGATGAAAGTGGTGGATGAAAGTGGTGGATGAAAGTGGTGGATGAAAGTGGTGGATGAAAGTGGTGGATGAAAGTGGTGGATGAAAGTGGTGGATGAAAGTGGTGGATGAAAGTGGTGGATGAAAGTGGTGGATGAAAGTGGTGGAAAAATGTGGTGGATAAAGTGGTGGATGTGGTGGAAAAAAGCCGGTCCCTTCAACTTATAATCGATTCTAAACCAAAACTAAAAGTTCTGAATTTTTTTAAGAAACAGCAGAAAACTCTTTTCACCCGAATATTTCATCAATTGGTTTGATTTTTAATCTTGAGATCCCAAAAAGGGCTTACCACAAGTCAGAGAAAACTCGTTCTTTTTCAAACAAAGAACGAGGGTTGGAACTTGGGTTTTTGTTAGCCAAAGTGGTTAGTGCAAAGAGTATTACTTTTTGGGTTAGTGGCTGAAAGTCGGTTGGTAAGATTTTCCCTTGAGGCCAAGAACAAGAATGATGAGTCAAAACGCACAAAATGAAATTCCAATTAATAATCCTTTGAGGATATCTTTTCAAGAATTAAAGTGAAATTGTTGCAATGAAAAGCAAAATAAAAATCGGTAGTGAATTGATGTGAAACAATATTGAATTTATAATAAACTGATTCATTATTGCAAGTTATTATGAATGGCAACTGATTATTCCAGCTAAAACATTGGTTAATTAAAGTCAGAAATTAAATTATTAGACTAATCAAGACAGTTATATTAAAATATAAAATTGAAAAAACCGGAAAAATGGGTAACGTTCGGTAAACCAGAGATCTGGTTGAGGGAAAGGAAAGAGAGTTGCTTTATGATTGGTTGAAAGGCTGGGTTAAGAGCCAATGACAGGTGAGGTTGCCGCCAAGAATATCAGTTTAAACAACTGTGAAACTGTAAGTGATTCTGTCTTTTTTACTTTAATCTATTTTAAATATATTTTGTAAACTCATCATTGTTTAGTAATTAATTGTTTAATGAGTAAATTCTGCTTTCAAATCGGATTCAATAGCAGCAGTTAACTCATAAATCGGTTATTTTTTGGTTGTTCCGGAACCCCATCGCTGGTGGCAACATACTTTTCCTTTATCTATTTTGTTTGGATGTTTGTGATTAGTTTAACGTTTATTTATCTGACTAGTCGTCTTTACCATCTCTGATTTCTCATGGTTTAGTTGAGATTTATTTTGTTTCTTCATTCTCATTGTCATCTCCATCATCACTTTCATCTTACACACCAATCTATTGTGCCTTCTCTTTCTAAACACCCTTGGTCTACACCTTTTTGTTTTATTTATTTATTTGATTTTATATTTCATCTTTTAGATGGCTTCAAGCCATACTGTTGAAAAGAATGACCAGTTTTTAGATGGAGAAAACGTAATTGACTTTGCTCCTACAATAACATCAACTCAATTGGTGAAGCCAAATACTCCTGCAAAGAATACCTCAAGCCACAGACGTAAAAGGTCAAGTCGAGTTCTTCAGGAACCAATATGCAATGAAATAACGAGCTATTGGCGGACTACTAAACGAAATCGTGTGGAATCAATCAACTCAGATAAAGGAATCATGTTGGATGAAGAGGATGGTGACTCGGATTTCTATAATAACGATGCCCGTTTAGATATTGTATGGGCTGATGACAATCCGAATCGCTGCCGTAAAAATGTGATAAATCTCAAGCCCGTTGAGAGAGTAGCTGATAAAAAAGAGGTGGAAAAGACTTCTAATAAAAGTGAAAATATGGAAACTTCGGATGGAAATCAAGTTGAAAAAGTTGAGCTCGTTCTCAATAATTTGATCAGTTGTTTGCGAGTCGATCCAACCACCGACATAAAATCTCAATGTGATATTAAGTCTCAAGAGGTGAAACAAAATACTTCATTTGGATTAAGTTCTTCACAGCCTGTAGCAAATATAAGTGATAGTCGGCATTGTGACGGTGAATCTAAAAACGATTTATCTCATGCAGGTTGCCAGGAAATACTTGCTAGCTCACTTGATGAAGGTAATTTTATAATTTGTAATCTTCTCATTAATGCCCTATCATTAATTTCATTTACTTTTGATTCGCCGAAATAGATATATTTGACAATTTTGATGATTGCGATTGGTTGTCCCAAATACCTGATGAAGCTCTCTTGCTAGATGAAAAAGCTTTTGTTGAGAAAGGAGACAATGGTGTTATTAGTAAAGCATTACTTCTTCCCCGTGAAAATGTCCCTGTTCCCAAAAGAGAAGATGTTATACCAAAATCAAATAGTCAATTAACTACTAACGCAATAAAAACATCTCACGACTCTGCAATGCTTGACCAAGAAAACAAAAATATTCCTAGTGTTAAGGAAAGGAAAACCATACCACCGCAATTGATTCGTCGGTCGATATTGAGCTATATCAACGATAATAAGCAAGGTGAGCCTAAGAAATCTGCAGAACGACCTCCATTAGTGAACAAACCAAATGCTCTGGGAGAAGTAACCAATACTTTAGGTAAAACTTTAGTCAAACCAACAAATTTCGATAATAAGCAGATTCCTGGGCGGACCGGTGAAATCACAGCTCCAAATAAGTTTGTTCAGGCACCAGTAGCAGCACTTAAACAATCAGTACACAAATCAACGGAAAAACCTCCATGTGATATAATTAATTCAAATCATAAGGAAGACGATGAATTTGAGTTTGATGACGACGATGATGAACTGTTTAAATCCATGGATCTTGACCTACCTATGGAAACTCAACCAAATCAAGTCTCTTTACAGCCCAAAGAAGAATCAAATCATATTCAGGAGGCCGAAACTAAAATGGATCAAGACTCTTTTGTATGGGATGAAGATGAAGCTGATGATATATGCCGAAAAATAGATATATCCATTTTTAATTGACATGCGATTATATTCCTATCATCTACTTCTTTACCAATCTTATCTTTTGCATGAGGAATTTTCACATGAGTATTTCTATTTTTTATAGTTTTGATAATATCAAAAAGTAGACATTTGTCAACACGGAAATTTGAAGCGATTGGAAGCTTCAAAAAACCCAATCATTAATTTATCTATTCAAAATTTACATTTTTACTGCATTCATTTCATTCTGCATAGATGAACTCTAAAATTGATCAAATTATGAATTTACTTTGTATGTCCAATTCAATTCATACTTAATATAGTCTCGGTAAATCAAAAATTAAACTGAAAGTCACGATCAATTAGTTTTGATAAAATCTTATTCAGCGAATAAACCACGTCAATTATTCATTCGGATATTTTAGCCTCGAAAGTGGCAACCATCGGTTGAATCTACTGATGAACTGCAAATGCATATTTGTAGTCAGAACGAGATGTTTTTGTGAAAATTCTAGATTGATGAATAATCCCAAACGGCCGAAAAACAAAAATAGACAACGGGATTAAATAAAAATATTGTTAATTAATAATCCATTACAAATCCATTGATAAATTACATTATTTAAGCCAAAGTAAACAGCTGTATCATTGTTGCTTTTCATTGGTCGCCATCACGCTAACATAATGATACATTATAACCAAGAGGAATAAGCAAATCCCCAAGATGTTGGCAAAGAAAGATAACTGAATGTCCGTAATCATGTTAACGGCAATAAGCTGAAATGAAATGAAAAATACATGAATCAGTGATAAAAAAGCAATAACATATCTTAATAACACGTCCAATAATGATAACACGTTTCGCATTTTTGAAGTGCAATAAAAAGCAGTGATAGAAATAACAGGCTTACCTTTGTACTTTTATTATTAAATTAGCAGATTAACAATACAATAATTTAAGTTTAAAACAGATTAATGAGATAATTAATTCAAATTTGTTAAAATCAAATCAAGTCAAGTTACAAAAAATTTATAAGAACCAAGATGAAAGAAATCGCCATCTAACGAGATTTTTACTAATGAAAGTTTAAAGATCCTTATTTAAAGTTCGGTAACTAATGACAGCGGATTTTAATTTTGAACACAAATTAATTTAGTTAAAATGCAATGAATTTAGTTGAAAGAAAAAAGCTTAATCGTTATTTCATTTATTGCGGTAAAAATCTATTATTCAACGATAGAAAAGGTAAGCTTGGAATAGCTAGAAAATACGTTCTTCAAGGATGAACGTTGGAGGCTGGTTAGGTAAAGAGTAACTGTCTTGTTAGTCTCGTCTTACTTGTTGTTCATGCAATAAATGATATCATCGGTAATGAGTAAGAATGAATACCAAGATGATTAAAGATAAGCAAGAAGGGAACTTTGAAGCTAACTATTCTGGTGAGACAGCTTTCAAGATTGGATATCATTGGGTATCCACACTGATGGCGACGCATTCAGTTATTTCAAATGACTGCAAAGGTCAATCATTACCTGATGAAGCCATCAAGATAAATAAATTTTTCACCCAAAACCACAGCTACAAGAAGACAGTTGGTATAATGAACTCATTGAAAAGTCAATTCTGTTGCTTGTTAAATAATGAATTGATTGCAAACACTGATAATATTGTTGATTTAAATGAGGAACTCAAAAATTCATTTCATTTCCGAATTGTTATCATTGCTTTTAGCATAATTATTTGCCAGTTCAATCTTTTGAAACAATGGACTTTGCATGAATCATAAATCATTAAATGGCAATCTATGGTTTTAATTAGAGAAATAATTCAAATGAAATTGCGATTCAAATTCAACTGTTCAAAGATGTGTTCATGGAATCACCAGATGGCAGTGAGGTAACAAGTAGAAGCACGTGATGAAGACAGAGAATGTTGAGAGAGGTTGAAATAAAGAAAGGGAAAGAATGAGATTGAGATTGTTGTTGGTTAAAATCTTCTGTTGGCCTCTCTCTTTATCTTCATCGTCATCTTTCTCTCCTTTTTCTTTCTTCTTTCTTCTTCCCTACTTTTTATTTCTTTTTTTTTACCATTTGCTACCTTCATAATCGCCCCTCATCATCCTCACCATCGTTTGTTTTACCACCACCACCACTACCATCATCATAATCATCTGATTCATTCTTAAACAATGTTTACTTTAGTGCCGATCTAGATGCCATGAGGGAGTACAAGGTTGTCGTTTTGGGTTCCGGTGGTGTAGGCAAATCAGCTCTAACGGTGCAATTTGTTTCCGGAACTTTTATGGAAAAATATGATCCCACCATTGAAGACTTTTACCGTAAAGAAATCGAAGTTGATGGAGCACCCTGTGTTCTTGAAATCCTTGATACAGCTGGAACCGAACAGTTCGCCTCTATGAGAGACTTATATATCAAAAATGGCCAAGGGTTTGTGGTTGTTTACTCTATCACCAGTCACCAGACTTTCCAAGATGTTAAAACGATGAAGGAACAAATAATCAGAGTAAAAGGAGGCTATGAAAAGATACCCATACTTTTGGTTGGTAACAAGATTGACCTGGTTCATCAAAGAGAGGTTTCAACTGTTGAAGGGATGTCACTGGCTCAGGCCTGGGGTTGTCCTTTCATGGAAACATCAGCCAAAAACAAGTGCAATGTAAATGAAGTTTTTGCCGAGGCTGTTAGAGAGATGAGCCTATCCAACTCTAAAGATAAATCTAATCATTGCTGTGGTTATTTGAGAGACTGTGGGTCATCTTCATGTTGTACCATCTCTTGATATTCCGTGCAGTTTAACAGCCATTAGACAAAAGGATTTTTCATTTTTTCTAAACAAAACAAAACTAAAAACAAAACCAGGACCTTAAAGATGTTATTACCACTCTTCTCTTTTCCCGATCAACCAATGGAGAGACATTTGGATGGTAAATCTTAAGGACTGTCTTTCTTCGAGTCTTCTGTCAACTTGATACTGTCACCGGAAGTCATGAAACTTTGTCAGAAGTAAACTTTAACTGAAAAGGTTTATGATAAACAAAGAATTACTCTTACACTCTCCTAAGTAATCTTATTTTACCGAAACCCCCTTTTTTCTTTTTCTTTCTTTCTCTTAAATTTTCACTCAAATACATCTCCCTTTACTTTCTCTTTATCATTTATCATCATCACATTATACTTGAAAAAAAATCTATCACATTGGTTAGTACTCTGTCCAAAACAAACAAAAGACACAAAATCAACAAAACAACAAAATGAATCTACCTTTTAATAGGTGGTGTAATTTTTATATCACTATCTATTGGTATTGACAAAGATATCAACAGCTTAGACTGAGAACTTGAGAAATATCTGCTTCTAATTTTCCATTTTTGCCAAAATAAACTTCAAAACAAAACAAATTTGAAAAAATTTATATTCAGGATAGTTTTGTTATTAAGGTAATCATGGAAAACAAAACTATCCTGATCAACTTAGCCTATTATCCATTATTATCTGAAAACATTTAATTGATTTTTTAAATAAGAAAAGTTAATCTTGTTCTCAATATTGTAACAATCACCATAACATTTTTATCACTCAACTAATTAAAGTTCTTTTTGTATTTATATAAATCATTGTTCAATTTTGTAGCATTATTGCACCTTTGTTCATTATCAATGCCTTGATAAGAGCAATCACATTTCAATAGTTACCAGTAAAAGTTGTCACCAAATGAGTACAGACGTAAAATAATTTCAAACATAAAAAAATATTTATTGGTTCATCAAATTATTTTCGGTTGTCATTTATAATTTACAAATTTTATCAAATTGATAGTTTAAACTTTTGCAGAAGTCGATCAAACAGATGATGCCATAATGAAAAACGAGATCAATAAGGTGAGAGATGTTTCAACTCAAGCATTCGAAGCTTTTAAATAAATCTTTGGCATAGTGTTGATTTCCTCATGGCATTCAACATTCGGCTGGATATGAATATAATATGAGTGCCAATCAAACCATTAGCGTAAAAAATTATAATCTTACAAATTTATTGTATCCTAGGCAGCATAGAGAGTAAGAGTTTCAGATGTAAACATTGAATATGATAGCAGAAATCATACAACCCATGTAGATTGTAAGAGATAACCACCAAATAAACTGTTCACGAAGCTTCTGCTCAAAATTTTTGAGTACAACTAAACCTAGGGTTAACCCAGCAGCAGCTCCAGCAAAATGGGCGACATAAGATGTTTGACCATATTCGTCCTTTACAACGTATCTCTCATAAACAGCGTAACCAACATCGGTACTAGCTGAGGACAAAGATTATAATTTCGATAAATATATTGATTTCCATTTCGGTAGTCTTGGTAATATCAAATACTTTTTTATGCTACGTACCAATAACAAAGAGACCGAAAATTCTGAGCAAACCAAACTCCATTTGATTGTAATTAAGTACTACATTGGCAAGATGGGCAGAAAGTAATGCATAAACACCACCAGAGGCACCAAGCAGGTAAACATTAGGGTCAAACACTGAAGTACCCAAAGATCCTATTTATAAAATGAGTAAAAATGTTAGCAACGGACAAAACAATTTCAATAAAAGGAAGTTACCTGCCAACACGCCGGCCATGTAAACGGCACCAATACGCACAGATCCATGAACCATTTCTAAAGGTAAACCAATCAACAACTGAATTACGAGGTTGAAGAACAAGTGAACCCATCTGAGGAAATAGAAAGTACATGCATGATAGAAATGATTGAAATGAAAACTGTGAAATTACAAGAGTCTTACCCTGCATGAAGAACCATGTAAAAAGCGAATCTCCATATTTCTTGCCGTTTATCAGGTCGATAAACAAACAAATCGTCTTTAGGAATAGATCCATCTCCGTCAATTATTGAATAATAAGTGAAAAAGGCAAGCTAAAAATTAAAAGAATAAGGTTACAAATTGAATGCTAAGGTTTGATTGATTGATAAACTTACCTCAATCAGTGTCACCGAAATGATAAAGATTGGCGGTGGCCAACATCTGTAATTATCAGCATAAAATTTCCGGTCTCTTGGATCGTCAAGAAAATTATCGGCTATTTTATTGACCATGTTTTTAAAAGCATTGGGGCAAATTTGTTTGGTGCTAGACTTGGATGGTTGCAATTTTGAATCAATACAGCTTAAATCTACAAGATCCTGGGTGAACAAATATTGTATGAATTAGTGACATTGAGGAATCTAAACGAATGAATCATTCAGGAAACATGACTCTAAAGTTTTTCCGGTGAACTGTTTTCCGATTCAGGATTCTATTACATAATACCACGAGTGAGAAAGTAAGATAGGGTGAAACCAAAACATAAACTTATGCCTATCGTTTATTGAGTGCCTTAAACTTTAACAAGTTTAGTAATTTTGATCATTAATTGGGTGTGCATGATTGAGAATCTATTTTATTCACTAATTAAGAATTGGTTTGAATGACTTGGTCTATCACAACTCAATAAACAGACGAGCATACTAGATTTTTGAATCTTTGGGTTTCCTTTGTTCAATTGACCTGAAGGCATTGGGTTAACTTAGATTTTCAACTAATCTTTTGATATGGCTGAGCCTTTCAGGCAGGTTTAATACTGATAAAAGACCGGACTATAAGTAACAAAATAAACCAACTATATATTGGTTGAGAGTCATGGTCTGAGTTACTTTAGGTCAAGGTAAGTAAAGGGAAAATAGCACTTACTCTTTGGTCGACAGCAACTATAAAACTGTCCCTTCTTTTATTTTTCATTATCTCCTTTTAATTTATCTGCTTCATTAAAAAGTGACCCATCAATTGACCATTTATTAATGCAGAAATACCATCAGTATTTAATGCAAGAGATAGAACCAGTGATCAACATAGACCAAAGATAAAAAAACAAGACTCCAATCTTAAGCCGGAGACCCGGCTTCACTTAAAAATGTAATTTACACAAAGTCACTGATGATAATTGATCATTTTTTATTAATGAAGGCACATTATATTTTAAAATGTCATATTTTTAAAAAAGATTGATTAAATTCACCATGGATTCATAATGAAATATATTAAAGACAAAGCTACAGAAATAGGGTGAGATTTGTAGAGGCAAAAGAAAAGGTAAACAAAAGATGGCAACTGTTCACTCAACTGGTTTACTTTTTGCTCAACTGTGAAAAACTGGATACTTGTCAGTTAACAAGTTGAACCACAAAAATTAAATTTAATCATTAAAATAGTTGTTTTATAATTTTCTAAACAATGAAACTAAAATTCTTTAATGATTTAAATTGTACTAAATTGTACTTCAAAAATTTTTTAACCGACCAACGCAACCGAATGATATCATATAAATGCAGTAACCTTTAGACTTTCAAGTTAATCGAATTGGGATTTTATCAAAGAAATTTTTCATGAGCAAAAATTATAATGTCACATGATTTAGTCATGAAACTTCCATGAAACTTGCAATCTTAGTTTACAGCAAATTTGTCCTTAATTTAAACGACTACCGTGAAAATTGTATCGGTAAATAGCTTTAAAAATGAATTAATTAAATGGTTGAAAATGAGCATAAAAAATTAATTTACCATTTAACCAACTATTGATTTGCTCATCTTGATGAGTGACTCCAAAAAAGATGAGTTGAAATTAGTAAATACAAATAAAGATTTTAAAGGATTCACGATTTTGCCCTTAATCCTTTTCTTCTTTTTCCAATTCTTAGCATTTATTTTCCAAAATATTAATCCAAGATTTTGTTCAGCTTGAAGGAGGAGCAAGACCTTTCACTTTCTCTATAATTGACCAATCGCTGACATCACGCTGACCAAAGTGTTTACTCAGCCAAGTTTTTCGAATCAACTGACCTGATTAGCTTTGATTGGTCCTGAAAAAGGTGATGATTAATACAGCCCAGTAGAGGAATTTTCAAGTTCAAAGTGCTACACCAGTAGTCAGTTGACCATCGTACCTTAAACATTGGATTGTCACCATTGTACGAGTTTCCTTCACCATAAGTTTCATTCAAGTTTTACCAAAGGTGTTTGAATACACTATCAGCTCTACAAGTTTTAGTTTGTTCAGTGTTTGAGTTATCTGCTTCAAAGATGGATGGTATTCAAAATTTTATGACAAAATCAACTAACAAATATCGTTGGTTAATGGAAAATGGAGATCCCAGGGTTAAAGATTGGCCTTTGGTCGATTCACCTCTCATCACAATTATTGCTTGTGTATTATATGTTTATGGTGCCAAAATAGCAGGTCCCAAGTTGATGTCGAATCGGAAACCTCTTCAACTTCGTGAACTTATGTTGGTTTACAACTTGTTCATGGTCATTCTAAATGGTTACATATTTTATCAAGCTGGGATTCATGGATGGTTCGGAAAATATAACTTGTTGTGTCAGCCGATGGATTACTCTATGAGTGTCGACGGTTATGGAATGGCCAGAGTGTCCTGGGTTTATTTCATCAGCAAATTTGTAGACTTCTTTGATACTCTTTTCTTTGTTTTAAGGAAAAAGAATAATCAAATCAGCAATCTCCATGTTATCCATCACAGCTTGATGCCTTGTATTGTTTGGTCTGGTCTCAAATTCTGTCCAGGTAAAGTCCGATTTCTCTCTTCATTTATATTTCAAAAGTGTTGAATATCTTTGATCAAGGTTTAACAAAAAATTTCAATTCTTTTCAATCTTTAGGTGGCCATGGAACATTTTCTGGATTCTTAAATAGCTTTATTCATATTGTTATGTACACATATTATTTCTTGGCAGCTTTTGGTCCAAAAGTACAAAAATATCTTTGGTGGAAAAAGTACATAACAACCATGCAGATGCTTCAGTTCATCATTGTCTTTCTCCACGGAAATTTGCTTCTCATCTATGATTGCGGTTACCCCAAAGTTTATGCTTATGAACTGATGTGTATAGCAACACTTTTTTTCATATTATTTTCCAATTATTTCAGACAAACATATGTAAAGAAACGAGTTTAAATAAATAGTCATTTTCTACTTTTCCATGAGATCTATTGTTTCTTTGGAATTAAGCTCGCATTGAATATATTCCCTCAGAAGATTTGACATTATTAAAAGTAAAGCGATATTAGTTTTAAGCCTTTACCCCCAGGCCGGAGTTTTAGAGTAATGCAAAATGAGTTTACCATCCGAGCCAAAACAGGAGTAAAGATTCTTAATCTTCTGGTCCGGGGCTGGTGCGAAAGCCTGGTTAATGTAAATAAACTATAAAAGATGAAAGATACGAAAATTAATTCAAAGTATTCCAGAAAAAGATAAGTAATTCATACCAAACATTCATTTCTCTCCATTTTTAGAGAATGTTTAACGAAATTCAAAATAAAACCAATATCTTTTTCTCCTTCAACAAGCCATTTCCGTTTTTTCAATATTGGTGCGTCTCCTGTGGCTTTCAATAAAATATCAACTGATTGACAGAAATAAAAATAAACAGAATTCAGGTTAAAAATTATCTTACTCTTATGAATTTATGGAATTAATTTAGTAATAAAAGGAGCAGAAAATTAATTATCTTACTTTTGCCAGCTTGCGGAGAATCAGTTGTGTCTTTAGACTCAGATTTATCAGATTCAACGTCGCCTGTTGTAGCCATTGTAAAAATAATCAACTGGAGTATCAATTTGATTCACTAATTAAAATTAATTTTTAAAAATCATACAATTCAACAAGACTATCATATGATGGACCCGAATTGTAAACAAAAGAAACCTCCATCTAGTGAGAAGGGAAGATACCACAACTTTCAAATCTTTTCGTTTTTTATCTGAAATTCAAAATTTCGCTCAAAATTTTGAAACATCGCTGTCAAAAGCTTTTAAAAGTAGAAGGATGTAGATCACGTGTGATAAAAAGGATTCAAGGGTCAACCGAATCAAAATGTGCAGTCAAAATCAAGTTATTTTATCGTCAAGCTATAAATTATTGGAATCATGATTCATGATTTCACCTCATTTTTTACTTTCAACCAACACTCAGAATTAAATTAACGCATGACGATCAAAAACTTTGATATTATTTGTTTGGATGAGTTAGTTTCGACGTTTCGAGGTTTTCATGAACGAGTGATGATAAGGGAAAAATACAGATCCCACATGCAAACTAAAGAAAATTTATTTTAAATCACATTGCACTTTGTACTTAGAAATTATTTGATTGATGATTTGTTGTCAATTAATACAGTATTTTAAGCCAAGTAACATCTTTTCCTTATTACATGATTGTACAACATGAGATCGCTTAAATATTCCACATTGCAGTCGATATTTTCAACATATTAAACAAATATTGTTCAAAGAAAATGTTCGAGGCAAAGCCTTTTCTGTTTTGCCGCTTTGGACGGAAAGTCATCACATTTATAAGAAATTTAAAGGTTCAGCCTTCTGATATAGTTTTGAACAGGTTATGATGTCATGATATAGACCAAAATAGATCTATTCCTTCTTCTTGGCGTCTCCTCGTTTCATTTTATCACCACTCCCTCCTCCTACACCACTTTTAGTCTTGTCAGTTTCATTTTTTGTACTGAAAATTGAGAAATATATTCAAGAATTAGTTTACACAGGAAAACGTGTTCTTTACAATATAAGTTATACCTTTTTGTGTGAGCATGTTCTAATGTTTCAAATGCATTTCCAAAAAGCAGGGAACAAATAAGATTTTCAACTGGTCGGAATGGATCGTAGAAACCAAAGGTTAGTGATGAAAATTTAAGGTATATGAGCAAAGAGACAACAGCTAGGTACACCAACGGTGTTGATATGTTGATCCAATCTGATTGCTTGTTGACTGTAAAAATGGCTGAAGCTAGAAGAGCAGTTTTAGTTGGACTGAAAAGAAAAGAAACAGTTCATTAATTCAGGGGAATTAATCTGAATCGTTAAGGATAATGATAAGGTTGTTTTATCTAAAATTTCATAAGCTAATAAAGCTAAGCTCTAGTGCAAATGTACGTATAACCTTCGGATGAAAGGTATACTAAAGATGCAAAGCTTGAATCAAGATGAAGTCTTCTAATGAAAAGGAACAACTTAACTAGGCTAAGAAAGTTTTAAAGAAATCAACTGAATTGCTAGCTTCTCAGAAGTATTGGTCTTAATATATGAAAAATTAAATCAACTCACTATGATGGATTAAGCATCTCAATGATGTTTGGTGTCCAGATTCCTCTAAATAATCTATCCAATGGTCTGAGAAAGCATCCACCGCTCGCTAAAAATAGAAAGAAAATTTGATTAGTTCAAGACACACAATCGGAAATAGCAACTTACCTCTGAGTGCACCAATAAATATAATTATTGCATAGTTACCAGGATATATACGGGCAGTATGAGTAACACCGGTGTATACTACCTTGGCCCTTAATATTTCACGGGCACAATCCAGAAGTATGTAACAAGGTCTTAAACTAATCAGTTTGCATACAATGTCAAAAGGTGAATAGAAGACTATATACCATGTTAATGTGGCCAGAACAACAGTTTGTGAACTTTTAAAGACATCGGTTAAAGGTTCAGCAAGAAAAAAGTTGGCTAACAAGGAACCAGAAAAAAAACTTAACATTGTTGAAGCCCAACAGGAGAATGGATGACGACGGGAAAACTTGTGAGCTGTAGGTCCAAGCTCTTGACGGATGTAAAGAGCAGTCAATAAACCATGAACCCCTTCAAAATAAGGGTACATGTTCAACTTAATTAGGTGGTTAGCCACCTCCATTAAAGGTCCTCTATCCATTGGAACAATGTCAAAGTGATAGTTTGATTCCAACAAATGAGACCGTAAACCAGATGAAAACGACGATGCCGACCAATAAGTGTTGATTGTCATGGTTACCCTTTCTGGCGCTCAGTGTAATCCAATATTTTGATGACTCGAGTGTTTTTTCAAATTTACAAATTAATAAACTCTTGATGATAATCACATTTTAGCATAGTAAATTGAATAATAATTTAGATAAACAAAGCACTGATCACAAAATCACAAATGTTTTCCTGAATCTGGGTTTGTTACCATAAAAAGCATCAGGTGTAAAATTTAGGTTTTCAAGTAACAGTAACTGAATATTTATTGACCTCACTAAATACAAATTTAGTTTTGCAAATTCGTGGGAGATGAAGACAAGGAAGATGAAGAAGACAGAGAAAAGAGTGAGTTGGTTCAATTTTGGGTTTGCTAAAAATTGCTTATTGCTTTGATATCTTAGGCTGATCAGTTACAGCAAAAGCTGTCTTTTACACCATAAACATTTACTTTGTTAATATTTATTTTTCAAGTTTCTTGATAATCTCAGAACTTTTTTAAATGCAAGTCTCGGATAACCAAATTCAATGGATTAACATGTTGACGAAGTTAGCAGCTGAAAAGCCAGCAATAAATAGTCGAAGAGTAATGGTATCAAATATCTTTTATTTTTTCTTGTTTATTGGAGAGTCAATATTGCACTTAAAGTTACGAATTCAATAATTTTCAATTATTTGATTCACAGTAAGAAATAAAAAGCCAAAATTTGGTTGAAATAAACAAATAAATAAATATACGATGAAATGACTCGCAATTTTCAGAAATTATTCAACATAAAAAAAACTTAAAGCTTGGATTCATAACAATTAGTATTTTTCAATGACTAATATAGAGAATATAAATTATTCAAAACAGCTCGCAAAAAGTGATCAATTTAAGAAGTGGTACTTTGTAAATCAAATGATTCCATTATAACGCTGCATTACAGGATTAAGTGTTTTTCATCGGTGGAAACGTTCTCGATATTGATGTTAAGTAAGTAATATTTTGGTACAAATGGGTACCAAAACAATGTTGCCATATTTATCATTGTTACTTTGAATGTGTTTCTATCAAGTTGTGCGAATTTGATAATTTGGAAACTTCAAAAGCCAGTAATTACTTGGAATTGGATTTTAAACTTGGATTAAGACGGTTGAGCGAACGCAGGATCAAAATTTAAAATATTTGGATCAACATTGGATTATTAAACAACAAGCTGTCTGTGACGCTTATCCATATTATCACGACAAGGAATTAACCAAAGAAGCATTGAACTGGTTCCACAAACTTCTCTTAATCGAACCTTTTTAGGTTTTTTAGGAGATCCTGGCTTATTTGATCGTAACTTGTCTACGGGTGTCGTGCCATTGAAAATTGTTGACATCTGATCAGCCATAACAGCAATCACGAAAATACCAAATAAAAGAGATTCAACCAAAAGAATAATAGTGTGGAGAGCTTTGGTTTTGTCTTGCTTTCGATTATGAAGAAGTTCAAATAAAATGGAAATAATGGTGTAAAATGAAAGTAAAGCAACATACAAAAGGAATTGAAGGAAATATTTTTGGTTCAATTCACCGACACAGTTATTTATCCATGGACAGTGATGGTCCATTTTACGAATACAACGTTGACATATTGAGCAATGGTGAGCCAGTGGAGGTCTGTATGTTTCACATTTAGAACAGACAGACCAACGAGAATCATTGGAACGGTTAAAATCAGATTGAAATGATTCCCGGTCGTGAAGCAGAGCTTCATGGGAAAAATCTAAATTGTGTTGAGGTCGTAAAACGATTCCTGGATCAGAGAAGCTTGCTTTCAGATGTGAACATACCATAAATACAATGAGAATCTGGTAAATTGCACCATTCACCAAACTAAGGAATGAAGGAGCTGGACTCCATGAAATCCAGTAAAGGAATGCATAATCGGAATAAGAGATGATACTGTAAGTGAGTAAAAAACATATAACACCACATGGATCACAGCGTCGCCGGGAAATAGATTTATGGTGGTGACGATTATTGGACAAGTTCATGGTACATTAATTATAAAGTTGATTAATATAGCTGATCAACTATATTGTAAGTCGTTGTAAAAGAAAGGTGTGAGAGGAAAACAATGAATGTAGGTGAGTTGAACATTGATAACAGTTAACACATCAGAAAGCAATAAAACAGAATAGATGATTATTATACAATGATTTTATCATGAAATGTAAATAATAGATTGATGATATCAACAGAGATCAATCGACTAGTGGTGCTACCAATTTACAAATTAAATTACACTTATTTACTAAAATATGGACTAATTTACGTGAAACATTGTAAAATTATGTAAGAATTGAATTTAATGGAAAACTGACAGATCGACTCAAAGAGTAACTCAATGATGTCAACAAACAACAGCTTCACCTATTGGCAGAATAATAAACTTGAATACATTTTATTTTTAAAGATTGTATTTAAAAATAATAAACGTTTATTCAAACGATTAATGAAATTAAAGAATTAGTTTCACAGTTTCAAAATTGTAAACAGTAAATAAAATTAACTACTCAATCGCAAACGTTATACGCACTACATTTGTTAGTCATGTTTCAGGAATTGCATCTTTGCATGGAAAATAATGAAAGCAGTTGAAGAAACGTAACAATTAGGAATAAGAAACAATTCAAGACAAATTTCAAATTCACTTACTGGACTTTGTTCAGATATTTATCAAAAAATCAAAGTTAATTAAAAAGATGAATGATAAGTTAAAGGATGTGACTTTTGAGTTAAGAATTAGGACTTTGTGGATTTGTAGGGGCATAAAACTGAGTCCATTAATGCTATTAAAAAATTTCTCCGATCGACAGTTTTCGAGAAAATCGAGGTCAAAGGGGAAACTTCGATCACCTGTTCAATTATGGACTCAGATTTTTTCATGAAACTCATTTTTCTGATGCAATAATTGGTTACCTACAATAACCATAATTGAACAAAAGGCGATCGAAGTTTCAATTTCGATCTCGATTTTCTCGAAAACTGTCCATTACAGAAATTTACAAATCACACAAATGGGCTCAGTTTTATGTCTCTACAAACCAGCAGAGTCTAAATTTGAAAGAAATTAATTTTCGTCCATTTTTCTTACAGCATTTGTTTCAATTTGTGCATAAATGTGACAATTGTGTTAATTGTGTCTTTACAAAAGCAAGCCAATAAAAAGTTACAACTAACTCGATCTGACCAGTTTCTTTAGATATTTGAGTGAAAGGTTTGGTCTAATAGAAGACCTTGTATTGGAAATCGAGTAAATTATGCTAAATGAATAGATATTATAAACTAGAAATCAACTGAGAAATTGAAATGAGATCTGTTTAGATAACATCAATAGCACTGAAAGCATCATTTTTGGGCGAAATCGAATAAAATAATGAAAAATCGAACTTAAAATATATTTAAATGAGTAAAAAATAGCTTTTGTCACTATGCTTAACCAGAATCGACTTGAAAACTACTATTTTCAATGGAAACGATGCTATTCCAATGCTATTTGGGTAGACTTATTATTATTATTTGATAGATATAAAAAGTACAAACAAGAACACTTGACCGTATATTTTCATTTTAAAAACACATTAATGATGACGATGTGTTGAAGTCGGCTGTTTTTGTGATTGATGTTAGTATCAGCATGCCTTAATACTGATGAGAGGTAACTTTGACTTTATGATCTAAATGCAATAACGCAGTAAAGCCATAGAAGCCTTTGTGAGAAGCAATGTGAAACAGAAAAAAATATTGCTAATAAGTTATGAACAAAAATAATGACACTTGTTTTCGTATTGATTGACATTTAAATTGTTTTCATTCTGTAAATAATTTAGAATGTCAATCAGCTAAGATGATCACATGAAAATTCGAGGTGCCTAAGAATAATAATCGAGTATAAATAGGAATGGATTTAGGATCAACAGTTATTCAACATTTGAAGACCTGACTTTATCAAAATGCGTTTTACCATTTTTCTTACTCTTTGCGCCATTGGAGGTGAGTTGAGATTAATTTTAAACTAATCACAATTAACAATATTTAACCTTATTTATCTTTTCAGTCGCTTCTGCCAGTTCATTGAACAAACGAAGTTTCATTGATGATATACAGAATCAAACTCAGAATGCTTTTCATGCTTTTGAAGGTAAGTACAAAAATAACAATTGAGATTTAAATATCGATCATTTTACTTATTTAATACATTTCATATTACATTGTATTTAATAATGTTTTTTTTGCTTTTATTGACTTCAGAATTTTCTGAGCAAGCCAAACACAATGCTGAAGAAGGATTGAAGAAGTTGTTAGATTTCTTCAGCCAATTCAATCGTAAGTTACTCATTGGAATAGATAGCTTGGAATTGAAACCAGGAATTGTTAATTAATCATTTCATTTGTTAACACAGCCCAATCTGATTCCTCAAACGCCGTCAATCTAACCAAACGTGCAGTCACTGGTGCTGATCTATTGGCCAACATTGGTAACCCGCAAAAAGCCCAAGAACTTTTGATTCAACTTTTCTTTGAAAGTTACGGTAAAGGACGCAAAAAGCGAGATCTTGCTGAAAATATTCAAAGTAAGGATAGATTTCATTTTTAATTCAATTGTTGACTAATTGCTAACGATTTTTTATTTCAGAGCTTACTGGACAAGCTAAGAAAAATGCTGAAGAAAACTTAAAGAAGCTCTTCGATTGGCTCAACCAAATCAATCGTAAGTTGCTTATTGTAATGAAAAGCTTAGAGCTGAAACAAAATTGTTAACTAATCACCATATTTGATAATTTGATAATTCAGCACAATCTGGTGATTCCTCAAACGCTGTCAATGTAACCAAACGTGCTGTCACTGGTGCTGATTTATTGGCCAATATTGGTAACCCACAAAAGGCCCAAGAACTTTTGATTCAGCTTTTCTTTGAAAGCTATGGTAAAGGTCGCAAAAGGCGAGATCTTGCTGAAAATATTCAAAGTAAGGTTTCATTTTTCATTTTTTATTCAATTTATAATGAAATTTATTTATTAATTGTTGATTATTTTTTTTGTTACAGAGCTTACTGGACAAGCTAAGCAAAATGCTGAAGCAAATTTAAAGAAGCTCTTCGATTTCTTCAGCCAATTCAATCGTAAGTTACTTATTGAAACAGCCTGAAGTTGAAAACAATTTTTAACTAATCATCTTATTTGATAAAACAGCCCAATCTGTTGATTCCTCAAACGCCGTCAATGTAAACAAACGTGCTGTCACTGGCGCTGATTTATTGGCCAACATTGGTAACCCACAAAAAGTCCAAGAACTTTTGACTCAACTCTTCTTTGAGAGCTATGGTAAAGGTCGCTAATGATTTTGCAGTTAAAGAAGCCAAAGCGACTAACGCTGACTCTTCATTAATCATTCAATTCAATGAAACTTGTAACCAAACTTGCAATAAATAAACTGACTTATTAATCATTTGGCTCATTCAAAAATTATTCATACCAAGATGCTACTTTATGTATTACAATAGCTCAATGAAAATCAATGTAACCATTTGAGTCTATTATGATTATATCGGAATATGCCATTATATTCATTGTATTCATTGTATTTCATTGTAATTATTAAAATCAAAGAAATAGATAATTATTTTTGATAGATGTGATGGAAAAAGTCATTAATATGTCCATGATAAGCGATTACAATTTATAAACCCATCAGTTATAATCGGCATTTGGTTTACAATATCGATACTATCGTTTAGTCACATGTTACTTATAGACATTTTTTATTGCAATACAAACAAATGTTCATTAATTTGGTGATTATATCGCAGTTAAACTTCTGTTAGTTTCAATGTCTTCAGGAGATAGCTCGAAGTGTAAACTTTCTTTGGAAATTCCATTCAAATCGGAACGTGATGCTGTCATTGCTTACAATAGTTTAACTGTGGATAGTGAACCTCCTCGATCAACAGTAACAAAGACTATCAAAACTTGCGACAACAAGTTACTTTGTAGTTTCACCTGTGATGAAACTCGAGCCTTAAGATCCAGCATCAATAGTTTCATGGATATGCTTTTATTGGTGGAAAAGACGATCAATAAATTTGATATAGCAAACAAGTGATTTATTTAACCCTGTTTCATTGATCGACATTGACAGTCAAATGGGTGAAGAGGCTTTACCTTTACCTTCTCCTGGTCGATGTATTTATGGCTATGCTTTGTACATAATATCTAATTGTTTATTAATTCTTTACTTGGTCATTTCGTTGGTTCCTGATGAAATTCTTGACTATTTCAACTTAACTTATCTACCTTCAAAATATTGGTACATTGCTATACCAACCTTTCTCTCTACTTTAATTGTTGCGTTTGGTTTTGTGATTTATCCTTCTATTGTCATGTGCCTTACTGAACCTCTAGATTCGGTCCTTTTGTTTAAAGATGAATTTTCTAACCCAAAGATAGGTATGAGTTTTAATAATTTCCTTTGATTAAGAAAACTAATCAGCTTTGCCTTTTTTGTAGATATTACGTGTGGCAATAATGAGGAGGATATACCTGCGGATATCTCGTCAATATACGATATTCCAGTTGAGAAAGTCACTCAATTAACTTATTTCAAACCAGAAATTCTTCAAAACATTACCAATTCTGTATAATCGTGCTATCAGGAATTACTTCAATTACTACAAAACCTTTATTGAATAAACTAAATTGAAACAATTTCTAGTCACTCGAATACTTATTTTTAAAATCGTAAAATATTAATTGTATGTGTGTAATTGAGCTTGGGTAATGCGAGAAATTGACTTTAGTAACATGAGAAATCAATTTCAAGTGAACATAAATTTTAAATTTATTCAAAAGATCTAATCACGAAATATAACACTTTAACCTGGCCGAATTTTCAGACTAAGCAATAATTCACAAGATTGAATATAATCTGATCTAGAAACGAGCCTCCAAGTCTAATCTGGTTGGTTTTTCTGCTTCTTCTATTGCTTCTTTAGGAGTAGTTGGAGGGTAAATAGCTCGTCCTGAATTACCGTACCACTGAGCCCAATCAGGGAAAGTCATGGCAAATGTCTCTAGTGTATGCCATTCAATGGGCCACATCTTTTCAAATTTGGCAATCTGAAAGTAAAGAGATAGAAATGTATATTGAATAAATTGCAGAATTTAATATATTAATTGGCTTACCATTTGTCGACATTCATCATTTCTCTCCTCATAGAAAGCGATCATTTCTTTTGCAGATTCAATGGATTCTTTTTCCATCTTATCAATTGATGATGCCAAAGTATCTTCTGGATAAGGAATTTTACTTAAAGCAGCTTTGTAAGAGGCTTCTAATTTGTCAACAATAGCCTTGTTTGAAATAGTAGCTTTCATCGCATTCCAATCAATAGCTGGTGGAGCTTCAGGGAATTCTTGAACTCTGAAACAGAAGTATAAAACAATAAATAAAATAACGAATAAAAAAAAACACGGATAAATCTAGAAAAATACTTACTTTCGCAAATAATTATCAGAGGCAGCCTTCAATTTTTTGAAAGATTGTTGCTTGTATTCACCAGTGAGAGCTTGGATTTTAGCCCAATCAGTAGCCGCTTTAGTAATCCTTTTAGCAGACATGATTAGATGAATAAATTAAAACAGACAAATTACCAGAAAAAAATGCAAAACTAATTAACAGTTTATCAAAACAAGACAAGAAGGTGACCCACGAAGTCAGCTGAATCCAACTTGCCGTTAGATGGCAGTCCATTCAGGAACAAATAGTATCGCCATCTACAGTTATAAAAACAACCCACAAAATGATTCACTTATTAAAAAACTTATTTTCTTGATCAAAAATAAAACCAAAGCCAATCAACCAAACTGACTTATAAAAATGAACCGAACTCAATGAATGGCTTTTTTAAAAATCTCAAACCATAAAAAAGTATAAATAGAAGAACAGAAAACTCATAATCAATTTTAAAAATAAAATAGTCCAGTCTGAACATCTCAACACAAGCACTACAAGTTGTGATGAACCAACCAGTTGACCAAAAAAGCTATAAATCTTTGGTAAAAACATCACAATGACATTATTACCCCATAATTATTACATTTATATTAATAAATATCTCTGATAATTTTATTGCTGCCATTAACATTAACAAAATAAAGTCAATGCTTCAAATTTTTGTATAAAATTGTATGAAAAGGAAGCAAATATTTTTAGTTTGATGAAGTTATGGTTTTTGTTGGATCATTAATAAGTGCCGAAACTTTGATTTCGAGTCTAGAATCGCACCCAGATAAACTACGCAGACACAGAAACTGAAACCATTTCTTGGTTAAAAAATTTCTTTGATCGAAGGTTTCTGATGGGATCACTTTGAAAGTTTGAATTGGGGTTGCATCTTGTTCAGTCGTAGAACCGGATTTTATTTCTATCTTTTCTCATTGACGATGATTTTCATTAATAATTTGAGTCTTTGCATGCAGATTGAATTTATCGGTGGAAAGAAATTTCACAGTCATGATACACCGTATCAGCCTCTAGTCATAAACAAAAATCAATGTTTCAACTTGTAAAGTCATTTACCATAAAAAAGGTTGATAAACTAAACATTAATTTGATATTAAAACATGAAAAAAGAATGGGAATAATTATTTAATTACACCATTAAAGTCAAGTTTATTTTATCCATTTGTAAACGCAATCATCAGTGAATTTAATTGATTATCAGACAATGAGAGTGAAATGGACTCATTAATTATTTAAGAAGCAAACTCAGTAATATTAATGATGACAATAATTATAAGTAAAAGTAAAAAAGTAAATCAAATTAACTTGTAATTTGCATGTTCATTGTTGGAGAATGAGATTTGCAACTGAAAAGACCAAACCAAACTTTAGACCAACGAGTTTAAGCTCAACTCAACTTTTCATTTTAACCTTAAAATTGATTGTAAATCTTTTAATCGTAATTAATGTTACAGTTGATCAAGGAAAATGTTACATAAGACGAGAAATTAAACCGCATTTTATCATCGACTGGGTTTTCATGTTGCTGGGAGTGAAATAGGAAAGTGTCTTGCGTAGTTAGTAAATTGTCAGGAATAAGGTTAGTAGTGAATGTAATAGGATTGAAGCCGAGGGAGTTTAGATGATGACAATGATGAGAATGATGATGAGAATGAAAATGATGATAACTGTAATGTAAAGTGATGGGAAAAGCAGAGTGTAACTTTTCAGTTCAACTGAACACATGATATCAGTTTTTGGTTTCATCTTTACCAATGAGAATTACTTTCAACATGTTTATCATTGTTACTGTTTATTACATTTGTTACCAACACTTGAAATGATTATTCAACATTCAAATTGAAAACAACAGTAAAAAAGGAAACATTCAACATTGATTCAGTTAACAAGTGTTTTACATTTCATTTGTTTCCAGTTGCAGTTGGATTACATTGTTCAAGTTTTACCAATATGAAAAGATTTAGTTGAGTTTGTAAGATTGGTGAAACAGTTTTGGGATTTGTTTCATTCCCATTTTTGGCTTTACTTGTTTTAATTGTTGCAATTTAAGGGAAATTAGTTTCATTTAGAGTTAGTTAGATGGTCAAATGTTGCAAATGAAAGAGAGAGGAAACATTTTGTTCATTTGTTTTGTGACAATTGTTTTCAACTCGACTCTTCAATTGATTAAAATTGTATTCATTTTATCGTGAAATTGAAGGCTTGTGTTAAACATGTTTACATGTTGATGTGTTGATATGGTTTATTACATTTACGGTGATTTCAATTCAAGTTCAACTCAACTACCAATGATCATCTCAAGTGATTCCAATCGTCTCGATGATTTAACATCAAGTTATCCACTTTTTCTGTTAACCTCATCTTCACCCATTGAACCACAAGAGTTGAGTGTTTTCATATCGAGTTCAACCAATGTCAACACAAATGGCCATCCAAGTCATGCAATTAAACCTGGCTCTGGTGTTGCTGGTGCCAACTTGGGTGAGATATTTCACACCATTGGCATTGGTGTCACTCTGGCTGCTCTTATACTGGCCACTATAGTGGGCAATGTTTTTGTCATCATTGCCATTTTAATGGAGAAAAATTTACGCTCTGTTGGCAATTATCTTGTTCTGTCGTTGGCCATTGCTGACCTTATGGTAGCTTGCCTTGTGATGCCTTTAGGTGCCGTTTATGAAGTGTCTGGTGAATGGATTTTGGGTCCTCAATGGTGTGACATTTGGACTTGTGCCGATGTCTTGTGTTGCACTGCTTCCATACTTCACCTCTTAGCCATTGCCATTGACAGATATTGGGCAGTGACCAACATTGATTACATTCACAATCGAAATCCAAATCGAATCGGTGCTTTAATCATCTGTATCTGGACCATTGCCTCCATCATTTCAGTTGCACCAGTTTTGGGTTGGAAGGATCCTGACTTTGAGAAGCGACTTCTTCAAGAAAAGAAGTGCCTAGTTTCACAGGATGTCGCCTACCAAATCGTTGCCACTTTTGCCACCTTCTACGGTCCACTTGTTTTCATTCTACTTCTTTATTGGAGGATCTATCAGGTAAAATTCATTCAACATTCAATATCGAAATTTATTCCAACATTTGCTTTACATTTACTTTGGAAAATTGTGAAGAAAAAAAATCTAAAAAATCTTTAAACAGAAACTTCCTTCCGAATTTTTTTGTCAAATTCCAACATGAAATAATTCCGACTTGTCGAGATGAAATCTCTAAGTTTCAGACTCTTTAGTTTAGAGTCTATCAGAATGCTTTCCAAATCTTATCAACAGAAATTTTCCTCTTCACGCTTTTGCGAAATTTCAACATAAAGTTCATTTGAATCGAACTCAGAGTTTCAAATACTTTTTGGACTAGATTAAAATCTTCTCCAAGAAATTCTAATTTTACTGTTTTCCATGTTTCTGCGATTTTTTATCAACTTTTCACTTTTAATTTTCGAACGAAATGTTTTCAAAAATTTCCTTTTCGTCACAACTTTTTGCAAAATAGCGATGAATTTCAATCTTTTATCAAACTGCAAACTCAATTCCCTGTGATCGACTTTTGGGGAATTTCAATTCATGATAAACTCTCACGTTTTTACCCAGATTATGTGCATTAGTACAATGATAGCTATTTATAAAGCCTTGTTAATAACTTAATTAATCAAACAATTTGCATTTACTTTATTCAACATTAACACTTTATCCAACCAATTAACACATCATGTAAGTTAGAGGATAAATTTGATAGCATTGAAACTGCAATTGACGATTGATTGTTCAACATTAATTAGTTGACTGTTTATCCAATTTAACCCTTTTCTGGGAATGAATCAAATTTCCTTTAAATGATGAAACAAATTGCAAAAAGTTTACTTAATTAACTTTATGGTTTTCCTTAATTCCAATAGACTTAATTTTTCTGTTATAACATTGAATTAACTCCAAGTTTAAAATTAAACTTCATTTCTATTACTTTCAGTTCAACCCTAACATTAAAAGCAAATGTTTAAAAGTAAAATGTAAAACCATTAACATGTAAACAGAATCAATTTAATTGTTGATTTTCATTAATTCATTGAAATGTTTCATTTTAACTTTTCAAAACAATCCAACAATTATGAAAGCTCACTAATTGTAAAGCAATCAGAAGTGACATTTGTTGAGATTTGTTGTGAAGTGAAAACATTTTGTAGTGATTTGTGTGTTAACTTGAAATTCATTAATCAAACAAGCTTGCAGTTTCAATTGGTGATTAAGTGTTGATTTAAAATATTATTTGTTTATTTAAAGCATGTGAAGCAAAAATTAAACTCCAAGCCAAATGCAAGTTGAACAACAATAACAAGCAAAGTGACGTTACGTTACTGGCTAATGATTTTCAATGTAAACAGGAAATTAGTTGATAGTTGATGATGGTGATGATGATTGTTCATGTTTACAATTACCTTTAATCATAATTATTTATCGATATTTTTACACCAAATTACATGAAATGAAGTCAGGAAAAGTCAGGCAATAAAGTTATGAAGGAAAAGTCAACAAATTTTAAGGGAAAAGCAAATGAATCAAAATGGGTTAACCATATTTTGAATAACTTTGAGGCTCAGGATTGAAGAAGAAGATGATGATGACGATGATGAAGATGATGAAGATGATGATGATAAGGAACAAGGTTACTGCTTAGTCAAGGTTTCCTTCAACTTTTTTTGCTTCTGAAGCAGAGAATCAGATGAAGATGGTGAAAGTGATTCACTTCTAGTTTCTTAACCAAACTGAACCGAATATTGGAAACTCTTTTTTTCCTTCTTTTTGCTTTTACTTGTTATTTGCTGGTTACCTTCATTCATGGTAACCATGGTATGTAAATAAGGTAACATTGGTAGTCATTTAAACCTCATTAATCAATCTTTCGTCAAAACTGTTTTACATTCAATTCTGCTTTTTATTGTTATTGCAACAATATGTGAAAATAGTTACATTTTGTTTGATTGCAAATCAGTTTCTTCATGTTTAATCAGAAGCGGGTTGCAAATGATTAAGTTGATGAACCAAAGATTATTGCAACTTTAAGTAATCGCTTTTGTTCATCGATGTTTACTTCAACCAATTTTGCCTGAACAAGTTGAAGGTTGAGTGAAGCTTGCAAGGTTAGAAGCGGGTTAAAAGAGGTAAAAGTTGTTCTTTTGTTTGATTACTTTGGCATATTCATGGATAGTATTATACCTTTAACATGATAGATCATGTTGACAGGAGAAAAGGTTGCAAAATTAGAGGGAAAATTCTGTTTTCTTATTTTCTTCTTTTTTGCATTTTCCTCTCTAAATGCTTGGAAAGTTTTTCAAACTAAAAGGGTTAACAAGGTTGAACTTCAAAATAGTTTTCTCTTCTTCTTCTCAACCTTTATTTCATTCTTTTTTCATTCCCTGGTTTTGGTCAGCATTAAGAAACTAAATGAATTCTAGTTTATTGCTGAAGTTAATCGAAAAATTCATTTAAGTTTTGATTTAAAATTACTTTTAAATGAACAACTTTGAAAGCAAATGTAACTAAGCAATAAGTAAGCCTTAAATGTTGAATATTGCATTCATTGTTATACTTTTTTACTTACAAATGAAAAGATTTATAATCAAAATTAGAGAGATTAAACTCTGAACATGAAATCTTTGAAAGAAAAACATCAAATTCTCTGTAAAAGTACTTAAAATTTTCAATGAATAAACATTGATGATAGATTTAATTTCTGAGAAGTTGCATGATAAATTCTGATTCAGCTTACATCAATCAACAAAATGCAAATAATTTTATCGTGAAAAATGAAAAATCATTGCAAACATTTAGAGAAATTTTTCAGTCCAAAATTTCCTAATTTTAATTTCGTTTTTGACACAAGTTCAGTCTTTCAATTGCGTCTACTCATATTGAATTTGGTTCACATTTATCTTTTGCTAGCATCGAATCACGCTCTTTCTATGCGTTACAAAACTACGATCTTAGTACCGAATGAAAGATTTTGGATTATATTTTCTCTTTAAAAAATCAAAATCTAAAGAGTGAAAGATTAATACTGATTGGATATTGAAATAAGTCTGTTTGGTTATATAACAGCTTTAAGACATTTCCATTGTCTACGACCATACCAGACTGAAAGCATAGTCAATGTGCTTCTGGTTCAAAGTTGATAGCTTTGGGCCGGGTTAGTATCTGGGAGAGCGACTAGCAACCAGCCAACCTCACTCCGTAAGATTGTGGTATGACTAGAGTCTCTCAGAGGACACCCGGAGGTGGTCGGTCGACATGTAGAAGTCTTAAGCTTAAGACTGAGCTGGCCTCGGCCAGCAAGGAAGTCGGTCCTCGTGACAATGCAGACCCTCAAAAATCTACAACAAAAATGACCGGATCCCGTCCGATCTCCGAAGTTAAGCAGTTTCGGGCCGGGTTAGTACTTGGGAGGGAGACCACTTGGGAACCCCCGGTGTTGTAGACTTTTTGCAGTCGAGCAATCAAAATTGTCCGTTCGATGGTCTCTCCATCTTTTATCAATTGGAATAATCGAATTTAATAAAAAATTTTAATCGATTTCAAAGTTGATTTTTGACTTTTTTTATTAAATTTACCCAAAACTGCGTTTTCAGTAGGAAGTGATCTGAAAAATATAGTGACGTAATATGCAAAGTTACTTTAATAACTAAAAAATCGATAAACTCCTGACGGATGATTAAACGTTAGAATTTGGAATTCTCCTTTTCTAATTGCAAACTAATCTACCTGTAATCTATCTAAAGGGTGTTAAATAATGAACTTTAGACGCATGAATGACTGTATTTTTGTTTTCTTATTGTTTATCAGCATCTTGACTTCTTCTGAATGATGATGAAGATGAACGCAAAAAAAGATCACAGCAAATACATGCCAAAAATGCGAACCTTTTTCTTGCCACATGCGGTCAGACGAAAGTAGAAAGTTGAGAATGACAATACATTACATTACCAACATGTCTAACTTACTTTTTGCATCAGATGGCTTAGCATCTGGTAACTATTCCGAAAATTTTCGAATATCCTCTTTAACATTCTGAACTACCCAGTAGTGACACATGATGAATCCTGGATACAACGTGCATTTCAGTAAATATCGATAAATCAGAAAAAGAGAGAGCAATCAAGAAAACCAAATTGCATAAAAGAAAGGCAAAAAGTATTTAAAACTGTCTCTAAACGCTAGAAAAATTATTCTCACACTTTGCATAAAAGTCGAAGATAAACTTTTCAAAACTTGGTTTTCAGCCGCTAGAATCACGTACACCTGGTATTTAACCATCTTAAAATGAATGAATCTACACTCAGGACTAACAGAATAAAAGATTGCAATCTTCAAGTCTATATGCATCAACCAGAAAAAATGAATCAAATGCCTAAAGTTCATTGATTAAAAGCTGTATTAGTCTGCCTAGAGCAGGACGAACTGATTTTGAACAAGCCGCGTTTTGTTATTACTAACTTCTCAGGCTACGCCTATGGCTTTTTTGTAGCTAAGGAAACGGAAAATCATTTCCCTCTGTTGATTGTAGTAAACAAATATGGATTACAAAAGTGCTTTAATCGAACAAATAAAAACCGAACATCAACGTTCTTTTGTCCTGTTTGGTGTACTTTCATCTCATTCAAACACCATCATTCACCAAAACCTCAAAAAGTTGATTGGAAATAAGGCGATAAGTAAATCGCAAGTAGCTAAATACGCAGCTGAATTCAGACAAGGCCAGCTTATTGACAAACGTGGACATGGAGGAGACAGGACAGATCCTTCAGCTTTGAAACGAAAAGTGGCCAAAACTTCGCATCAAAATAGCCTCTAATAAGAAAGTTATAAAACCAAAATCAGTTCGTCCTGCTCTGGACAGCCTAATGTCTTAAATACTGTGTATGTAATGTATTAATATTAAAAAATCGTTCAATTCCACTTTAATAACTGTGTGACATTATTCAACTTTAAAGACAAAACTAATCGGTAATCTTTACTCTATTTCATCAATACTTATGCATCTTGATTCAAGTTAATCTGAATAAAACAATTGGTTTGATCATTGATTTCGAATGAATTGAGTGTAACTTTTATTTCCAACAATGCATTTACTAATGAAGATGTGATCATTTGCAGACCAAACTTTAAACTGTTAATTGATGTTTATTAAATCAGTATCATTTGCAACTAATTAATTGTATTGTATTCACTTTCACCATTTGTATTCTTGGACTGATTTCCCTGCAGAATTGGGTTACAAAATGTTTTAAATGAATAGTATTTACTTTTAATTTAATTTGGTAAAGAGAAAAGGAAAAATTGTTCAACAATGAAAAGAAGAAGCGAACAGGAGAAAAAAGTACAGTTGAACTTCATCATGAATTTCCAAGTAAATGATGAGTCAATCAAAGATTACCTTTCAATTATTACCTTAAAATCGATTGAGATTATGAGCAACATTGAAATGGAAGCAAAATGACAATGATTTTAGTCGATGATTGAACGCAAAAGGTTGAACAAAAGGTTTGATCAAAGTCATCTTTATAATCTTGATGAAATAGTTTTAATCCGATTTAATCTTTTTTATTGTTCATTTTATTCACTGAATCATGCCATTAAAAATGAGAAAAATTGGATGAAATTGAAAAATCCAGATTAAGATCTCAACCTTCTCTGTGGACCTTTTTTCCTTCAAAATTAATCTATTTTTCTGAATTCTTTGAAAGTTCATCTTTAATTACATCAAAGTGATTCATTTGAGATCAATTATTGAACGATTTGATGAAATTGCGAAAAAATTGAATCCAAAGGAAACTTTGATTCTTATTGATTTGAGCATTTACGTTTCACCATGAATAGAGAAGAAGGTTAATCAAAGAGATTTAGATTTTAATCACAATTGTGATTGATTGATTTAATTGTTGGTTAGCCAGTGAATGATGAGAATAAAAGTGTTCAAGTATCATTAACAGATTTACCTTTTCTGGATTTCACTCTTTTCCAGATAAAATGTTTATCAACTTATTGGATAACAATGAATAGCTAATAAGGAATGAGAATGTTTAATCAGAATCGATAAGATTTTATCATTGATTCTCATTGAAACTTCTCATGTCCAATGTGAATAGAGAAAAGAAGTAAAAATATTTGACTAAAGGTAAGATGATGAAGAAGACAAGGTAAACAATTTAGTAAATGGTAAATGTTTGCCTCTTATTTTGCTTGATCATTTCTTATATTGTGCGGTATTAATGATGATTTGTGATCAAAGATGAATATTAGTCTGAAAAACAGTGATCATAGTAGTAGTAGAAATGCACAAGATAACTCAATGCACAAGATAACTCATTTTATCTAAATTGTCACATTTTGAATATTGATTATTGACAATTATGACAACAAAATTAATATAGTCAAGTTACAATGTATATAAACTGATGAAACTTTCTTGGTCTACTTTTAAAATGATTAAATTTGAGCAAATTTGTGTCATTAGGTTTACAATGGTAATAATTATCATTCTCATTTTATTAATACGCATATTGTACAACCCTACGAGTGAACTAGACATTAAACTTGCTTAATGTTGTTATTGTATTGTCTTTATCTAGGGCAAATCAATCACAAACAATGAAAGGATATCCTGTACTATTAATACTTCAATAATTGAAATAATTATGAGATATTCAATTGTGTCTTGATTTAACTATCAATTGTTTTCTTCAAGTTTTATTACTCATTGTGTATTGTTTCATTGAATACAATAAACAATAAAAAACTGTGTTGTTCTCTATGACCTAAAAGCTCTTTCCTTTGGTATAAAAGTGAGGCAAAAACCAAACAAAATTTATTCGTATTCACTCATTCATTCATGATGGTTGATTGTAATGAAGTTATCCTTGATGGTTTTTTCCCACATCTTCCTCTCGGTATTTCCCAGAGTGACATTAGAAGTGAATTAGATGATATTCCTTCTGTGTTGGTTCAAAACAGTGATATTCCGCCTGTTGCAGTTCAAAACAGTGATGAATCGACTGGACGGAGCCCTCCTGTAGCAGTCCCAAATACGGAAAACACCAATTCGATATATCTTTGCGATGGTAAATCGCCCTTTTGTGGTTTCAACCAAATTGTTGATGCAGAGTATCCTGAATACATAACCTTACAAAGCAGAATCGATACGTTTTCAAACTGGAACAGTGAAAACATTTCTGTGAACAACCTAGCTGAAGCCGGTTTCGTATACAGCGGGAAAGCTGACATTGCTGTTTGTTTTCATTGCGGAGTACATGTTGGTAATTGGTTGCCTGGAGAGGATGCTTGGGTATCACACGCAAAATTCGCTCCCTGGTGTACATTCCTTTACATCAGAAAAGGATTTGGTTTCATCGATGCATGTACAGGAGATCAACTTTTGCAAGTTCAATCTTCACCAATCATCGAGCCAGACAATGATCGATATAAATGTAAAATCTGTTTGGAAAAAGAAATTGGCGTTTGCTTCTTCCCGTGTGATCACGCCGTGACTTGCGTTGATTGTGCACCAGGTATCACTAGTTGCCCAATCTGTCGTGAGAAAATAACAGGAGTAATAAGACTGAAACTTATTAATTAAGAGTCATTTACTATGAAGTACCTACAAGAGAACGTTTCTATTGCAAACATTGTAACATCATATACTTTAAACTCTAAACTTGATCGTAATCTAATAAAAGAAAATTTTAAATTTATAAAGTATCCAAAATCATTTTCAGGCGGAATATTGAAATATTGTGAAGGTTGTTTGCTGATTTTTGATTCAGGAAAAATCAATGTAACGGGTGTTCAAAATATAGTAACATCAATGTTACTGGTTGATCGATTTTGTTCTAAATATCCTTCCAACATATCTTATTCAACATTTAAAATAGTGAACATAACTGTTTGTGCAAAAATTATTGGTGATTTTGACTATGAAGCGCTCTTACGTCACCCAGGATCGTCTTATGAACCAGAGCTTTTTCCAGGAATACATCTTAAACTTGATGAATCAAAAGTTGTTTTCATCATTTTTAAGTCAGGAAAAGTAATAATAACTGGTTTGAAAGAGCTGTCATCAATTTGGCATTATTGCGATGAATTCGACTACAATATAAGACTAAAATCTATATAAAGAACCGTCTAAAACTAAAGTAAGCAACGCAATTGAAAATGGAATCTCCTCAAGCAGTCCAACACAACTTATGGTACAGAAAAGTCCTCTTTGTTGTTCAACTAGCTGTATTGATAGCATTGCTGATCACATCTATTGTGAATATAATTCTGAAGACTGGAAACCTGCCTCTATGGACAGCCTTACTTGGGTCATCACTTGGTTTCATACTTCCAACTCCAAACGTCCGATCAAACAAGTCTGACGCGCTTATTCATCAAGGCTCTTATGCCTCATCTATTTCACCCCAAAATACCTAATAATTATTATATAAAACAATAAAATGTAATTTTTTTGCAAATAACAAAATGTCTATTTCTGTTCATTTAAAACATCCTTTTACTATGCTTATAGCAGGACCAACTGGTTCCGGAAAAACTCATTTCATTCGGGACATGATCAACAAAGCTTCACAGATATGTGATCCCCCACCTAAATCTGTAACATATCTTTATGGAGAATATCAAAAAATGTTCAATTCAATGCCGGGTGTTAAATTCATTGAAGGATTACAAGAAGAGGTAATCAAAGGTTTAGGCGGAGTTGATCCTGAATGGTTAGTGATAGATGATTTAATGTCTGAAGCTGCGAATCAATCATTTGTTAGTGATTTATTTACTAAAGGATCACATCATAGAAATATTTCTGTAATTTTAATCACTCAAAATTTCTTCATGAAAGGTAAAGAGACTCGAAACATCAGCCTCAACAGTCAATATGTTGTATGCTTTAAAAATCCTCGTGATAAATCTATTGTAACAAATATCGGTCGTCAAATGTTTCCAACAAAAATTAAAAAATTTGCAGCTGTTTATGAAGATGCGACTCAAGAGCCATACTCATACTTGTTCATTGATCTTAAACCAGACACACAAGAGAAAACAAGGTTATTGACCAATATTTTCAATGAAAGAGATAAACCAATGTATACATATCTACTTTAAGCTATATAAAGATAAGCAATTTCATGTTACCTACTAAATGTCGATTGAAGGTGTTGTAAAGTGTCTTCCGACATTAAAAAAGCTTGCACAAGCTAAATCAAAAAAGCAAAGAGAAAAAATTTTAACAGAAGCAAAATCTTGTATTTTCTACGCAATATCTGAAATCAGCAAAAACACTTTAAACGGGAATATATTACTTCCTGACGTGCAAAGAAAGAAACTTAATCGCTATAAAATCGAACTAAGAAAACTTTCTAGAAAAAGTATTCCATTGAGAAAAAGAAAAGAAATAATAATACAAAGTGGTGGTGCATTTTTACCTGCGTTACTTTGGCCAGCTTTATCATATCTAGGTGGAAAATTGGCTGATAAATTGATATCATGAATGTCATCAATAAAATGGTTGTTATTCCAGAAAAGGAGTACATTCTTCTCAAAAATCATGATGAAAAAAGTGACAACGTGAAACCTCTGGTTGAGCAAACTACTGCAGAAACAGAGACAAATTCTCAAGTTGAGAATAAATTCAATGAAGTAGATTTGAATGAAATCAAAACATCTTTTAAGGAAGCAGTGCAAAAATATGAAGCAAAGTTATCTAAAAGACCTAAAAGACCTGTAAGACCTAAAAGTGGTGACCAACCTAGAAAAAAATGTCAGAAGCTCAAGTGGACCAACGTGAAGAACTTTTGAAAAACCTGTACTTCAACTTAAGTAGTCCAGGTAGTTTTGGTGGTGCTAAAAGACTTTTCGCCGCAGCGAAGGAACAAGATCCATCAATTGATTACAATTTCGTTAAACAATGGCTATTGAATCAAGACACTTATACGAATTTCCGTTTAAGGAGAAAAAAGTTTGACAGACTACCTGTATTAGTAGACAGGATTGATGAACAATGGCAAGCTGATTTAATGGATATGACATATTGGTCTAAACAGAATGATGGTTTTGTTCATTTATTAGTAGTCATCGATATTTTGAGTAGATTTGCTTGGGTTCAGCCTTGTAAAGATAAATCAGCATCTACGATAATCAATGCATTTTCTGAAATTTTAGCCTCAGGGAGAAAACCAGAAAAGTTGCAAACTGATCAAGGAAGAGAATTTGCAAATGTCAGATTTAGAAATTTTTGTTCATCAAACGGTATACATTTCTTTACCACAACAGATGCTACGATTAAATGTGCATTAGCTGAACGTCTGATAAGAACATTGCGTTCACGCATCTACAGATTTATCTATTGGAAACATACACAACGCTACATTGACAATTTGCAAGAAATTGTTGAAAACTACAACAATTCTTATCACAGAACTATTAAAAGAGCTCCAAACTCTGTAACACAGGACAATCAAGATTCTGTTTTGCAGACTATACAGAGAGGAATCAAAACAAATGAAGATAGAAAGCAAATCTTTCGTGGTAATGATCTTGTAAAAATCCCGTTAAATTCTGGTAACTTCGAAAAAGATGCTGTGCAAAAGTGGACTGACGAAGTTTTCAAAGTTTCAAGTGTTAAAGAAACACCGCAGAAATTCATATACAAGCTACAAGATTTAAAAGGTCAAGATATATCATCAATTTTCTACCCAGAAGAACTGCAAAAAGTCAAGTATGATCAAACAAAAAAGTTTAAAATTGAAAAAATAGTCAAAAGAGTTTATGACAGATCACAAAGACAATATAAGTACTTAGTCAAGTGGGAAGGCTGGCCAAGAAAATTCAATAGTTGGATATCCGATATCACTCTCGCAAATGACGACAATTAACTTTACGATTGATCTAGCATCAAATGGTTCTACAGACATCTTTCCAGACAATACATTATCTAAATTTCAAAATCAAATTGATCCTGCATTGGAACTTGATGGTGATTGGGAAGTTGCACTAACTGAAATTTATTTTCCCGTCAAATTTGCTATTGATTTACCAGAGCAAATGAAAGTTGAACTCAACCTTGTGATGACAGACTTTGTCATATATCCAAATATAGACCTGAGAAAGATACACGCTCCTGACAAAAAGTGGCTAAAATTTGCATATATTGGTGATGATTATGCTTCATCTGTTGATGTTTCTCCAGATGACTCTTTAGATTTGATAATAGATAAACTCAACACTGCAATGATGAAAAATTTGACCAAAATCAGACCTTCATGGAATTTTGATCGCTATCCTAAATTTGTTTGTGAAAATGGAAAAACAGTCTTCTATGCTGGCCTTCTTACTACAACAGTAGATAAATATGCAAAGATTGGTCTATCTGTAGATGGTCCTGTTGATCTGATTAAATCAAAATACAAAAACGATTATGGTATTGATTTAGAAGAGATAGGCACTCTGTCAACTGAATCGCAATTTATGCGTACAGACAAGAATTGGATTTATTATTACAAAAACAGACTTATTGATGAAATAAGGACTGACTATTCTACAAATGGAGAGCAAACTGATAAATACAAAGCAATTTCATCTATTGTAGTTGTTCCACAATTTTCAGACGGAAAATTATTGGAATATTTAGGTTTCTCCCCATCAGGTGATGCTTTGATTAATGCTATTGATTCATACAAACAGGAAGTTGTAGTAACAACACCTCTTTATCATAAAAATAATGTCAATCTGATGTACGTATATACTGATATCATAAGGGATCATACGGTTGGAGGAACTAAAGCGCCTGTGTTGAGAGCAGTACCGCTGACGACTGGTATTTATCAAGGAATCGGTTATTGCACATTTGAACATCGAATATATTATCCAGTAAGGAAAAATCATATTGAAAATATTGCAATTATTTGTTTAGATGATACTGGAGAGCAGATTAAATTTGCCAACATTGGAAGAGTTTTTGTAAGCTTGGATTTTCGTAAAAAGAATTAATATAAAGAAAACAATGTAATTAATGATGTATTCAATAAAATGATTGAAAGAAAAACTTATTGCCCTAAACACAGTGATTTCAACAGCTATTTTACTCATCAAATCGGTTCGGGATTGGGTGACATCAACATTGTGAGAGGTCCTAGATTCCAAAGAGGTTATGGGTTTGGTGGATTCATTGCAAGATTTGCTATGCCATTAGTAAAGTATTTAGGAAAAGAAGCATTAAATAAAGGAGTCAGCATAGGTAAGCGTGTAGTTCAAGACCCACAAATTCAACAAGCTTTCACGGATGGGGTCAAGGATTTAGCCAATAAAGGTTTATCTAAAATTAAAGAGAAAGTTGCTATCCAGAAAGGAAGGGGTCGTAAAAGATTATATAAAAGAAAGCCAAAGAAACCATCGAAACAACCTTTGCGTAAAGTGAAGAAGCGCACTCTTAAAAGAGTGAGCAACAAAAAAGCTACAAAAAAGAAAAAATCAACAAGGATACCTAAAGATATTTTTACATAATGGAATTCTTACATTCGTCATCTTCCCCTGCAACTATTGCTGAATTGGATTTATTCAAGTTACCTCCAACACAGACGGTTATCGAAAGTACTTATGATGTAGAATTTAGACCTATTGGATCATTAGCCAATGCTTTAGTTTTTGAATTCATAGTTCCTGGATCTGAGCATTACACTGACCTTTCTGCTTCTTATTTGTATGCAAAAATGAAAGTCAACACTGATGATGCATGCAACTTTGTCCCTACAAGTAATCTTGCCGCTGCACTATTTGAACAACTAGATGTTTACCTTGGAAATGTCAACATAACTCCTGGAAACAGTTTATACCATTATCAATCATACATTGATGATCTATTTTTCAAGTACAAGTCAGTACTTGATGATTGTCAATTGATAGGAGGAACAGATGCGGAGAGAACTGAGAGAGTCAAAAATAAGAAGACATTCGATATTATCATACAAATTCATGCGCCAATGTTTCAGCAAGAAAAATTTCTAATTGATAATGTACCCATGACATTACGTTTGAAAACTTCTCCTCACACTTTTGGATTTAAATGTTCAACAGCTGTTGACAAATTATCTTATGAGTTTGAACGTCTATCACTTTTCATTAGGAGGGTCAAATTGTATACACCAGTGCAAATGTCAATCACATCACATCTTGAGCAAAGTCCTGCAAAGTATTATTTGCAAAGAAATGAAGTAAAATCATTTCACCTACCAACTGGTTTTGCTGCTAGTAGTATTGATAATGTGTATAATGGTCAGTTACCACGTAAAGTAATCATTGGGTTTGTACCTGATAAAGCCTTCAATGGTGACATATCTCAAGATTGTTTTACTTTTGTTCATAAGAATCTACAAAGTGCAACTGTTGTAGTTAATGGAATAAAGATACCAAGTTCACCTTATCAACCTGATTTCACTAATAAATTGTACATGAGAGAATATTATGATGTTTTTAGATCAATGAATCAAGATCATGGATTCCCTCAAATTAATTTGCAATACAACAAGTATGCTGACAATTATCCTATTTTGGTATTTGATCTTACTGATGATGGTACTTTGGCCTCGGATTCAGGTGCATTGTCTTTAATTAAGCGGGGTAATGTGCGAGTTGATATTCAATTCAAAGATGCTCTTGATAAAGGATTGCATATGATTGTGTTTGCTATATATGATAGTGTTTTACAAATTGATGCAGCACGCAATATTGTAACTGATTACTGATGGCACTAACATCTTTAGACATTCAAAATCATCTTTCAAAATACACAAGTTTCAAAGGAGTATATGCAATTGACAAACTTCCCCTTACCTTGTTTCCAAAACCTTTCGGAATTGTAATAAACCTTGATCCAAGCTGGAAATCTGGTTCACATTGGACGGCAGCATTTATACCAATGTATGGAAGCGGAATTTATTTTGATTCTTTTGGACGACAGCCTCCCGAAATGATAAAAACATTTATGGAAAGAAACTGTATACATTATGATTATATCTATAATGTAGATGTCTTGCAAGGCGATTTGTCAATTAAATGTGGCTATTTTTGTATTACCTTTTTAAAAAGTTGTTTTACCGATTCTTACTTACCTTTTGTTAAATGTGAAGTAAACCAAAATGAAAATGTAATAAACCGTATTTATTGAAATAAAATTGAATATTAATGTAAATGAAGAATAAAATTGAATATAAAAGAGTACAATTGAATATAATAAAATGCAATTACATATGAAAGAATACAATTGAATATAATAAAATGCAATTACATATGAAAGAATACAATTGAATATAAAAGAATACAATCGAATATAAATAAATCACATTAAAGAACTTGGGTCATCATTACAGTTAAATCATCCATTTCTTGGTCAGCTGGTTCTTCACCCCAGTCTAGCTCCCAAATCTCTGATTCATCACCCCATACTGGATTCAGCTCGATAGGCTTATCTTCAATAGTTTCAGGCTCCAGCCCTACCCATTCATCTAAATCGTCCCAATCAATCTCCATTTTAGGATCCAGCAGCTCTGAATCCTTGAATCTACCCAGCCAATGAGGGTCAAAACCTGCAGGACAATTCATAAGCTGCCCTCGCTTCCATGTTTCTATCAACATCTCCCTTGTCAATTCAAACACAAGAGGTTTTTTTGTTGCTACAATCGGAATTTTGCTTCTTTTAGCAACAAGTTTAGCTCTCTTCTCAAGACGAGCTTTCACATTGAATTTTGCCATCTGCAAAAGAAAAAAAAAACAAGATTAATAATGTGAAATGAAAAAAAAAACATGAGAGGAAAGTCTGATTGGGCATTAGTTGGGTAGGATTTGCGGGTGAAGGATGATTTGGTAGGATTGAATGAAAAGTCAAACTTGCATTACCTTTCGGTTCGCTCTGAGATTCTAAAATGACCAAACGCTAAAGTGGTGACTGCATCGTCTAAAATGTATCTCTTATCATCAAGGGGAGAGAAAGATAACTTATTTATCTCTACTGAGGAAATAGAATGATGTTTACTTTGTAATCTGTAGTTTTTATGTTTCAATAAAACATTTGAAAATAGACAATCCTTGTAATCAGCAATTGAAATTTTACTTTTTACGATCGCTTTTTGCACTCCTTTAGCAGTCATTTTTTTATTTGTGCCATACTTTATAGCATAAAGTTTAGCTTTAATTGCAACTACTTCATCGATAATTTGTCCATTCATTTCATCTTTCAGATAACCTAGTTTCTTTTTGTTCTCAATGCTGTATAAATAGTGTGATTGGGGATAGTCTGAAAAATCCATAAGATAATTGAAATGTTGCAAATCATTGTAGAAGTCTTTCGTTTCAATTTTGTAAATGAAACTATCTGTGTCAGTGTAGATTAGCGATAACCCTGACCCATATTTAGGCAGGAAATGATCATAATGCAGTTTATACATGTGCAATTTTGACAATTCCAAGACTGTAAAGCCTAAATATATTGGTTTATCGAGAATTACATCATACTTTCTCAATTTAATAATTGCTAAATCATTGTCCAGAATGTAAAATTGTTCAAACATTGGTTGCCTTATTTGCTTCAATGCTTGTTTGCCATTTGTAGCAATTATGACTTTACTATGTTTTCTCTTATCTTCTATGCTTTTTCCATACAATGAATTCACCATGAGTTTCCAAAAATCTTTGACAAATGATGATGTAGCTTTTCTTCTATTTTCAGTACACATTTCAATGTACGGTTTGAGCCAAGCTCTTTGTTCAAACCTAATTATACGATGCACTTTTTTCAAAATCAAACCTTTTTCAATGTAAAAACGTAGGTTTCTTTCATGTAGAACATATTTTTCTTTGTTCATCAAATTCGGAACAAGTTTCTTAGTTTTATAACGTTTGATGCCTGCAGCTTCTAAAATGCTCACAATCTCTTTTTGATAATCACTCAATTGTTCATATTCAACACTAATTTTTTCAGGAGCAAGCGGATAATCATTATGAAGATCATGTAACCATGAAGGATATTCAAGATCAACCTCTAGTATGTAACCAGTTTTCCGGTCACCATCAGAATGCAAAATTTCATCAATTACACTGTTAAACATTTTGCGAGGAACCCATCCAAATTTTCCACAAGGAAGAACATCACTCAATGCATATCCGTAGAGATTGTTTACGTCAAGATATGCTATGAATGAACTTGGCTGATTAGGATCAAATTTTTCAGATAACTCATTATTAGCACAAGCATAACGACACATAGAGCAAGATATCCCTCCTCTTATTTCCTCCTCAATCATCAAAACCATGTCAATATCAGTCAGCAGATCCAACACAACACCAGTGAACTTCAAGGAGGCATCCCATGTTAGTCCTGGGGTCGAGAAATAGTGACAGGGATCTAAACCAAACTGTAGCAAGCTCGTAGCACGAAAGTTTTGAAAAATAGCTGCAAGAAGTAAGACATCAACTTTGAGATAAATATCATGAAAGTCTCCAAGATTTTCACAATCAAAATGCTGCCAGATGCCAATTAATCTATCGTACAATTGTTGGTCGATTGTTTTCAATGATAAATGTGAGAAAAATTTATCAATAGATGGTAAACTTCTTTCTTTAAATCTTTCCCAAGAGTCCATGTATTCATAAGGCAGCGATCCTTTGTTTAGAATGTATGGTAAATCATTCTCGCAAAAAGATTGACACAAAAATTTTGTCTTTTCTTCAGTTGATAAATTATTCGCTAAAGTATCCAAACTAGATAGCAAAAATGCATAGCTGTCCAAGAAGATGAAATCATCCATCATTATTGCAATATACTTTTCAGTATTTTGCGGAATTACATTTATGCTGTGAATTTGATCTGTTTTGAGACCTCTGATTAGTAAATGAGCATCATATCCTTTTAAATTGTGAAATATGATTGGTAGCTTGTGCGGTAAACGCATTCTGAGGTTGCAAAGATTATGAGCAGCTCCTCTAAATTTTCCAGTCAAGTGACAATGATCGATAACTTTGTCACCTAGCAGCAGCCCTTTGCAAACATAACATTGTGTTGATGCTTCATAAACATGTCTTTCATAATCACTTAGCTGAGCTGGTTTTTTGTTCTGATCAAGGTGCTTTTGAAGAAAATCTTTTAGCTTCAAAATAGTGTCAATAAATACTTGACTTGCATTTAAGCCACGATAAAATTTTTGGAACAAAATTTTATCATTCCAGTCAATAGCAACTAATCCAAACGAACAAGCTTCATGTTTTTGATATTCAAATGTGTTTTTAGTCAGAGTTACGTTGGTTTTTATCAGCAAAGCTTCAAAATCAGCATAAACAATATAAGGATAACTTATTGATTTTTCAATTTTTCTAAATAGACATTTTGTTGGAATGTTTCCTTTTCCAGGCAGGACAACATTTGCTGCACTTTTATTGTAGCAAACAAGTTCATGTTTAAGCAATGATTTTCGATTTCTAAAACCTGAACAGCAATTGTAACAGAAATGACGTTCCCAAGATTGACCGGTTCTGATAAATGCATTGAAATTTGCGATACAATAATAATGTCCATTGAATAAAAAAAGATTTGCATGTTTTAGCTGACGTTTTTTAGCAATCATCAGGGGCACAACTTTCTTTCTTCCATCAGGTGATAGTGTGTAAACATTAACAGTAACATTATTTCGTCTCTCAAACTGCTTGATTTGCTGAATCGTTGTCATACCGTCCACCGTGCTAAAGTCATATTGCTTCTCGTAAACTTTGTAATGTCCTATCCTTTCCTTATTAATTCTTTGAGGGTGTAAAGCCATGAGAATGGACCATTTGAAACAATCTTTCATACACTTTGGAGATAGTAAACTTTTCTTTTGCATCAATTTAGATGGCAATCTTGTGAAAATGCACCCTCCGCTGTGTTCTTTGAGTTTTCCAATACGTATTTCAAGAACTTTCACATTTTGAAGAACCCAACCACTTCCTCGTTGTGTGAATTGATCGATAGCTAGCTCAATTTGTTCAATCCAATCTTTAACAATAGTTTCAATATGATGAATGTTCGTTAGACTGTGCATCTGAGACACTTTATAAATTTCTGTTGAATCGGTTCCACCTTCAGTCAACTGTTTGATGAATTTAAGTAGAAGACATGCTTGCACTTTGACAGAACCAATTTTTTCAATAATGTATTTCAGCAGAGAATGAATGTTTTCTTTTTCAACAGCTAGTAGATGTTCGATTGATTTCCAACCATCAGCTTTCATGTACACAGCTAAAGCATTTCTATAACTTTTTTTATGTAGTTTGAACGTTGCAAAGTCTCCAATATCTTCTCTCCGGGTTTCAACACACTGAATAAAGTGATTCAAAAAGTTTAGACGACTAAAATTTAGTCCACATTTTTTACAAACAACTGTCTTACACTTTGTTTTGTGTAACAAAAAAGATTTGTATTTCAAGAAACTTTTCTTGCATGTTGAACATACAAACATTTTGAATAGTGAAACGAAATTCAAGATTGTGCACGTTTAAATAGAAAATTGAAACGAAAATTTTGGGAGAGCTCTCTTTTTTTTATTCAATTATTAAGACATAAAAAATGAATACAAGTAAAAATAATAAAGAATAAAAGATAAAAGATAAAAAAGATAATAGAACATAAAGATAATATAGAATAAAATATAATTGAATCAATAGCAAATGCTAAAAAAAATAGGTTAATCATAGAGCGATTGACACATTGCTGCACCAATAGCATCGGCAACAGAGTGTGAGATTAGTTTTGTAATCTCTGAACGATGCAAAATAAGGGAGCTCGTTTTTGCTTCAGTTTTGAGAACAACTGATAAACCTTTCCCACCAATACCTTGCTGTGCGAATACAAGGCGACCAGGTATTTCAGAAAATTCAAACACTTTCTCCATAGTATCAGCCACCAATAGACCAGTCAACCAATCGTCAAACTTTTGCTTGAGTTTTTCGTATTCAGGATACTTCAAGAACAGACCCTGCGAAGTCGGAATGTAAATTTTGCTTCCTTTCCACTGTCCTTCTTTCTTCCTTCGGATGTCGACAAACATTGATCCTTGCGAAGATCTGGATTTGTGAACTGCAACCCACAAGGTTGGACTGATTTCAACGTTCAAAAGTTGCTCAAACTCCTGGCTAAAACTTTTACGATACAAAGATTTTTTACGGTTTGGTTGTTGTTGAGAGTTATCGGAACTGTTTTCACTGGAACTCATGTTTAGATGTTTAACTGATGGCAAGATGAAACTGAATGAAGAAAAGTTGAAATGTGTTGGCCTTTTATACTTAAAAGCCTGATGATCCGAAGCCTCTCCCGCCTCGCTCACCAAAGTCGATCAATTGGCACACTTCAATCAAATTAGGAACTTCCGCTCTTGTAACAATCATTTGAGCTATTTTTGTTCCCTTTTTTATTACCAAATTATCTTCACCTAAATTGTGTAGGATTACTTTTATTTCTCCGGTGTAGTCTGGGTCAATCACTCCCCCGTTGACATAAATTCCTTTTGCAGCAAGACTGGAACGTGGAGCAATTCTGATGTAAGTACCTTCGGGTGATTGAACTTTAATCCCTGTTTTCACAATACTAATTTGCTTTGATGGTAATATTAAATCTTCATACGAGTGTAGATCGAAACCAATAGATCCAGCAGTAGCTCTAGTTGGAGTTGAAGAGTCAGGATAGCACTTACTGAAGAACAAAGACATTTTGAATGATGTTGGAAATGTAAAAAACAGTTTCTTATATACAAAAAAGAGAGCTCCTTATAGCATTGTTCAATTGTTTTATTGTTCAATTGTTTTATTGTTCGATTGTTCAATTGTTCAACTGTTTTATTGTTCAATTGTTCAATTGTTCAATTGTTTTATTGTTCAATTGTTCAATTGTTCAATTGTTCAATTGTTCAATTGTTCAATTGTTCAACTGTTTTATTGTTCAATTGTTCAATTGTTCAATTGTCCAGTTGTTTATGATTATATTTGAGCGCCAATTAACTCAATTTGTGGGTCCGGAATCAGGAAACGCACTAAATCTTTTGTTTGCGGATTATCACTTTGATGTGAGTAGGTGATTAAATGATGTCTGAGCTCATTCATTGTTTGATACTTGAAAGAGCTTTCTTCTAAATCTATGCCAAAGTAATGAAAAACGTAACCTAGTTCCAATTTTTCAGACAATGAAAGGTCATGATGTTGCACAATACCTGTCTGAAAAAAGCTCATTAAAATTTCCCAGTAATTCGTCTTTATCGGCTCTGAAATTATATGTGAACGAATAGTTAGGTTATGGTTATAAAATGGTTAGCATAAATGTTTTATTTACTTACCTTTTAGCATGTAACAATTGTTTTTAATCTTTTTAACTGGTCCAACTAATGATCCTCTTAAACTTTTAGTGAACTTATTGTTTGGAATTTTCTCATCAATGCGTTTGCAAAAGACCGAATCAAAGACACTAAATTCTTGCGCATTATACCAACAAGTTATATTGTGAGCTTTCAGTTTGAGATAGCAGTTCATGTTTTCAAACTTGGAAGCAACTGATGAATGACTAAGTCTGATAAAATTCTTAACATTATAAATGAAAATGAAAAGGAATAAATGAAAAAAACATTTAATGAATAAACAATAAACATAAATGGATAAATGCATACAATAAAGAGTACAATGAATTGTAAAAATACATAAAAAGAAGAGTAATAAAAGATTACAATGAAAACATTAATTGAGATTACATTGTTAAGAAATGAAATTAAAGATTACAATGAATTGAAATGATTACATGAAACAATACAAAGATTATTGATTGTTGGCATAAAAACCAATTGCCAAGTACATTTGAAGCAGCATGGCCTCCATCTCTTCTTTATCGACGTGAGAATAACCAATCGTCTTTATATCATTAAGCCAATTCGCAAAGAATGACAATTCGCCTGCATATTTTTCACCAATAATACCAGAAAACAAAGGAGCATCAATCAATTGTTTGAATGTTTTCTCAATTTCTTTTTGTACAGCACCAAATGCATTATTGTAATGGGTTTGGTACGCAATTAAACTCATTAACTTTTTCCTAAGAGGTTGAGCCTTCAGGAAATTCTTACGATAAATTGTCTTTCCTCTTGTTTTGGCCATCTGAAAATATAAAAAAGAAAACATTAATAAAATCAATTCAAAAACAAAATCAAATATGGTATCAGGAAGGTGTGAAGTAACAATAATCAACAAGTTCATTGTTCAAAACTTTTATTCAAAAATCATCAAATAAAGTTCAAAATAAAGGATAAATAAAGAATACATAATAAATTTAGGACGTAGGTTACATTGAACATAAAGAATACATAGACATAAATTCAAAGTATTAGGTTCAGGTTACATAAATCATGAACAAAAGAAAGTTTAAATTTACGATTAAGGTTACATTAAATTATCATTAATAGCAAAGTATAAATTTGAGATTAAGAGTAACATAAAGTATTAAATGAATATAAAAAGAATGTAATAAAGGTTAAATTTTAGATAAATCGACTCCATTTAAGATCCAATCAAAAGCAGTTCTTTGCTTCTTTGTTCTCCCTCTTGTCCCCGAAGCAATGTATTTAAACTCTTCTCTTTCATATATATTTTTCTGCAGCTGATTCTTTTTTTCATACTCCTTCCAAATCATCAGCCAGCGACAAACGTCTTTAATTTCTCTTTTTAGTTTGGCGTGTAAAAATATCATTTCCCTATCTCCAATATCAGCAACTACCTTTTGAAAATAGACTTTTGTTGCTTCCGACCATCTTTCGTCATTTTTAAACTGGTCCAATAAGCTTTTAAACTGCTTTAGTTCCTCTCCTTCCAAGAACGTACGTTGGATCCATTGCTTAGATGAATGCCAGAATTTGCTATCCAAATCATTGTGCGCCGCTTGAATTTGGAAGAAGCGTTTGATTTCTTTTGCAGTGGGAGCCATATTTACTGATGATACTTTGAATAATAAGAAATAAAAGGATATTAGATTAAACATGATTAGATTAAACTGTGCCACAAAAACTGGTTGCAACATTTATGGGGAAATGCAATAAATTCTTTTCTCGATAATCATCCTGCATATTGGACATTTCTGATCTCTTTTAGCCAGAACTTCATTGCATTCAACACATGCACATAGATGATGACAAGGGGAATAAAGAATTTTAGGAGATTGAGCCAGACAAACGGCACAAAAACTTTTTTCAATATCGTATTTTTCTTTATTCAGAAAAGGACAGTTTGGAGAAAGCTCTTTGTGCGCAAAAATAGGGAGAACTGCGCTTTGACTTTCAGTAGCTAGACGACAAAAAGCGCATTGAACAACTCTTTTGTAGCCACACCAGAAGAAACCATTCTCAACCAACCAATTTTTAGATTTTTGTGAGATTGGCGCAGCTTTGAATGAGAATTCTCTATTCACTCTTATTTGAAATAATTGATAAACCTTTTCAGGGTTCAAAACTGTTTTTGTGAGGAATGATTGAGAATAGAGATCGCTATGTTTCTCTATTTTGGTGACTCGCAAAGTTGCAGGGCAAGACAAATCAAGTTCAATGTTTGCCCTCGGTGTACCATAGCATTTAGCTGAAGTTTTTCCATCCCAGAAAAGTTTAGTCAAACTATTGTCAAGCATTTTGATAAAAAGACAATCAGGATTGAAGTTGGCATGTATTCTCGCAACATCGTTGGCAACACAGTCTTCTGCGACTTGTAACCCACAAGAGAAACATGCTACAACCTTGAGTTCAGGTATATAATAGAACCCAGAAGAAACCGCGATTTCCTGTGTGTCTGGTTCAATGGTAGTTTCGTTTCCATAAGATTGTATTCTATTAACCCAATGTTTATACCGCAAGTAATTTTTCAATGATGTTATAGTATCCTCACATGTCCAATTTTCAATGACTGGAGTAATCATCTTGCGTCTGAATAAGTCGAAGAAACCAGAAAAAAAGTTAAAGTCAAAAATTTAATTATTCATAATCATAGTTAATACATGCATTTTTACATCTTGTTTCTTTTTCTTATTTCGCAGTATTGCTGAATGTAAGTTACAATTTTTCATCGCACTCAGTTTAAGTTTACAATTGATCAACCAAACATTTATTTGATTGATTCTTGGACACTTGTTGTGTGTTCCAAGTATACAAAGTTTTCCTGCTAGCATTTTAAATTTCATACTGTTAATGATTTTTCTTCTATCAATTTCTTTGATTGGTTTATCATCACTACATGATTTACAATGAATTGTACTGTATGTAATTTTTTTATGTATCTTTTTAAGATTACGGACATATTGAGAGGCCAAACAGGGATTTTTAGTGCTTTCAGTAATACATGGAACATCTTTAGGGATCTTTGGAAATTGTGCTACTTGCTTGTTTGTCTGGTGCTTCCATATAGAATCATTTTTTGATGGAATACGATTTCTTTTATCAGTGTTTTTTTCAGATACTTTAGTTAAGATAACCTTCATTTTACTGAAAACAAAAAATGAAAATCAATGAGATTGATTGAAAATGAATCATTGTTCATTATTGATGATGATATTCAATAAAGCAGAGAATTTTCTTTTGCATAAATATATTTTGTGACTGTCTGATTTGTTTTCAGTAACACAATTGATCAAAGGTTCTTTAAATCTATCATCAACTAAACATAAAATGTCAATGAAAGCATATTTTGTTAGCTCGTAATCAGCTAAGTTGATTGCCTCCTCACTATTGTCCTGAAAATCACCCTCGACAACGTTTGTTGCTTTGTCCGCAACTTTAATAAATTTCAAGGAAAGTTCATTTTGACCTCTTCTTAGTTGATACATTCTGCAAAGAAAAAGAATCAACAAGAACAAGTCAATATTCTAGCTAATTAAAAGATTTATGTAAGATCAATAATGAAGATGAACAATTAGACAAAATGAAAGCATCAGAAATGATATTTAATAGCTTTAATGCATTCAGGGACCACAAAAAGCTATGTTGAACAAAAAGAAAAATTTGACCTTGAGTTTGATCTTTGTGACCTTGAAATTTTTTTAGATTATTTTAAGTTGATCAGTTATTGTCAAAGAAGTACGTACCTATCTTGTATAGTTTTCAAGTTATAAGCTTGTAAAAATCGTAATTAACGTTGATAAATTTGTCGCAAAGTCATAGTTTTTTAACGGTAAGTGATATTGAAAAAATGTAAATATAATAGTTGTGTATCTCTACAAGTTCTATCGACTGGTTTTTGTTGCGACAAGATCGGATGAATACGACAAAAGTTATCCTCAATTGAAAAAATCCGGGGTTAAAAGCTGATTTTCCCCTTGAAGGAGTGACTTTTTCGAAAAATTTTCTATGGGCAACTTCTTCAGACCGAAGGTCTGAGAAAGTTGGTTCAGCTTAAAAGTGCCTAAAATGCTCATAAACACTTTTTTCAGAAGTCAATTATGTTGGTCCATTGCTTTGCTATAGATTTTTCAATATCTTAATTAACAAACTTTTTGTATGATGCTAAATGAATAAGTTTTACCTCAATACTATTAGATAAGCTAAAGTTAGACTCAAGATACGTTCATAAGACTATTATCAGCACTCAAATAATCAATTTCGCTGATAGAATTGGGTTCGACTCAGATTAGAGCTGTTGAATGGTACGAAACTCAATTAGATATTAGATTCACATTAGATTTGAGATGACACTAAGTTAGATTGAAGATAAGAATGAGATTGCTAAGATGGCTAACTAGAAAAGAAGACTAACACTAATTACTAAACTTAACTAGATTAGATAAGGTTTACATTAGAACAGATAGCGCTGAATTAGATCGTAGATAAAAGTACTGCACTGAGTGAATGCACTAAACAATAGGCTGACAAGAATGAAATTAGATTAGAGTGCTAACTAGAAAAGAAGACTAACACTAATTATCAAATGATAAACTATTTAAGAATCAAAGTGGGCTTATTTCTTCGCAAAGTGATTAAGATTGAATTTAAACTAAAGACAAATTAGAATCAACTAACTAAGTATTAACTGCGTAAGTAAACTGAAAACTCAGTATAAAAATTAAATGCATAATTAAAACAATCAGTCAGTACAATAGTCAATAGTCAGTAAAATCATTCAATAATAGTTAGCAGGAGGAAAGATTAGTGAGGGGAAAAGATGAGAATGAAATGTTGCAGACCCCTACCTTAATTTAGTTTATGTTGGTGCTGTTGATAATGCTGTTGCTGAAGTCGCTGTTGCTGGTGCTTTTGCTGGCTCTGTCTCTGGCGCTGGTGCTGTTTCTGGTTCTGTTGCGTTTTCTGGTTCTGTTGCTGTTTCTGGTTCTGTTGCTGGTGCTTGTGCTGGTTCTGTTGCTATTGCTGGTACTAATATTGGTGCTGGTGCTGTTGCTGGTATTGATATTGATGCTGGTGTTACTGCAGGAAGAAATTGAAAACAAAATAATGAGCAAAAAGTAAGAAGAAAGATGGTGAAAATCAATCAATGAAAACAGATCTTACATTGAAAACAATATTGTTGATATTTATGCTGGAATTTATCCTGATGATGAAGTAAGAGCTGATTCTGATGCTGAAAAACAAAAAACATAGAGAAAAGAAAATTAAAACAAGAGGCGAGAGGCAAGGACGAAAAAATTGACAAATTTAAACGAAAACTTACTTCAATAAAGGTTTAAATAATGTTGAGATTGATTGTGATGGTGATTTAGCTGATCTCGTTGATGCTGATGCTAATTTGGTGCTTTATGCTGTTGTAAATGCTGAAAAACAAGAATTAGACAAAAAATTAATCCAAAATTGAACATAAATCCACAAATGCACTGAAACTAACTTGAAAACTGTTGATAACAATGTTAATGTTGATACTAGGGTCTAAATTGTTGTCGAAGCTGCAAAAAACTGAATGAAAAAACTGAATTAAAGCAAAAACAGAGTAAAAAGACAAAATTAACAAATTGAAATGAAACTAACTTTGCAAAACACAATGTTAACGTTGATTCGATTGATTTGGTTGATAACGTTGGTGTGTTGTTGATGTTGTTGATGTTGATGTATAACAAGAAAAACTGAAACTGAATTAAGATTCAATGATGGCCAATGGTCAATGATGATTTCAATGCGATCCAGCTCTCCTTTTATACTAATTTAGCTAATTGTGATCAGGAAGTAATAATTCTGTGAAACAATACCTAACCATTTGACAATGGGATTAATTTGATCAATTATTCAATCGTACATTGACTTACAAGAGACATAAAAATAAGATTCAACTTTGAATTAATGATACCAATTTCTTCATAGATAAATGGCCATCCTGTGTTAAATTTTGTTTCAATAATCTGTTTAAATTGCTGGCTTCCTATTCATTTTACTAAGCAATTGATTTGCAAAGTTAAATTGCTTTAAATTATATCGATTCAATTGTACAATTGTTTCCGCAAACCGATTAAGATTAGTTTATTCACATTGTTTTAAATTGAGTTAATCTTGCAATTGTTTCCGAGAGACAAATTGAAATTAGTTAAATTTGATTAGAATCATTGTTTAAAATTATTGATTTCATTTTGCAATTGTTTCCTTAAGTTCAATTCAGATACAGTTAATCCCATTGCTTGAAATTATTGCCATAATTTGCAATTGTTGTCTAAAGTTCAATTTAGATACAGTTAATTCACCTTGTTTGAAATTATTGCCATAATTTACAATTGTTAACAAAAGTTCAATTTAGATACATTTAATCTCATTGTTTAAGTTTATTGATTTTCATTGAATCATTGTTTGCAAAAATTACGATTGATAATACGCTAGTTTGACCGATCTCATTGTTTAAATCATTGTTCTTAATTGAGCAATCATGGTTTTCATTTTTCACGTTTGCTGTGACAATTTTCAATTCGCTGTGACAATTATGATAAAATGAGTTATCTTGTGCATTGAGTTATCTTGTGCATTTCTACTACTACTATCATTCCTCATGAGAAGATTTCACTTTGTTCACTTGCGAATACTTGAGATTATATTTGATAGAGAAAATGAAGTCAAATTTTTGTTCTGCCAATTTCAAGATAAGTTATCCTGAAAGAAGATGAACAATTGGAATGATGAAGATGATGAATAAACAAGTTGCTCTTTATTTACCTCTTTTACCATCTTAATCTATTCACTAATTTAATTCAACTTTTGCTCATCCATCATCAAAGTACTTTGTGCTTTTAGTTCACTTTGTTCAGAACTTGGAATCAAGTGGAAATGACAAATTCATACATTTTCTTGTTTCCAACTGAAATTTGAAACAAAATATTTTGATGTTTATATCTGGTAATGCATTATGAAATAAGTCTGTTTATAAGGTAATAATAAGCCTATTTCAACGACCACACCAGACTGAAAGCACCGGATCCCATCTCATCTCCGTAACGAAAAGTAAGGTTCATAGCAATGATAAGAGGGAAGTTTAATGAACATTACAAGTCAGATCACCAAAAGTAATACAAACAGATAACTTTAAGGGTAAACACTGAAAAGGTTATAACATATTTTACTGAATGTTTTTATGAACAGAATTGACTTATCCATCATTTTTCACATGTTTATATTTACTAAAAGAGGAAAGTAATCAATATGCATTACCATATGCGTTCACAAATACGGTTAACAATTAAAACTTCATTAAGGTGAACACGGTTAGAAAGTATTTTGAAACCATATTAGGTCATTTAATTAGCAGTATTATATCAATATTATTAACACATTTATACCACTTTTTTATAGGAGAGCCATTGTTTTTTGAAAAGTGTATTGCACTAATACCAGTGCAGCACATTAATACTGTTTAAAACTGGTATAAGTTTGTTAGATCACCTTATCTCGGGCATTCATTGATAAGACTCTCGGCTCCGCCTCGAGTCTTAACAACGAATACCCTCGTTGCAGTGATCTAACTTATACTTATAACATTAATTTCATTCCCAGTTTAGATTTAGTGTTGCTGCTGCAACTGTTGAGGTTTAAAGTGAACATCTGAAAGTTCAAATGATCAACAAGTGAATTTCAGTGAATCATTTTTGGAATGTTTAGTTTATTAATACTTATCGATTTTTTCATTGAATTTTCTTTCTCCATTCTGTAAAACCTTTTTATCTCATCTCGAAACCATTATATGATCAAAATAATGATTAACCTGAAAACAATAAAAGGATAATGACAAATGTGCGCTATTTTTGTCTTCAGTTTTTTTATAATCAAAAAGCGTTGTTAAACTCTTTTTAATTGAGATAATTGATGAGCTTATTGATTATCTTTTATTTTGTTCTCAGTTTGTCTTCTTGTTTACTAAGTTCCTCTAGTTTGACTTTCAGCTAAAACAATTCTGTCCTCTAACTCATTGCTTATAAATCAGCTTAATGAAAAAACTAAAGAAATTTTCCTCTCATGTAGACATTTATCTCAACCTGACTTGAAATCACTAACCTCTATTTTGGATCTTCAATTTTTAAACCCTATTTTGCAACGATAGGAAAACAATGAAACCGAAATTAAAATTGAAATTTTTATATTTCACTGTTTCAAGTTCTAAATCAATGTAGAAGAAAATCTGGGCAGGACGAACTCCAAAAGCAGGCAATGGTTACTAAAAAGGAGAAAATGTTATCTGAATAGAAAAAAAGCTTTTTTTCTTTGATTATTTTCAGTGAAAATGACTCGTAAAGTTCATTAGGCTTGCATATGAGTTTATCATCATCGATGGAATACAGATCGTTTTTTTCATATTGCATATGAAATATTGACAAACGAAATTAAAGTTAATATTTACTCCAGGCTCAGTATTTTGCAATTAGCTTATTACAACAGCTTTTAATGTGAAAATTAAATAACTTGCACATTATATTAACTTATTTTTGCATTTCATTTTTAATTTTTTTTCGACAAAAAACAAAATGAAGAAAAAATTAACTGCATATGACTTTTGGAAATGAAATTCACCTGAAATGAGACTAGTTTCTCAACTGAACTTTTCATTTGATGAGCAAGATTCTTCAGGTTGAAATGTTTTCTCATAAACGATTTCCCATTCATAGCAATGTTAACTTTATTGCAACATTTTAAATTGCTGTTGATTAAAAAAAGAAGTGAACCTCAAAATGAAGTTCAACTCTTTTTTCGTTAGTTTATCTTTCACCTTTTTTGTGCTACTTTCAGGTATAATTAATAATTTGAATCGAGTACTTTTTTCCCTGTTCAGCTCAAGGCTGATTCAGTTTCCATTTAAAAGTTATAGAATGGCTTTTGTCATTTCTGTCTAATTACATTGTACTTTACTGGAAACCATTAAAAGTGAATGACAAAAGAAACGACAAAAAGTTCATTTGATTTGTTTTCAAACAAATGCTTGGAAATTATTTACTCGTTTAATTTCACAAAACAATTCGATATTCATTGATGAATTTCAATATTAATGAAGATTGATAGCCTCCAGCTGTTAATGAAATAATGTCATCTTGTTACTAGAAATTCATTTCAATCAACATTAAAATATAATCTCTTTTACATTAAATTGGAAAAATCAATAATCGTTTTTTTTTATTAAATTTTTTCATTCCAAAAATAAAACTTTTCCAAGAAATTCCACATGAAATCCAAGGATTAAAATGCCTTCTCATTAAGATTAACGAAATTCATTTTTTCATGGATATTAAAAGTTCGATATAGAATGAAAACTCGGAAACTTTGTTCTAAAAATAGAAGATGATATCTTTAGAAATTTGGAAAAACCAAAAAATCAAATGAAAAAAATTGAATCGATTGAGTTCGAGATAATTTTACATTTTGAATGCATTCTTTTTTTGGGTGAATAACATGTTAACGCAATGATTATGCTATCAAATGTGAATCTTAATGGAAACTTAATGATATTTTGTTGCATTTTTTATATGAAATTTCAAGCAATCTGACAGATTCTCAGTTATCTTTTGAGCAGCCGACTGTGAAAGTAGCAGTGAATGAGTTTCGAGGTGTTTTGCTAATTAAATTTCGCACACCTTCATGATAATCTCATATTATCAATAACTAGAAGTTGGTAAGACATGCTTCTTAATTAATGAACCCATTAACATCATAACTTTAATCTTGTTTTTGGTTTTGATCAGTCATTAAGCTTGCAAGTTTCATTAGATCCTATTTAAGGCAACGAAAATTTAATTTACAAGTTTTCTTCTTTTCTCGGTTATGGCAAGCTCGACAGTCGATTCAATAATATTTTGAGGTTCGAGTTTTAATCCTGAGAAACATATAAAATAAGAGCAGGCAATGTGCAAAGGAATTCTGAAGAGATAATAATAGGTTGATCAGGAGGTTTTGCACGAAAAGTTAGCTTACAAATCAATGCTTGATTAAAATCAAGTTAAATAATTAGATGAGCTAATTTGAGCAATTATGGAAGAGCAAGAACTATTCTATCAGTAAAATTGTTTTGGTTTGCCTCCACAAATGATTTCGTGCATAGGCCGCAATTTCATCTGAGTTTGGTGCAGAACGGTATCAGAGATTCATAAAAACAATTTGTAAGTAGATTGGTATATAGATTGGAACATGCAGAATCTGAATCATTAAGAATTTTTTTATGACACTCTGACACACTTTGACTACAAAACGCTCTCGAAGTTTATGACTTTAAATGCCAATATCTCTGTAACTTTGAGTGATACAATTAAATGGATTCTATAATAGCTTAATTATTAATCATCAATTCTGAAGATCTTTCCAGCGCAATCCGATCACTAGTTTCCCAGTGGTCTGGGAAACTAGGACTCGGAAATTCGGACTGGGTCATTGACCAGTCCGAAGTCCTCACTAAACCATTCAATTGATAGTAGCGATGGGTGGTGTTTACAAAGGGCAGGGACATAATCAACGCAAGCTAATGACTCACGCTTACTGGAATGTCTTAATCATGAGTAGTAACTAACAAGGGAAGGTTCCCAAACGCTACAATTAGAATTGAATGATTTTTGGACTTATCGATAGAGCATGTTGACTTATGAAAAATCTTCATTTACTTCGTTTCGCAAATGCCCCGTTTAAAAGTTACAGGGTGTCAAAGTTGTTTTTCCATAGGTTTATGTGCTTAATGCAAGTAATGTAGATCTATGGTGAAATGGTAAAATCTGGTTTTTAATATTTCTTAATGGATGTACATTGCATTCAATAGGCTTAACCTATGCAAAAATTGATACTTTTGCCCCCTGTAACTTTTGAACGGGGCATTTGCGAAACGAAAGGCTTGACACAGGTTCATATCTAACCCATTAGAACATTTTGCGGTCAAAAAAAATTGAAAACTGGTGTAGCGTTTGGGAACCTTCCTTGTAAGTCCGATCTCCATCACGAAATGGGTTCAAGCGGTTACCACTCCTGTCGGAGCGAGAAACAGTATGCACGGTATGGTTCCGGACATCTAAGGACATCAGAGACAGAATAATATTTATTTTTGATCTTTCTTTTGAAAATATTGAAGATCGATTCTAGTCGAGACAATTTCCGACTTCCTCTTTACAGATGCGTTGAGTGAATTGTGTAATGATTACAATTCTTAATATCTAGAAGATTCTCACATTTTTCAAATACAATTTCTGTACGGTACTTTTTAAAGTCGAGTAATGTCAAGATCAAACAAGGTCATTCGACCAATAGTCTTGAGACCAAAGGCGATTTGGGTGGTGGTTGCTCAACCCTTCTGGCCTCTTTTAAGCAAGTTCCTTATCTCGCCATTTCATCTGAAAGAAACTAAGATCCTGGTTTTGAAAGGTCAAACCTCAGTCTTTTGAATTCTTATGAATAAAAATGCAACTTTCAATGAGCTCAAAATTCATCTTTCAATGCTAACAATATCGTAAGATTCAAATCTGATAACTACTGGCCAATGCTAACCTTGCAAAAACTGATCTCAGTCACAAGAAACTTTTCATGATTGTTTGAGTCCAGACTTTTGATCTATCCAATTGATATGAGAACAAGTCTTGTCCAGTAGATTACCTGATAAATCCTGATCAAATGAAATTGAATGAAATAATTTTCAGTCTCAACTTTTGATCAATGCAAGTTGAATATTGAAATCCAATAATATTTGCGCAATGTTACCTACAAAAAACCAGGTAAAATCGGAATAAAATGAATCGAAAAATTGGTTTACAAGATTAGATAGCAAAGAAAAGCCCACGAAATGAAATCCCGTTTCATGCCAAAAGTTTATTATCAAGCGTTTCCAATAGAATCCATGAAGAATATGAAAAAAGTTTTCCTTTGAACCTTGTTTTCTGTTTCTTTTTTTTCTTTGAATAAATTGAAACAGAATTGGATTCTCTGTTAATTTTGATTAGAATATAATTGAAACAAGCTTATCGGTGAAGTTATTCAATAAATTTATCCATTGAAAGTAATTTCGTTCATTCCAATGTTTCCATGGTTACGTTCGGATGCTATTCAGTTCAACTCAGAATGGACTTTGTTCCCTTTTAAACAGCAAAGCATTACAACATTCTTGTCCTTTAACATTGAATTGCACAAGTTTCGTTGTATGCAAAAGAATGAGGAAAACATTGAAATGTTTCAATATTGAATATTAATCATGGAATGGAAATTGAAGCAACATGATAGAAGCTCTTCTTCAAAGCCATTTCTTCCAATCTGATCAAGACTAGACTTGACTGAAACAGAATAAAATTTTTTCATCCTTTCTTCGATTCACTTTTTCTTCGTTTAATCTTGAAAATTCAGTCAAAATTGAAATGAAACAGTAAACTGAACGAAGCAGCAAATCACTGTTAATAACTATTCTCAGGAGTTCAAGAGACTGACTTGATGATTGCTTTTTAAGCTGCTGACAAGTGATTATGATATTGATAATGATTATGTAATAAAAGTCAATGATCAATAAAAATGTTGAGTTAATTGAAGTAATATGAGGTTTGTTTTTGGGTTCAATTTGTTGAACCAATTTGACACTCCATTAAGGTGTTGAAGGTAAATGAAAGAAGGAGAAATATTGACAACTTTCATAATCTGGATTCTATTTTCTGTTCTCTTCTTGAATCATTATTTTGTGCACAAAACCAGCTTCCTTGACTATTATCATGGTTAGTTGAACAGAAAAGTTGTTATCCAATGTTTCAGCTGAATTTTTGTGAGATAAATCAAAGAATCTTGCGATTTGACAGAAAATTTTGACACCAAGAAAAAAATCAATCATCAAAACGCAAAGAAAAGGAAAATGCTTCAGATTTTCATGTTTATCTGGCAAGGCAACGAACAATCTGAAATTCATGCAATTTTCGAACTTTTGTCTCTTTTCTTTTCTTCTCAGTCCATCGAGTCTCGATTTTTGAAATAATTATTGATAACTTTTAGCAATGGTTTTATCAAGGTTGAATATTATTCCAACTTAGAATTTGATGGAAAATTTATCCTCAAATAATCACTTTTATCGTCATCATTGCTGGCAATATTACTATTTTATCACATTAAATTGACGGATAATAATAGATAAAAAACAGTCATTCAAGGTAAATACAATTTGACTTCCAAATGACATTAGATTGTTAGTTGATAGGTAAAAGCCTTGAGGGAATAATAATGAAATCTTATCAAAATGAGTGAGAATTTATTTAGATGAGAAACCATTATGGATGTCTATTAGGTAATGTTATTAATTTCAGAATGAATATCAAATAATGATGACGATGGTGAGAAGTATTTTAACTCGTATGAATGAGAGAATGGCCATCAATTGTCATGGCTTCTTATGAGGTAAATGAAAAAATTATATCAATTGATTCCAAAATATTCTGTATTTAAAATGAGCAAACGGAAAATCTGACATTTTCCGATAAATAATCAGACTTAAAAGTCGGTGATTTACTTTGAAAAGTCAAGTACAGTTACTTTTCAGTGTAATAACGTTACAACGTTAGAACGTTAAAACGTAAACGTGTTATGTTCGGCAACAAAAATGCAATGTTACCGGAATAAACGAATTTTTGAAGTCTTCGACTTCTCTGTCGGATTTTGCAAAAAATGTCAAAAATACTTTGCTTGGATAAAAGCTGATTGGATTTTGAGAAAAGAATTAAAGCAGGAAATGATTAGAAAGACAAAATAAATTTTGGTTTTCTTCTAGCAGCATTCATGAGACACGTCAGCTCATGGATAATTCGGTCTATTGCCAAGTTAATCATTTAGTATATTTTAATACCGGAATTTTTATCCATTACGCCTAGTAACAGACATAACTTGCGAGAAGACCCGATTTTCAAAGCTCTTAAGTAGTGAAGGGCATCTATTACCACTAAAAGGTGGAGCCTATTTTAGAGGGAAGTGATAGAAGAAAAACGCGCAGACAAGAACCGATTTGGAAGTTGAGATTAAGGATAAACCCCAACTTAAATAAGTTTTTTATTATAATTATTACATTTTCATTATTATTATTATCATTGTTATCACAACATCTGAAGTGAATTTGAACTTTTACATTTTATGATTTCAAAAGAGCAATTGACTCTTATGACTAATAAAAGGGTGTGAAGGACATGATGGAATCAGCTGATAACAGTCGAGCCTCCTCGGGCGGCAGTAATCATTGGTGTAGCAGTTATTGAAGCAGCTACAGCTGGAGATGTTTTCCAACCTGAACTTACAGTTGAGCTGAGACAATTGATTTCCAAGCTATAGAAAACATCGATTGTACTTGTCGATGGAAGCTTAGTTGTGAGTCCATACCACCAATGGTTTCGTCTTCATTGACGTTTAGTTGCGGTCCATACTTAAGGGCCAAACCCTCTGAATAAAAGATGAATCCCAATCCTGCTGGATCTAAAGTCACACCTGGAGCTTCGCCGAAGGCCGTTCAAGGTTACCAGAGTGTATTTTAAGCGTCAACCTTTTGCGACTAAACTTGATCATTCATAAATACTTAACTTTTCTCGAACTTAATAAAAAGCTGACACTACACGAATCTCGCCGATTGAAAAACCAAAGTTTCACCAAATTTCAACATCTACTGACAAACTTTCATGCGTATCAAACGGAGATTTTGAAGTTAGAAGGGAAGAGTCAAAGGGGCGGGTCAAAGATGCTGCAAATGAATGAACTCGAAAGTTTCAAACTTACAATTTCTTTTATTTACAATCAAAAATGTATTACATTTTTCGATTTTTTGAGCAATGCTCAACTGAGTAGTCCTCGAACTCTCTCTTCCCCTCTTTGTCCTCTAGTAAGAAGAAACAAAGAGGTGAATTTGGGGGTGATGCAGCATCACAAATGGTTCCTTCACTCACATTGATGAGCAATTTAACGGTGCATTGCTACAAAATAGCAATTGTTGTTGCTGCCGTAACGGCGGAGAAAACGATCTCGTTGGCACACATTATTGATAATTTAATAATCAAGGTACAAAATAACTATAATATAAAATAAAAGGGATATAATAAATCCAAATTCAAATCAAATTAAAAATTGTCACAAAAATGACTTGGAGGAAAAGAGGAAAAGTGAAAGAACTGAAAACACAAACTGTCAACTTGGGCAAACTTTTTAGAAATGATGGAACTAAAATTGATGAATAAAATAGTAGATAAATATAACACGAAAGATGAAGTTCACAAATATAATTTAAAGTTGGAATTCAAAATGAAATGTTAAGAATGAAGAGAACAAGAACAAATAAAAAAAAGATGGTGGGCAGAGGCGAAACACAGGTTGCAAAGGTTGAAGTTTAACACAAAAAAAACACCAAAAACTATTTTAAATTTGTTTCAAGGAAGTCAAAAGTACCGATATACTGATTCTTTTAAAAAAGCAAAGCAAAAGCTTTTAAAGCAAAATTTTCAGCAAAAAAGAACGAGTGCAAAAAGAGCAAGATGTATTGTAAATGTAATAAAATTCTGAGAACTGTCCGCTGCATTGTAAAGTTTTACAAATTGATTTTCAGTAGAATAATTGAAGAAAAGAAAAACAAAGCTTGATCATAAGTATGTACTTCATTGCCGTTAGACGAGGCCAGGTGCAGATAGCAATATATTCTAACTAAAAGTTTTATGTTTTATTGTCCGTCATAAAATGACCCTTCACGGTCACTTCTAGATGTGAGCCCCTTCAAGCTCAGTCCACCCCTTTCCGACCTGAGACTAGTTTTGCTCCTTCAAGAGCGAAGAGTTGACAATCTTTGGCTCCGCCCATTCGACTCTTCCCTTCTAATTTGCTACTGAAGTTATTAATAAAAACGAGAAGTTGAAAAATTATTCACTTAATTGCAAATGGAAAATGTGAAAAAAAGTTTCTATTTTTTCAATTGTTATCATCTCCCGGGAAATGAATATAATGTTCGCTGAAATTGGATGGATCATGTTTTTATTTTTGCCAACTTTTCCTTGCTACTCGCAGCTCTTACTCAGCAATATTACAATCCTAAACATCATTATCAACATAATGTTGATCATTTTTGGTCGCTTTAGAGGGTCAAAAAAACAGAAATGTTGAAACACATGATCATTTTAAAATGATTAACTACAAAAAACTAAGTTTTATCTCGTTTCTTGACTTTACTCGTATACTTAATACTCGATTTGATCAGTTTATCAACTGTTAGTCTCTCCCTGAAGGGATTGCAGTTTCAAATGCAGTAAATGAATGAATGAAACGAGTCTGTAAAAGAATTGGTATCAAATTTTGAGAGCCAAAAAAATGTTTAGACGGCAAAACTAGATTCGCTTTTAAGTCAGAAATCAATTTTATCGATTAAAACATTCACTCTTTGTCTTTTTCACGATATTAAATTAATATCTTATATTCTGTGAATCAATATTCACTAAATTAGTCAATAAGCATCTGAACAATAATTTTAACCATTGAGTTAAATTAAAAGTATCAAATCTCATTCATTAATCTACAAAATTACAAATTCAGAATTGAATTATTGTTAATATTTCAACTTAGAAACTGCATTTTAGTGATATTTTTTATGTAAACTTACGTCAGTACAAACTATACAAGCGTCAAGGAAGCAAAAGGTTGAAATCGATCGAGCGAAATGCTCACAAAGTTCATTTAGAGTTAGATGTTTTCATGCAAACTGAATGCCATTCATTGAGAATCTGTTAGATCATGAATTGACGAATTCTTACTCAATTGTCGATAATTTCGATTATTTAATTATATTGTTATCAAATGAAACAGAAATGTGCAAAAATTTCCATCAAATCATTGTTTTGGATTCCCTGTTTGTTTGCAGAACAACTAATTACTCTAGAAATCGAGTTTCTAAGCATAGCTTTGAGAAGAAGAAGCTGTCAATAAACTACCAACTATTTGCATTGAGCGAAAAACAAGTCTTCGATGCCCTTCTGAATCTTTGCCTGAAGCAATTTTCTAAGCAAGCTTCTTTCGTCAGGCTTTGAATCTTTGCAATCACAAAATTGCTCCAAACTTGAACAAGCACGAACTCCAAAATGTGTAAAATTTACGCAAAAGTGTCTTTTGGAGAATAATGAGTTACTTGTGAATATCTTTGATTGAAATCGCACGATTTGTGATAGACTTTTATGTTTGCTTTGTGGTTCTCTGAATTGTCACATAATCTGTAAAATTCAATTATTATATTTTCAATCAGTCAATCTTTTTTTGTTGCAATGCTGAAGCCCAAAACTCCGGGACTTTGAAGTCAACTAAGCTGATGATTACTTGTGAAAGTAGACTTAATTTTCTCTGTTTTCTCCATCATTCTGTTTCTTTCAGTTTTTCCTGATAAAATTTGACTTATGATATTATTTTTGACAACATTTATCTTTTCATCTTCTTCTTTTTAAATTATCTATTTGGTTCATTCCAATCTGGAAATGAATTGGTTGCTAAGTTAAAAACAAGATGATAAGAGTAAAAAGTATAAAAAATTCCAAGTCCAATTCAATTTCTATCAATATCATCTCAAATATATTCAGACTATTTTGACATTACATTTAACCTTTTCATGAAAAACGTAAAAAATGAAACATTTTTTTTCTTTTAATGAAAATCCAAAATGATAAAAAAGTTGAATGAAACATTTGAAAGTGAAAATGATGAAAAATGAAAGTGAAGAGAAGTTGAAAAATTAAACTTTTTTCGCTTCAAAAGTCGTCAGTTAATTCATCAATCAGACCAATTAGAAGTAAAAATTACATCACCATGAACCTTGAAAAGAATATAAAAATTACATGAGAATAGAGCAAAATATTGAAACTTTTGAAGCAAAAAACTCGACTCAATCGATAATTTTCCAACTTTCCAATTTTACTCTTCAAGTTCAACCCTTGATTGTTTTTCGAAGAAAATGGTTAATCTTTTCGCAGTTCTTGAATTCATTCATGAATAATCTCATCTTCCAAATTCATCTCGACTCAAATTTTAGACATTTTCATTTGGGGCTTGAAAACTTTGTCCTATGTCAACACCATTACATCTCGCTGCTAGTTACAATTGAATGATAATAAATAATGTTATAGTTTTTCATCTTTGAAGTCCCTTTTTCAGGTAAAAATTGCATAAAAATAAACGAAACTGACTCAAATTATTGAGAATCTCATTTTCTTTTATTTACACCCAATGAGAATGTCGAATTCATATTAATTCGTTAGTTAAAGTGATTTGAAATTGGTGCGATTTCTATTGATCACACATGTTTAGCTCTTGAGACATTGAACAGTATGTGAAGTAAATGAGGCTAAATAATGTAAAGTTACATTTTTACCGTTTTAATGGCTGAAATCTATTGAATGATGAAAAATTCATGAGTAAAATGAGAAGAATAAAAAATTTGGCAAAAAAGTTATAAGTTGAAAGAAACGAAGAGTAGATAAGATGAAAAGTTGAAGAAAAGTGGAAATGATAAAATTGTATTCAGTTTGTCTGAATGAAATGATGAGTAGAAGAGTTAGAATCAATAAGTGCGTTTCTTTTATTCACTTAAATTGCGAAGCGAATAACAGAATTTTAAACCAATATTCGAAGGCCATTTTTAAATCGAAAACTTTTCTTCTCCTAGCCACTTACCTTTGCATAATCACTCAACAATATCCCCTATTTACCCATATCAACATCATTTCAGAGAAGGTCATTCAACGTCTGAACTACTTCGAAGGTTCACGTCAAAAAAGTTTATCAGTCATTAAAAATTCACGATTCCATAAAATAGGTTTGTGGATCTAGAAAATTAACTCTGACATATTGAAATAAATGTCTTTGTAAGGGCTTCTAACGATTCTCAAATCAATAGTTCGAACTTAGAAGTAAAAATCTTTCATATCAATAAATCGTATGATAATCAACTGATTAATTATGAAATCTGCATTTAGTTTATTCCTTCAGCAAAGATAAAGGGAATATCAATTTTTCATTCCAAGACAAATAAACTCTTTAATAAAAAATTGTTTTTCCAAACTTTCACCTCAAGCTTTATCGACTGAGTCGATAATCTACTTTTAAGCGAAAAGAGCGCAACCCTCGAAGAATCAAATATCAGGCGAAAAATGTTGAATTGAATAGCAGTTCACCCACTTGTTTAACGAGTAACTCCAATAACGAAAAACTAAATTAACTGATGAATGAATGGAATCACTAACATTTCAATTATCTAAATCAGTGGCTATACTCATGGTTATTAGATGTATAATTGTCATCACCATTATCTTTATTTTCTCATTTCTTACCTTTTCTTTTGTTCTATTACTTCATTTTCATACCTTGATTTTGATAATTTGATGACTTTTTGCTCGTTATTTTTTATGCTCAGTCTTTGAATAACAATAACGATCTCAAGTCAACATTGTTACCAAACCATAAGAGGAATGAAAATTGTTATAAGTTTAACAAATAAATTGACACAAATTTCGTTTCATTTTTTCCTTCTTGGTGTCTGTTAGTTTCAGCTCATCAACTGTTAAGCTCAACTTGCCTCCAGTAATGTGCAATTTAACCTTAACAATAACTTGTTAACATGATTATTATTGCTTTCATTTCGTGCTTTTCTTTGTGCTCAGTATGGCATCAGATATTAGATAGCATTTGTTTGGACATTCAACAGTAAAGTATACCATGAAGGTTGAAAGTCATTATTTTTCATCTTCTTTTCGCCAAGTTTGATCAAGTAACAGAATGTTATACAATTGATGATAAAATGTATTACACTGTGAATAATATCGTTTGGGATGTTCTAATAATCTTAATGAAAATTTTGACCCAAATAATTACCAATAAAGCAAAAATTTTTGTCCAAATCTTTTGTTCATTTTGTTCGTGATTCACATTTCCACAGATAAAAGTTCTATATTTAGAAATTTCTATTGCAAAGAATTCTTGAAATTCTAAAGATTCAAGTCATGAAATCTGACTTCTAATTATTTACTATTCAATCCAAAATTCTTCAATCAAGGGAATGATAAAATGCAAGTTTATTTTGAACAAGAATTTCATTCAAATGAAAAAAATTTTCTAGAAAAAATGAAGATGCACTATTTCATTCGTATTACACTTTTAATATTGACTCAAAATACAAGTTCCTTATACAGATAACAGCTTGTAATATATTCAGAATCAGACGATGAACTTTACACAATTCTCGGACACAGTCAAAATTCAAAGAGCCGAAAGTTGAACGACTGATTGGTGAAGAGACACAATAAATTAACAATTAATTAGTAACACTGCCTACCGCTAGTGCATTGAATGATTAAGTCAAAACTTCGGCTGATCCATCTAGACCACTGGGAAACTAGTGGTCGGATTGTGCTGGAATGATGTTCAAACTTGATCATTTAGAGAAAGTAAAAGTCGTAACAAGGTTTCCGTGGGTGAACCTACGGAAGGATCATTAAAGTATTACCCTCTTATTATAAGAGAAATACAACCTTCAAGCACTTGACATTACCTTCTTATCCCTTATGGCTGAGGTTAGTCTTTTAATAAGACTTTCGTAATGGTGTCTTGACATGTCAGGGAATTCTCGATAAGATACGTGTTTGTCTTCCCGAAAAACCTTTGTAACCTTAGAGAACAAACGTGGATATTCAATGTCATTGGGGGCTCTATGTTTTGCGATGTCCTACCCAATTTGAATTGTCGGAACCACCATTTAATAGTCTCGTGTGCGGGCACTTTATCGAAGTAAGTTTTATCTAATTTTCGGCTAGCCTAAGGCTCGGCCACGGACACACCTTTTAAGTATAAATTTCTCATGAACGCTCTTATTTCTAGACATCTTGAAAAAACTGAATAACTTTCAAATGGTTTGAGAGAAGTATAAAGTAATGATTTGGCAATGAAGAAAGTTCTTGTACATAATCTTTTCTTTTGAGTTGATATAAAATAATATCTGTTAATATCATGACTTTCACTTAGAAAACTTTTCATGTTAAACTTGTCTATTATTAACCTCATTAATTGTAATCTGTGTCAATTCAAACTGATCTTGACCGTCTAATCAAACATTTTCCTGACAGTTTTGAACTAAACATTATCGAAGGAAGGAACTAAAAGTGTTGAACTAGAATCGTTAAAAGGGAAACGATAAAGACTGAGCTTTACTTTTCTCGAGACAAAATCTTGTAAGACAATCTTAATGTTCAACTTGAAGCAGTTTCATGAAGTTTCCAGGAGCAACAATGAGCATGATGGAAAATATTGGCCAAATGCTGAAATGAAACACAAAAACTATAAAAATGTTAATCTTGAAAGGAAATTCAAATGATCGTGAATCCATCATTAGTGAGGTCAATGTTTTCCGCTTTTGTTTGGTTCAATGTAACAACTCTTTTCCAAGACTCATTACAGAGTTGAGGACGGAAAAGATTGAAAAACAAAATATTGGCAAAATTGTTATTCAATGAAACACGAAATTGATCAACAGCAAGCTGCCAATTTCATGACATTGATTAGGGTGAGAATCCAGGGAAAGATAAAGCATGTTAAAGGTTGAGAATTTTTTCCATGATAACTTGATGATGATGGTAATGATGTTAGATCATGACCATTTTCAGCCTCAAGTAACTTTACTCTTTTCCCTCTGGAACTGTAAACAACAGAAAGAAGACTCAAATGTAATAATAAACAAGCAATAAATTTTGTGCCTCAACACTCGACTTGACGTCAGCTGAGTTCAGCATTTTCATCATTTTCAACCATCAACATTGTTCCAAGCCTTGAGTGTCAGTGATTCCTTTCGCGACACCAAAGAAGAAGCAAAAAGAGAGAAAAAAAACTCATTACAAGTTGTTCATTTAAATCCTTTTCTCACCTCAAACAAGTTGAACATGAAACAAATAATGACAGTTGATCTCATCATATTAACGATATTTATCAACATTCATTATCAGTCCAGTTGATGTGAACACAAATCAAAGTGCATTTTCCTTGGAATCTTTCGATTCTTCAGACATTTCGTCTAATGTCAACCATCATTTGAATATTTATCCCTGTTGACCAAAAGTCAAACGATCAACAGTAAAAGGTTGCATCTCGATAAACTATTTTAATGGTCAACAGAATATTTTTACATCACAATCGTAGAGATAAAGTTGAAGTAAAATATTAGTTAATGCAATTGATTGACTTTTGATGAATACTTCTTTTCATGTTATTTTGCCTCTCATCTTGTACGATTACAAGTCTTTCATCTTATTCATTTTCATCGTATTAACTCACTTTCTTGTTATCAGAAGATAACAACTTCTTCAAAGTTCAACTAAAACATCCTTTTACCTTTTCTTTTTACTTTTGTTTCTTCTTCATCTTCTTCTTTTTGCTCTTCTTCTTGAAAGAAGATACAGTTTTATTGAGAGTTTCTTAATGCATTTCCGACAAACATTTACCCTTAGATGATGATTAACTTAATCTATGGTAAGTCAATGTAGATGTGGCGATTGAAGAAGTAGAATGAATCTTCAATCAATTAGAGTTTTTACTTTACTTTACCTTTTCCTTTTTTTCAGTTTCAATCAATTGTCAATTGATTTTGTAAGTCATCATAAAACGCGGTTAAATTGATATTAACTGATGTACACTTTTACCCGGTAATGGAAGATTCAAAATTATGATCAATATTAATCACAAAAAAAAGTTTTTCGATCAAAAAGTATTCATCATTCTTGATTATGTCATTTCAGGAGAAATTTTATTTTCTGTTGAAAATTTGACGCTTCAGTCGTTTCAAATTTTGTTGAAAACAATTAACTCACGAGAGTATCTTAATACCTGCAAGCCTTTATACACAACTTTACATTTTCAAAAAGTTGGACCTGAAATGCGAATGGGAAAGTGCGTGAAGCCAAACAGAAAATGGATTTTATTAGCACAGTGTGCCAGAGTGGGCTGCTTATAGTCTAATCTCTTAATCATGAGAGCTTTCTATTTATGAAGAAAAAATTCAAAAAACATGCAAAACTACCTTACTTCTGATTATGTTATTAATGTAATTTTTTACAGTGTAATGTTATCGAATGCAATTTAATGTTGTTCAATGTAATATTATTTCATTTAATGCTATGTAATTTTAATAGCACTCAATTAATTTTCCGAATCATCGCCACTTCCCTCACGTTTCGTGAATCGTCTGGCAAAGTTTTGTTGGTGTTGAGCAGGTTGGACTGGGTTTGTTCTTTGAACAATCGCCACATACCAAAGAAGAGTAATGATGTGAGTACAGCTACCCATTGTTCTGTTGCCAGAAGTACAAGTACAGTAGTGTTCGCATATCATCTCAACTCCTGTTTTTGCCAAATCGGTTAAAATAGAACAAATATAAATTTTGTTTCGGCTGTGGCGAGACGGTACTTTGGCCCTTACAAGAATTGGTTCATCGATACGAGCACCCACGTATCATGAGCCCACTCCTCAATATCTCCCCATACTTGAAAAGAAATACCTGCGTGAAGTCTTTTTGTGCATCAGCAAAGTATGGTGCACAATATTTCAGCTGGTAGGTACCCTTCGCAATACAAGTGAGTTAAAGCGAGGAGCCAACTGGTTACTTCTTCGATGTATTGTTTCAGCTTGAAAAGCTCTTTGCTGCCTGTTATAATTTACTGAGCAGACTTCATTTGCCAAACAATTTACCTTTTCTTCATCTATTAACATTCGATCCACTAATTCAACTTGCCTTCCATCAACAGCAACTAGCCTGCCAAAAAAGCGTTATACATTGCTCCAGCAACCTAAAATCCGATCTAGATGCGTTGAAATAAGGAAGTAACGAAGTAGACACAAGGCAATTCGTTGATGAAAGGTTGCAATAACAATTTGGATTGTTGTTGTATTTGAATTATGCAAAGCCTTGAATGGTAGACTGAACTTGAATTTGCTTTTAAAATAAAAGCATTTTTTGTCACAAATAGCCGGTGCTTCACTACTCGACTGGTTTTTGTCACAACTGTTAATGTTCGCACCGAATAGTTTCAGTTTTTGTTAGTTTTATTGTGATTTTGTAATATTCTTATGAATACCATTTGCAGATAAAATATTTAAATCGTCGTCTCTCAAAATTTGAAATCTATTCAAATTTCAATGGATATCGATACATTTGGAACAAGCTGAACAGCTCAGAAATGTACAAAAAATGATTACCTTTAAGATGAAAATTGTACCTTTTGAATCAATCATTTCAAAATGTTTTGAAATTCTTGTTTCTCTTCATCTTTCACCTTTAACTTTGACTGGAAACTTGAAATGAAAAAAAAGTCCAGATTTCTGTCAATATTGCAAAACATTTTTCCATGCAATTTGTCTGAATACATTTCCAGAGAAATGGTAATGCTTACAACTGGTTAATCAGATTTCAAGATTAAAGTAAACATTTATTATTATTGGTAATCTCACAATTCCCTGTAAACTGTTTAATTGCTTGCATAAAGATCAGTGTTTTGACTCAATAATTTGAGTTGAACAAACATTGATTGATCCGTAAAATTGAAATAAAAAAGTGAACATGAGTTTACCTTGAACAGAAGAAATGTTTGATTAAAGGTTCGAGTTTTTGGGCAGAGAGAAGACACAGGATTGGATAAAATTGATTAAACTTGAATGAAGAAGAAGAGATTCTCATTAGATATTCTTTCTAATTAGGTAAAGATTGATTTCAATCTGAAACTCATGCAACTACATCATTAACTAACACGCTTAATCAGCCTTTTCTCTTCATTTTTCCTCTTTTCTTTTTATCCTTTTTTCCTCATTTGTTAAGCCTTGTCCCATGATTAGACGCTCATTTTGATTGCTATAAAACATGAATAAGATTAACATGATGACTGAATTGGCTAATTAATCGTTGCTCGTCGAAACTCATCTCATACCAATTGGTTTAAATGATCTTCAAATTCATTTTCCTTTCATTTATCAACGCCGATTCCGAATCTGCATCATCAATCAAATTGCGGATCAAAATTAGCACAATCAACATTCAATCTTATTCAGTGAAATCTTTTCCAAAAAATCACTTTTAGAGCTAATGTCAAGTTAAACTGAATTTCCAGCAAAACTGAACAAGAATTTAGTGATTTCTCAAGTACTTTTCAGCTGCATTTTGGTTCGAAGACTTTTCATGAAAACCAAAACTTCATAAGAACTTTGTTTTTCTTTTTGATGTCTTTATCTGGAAATCTTGGAGTAGAATTTTAATATTCCAGAGCCCAACGAATGAACGAAATTTCGAAAGAGCAAAATTAATGTTTTTCTAAACTCGATTCAAAAAGAAATAAACCTTCTTCGATTTCGAATCTCGATGTTGAACTCTTATTACAAATAAATCTAAAGAGTTTTCGAATTTCTTTACAAATCTTGCAACTTTCATCGAACGTAAACTTTCAGGAAAAACATTTTTAAACATTTCAAGTAGCTTTAGCCATTCATTGAATGAACTTTTCTCTTCATTTTCCGGTCAATTTAGTCAAATAATTTGTATTTATAGCTATTAAAGTATTTAATTTGATGAAAATGATAACTGGGAATGAATTTTAACGAGAAATTATTTCACTCCAACTGTGAATGGTTTGTTGGTTTCATCATTTTGTTTAAAATATCCATTCATTGTAATCATATTCAATGGACAAAATTAATTAACTTGAATTTGTAAAAATATTACTTTACAATGAAACTTCAGTTTATTCAAAGTTAATCATTTTGTTGTTGAGTGATTTTATCATTATTATTATGTTCAGCTGTTATAACATTTTTGTTGTGTTTCCAATGAAAAATGATTGAAATGAGAAAAGTGAATAACTTTAATATGCTTTAAAAAGATAATTTAACTTTTTTGTTACTCACAGAAGATTTAAATTGTATTCATTTTATTAAATATTGTATTAAAATAATAAATGTAATTTTTCTTGTTTTTTTCTTTTCCTTTCCAATTGACTGAAGTTTATCCTGGAAATTCATTGAAACCATAATAAAACATATAAACATTAGCAATTGCCTCAAGGAATTGATTGTAACTCTATCCAAACAATTGAAGAAGGAAAATAAGTTTCAACAATTGAAGAGGAAAACATTTAACCCTGAAAACAGTAACTTCCAGAAAACCTCTACTTCTTTTTCAGTTTACATTTTCTACCAGATTTGAATTCAGATGATTCCAATGTTCCTTGATAGTGACAATTATAATTCTTACAGTTTATCGATTATCGAGAAACTAAACAATTTCGTTTTATTTTCACAGATCAGGAAATTCATATTTACTTATCATCTTATTCAGTTCCTAAGCTCTTATTTTTTAGTAACACTTGCAGCAGCAAATTTCCATGATGTCCTCAGCCTGAATAATGTCCGAATTCGACTCTGTTTTCGGTCTTGGTTTTCTGATCGACGACCATGCCTGGTCCACGCTCTGGTCTTCTAATAGCAGAACCTTAATGATCTCAGGTTAAACTAATAGAACCCTTCAGTGATATTATCAGCATTTTTGAAGGTTCTAATAGAAATGTAATGCATTGCAGCCACTGAAAAGTAACTGTTTCAAAAAAATGAAAATTCTGAATTGATTGATGATCCATTGAAATTTCAAGTATCATCATACTTTCAGCATTAGTAGAAAAAAAAGATTTTGAAATGAATTCCTAAACCAATAAAAAGAGTAATAATGTTATATTGTTTCATGAATCAATTGAGGCAAAAATGCGTTTCTCTGGAAATGGAAACTAATCAACATTTATTAATGACCAAAGATCGTAAATAATATGAAGAAAAAAAGTTGTAAATTGTCCAGCATTCGACAAGTTTGATATTGATTGCAAGCAATTTGCTAATGAATTATTACAATAAACATTTTGTAAAAGCTTGGAAAGCAGTCTTGAATCATCCACTTAACTCTTTCTTTACATTAAAGTTATCATAACCTTGAGGTATTCCAATTGAATCATACAAATTGCAGTCAACATTCAGTCTTTTTTTCCTCATATTTCATCTTTTTACTCTTTTTGTGCTTGGAGCTCAATTCTTGCTCTCAAAGTGTTAAAACTGAATCAACAAAATAAGTCAAACAATTCAACTACGAATAAATAACAAATTGAATTGACTTTTATTCAATTTTTCCTTTCATCTTTTATCGCCAATTAACATGATTTTCAAGTTCATTGAATCATTTGCTTATTTATATAAATTCAAAATCCAAACTCAACTTGATATTTTGTACTTTATTGATTACTCGTTCAAACTGCAATTCAATTGGAAAAGTTTCACTTGGAAATAATTCATTTTGTTCAAGCAGAGAAAACATAAAATCAATTTTGCCATAAGCATGTTAATGTTATTAAGAAATTGTCGTTTCAAGAAAAAATGGAATCCAAATATTCCTATTTGAATGATGGAACCACAAAGAAAATCAATGCTAAAGGAAATTTGATTATCCGGAGAAAACGAAAGAATCAAAAATGATTAATAGACATTGAAAAAAGAATTTGTTTCTTTTTTAAGATTTATCATGTTAATTTGATCAGAAACTTTTCAAATTATTCTTGTGTTTCGAGTCTTGTTTCACATGATTCAGCATTCTCATGGTTTTACATGGTTCGATTGAGAATTGATTTGGAACCTTTTTCCAACCAAATTTTGCATAATTTTCTTTGTTTCAAACTTATTCACATTATTACAGGGAATTATTTTCTTTTTCCTTTTTTCTTGTTCTTTTCCTTCTATTCAATTTGACGATTAATCAAATGGTGCTTTTGATTGTTTCATTTGTTGAACTTGTTCCAACCCTTCTTGACATTGGGTGATAAGTTGAAATGGGATGGAAATAGGATGAACATGAAGTGGGAAGAATTTGAAATTACAAGATGAATATGGATAAAAGTGTGAGAAGGAAAGAAAGAGTTGATGAAAGAAACAAAACGAAATATGACATTTTGCTAGTTTATTTTGATATGAAATTTCATTTCACTCTCAATTCACAGGGAACATCAATAGAGAGTAAAGTATGAAAGCCCGCAACAACAAAAAGATCAATTGTTCTGAGTTATAGTTTATTTATCTCATTTGAGTTGCATGTACAAGTGAAAACTGGGAGTGAGGCTAAACTTTTGAGTGATGATCAAATTGAAGAGATGAAACATGTTAACCTATCAATTTGATGTTTATTGACAACAACAGCAACTACAATACAATTTGAGCCTTGGTGACATTACATGAAAACTAGATTAATGAGATTATCAAAAAAGAAAAGTTGAATTCAACAAAAATGCCTAAACGATAAAAGTTGCGAAAAATTAGCAAATATAAGCTGTTCGACTTCTGAAGCCAACATAAACACTTTGATTCTTTGTACTTATTACTATTGCCAGTTCAAAAGCATTCAAAGAAACAAAATTATCAAGACTCTCGTAAAGTTTGAGCAAATTTTCTAACATCGAGTTTTCCATCTGCTTGGAGTTAACTTCAGGTCAAAAGGAAAAACTATTAAAGTTTGAGCGATTGCAGTTGACTTTGAGGCTAACATTTTTGAGCTGAACAGAAGGTTGATCACATTGAAGCGCTCATTGATTGCGTTTTCATTGAATCGTATTTCTAGCACAAAGAACATGAAAATCTCGAAAACTGGCAAAAAGGTGATCAAAAGTTGTTAGACTTTATCGTTAAGATTTTATTGTTTCGTTTCTTTTAGACTTTTATTGCTCTTTAGAAGTTTTTTCGTCCTCTTTTTACTTATCATTTTGCCATCTTTTATCTTCTGTTTAACTTTGACTGTTCAGTCGAATTGGGAATTTGAGGAAACTCATGAAGGAATGAAGAGTAAAAACGGAATAAAAAGTTGAGGATGAGATTGGAGCACTTGAGTAAGTGTATTAGCTTTGAACAGAAGAGAGCAGATGAAATAAGATGATGAATAAGATAAAAGATGAAATTGTTAGTATCGTGATGAATCAATGCACTGAACTATTTGGCTCAATTTATTGCTGAAAGTTGAACTTGAATAGAATCCGAATAATTCTAAACTGATAATACCACAATTCAGTTGATGAACTCGGATTATTTCTGTTGCAATTTTTTGTCTTCTCCTTTTTTATACAATATCATCTCTTATTCATTACTTTGTCAGCATTATTATCTTCTTAGTTCTTAATAATATAATCCTTACCCTTAAGAACTGTTGAGACGAAAAATGATTCAAAGAACCAAAGAAGGACGAAACAAGAAAAAAATGAGCCCAGTGAGTTTGAAGTAGCAGAAAAGTTCTGAATAGTCCATGAAATTGACATCATCTATAATATTGACTTGATCTAGCAAGTAAATCTCACAAGGTGTAAGCATTAATCGGAGAAGTTGTGATGAAATTGCAGTTGAATGTGGGATGAAAAGCAATTGAAATACTCGACGGTATTAAGCTGGACAACAATCGAGAACCAAATCAAATATGTATTAAACACTTATCTAAATTGCTGTTCATTTTTCATGTTGACCAAATGTCACTGAAAGTAAGGAAACAAAAGAAGAAACTTTGCTTGAAATGTTGTCCTAGAAGGATTAGCAGTCTAAATCCATCATCATTCATATAAAACGAAACAAACTGTTTGTGTTGCGTTTTCATACCCAAAGATTCACGACATTGCTTCAGCGAAGTGTAAAAGTCTCAGCAATTGGTGCATTTTGATTTATTGAGCCTTTTCGAGGTTCCCTCTTATTCCAATAACCTTTCAAACGAAACCGAAAAAAGATTGAGCAGTGGTTTTAAAGTGACTCTTTCAAAGTTTCCATTGAAGAAACAATGCAATGTGGAACGAAAGCGAATGAAAGCTCCTTCAGAAACACAATTTCAAGTGTGAAGTACCGTTTCATCTGATCTTTTGTTTAGTCGATTAATAAGACTTTGCAACTATGGAAGCTTTATCGAAGCATCGAAACCTGAAAAGCAAAGAAGCATAAGTTCCTTTCTTTAAACGATTTGCACAAAACGAACACTTGATATTCCTTGAAAATCTTTTGCAGATGCTTTATGTGCAGAGATTTTGTCGTAATGCATATATGGATCAATGACGAATGGTCTGTAAGCAAAGTTTTCAGCTTGTACTCACAAAACCTGCTTCTTCACTTTTCTAATTCTTGTTATAAAATCCCACTGTTAGTACTTTTAAAGCAACCATAAACGGTCTAATAATAGTTCCTTTAAAGGAAAGTTTTCCCTTTGAAAATGTTCCAATTCTGTTAACTCGAAACTTTAATGAGCTGTTTAACAATCTTTTTATTGCCATTTTTTAATAGCGAAAAATATCATGTTAAAGATTCATTTTTTCAACAAACACTCTTAAGAAACCTTCTTGAACCATTATTGAGCCAATCTTTTATCATCTTATATTATGGCCAAAGTTAATGGTCACATCAAACCTTGAAATTATTTCTCATCTAAATGAACCAGAATTTCCCTGTTCTCTCTTTAACTGCTTATTAAAGTACCCAATCAACAGAATTGAATGAAAAATGATTCAAACGCTTTTACGCTTTACTTCATCAAAAGTTGCATATGTTGATTGAGTAAAGAGGAAAGTTATGTGCAAACCAAATGAGATCAACTTGAACTGCATTTTCATCACGTCAGTATATTCACATCTGTATAATCACGATCATCTGAATTAATTTTTCATCCACTATTGTTGAAATCAATCTCGTTAACACACTTTTCTCACCCATTTGCTTTTCTCGGCAAAAAGCATTCCAGTTAAAGTCCATGATGGAATAAATGTTCAATTTTATGTTCTAGTATAAAGATCAACTTCCTTATTGAGCAAACTTGAATGTACGTGCTGTTTATCCTCGAATGTTTGACCTAAACTGGAATCCCACGAGAAAAATTAGAAAAGCCAAATGCTCAATTGAACCATAAAAAGATATAATAAAGTAAATAATTCAGATTCAATAGCCACATATTCAACTGTATATTGTTATCCAAGGCTTTAATTGAAGTCCAAGAAGAATGGTTATAAAGATAATCTAGATTCAGATCCAACTCCAACAGAAATCATGAGATGTGCTCAAAACCTTTTCATACGATCATAATCAAATCATGTTCAAATTATGCATTATTCTTGTATTCCAAAACATTATCCATTGAATTCGCATAAATTTTAACTCAATCCAAGAAAGTTGTTTATGTTAGAAATTGTTATTTATCAAATTCTGTGCGTTTTGATGAGAAACTAGAAACTCGAACGATTCAAAAGCTCTTCAATGGTTATGTGCATCAAGCTAAGTTCTGATGTAAGAATGTAAAAATTTTGTGTTCCAATAAAGAAGAACATTTTATGTGGTTTCAAACGATAAATCGTTTTGATTTGGAAACAATTCAAATTGGATTGGAATTTTGAAAAATCTTTCTTTGCTTTAAATGATTCGAAAATATTTGTTTCATTTTTTGGTTTCATGTTCATTAATCATTGAATTGTTTTTAAGTTTCTCTTTTCCATCTCATGGAACATGGTAGTTCTTACATGAGAGCTTAATTTTATTATCCAAATTCTCGTTTCAAGTTACATTCATCATGAAATCCATTGAGATTCACGTCTAATTAGATGATTTATCTTGGTTAATGGTTACTTGTTGGATCAGATTATAAACCAAGAAAACTTTTTCTTCGCGTTTTCCCATTTTTCCCTTGTTTCCCTTTAATCAATTCAATTGTTTGACCGATGACCTTTTTACTTATTCCAATATCACGATTGAAACCTTATTATAGCTTCTTTTTTTATCATGAAAAATGCTTTATTCTTGATCTTTCTAGAGAATGCATAAACAGCAGGAAAACGTTGCTGAAACTATTATTCCAATGGAAAGACAAACCAATGAGAAACTACAATTAACCTTATTAATTCCGAAACACTTTTCATGGAAGAAAGTCTTTCTTCTTCACGCAAAAACATTGTTATTCACTTTCATTGCAATTGTTCACTCGATGCTCTTCACCGGTAACCTGTTGACTACCTGCTCAGTTGCTTTCAACAGCTCATTGTTTACCTTCACCTATTATCTAATGTGAACAAAAATGATTGATGATTGGCATAATATTATAACAATTATTCCATGAAAAAAGTCATTCCTTGCCAACTTCATTTGCTTGCACATTTAATTGATATCCATTCAATTTCAACTTAAGTTGAAGTGCAGAATGCATTCAACTTAACTTATAGCTTGAAACTTCTGTAACTTGTTAGACAAAACTGAAACTGCAATCTTGAGTTCTGTTTCTATGTTTTCAATCTGAAGAGTTTAGCGATCGTTGGCAAAGAAATTTAAGAAAGGGGTGGAAGAACGAATGGAAAGATTCAACATTAGTTTCAATAAAGCGTGTTCTCTGTCTATTCATCATTGTCTGATCATCTTTTGCAAGTGATGAAATTTGTTGCATTCGCAATGAACCAAACTCGAATAGACTTGTTGCTTGTTCGTGCAAAGAGTTGCTTTAAATTTAATGGGAAAGTCAAAGTAAAAATGAATTACGTTGAGATGATTGATGTTTTGTCTGTTGGAACAATAATCAAAATATCGAAGCCTTCATGAGGGACGATTCTGGTGATGAGAATAGGAAATCATCAATACTATTGTGAAGCAGTTTTGTTAAATTTAAATTAAAACATCAATCATCTTTTGCTTCCGACATAAAGTTGTTAGAAAAGTTTTTGTTTCTTTTGCGGAAAACTTTAATATTAAAGACAACTTTCGATTCTAAGATTGTAATGAAAGTTGAACTGAAAGTTTCGTTTCCTTTCTTATATCGACATTGCAATTCATGCATATCAGTCGATTCGGCATTTGTTTTCAATTTCATTCTCGTTAACGATTAAAATGATTCTTCAGGTAAAATATAAGAAATGATGCCCATCAAAAGTCCATGACAAGGAATGACATTTTGTTGTTTCATTCATTAATACATAATCTTTCTGGTGATGGACTAATGACGAAGAATCCATTTTTCGAGTCTTTCTCTTTGACAAGATTCTTATTTTCACCTTTTTTATCTCATTCCTTGGCTATTCTCAAAACTCATCTTCTTCTTTTTCCCTAGTATCAGGGCCTTTTGTAGGCTACTCATGAAATTTATCCACACTTTTTGCTTTCATCTTTTCCTTCACCTCAACCATTCTCATATTAACTTGGTCATTACAAGATCATTATTACAAAGACTCTTGAGAACTCTCTTTTTGTCTGCATTTTTCGTTCCTCGCTCGTCTTCCCTTCACCTTTTGTTCATTAAACTAATAACCTACGCTACTGTTTGCTTAATAATATAATTGCGCAAAAACATAATGCAATCAAAGCTTAATTTACTTGAATAACATTCCGAAAAAATGCAGAGATTTCATTCAAGCTGAATAAGAAAGCTGAACAAGTTAGAAACTATTGAAACTCACAAATTTGCAATGAAACCCAGAAATTGAACTGCAATTGCAAAACTTCTGTGACTAATAATGCTTTACAACTCAATCTTACCATAACATTAGCATTCTGTCACATTATTTCAACGAACTCAGAACAATTCACTATTTCTGCAGCTAAACTATCATTAGTGACTTGATTTTCTCTTATCATCAATAGCAAGTTGTTTCCTTGATTTGATTTGTTACCAAAACTCTGCAAAGCGAGAGCATCATCGAATTCAAAAGCTTTTCAACTCAACTCTAAGTTCTGCTATGAAATTCGTATTCAGGTTATGACATTTGGCAACTTGCTTACTACAATGAAACGGAAGTTTGAAAGTTCATAAGTTTATTTCAATATTTATTCAATTCACTTCAAACCGGAGTTTGGATACATTCGAAGTTTAGTCATGGTTAACCAACAAATTGATTTCAATAGTCCATCAATTTGTCTTCATGGATATCGAAATGTGCTTATAACATATTTATAAACTTATATTCGGACAATAAAAAGTGTTAGATGATGAAAAGAAGTGGATGGATGAATGATATAAAGCAACGATAATGTGATGAAAAGAGATGTTTAAGTTTCTATTTGAGAAACATGGGAAGAGGAATGTAAGCAAGAAGTATCTTCATAAGTGAAACTTTCATGGATTCCAGCTAAATAAGGTTATCTCTTTTAACGGTCATCTTGAATTGGATAACATGAAAAGAAAGGGAACAGATTCTGAGTAGATAATGATGAAGTTTGAAAGAGGTGAGAAGGTTGAAGGAGGTTTAAGTATCTAGTAACAGTGAAAGTATCAAAGATGTTGGCAAGAAGAAAGAAGGAAAACAATTTTCTCATCTCAATTTTCATGGTAAAAGGTGAAAACAAATTTGATTTTGTGCATAAAAAGCTGTGGTAATGTTTCATCCTACTTGAACCAAAATTATATGCATGATTGAACGCAAGAATTTGACTTGAAAAGGAAGAATCTGAGGTGGATAAACGCTGTTAACCTGTTAAGTTTTTATCAATATTATATTACAACAGAAATGCAATTGATAGATCGAAAGAAGAATACTTTTACAGTTTTTTGTCAATAAAGATAAACTCGAAAGTGAAAGATGATTCAGCAAAGAGTTCTAATTGAGAGAAATCAAATTTCCATTCAATCAATCACCCAATTTATGCATCACTGAGTTTATAAAATTTGATCGATATCTCGATGGAGTGAACACGAACCTAAAATAGTTGAGAATTGATGAACGCAAAAACTAATCGAGAAGTTTCTCATCGAACATCTATCTTTGATATATCAATTCTATTAGAACTTCGAGAATCTGTAAACGTTTCTGCGAACAGAAATCAATATAAAATTGACACTTAAGTTTGGCTTTTCGTTCATCAGAAGAGAGAAGAATCTTGATCGTGATCTTTATTAGAGTTTTTACTCTTGGATTTTTTCAGCATAGAATTAATAAGTTTATTTAACTTTAGCTGTGAACTTGCCTCGAAAGTCATTCAGATAAAGAACTTACGAAGATGTAATTTGCAAGAATAATTCGAATTCGAAGCAAAGAAACTTATGGAAATTAAAGATGCGATTAAATGATTTTCTGCCTGCAATTTATTTCGAATGAAGTTGCTAAACATCGACAGAACGTTTCATAAGAGCGACTTTGTTTGTTGCAATTAAGATTTTGCATCGATGCTTCGTTCCATCTAACATGAGTCTTGTAAAGAATTGAATGTACAATCTTTAACCCTGAACTCTTTGCCTCTCATTAGTTACTGTTCTTTTCATTTTTTATTCAATGTCTAACTTCAGGGCGAATTCATTGAAGTACTTGTAGAAATTTTATTTGATTATCATTAACTAATCAATTGTAACAGATGAGATGAAAATATTAATATTGTTTCGAGTGCATTTGTTATTTAGTTAACAAGTTTAAAGTCACATTTAATCTGATTAAGCGAAATCAACTTCGAAATTCGTTGTGATTAAGTTGTTACAATGTTAACATTAATAAAGTAAGAATGAAAAGAAAAAAAGGTCAAAATTTCAAAATTGGCATTCAACGAATTCTGGAAAAAACTAAATTCTTGTAACTTGTAATGAACTTGTGGTTTGAATGGAGCATTTCGTGTCGACTATCATCTGAAAGTGATTAACAATGTTGATAAACATTGATTAATGGAATTGAATTGTCGCTCATTGAAATGATGGATTCTTTTCTCGATAAACGGTTGACTTTTTTTCTCTCTTCGAGTTCACTTGTTCAACTAATACTTTCACAAATTACAATAAGTTCAATTATCTGATAATTTATCATGTTAGCTCATCAGAAGATTACAAGGGAAACATTTTTCTTTTTCTGTTAATCAATTTTCTCTCATCAATTGTAATGTTCATCAACTTATCACCACAATTGTTTTCACCCAAACTTCTTTTCTCTATTTCATCCCTTTTCTCTTTTCATGGTTTTTTATAATTGATGCTCTTGAATTATTGCCAATTTTAGGTGTTACTTGCCTCTTAGCTGATTGATTCTGGATCATCATTATCTTTCAACTATGTTAATGGATTAAATTGTTAAGATGATGATAACTTGGTCTTAACAGTTTCATCATTGTTAATGTCATGTCAGAATGAAATGAACAAAAAAGAAAAGTTTAACATCATTTTTTACAAAATGCTGGATATAAACTGAACTTATCGCAATCATTAAAAGTTAATTTTCAGTTTTCTTTCCACTCAATATTTAATAATTAATGTATAAAGGTTTATCAAGTTATTGGTTGTGAATCCCACAAATAACTTGATGGATGAAGAAACGACCATTGGATTTCAATAAAAGAAAATTTTATCCTTCGCTTTTTCGAGAATTTCGTGAAAGGTTAACCTAAAAAAGGTAACGTCTCAATGATATGGCTCAGAAACTCTAGTCTTAACACTGATAAAGGTGAAGTACATTGCACAATGAGAAAACTCAATGCAATGGGAGTGAAATAATCATCACTGACTATTTGTGTGCTTTTGCTTCTTACGAGATTTTGCATCAAAGGTAATAAAAAATTGGACCCGGAAAGAAAGTATGTTTGAAGAAAAACTGAATGTTTTGGGAGTTAAGATAAGTCTCACTCCCAGCACTGGGATTTTATTTCATCAAGTTTTCACGTACATTCTTCGTTAAAAAAGATCACTCGAAAACTTTAATTTTGCGTATTGTTATGCCGTTTTTCTTTTCGAATTCAATTCCGAATAACTTTTCAAATAGTAATTCTGCTTGAAAATTCAAGCCATTTTTTCAATATCTTTTTCAATCCCTGTGTTCACCTTATCCATTAGGAAGCTTTTGCTAACAGTTTCTTCTGCCACTCCATGTCTTCTTTCCAATTTAACCAAAGCATTATTATTTCTGGCATCATTGCTATTTAAGGGTGACCCAAAAGTAGGAACACAAAATTTTTAAGCCGATTAATTGAAAACTATTATCAAATGAAAAAAGCAGAAACGGATTGAGAAATATTATAGCTTTAGTACAGAACTTGTGTATTTTACAAACAAATATGATTGCTACAAGATTTACAAATAACTTTTCCTCGAATTCTCCATTTCTTCATCCAAATGCTCATAGCCGCACATTTTCCTCTGTAGGTATACTAAAATTATGAGCTCATAACTCATATATTTGGCATCCCAGACTTGATTAGTTATTCATTGCTTTTCGAACTGGGGCAATCTCGAAAAATAGAATTAAGTTTGCGAAGAAATTGAATCAATCGACAGTCAGAAAAACTTGGTTAAAGCTCTATGCATTTGTCCCTACTTTTGGTTCACCCTTTATTATCATTATTATTTCATGCTGCTTCAGTCAGCTAACCTGTGATTTCATCAAACAGCCTCGAGTCTTGATGATACACTTTCTATCTTGACTTATTAACCTCATTTTTTCCCTTCATAATCGTTATTTCTTTGAATTATCAACAGAACAGAAAAAATTTGATTTTCCTTTTTTAATACTTTTCTCAATTTATTTCATCAAAAGCTGAAAAACTTGAAAGTATCCAAATGTATATTTAGAGTCTATTTAAAGCAAGAAAAGTGCATCACAAGTGCAAATCTATATTATTATGGAAATGAGAAGTTATCAATTATTTAGATTTTTTTATATCTCTTCTTGTTGAAATAAATATTATCTTTGATATTAAATGGTTCAGAATATAATTTGTATTTTGTGATTTCAAGTTAAATAAGTTTTCGATTTTATTGCTTTCAATTTTACTTTACGATCAATTGAATTAATGATATTGTTCATTTTGATTTTCATTTCAATTCCATCTTCCATTCCATAACAGTACATATTGAACATGCATTTGCCATTTCAAGATAAAGACAAATTTATTTTCACATTCAAGGTTTGATGATCAATTGAAGCAGATAGAGATTATCCTTACAATCACGACCAAATGAATTCCAGTTGAATAAATCCAAGCAAACGATAAAAACAAATTGAATTAAAAAAATTCCTTCCATTTTCTGGTTTCAAAAACTCAGGATCGAGATGAATCTTCCATTTGTTACGAATTTATTACAATATTTAAAGCTGTAAACAACCGATATCGATGCAGAAGCTACAAGTTCAGATTGCAAAGCGATGAAAAAACAAATTAAGTAAAGTTTAAAGTTTTATTCGTGAAACGAAATCAACATTTTCGTAAATGACTTCAATCGAAAGCCAAACAAACGACTTTAGAAAGAAAAGAATGATCAGAAAATTGAATTCGAATCTAGCTTTCGCTTTGGAATTCATTTCTATTCATATTTTTTAAATGATTAGTGACCAATTTCATCAGTTCTGAGCTTAAAATGCGAAATCCAACGAAATATTCTTTATGATGATAAATGATGGACAAATAATTTTTCTTTATTAAGAAACAAGTTGAAAGCTTTTAACTTTTTAAGTAACGAGTCAATTATTCAATAAAAAACAATCGTTTGTCAAAATCGGTTGGAATGATAAACTTCTCGAAAACCTTTTAGAACCTTTTACCTTTAAAGTATTCATTATTGCACTGAGCGTCATTTCAAAGTGAACTTTTATTCAATTTAATAATTATTTTGTTTTGCGTTCTTCTGCAAATTTTGTTGATAAATAATTTGTGACTCTTTCATGACCATTAAAGTGATCATCATGTGAAGACAGTAATGGCTTAGGAGGTAAAAATATTGCTTCAGAGTAATCATATTTTCCAGCGATAATGGAAACAATATTTTGATTAAAGAGTAAAAAGCTTCTTCTTATACAAAGAATTCTAAACAGTTTACATCTTTTACTATTTTATCATAAAAGTCATTATCATTATAAAACTATCATTATCATCTTTTTTGATCACTTAGTTGCCACAACCGATTGTTATTCACTTGGCTTTCATGATGAATTAATTTGGCAACAGAGAGAAACAGTCAATTCCAAGCACATACAGAACCTAAAAGCACCTAAAATTACAATGTAAATTATACAGTTTAATAGCATTTGATAAAAGTGTTTCTGCAAAGGAAAAGATCTGCTTTTCAATTCCAAATCAGAGAAACATTTATATTTGACGTTTAATTTTGCTTGTTTAATCTGTCCCAAATGAACTGCCATTGTAATGGGTTTGCTCCAGTTTTCAACATAACAGTGAAACATAACTCATTTCTTGCTTTCATTTGAAGTATTAGTCAAGAATTAAGATCTTTTGTCATTTGTTTGACCCATTTTAGGACCTTTTTTATTTCTTCGTTTTAACTCATCGATATTCATCGAACGTACAAAATGAAATCTTAGTAAATTTGCCCGGAATAAGCAAACCTTGAATCCAGTTTCTGCAAATAGTAATAAACATAAATCATTAATGATGACTTCTGTCGTTTTATGTTGAAATCCGTCCAAATCACAGACTTTTATTGTCAATTGTTATTTCTATTGAATATAATCTCAACTTAAAAATATCAAATTGTTAGCTTCGACGAGCTGCAAATCAATCTTCGAAAGAGTCGATCTCATTGCTCCTCTTAACAAATGTTCATCTTTTTCTAGTTTCTAATTACTTGAACTAATTAGAATCTGAGGTAAATTGCCTAAAGTCGACCGAAGGAATTCCTAATTCCTAGGTTAGGCTGCAATGCACTTTCTAAGTTATGTTCTGGTCTTTGCTTTGCCAAAGCTAATGCTAAGTTATAACTCAAAGAATACAGAAAATGGCAGAAAATATAAAAAACTTAGGAAATTCGTCGGGATTTCAGTTATTCAGAGTTTGCAAATTCACTAGTTGAAGGACAAGTCAAGCGATTTTTAAGAAGCTTAAAATTTGGGCTCAAAAGCTCGCTCGAAATGTTAAACAGAAAACATTTTAACTTCTTTTTTAAAAGAAAGCCTTCTGACTAATGAATAAAAGTTTAAAACATAAGGTGAGAATACTTCATCTCGAACATTTTATCCAACAATTTTTTTCTGTTTTTACTCAAAGCTGAAATGTTTGAATCAAACTCAATTCGGTTAAAATCGAAACTTTCATGTAAAATTAAAGAATCCAACAAAAGGAACAGTTACTTCTCATTATTTTGCCACTCGATTGACAATTACTTTGATTCAAACAATGAATCCACTCGAAATGATCACCTTTACAAATTTCACAATTAAACCATCCATAAATTGTCCTGGAAATGTTGAAACCAACAGAACAGAAGTTTTCATTCAGTGACAATGGAAGTTGAGTGATGAACAAAATGAACAAGTAAATAACTAGTGAACCGATGAAAGACAAGTAAAAAAGTGACTTTGAAATGCTGCTCACAATTTGCTTAATTTGTGAACAAAATTTCAAGTCAATTCCATTGTATTCCTTCATCATGTTTGAAGATTGAACAATGAAAATTATCGAATTTGATTTTTTATTTTCCTTCAATAATCTTGTATGTAACTAGCAGAAGAGAAGAGAATGGAATAAAACTTGGATTCCATCAACTTGGAGTTTTCACTCGCGATGCAATTCCAACTATTCAAAGTTGAAATCAAGGTTGATATCAACAAATTTTTCGCTCATTATTTGCATGAACAATTAAAAGTCACGATACTCATCAAATTCAAGCTTTACTCTTCAAGTATTTCTTTTAATCCAACATCCTTTCATGTCAAATAATCTACTTTTGTCTGTTCCATTAGATTGTCTATTATCATGCATTTATAAATATTCAATGAATAGGAATCCAATTTTTTACTTTCATTTTTTTCTCTTTTCTATTTTGCATTTGATTTTCTAAGTAAATTCAATTTTTTTCTGATTTTTGCTCTGAAATGATTTTCTTTTTTTTGTCTAATGAGGTGAACATTGAAAACAGATCAGAATGTTCAGTGGGACAAGAAGTTTCACTTCTTTACTCAGTGTTTTACTTTTCCATTCTTAAGAATATTCTTATTCAATGACCTTGATTATTTACAATTTAATGTTATTCACTCATTTTCTTGTTAACTTTGTTCCATTGTAATTTGCAGTGTAAACACTTTTTTGTCTTCTGTTTGTTCAGTCAACTTGAAATAACTCATGTAAATAGGAATATTGGAAAGTGGAACAAAAATGAGATTGAAAATGAATCTTGTTGCTGTTTAAAAGTTGATATTGATTCACATTATCGTAACCAGAAGTTTACTCCGAATTATTTTTAGTCATTTTTCTTTTTCTTATTTCACAATTAATAGAGTCAGCCAATTGTACAACCAGGTTCCTTCATGTCTTTCGAAGCATTTGGTAATAGTTTGTGGCTCAACAAGATTCGATATTTGAACAAGAGTATTCCATTCAGCTGAATATTCCTTTTTGGAAAACTGTCAACATCGATATTTTCGCTGTATAAATCATTCGATATTTAATATTCGTATTTTAACCCTAGCAATAGCATCAAAACTTGTGGTGAAAAGGCTAGAAACAATAGCGATGTTCCTTGGTTGACTTATGAGCAGAGTTATCATCGAAAGGAAAAAGTTTCTTTTCGTCGATTTTCAACTCTTCGTCTCACCTTGAGATTATATTTTTTTAACAAAAGTAGTGTTAAAAAGTCCTACTTTAGGACAACTTGTCCGCTTTAGGACAGCTTTTTTTTCACTTCATGTCCGACTCTGGGACAAGAGTAAAAACGCGTTTTTTCGATTAGCATTTTTCTGAAGGAAGAGAATGGGAGAATTTTAGATTGAAGCTATTTATTTTTCTTTTTGATTCTATGAAAATATGTCTAAAAATTATTTTTTATCAGCAATTTCTTGGGCTTTTTTGGCTGCCCATTCCAAATATTGTTTTTCAAATTCTTCTTTTGGAAAACCAAAATGCTTTTCCATCCTTTTGTTCATATAGTCGCAGAACATATCGCGATCTTTTAAATCCTGGGCTAATTCCATGTTTGCACGGGAAATTCTTTCAAACTCGCGAACGAGTTCGTTAGCCTCTCTGGCTTGGGTATTTAAGGCTTCTACTTTGTCCTCTAGCTCTTCATTTAAATGATCGATTTCTTTTTGAGCCTCTTCCAAATATTTCTTGAGCTGAGAGTTTCGGCTCCTGACAAGACCCATTTGTTCTTTGGTACCTTCATTCCGGTTGATGTAACGGATACAATTGTTGATGATACGTTCAACACCCTCTGGAACTTCTCCAGTCTCTTTCTCAATCCAATTAAGAAGACGTCTAAGTCCAGGTTTGAGGGGACAGTAGGTACTAAAACATGAAGATAATAAGTAATAGATATCAATATATAATTCAACAAAAACAAAGAGATAAACAGTCGAATAAATAAACCGAAAAACTCACCTCAAGTCAGACATTTTGATTGATTGTCACAATTTAATGATTGATGAATAAACAATTAAGATGACAAATATTTAAACAGTCAATCAATTTAATAATTAACACAAGAAAAATGTAATTAAACAAATAAATTGAAGAAACAATTAAAGACACAAATTGAAATGTTGATTCTAAAGTGGAATTGACCAAACTAAAAATAAAAGCCAAAATAAATTCTATTTAACCTTTTCGAACAAGCTTTTTCTAGAAGCTAGTCTTCAACACTTTCAAGCGTAAATTTCTTAGGCAATTATGGTTAAGCTAAAAAATGCTTCTTGTTACTATTAAATAATTTAGCTTTCTTAATCTTTTGCTAATAAAATCAAACAATTAATCAAAAAATCAAGCGTATTTAAAATAATACTTGATAAATAGCTTTAGTTAGCTAATTGCTGGTAAGACTGAAAATTAAAAATAGCAATATGAAGCGATTTTAGACTTGACAAGCATATCTAAAGACTCACTATTAGTCTATTTACCTAACAATTAACTGTGCTTAGGCCTAGCAAGCAATTAAACCTCCTCATCTAGTAACACAATAATTAAGCGTAGACTTTCATATTAACACAACAATCAAGCTACCACTCAGCTATTGACCCAACAATTAAGCAAAATTAAGTCCAGCAACCTAACAATTAAGCTACCACTCAGCTATTGACCCAACAATTAAGCAAAATTAAGTCCGGCAACCTAACAATTAAGCTACCACTCAGCTATTGACCCAACAATTAAGCAAAATTCAGTCCGGCAACCTAACAATTAAGCTACCACTCAGCTATTGACCCAACAATTAAGCAAAATTCAGTCCGGCAACCTAACAATTAAGCTACCACTCAGCTATTGACCCAACAATTAAGCAAAATTAAGTCAGAAAACCTAACAATTAAGCTAACACTCAGCTATTGACCCAACAATTAAGCAAAATTCAGTCCGGCAACCTAACAATTAAGCTACCACTCAGCTATTTACCCAACAATTAAGCAAAATTAAGTCAGAAAACCTAACAATTAAGCTACCACTCAGCTATTGACCCAACAATTAAGCAAAATTAAGTCCGGCAACCTAACAATTAAGCTACCACTCAGCTATTGACCCAACAATTAAGCAAAATTAAGTCCGGCAACCTAACAATTAAGCTACCACTCAGCTATTGACCCAACAATTAAGCAAAATTAAGTCCGGCAACCTAACAATTAAGCTACCACTCAGCTATTGACCCAACAATTAAGCAAAATTAATACCGGTATCTTAACAATTAAGTCACCACTCGGCCGTACCATCTCAGATTGACGTAATCATAGTCTTAATAGCTTTTTACCGCAGTGAAAAGGTTCATTTTTTATCAGCGTTTCAACTCTGATTTGTCATGAATAAGAATGATGCAATGAGAGCTTTTTAAAACTCAGACTAAATTTTTCATATTATGAATTTAGTATGTTCATGCGCAAACTGGGTTCAACGTTGGATGGCAGCACTGCATTAATTTATGAGTATAAAAAGGATCACAACTTAGCTACGAGTATCATTCTTTTTGAATTGGTTATCAAATTTGTTTATTATCATTATTATTATTATTATTAAGAAAGGCTATTTAAAGCTCATGTCTTCGTATTCAGATTTTCTTTGTCCTTGTTGTCAATATTCAACATTTTCGCTTGCCGATTATCTTGTTCATCAATGTACAACTAGTTGTGTCGTCGAAAACTGCAAGAGAATGGATGTTTTCAATGGACCGCCTGCAAAGAGGCGAAGGACTCAATCAAGAAGAGATGAAAATTGTGAGTTTTCCACAACAGCAGTATGTGATAGAGGCTCGAGTTGTTCATTTTATCAGGAAAGCAATCCACCTGAACAAGAGCAAGATCTCTTCCCCCATTCACCGATCCAAATATCCAGTCAATCAACGATTGATCTATCCTCAGATGATGACGAGCCAGTTAATCTTTCCACAGACAACCTAACTCCAATGAGAGTACCAGTGATCACTTACGCACCTCCAACAAATGAAACACATGAACCAACTCAACAAATTGAACAAGATCCCGAAATGGTCCGAGAGCCTGCTAAAACAGTGCCTGTTATAAAAACAACTAAAAAAGGTTCACATAGATGTGAAAAATGTAATAAAAATTATGTATTCTTAACATGTCTTCAGAAGCACTCATTAATCTGTGGTGTGAAAATGTGTACAGCTAACCCAGCTGATGTGCCTGATGTTTATCAAGGATACAAGTTAATGGAAAAAGCTTTCGCAAAGTACTATTTGGTTTATCGCTATGAAAATTCTTTGATTCTTGATTTACCATCTCTTTTCAGTGTTATACATCAACCTACAATCAGTTTGCTGAACGTTATCGTGAAAGAGTTTCAGGCCATAAAATACTTTTTCAATCTCCAAACAGTGTTTCATGAGGAAATTTCAGGGCGTAACATAAACATTTATTTCCAAAGTGGAATTTTTAAAGGACTCATTGCTGATATCAACGAACATTCATTAACTGATGCAATGAATGAGCTCAGTGACCGAATTGATCAGTTTACTCAAAGAGGATCAGGATGGACACTTGCTAATATCATTAATATAGATCTTGCTGTAGGAAAGTATATTCCACATAGTGGTGGTTGTTCTGCACATAAGCTTCCTGATAAACTCAGAAACAAAAAATGTTTAATTTCACCTAACACCAACACTGACTGTTTCATGTACAGTGTTTTAATTGGCTTACATTCAGTAAATTATCATCGAGAACGCATCGAGCATTATTCACCATACATTTCAAATTATGATTTTTCGATGGTTCGTGGTATGGTTCCTGTAACATACATAAAAAAATTTGAAAGAGCTAACCGCATTTCTGTAAATTTATATACTTATGAATTTAACTCAGAAAAAGTTGTTCCGTTGAAAATAGCTGATATTCAACAGGAAAAACACGTTAATATTTTCCTTCATGATGAACATTATTATTTTATATCTGATATGAGCCGCCTTGTGAACAATAAAAAATCTAGATCCAGATTTGTTTGTCTTCGTTGTATCAGATCTTTTAGACTTGAGGAGCAACTTACAGTGCATAAAATTGATTGTGGTGCTAAGTTACCTCAAGCAATAGATATGCCGACCTCTAGTAAAGCAATCTGTAAACGATCCAACTACAGAAAAGAGGTACAATACCCATTCTGTATTTATGCAGATTTCGAAACTTTATCAGTCAAAAATGATGTAGATGCAAATATTCTAACAGACTTAGTACCCTGTAGTTATGGATATGTGATTGTTGATTGGGAAGGAAAAATTATTCATAGTGATTTTTATCTTGGAACCAACGTTGGCGTTAAATTTCTGAAAAGTCTGAAGAATTGTGAAAGCTTCCTTGATGAGTACCTTGAGAACAAAAGAATTAGAGATCACAATCTAACTTACGAAGAAGAACAAGAATTTCAAGATTCCATTTATTGTCACATATGTGAAAAAGTTCTAGGTGAAAATCGAGTGCGTGATCACGATCACTTGACAGGATTTTATAGAGGCGCTGCACATCAACAATGTAATCTCGAATACCGAGTTCCCGAGCAATATCCAGTTGTGTTTCACAACTTGAAGAATTTCGATGGACACATTGTAATCAAAGCACTAGACATTGACTTTTGTGATAAACCGAGAATAATTCCACACAATATGGAGAAGTTTATCGGATTCACACTTGGTAAATTCAAATTCTTGGACAGCTTTGCTTTCTTACCTTCAAGTCTGGATAATCTATCGACTAATATTTCAAAAGAAAGTAAAGATCATTATTTAAAGCAGATATTTCCCAATAGTGACACTTCCCTATTGACTAAGAAAAGTGCATTACCTTATGAATACTTGACTAGTCTCGAAGTATTCAAGGAAAAATTACCACCTAAATCAGCTTTTCATTCAACTCTGACTGACTCGGATATATCTGATGAGATGTACCAGCATTTACAAAACGTCTGGATAACATTCAATTGTCAATCATTGAAAGATCTCCATGATATTTACTTGAAAGTAGATGTATTATTGTTAGCTGCAGTGTTTGAAAATTTTCGAAAAATGTCAATATCTAATTTTTCTTTAGACCCTCTACATCAATTTTCTTCACCTGGATTAACATGGAATGCAGCACTGAAAAAAACAAGGATTGAATTAGGTCTTCTTACTGATGTCAATATGTTCCTGATGATTGAAAGAGGAATCCGAGGTGGACCAACAATAGTGACTCAGCGTCATGTTAAGTCAAACAATCAATACTTACCGAATTTCGACCCAAGTAAACCCTCATCTTTTATTCTTTATCTCGACGTCAACAATCTATATGGATATGCAATGTCTGAGAAATTACCAGTTTCTGGGTTCAAATGGTCAAATGCACCGATTGATCAAATCCTTAACACAGCTGATGCTTCAGATACTGGATATATCTTGGAAGTTGATTTAGAATATCCAAAGGAGCTCCATGATTTGCATAATGATTTTCCCTTAGCTCCTGAAAAAACGACAATCGTTGAAAACATGTACAGTCCTTATCAACGTGAACTAGCCAACGAGCTCAAACAAAAAGGGATTAAAATATCAGTGTCCGAGAAACTAACAACAAATTTCAACAACAAAACACGGTATGTTATTCACTATCGTAATTTGAAGTTTTACTTGGCAAAAGGAATGAAACTCACAAAAGTTCACAGAGCTATAGAGTTTCACCAATCAGCATGGCTAGCTGAATATGTGCAATTTTGTACTTCAAAAAGACAAGCAGCTACATCTGATTTTGAAAAGGACTTCTACAAACTCCTTGTCAATTCAATATATGGTAAAACCATCGAAGATGTACGAAAGCACCGTACAGTCGAAATTGCGCTTCAAGATGTCCAAGCTCAAAGACATCTTCGCAGGGATCAATGTCAAAAATTTATGATACTCGATGAAAATAAGATGTTATTCTGGATGCGAAAATTAAGTGTCTTGATGAACAAACCGATATCAATTGGTTTTACAGTTCTCGAATTGGCAAAACTAAAGATGTTTGAAATCCATTATGACACTTTCAAGCAACATTACCGCAATAGTATCAGTATGGTTTATACAGATACAGACTCACTAATCTACGAAATTAAAACTCAAGATATAGTGAACGATCTTAGATCTTTTTCATCAATTATGGACTTTTCAAATTACCAAAAAGAACATCCATTGTACTCAAATGAGAATAATAAAAAGATTGGTTATTTGAAGGATGAGCTTGCTGGTAAACAAATCGCAGAATTTGTAGGAATCCGTCCTAAACTTTATGCTATAAAAACTGAGGATGAAGTTAAAAAACGAGCTAAAGGAGTTCCTCGCAATATCCTGAAAAATAAAATTGACTTTGAAGATTATCTAACCTGCCTTTATGATCATCGAATCACGAGTGACAATGCTATCACACTGCAATCAGACCATCATAATATTCAAATGATTCAAAGAACCAAAGTCATGTTGTCACCTTTAGATGATAAACGATATTGGATTGACAAATTATCATCATACGCGTACGGTCATTATAAGATAGACCATTGAATTAATCATTAATAATATATTGAAAAAAATTAACACAAGAATTAAATTGAAAATATTTATTTATAATAAATAATGTTTTAACTTTTTAAATAATGTCTTTTCATTACTTTCGTGTTTACATTTACTGAAAAGTTTATAAAATGAATTAAGGGAATGTATTGATAAAACAAAAAGAAGACAGAAGTATCCACAAGCAATAGAAAGATTGCCTTGATACTTTATAGGATTATAAATATAGTAATCAGAATTAGCTTCAATGAAAGTTAGTATATTTCCTTGAGGTTTTCTTCCAAAAGAATCAAAGTAATGAGCCACTTTATTTTTGTCGAAATGAACGGCTACCCAATGACTTCCTGGTTTGTAACTTTCATCAAGGTTGATTATAACTGAACTAGGAGTATATATCCATCTTGGTAGTTGATCTAGTGCAAAAACACCATTGAACCATGGCACGTCTTTTAACAAGTTTTGTATTTCGATAGTTGTTAGCATTCTAGTAGTCTAAACGTACAACTCGGTCTTTATCAATAGTAATCAAATTATCGAATTGTGCAAACACAATTGCTTTTATCGAAACATCAAGTTTAGCAGTGAACTTAATATCAAGTCTTATATTTCCTCTTCTAATTAGAGATAAAGTTCCATTTTCAGCGCCAATACTTCCATCAGGGGTTAGATCAAATGCAAATAAAGTTGAATTGGAGAAGTAAGATTCTTTAGATAAATTTAATTGAGGGATTCCTTCATCTTGATTGAAACATCTATAAAGATTAATAAATTCCCTGGCAAATAAATTTTCGGCAAAATTAGGAGTATACGGTATACTTGGAACTGTATGTCCATCAACTGATAGTGCAATATAGTTAGTTTTGAAGTTGAGAAATTCAAATGGGTTCTCTTTAATAGAACCTGAATGGGCTGAATCTTTTACGAGACCAATAAGTATTCGCCGTGGTAGAACTCCATTGAAAATGTTTTCAATTGATACTGATGTTTGTCCTGATGAAATAGCAAAACTTCGAGTATCATTTCTGGTAATGAAATATTTAGCAGCACCTTTATCCAAACCTTGAAGTAAACTCTTATGTGCTTCGGGGAAAAGTTTAACTCTTTTAATGAAAAGAGAAAACTTTTTGATTGTGAATTTATATTCAGTCACATCAGTGGACACTAATGGAAAACCCGATGGACTTTTAGTGAATCTAAAAGTTAAAGGTACACCATTCAGTAGTAATTTATCCTGTTCGCATATTGATGAATGTAAACGGAAAAATAAATCAAAAGGTTGACGTAAATCAGTTTCTGTTACTTGACTTCCCGAGTCACAGAAATTAGGGTGTCTAAATAATAAGTCTTCGAGATATGATTGATAATGGTACATGTTATTCGCTTGGACAGTATTAACTGAACCTAGGAAAACGTCGATCTGTTCGAACATTGCATTTCCAAAATTCTCTACAGCTCGCACGTGATTTTCTTCTGCTAATGCTAAATGAGTATTGGTTGTAACAACAACAGTCAAATGAATCATTGTAGATGCTAGATCAGTAAAGTCTTCACTTGAAGGGACATTTATTTCGTAGAAATTACTTGATTCAAGACTAGAAACCGGTCGATATTCGACTTCATAGCTTGACTCAATTGCAGTTTGAGTAGGAGGTATATTAAATACCTGTAACTCAGACTTGCTTGAAGGTAATGAAGATTCATGTAAGTACTCCATCATGAGAAAATATCTTTCTTTTTAGTTTTTAGTTTACGACGTTTTCGTTTTCTTATACCAGTACCGACTTGATCAACTAGTGAATCAAGTTTACTTAATCCTTCTTTAGCGGCATTCTTGAGGCCTTGTCTCCCTCTTGCCTTGAATGAAGATTTTAAGTTTGCACCTGATAAGTAATCATTGCCTACATCGATACCAGTTCGAACAAATTGTTTACCGAGAAATTGAAGAATTGGGACACCAAATCTTCGAAAAACAGAACCAAAACCATATCCTCGCTGGTAAGGCTGTCCTCGATATAACGTAATATCAGAGTAACCATTGCCTGCTTGAGATCGGTAATGTTGAGTGAAATCACTATCACACGGACAATAAATTTTACGATTCATTTTTTTTTAATATAATCATATTTTATTCATTCTTATACAGTTTTCTTGAAATGTAAGCTGAGAAAAACGCGACCGGTTTTAAATCTAATCTGATTGCCGGTTTCATCGCATAAGACAATACTTATATCTTCGATTTTGTTTGAACGTACAGGATAATAATAAGGTGAAGTGAAAGTCATGTGACCAAGTTTATCACTAGGTTCACGATTAAGAGGTACTACTCTTAGTACTCTTGCTGAAATATCCCCAAGTAAATGTGCATGGATAATGTCTGAATAGATGAACATCAGATGTGATTTAGGTCCAAGATCAGGTTGATTTGGAGCTTTAATCTCTTCCTCACTTTCGGCTACAGCTCTCTGCATCTCGCTAGCGAATGTATTATTATCAAATCCTAAAGCTCGTATGAATGTGTGATCGGAGAAAATAGGGTAAACTCCTTTATCAACATCAGGAATTCTTCCGGCTTTAATAACTACTTTTTTCTTTTGTTTAGTAGGCTCTCCTTCAGTGATTAGAACTAATTGAGGAGGTTTGAAATCTTTTTGTACATTGATACCACCTAAACCAATTTGTAGATGAGAATCGGCTATGCTTTTATTGAGCTTTTTCAACATGCCTTCGACATCATCATTTTCTTGATAATCAAAGTCAATTGATAAGGTTGGCCTCCTCCCTCGATAAGAGATGAAATAATTGATTGATCTCTTGATCGGTTTATGTGACAATGGGTAAAATACTTCTTGAACTGCTACTGACCATTCGCCATCGAGATGCAATGGAGTTGCAAGTCGATTAGTGAATTTAGATATTGTGTTGTCAGGGTAAGTTTCCATACTTGCGTTTGATACAACATCAACAAAGTATTCACTCGACATTTTCTACCCAGCTATTGAATTTATTGGGATAACCTAACCATTTAACGAAATATTCTTTTTTCTTTGTAACAGGATTTATGCGTTCTCTAAGGATTTTTTCAATCTTATACAGATTAGGTTCTTTAACAGGAAATATCTCATCGTGATAAAATACTGATGTGATTGGTTCATCGCTCCAATCAACTAATCTGTAAATATATCCTTGAGGTGTTTTCTTTACTTTGATTATTTTGAATAATTCTTCTGTCCAATTTGAGGTCGCACCTTTTTCGAAAATAGATTTAGCGCGAGTTATTCGCACGAAATCACCAACTTTATATGCGGTTTGTTTCTTCATATTTTTCTTTTGTGCTTTGAAGATATTATTAATTGCTTTGCTTGGATAAAGCAATGCTTGTTTAGGTGACATTTTGATTGTTCGATGGTAAGATGAATTATATGCATCGATAATTTCATCTAGTGCATCAATATATCGTTGACTGTTTTTAAAGTGCATGTATCTGTAAATCCTTGTTCGTAAGGTACGGTTGAATCTTTCAACTATCGCACATTTTATAACATCATCAGTCGATGTGAAATGATTAACATTATTATTTGTTAAGTATTCTTTCAAGTAACGATTTACAAACTCTTTTCCTTGATCAGTTTGTAGTTTTTCAGGTTTTCTTTCAATTTTCCGGAAGGCATTGATAACCGATAAGGCTGATTTATCTTTTAAAGGGATACTCCACGCATATCGACTAAGACAATCAATAACATTTAATAAGTATTTGATATTATTGTTTGATTTGGCTAACCAAGTCATATCCATAATATCTGCTTGCCATTGCTCATCTATTCTATCAACTAGAATAGGTAATCTTGGAAAATTTTTTATTGATCTCCTGAATAGATTGTATGTATCTTGATCTCTAATCCAAGCATCAACTTCTTTGAACTTGATTTTTGGATTGACTTCTTTCGCTACTTGGTACAATTTTTTAACTCCACCGAATGAACCGGGTGATTTAGGATCGAAATATATTTTGCTTAATTCCATCTCTTCTTTGTCGTTATCATGTCAATTGCACGCGGATTTCTAATATGCTTTACTAAATGAGGATACTCTCGTCTTATTCTACGAATAACAGCAGGGCCTCCGTTAGGTAGTGGAACGGTAGCATCCTTAGTTAAATGATCTACAATCTTGCTCAATCTACTACCATATACCTTATCACCACCAGACCTTAAAACTTCACCTTTCTTATTGAAAAGTCCGGGAATATTTCTTAAAGCCATTTCTAATTTCGCTGGAGTTTGACGTACAGGCGTCGCAGGTAATAGACTTCGTGCCCATGCCGGTTTTGGTGCAGGTACAGGTGTTGCCCATGCCGGATTTGGTGGAGGCGTTTCATAAACGCTTTCACGAGGGAAATCTTCCTCTTCATATTCTTTAGGTTCATCTTTGTATTGAAATGAAGTAGCTGGCTGATTAGGGAAATTATCTTTTGTTCTTGAAACAAAATCATTGAGTAATTTAATTTGTGTATCAAGGGGAATATTTGTATTTAACAGTCGATTAGTTACGGTTGGTTTCTCGCAATTACGTCTGAAGTAATCTTCAGAAACCATGAACATACGGGTCACTGAATTCATCTTGCAGCTAAATTTGCGAGTAAAGTGATTGCTGGAACGAGTAATCCGGGTAGAAATCCACCTTGTTGATTGATAATTTTCTTTTTAGTGGTAGGATTAGATTTTCTTGCTAGTGCACGTATATGCTTCTTATACGGTTTTAGTTTATTTTTACGTTGTTCTGATAAATCAAAAGTACCTTTCAAGGTTTCTCTTGCAATTTCAGCAATCACGCTGTAAATGCACTTGTTGGCGTGATCAAGAATGAGTTTTCTTTGCTTATTAGTTTTCGCTTTTGCTAGCGCTTTCAGGCTAGGTAAGCATTTGATTGCGGTCTTTACTGTCATTTTTAATAAACTGTAAATAGTTGCATTCTTATACTAAGTATGTTGTAATGTAGTCCTTCTCGCCTAAAACAGAAATCTAACTTCCATTGGAGTTTCAGGTTTTAAGTCGACGAATAAGTATGAATAGGGTGCTGAGGTAGCATCTTCATAAATTGCTTGTAATTTACTGACTTTACCGGGTAACATTTGTCTACCGATACTTGTGATAATTGATTGATCCCGTGGATTTTTAAATAATACAATGTATTGTGAATTCAAAGATATGTTTCTACTTTCTTTACCTCTTGTAAAGAAATTTTGAACAATGAGGATCACCGAAAGATTACGGTGATGTGAACCTTTAGTAAATAGTTCACTGATAATTTTAGAGTTTGTTGACTCTGACATTAGATCATCAATGATAATCCATTCAGGAACTGTCCCGTCAAATTTTTCAATCAGATTTTCGGGTAAACCTTTAATAAAATTAACTCCTTTGATTGAACCGAAAATACTTTGGTACTCACCATAAAAATAAGTTATTTTTTGTGGTGGTGGAGATGAAAATCTATTCGCGCCTGATATTAATTGCGTAATCCATCTGGTTTTTCCCGAACCAGTTGGACCAGCAACTAACATTGTAAATGGGTGGTGTAAATAAATAAAATAGGGCTTCATTTTTTTTTATTGAAAACAGTTTTATTGGATTTTCTTAAACAATTTAATCAACTTCTATTTGTCCTAATCCAAGATTGTCGATGAAAGCTTTCATGTCTTGGGCGACATTTAGAGAACACTTCAGTTTAGGATCATCTCTATTGTGATGAGGACATGCTAACTGATTCCTGTGGATTTCTTTGTGTGTTGCTTTATACACTGTGAGAATATTAAGAGCTGGTAGGCGCAAAGAATCAAGATATTCCTCAGCCTCTTTTGATTTACAAGCAACTCTATATTTTCCTCCTTGCTTTGATAGTTCATAAAACAATTTAATAATTGTTTTCACATAATCTTCATTGATTGCACGTTTCGGGACAAAGTCGAGTCCATGGAATTTGTTAGTCAGGTATTCAATTTGGAGTTCTTCCTTCTCAGTTGGTTTACAATTACTTTGATCCACTAGAAAATTTAGAGTACAATAGTCACTCAATAAACACATTTCACGAGGGTGAAAAACGCCATTGATAGTAAATCCTTGCGTATCAAAATAGGCACAGATGATTTCCATGATTGCTGTTTGAAGGTTTAAGGACAAATGAAGCGATAGTTTCTTATTCTATTTATATGTATTGCAGGAGAACAAGGGAGTCAAATGATTCACATTGGGAGAATTTATCAAGAGCTTCATAATTGATTTCACGCCATCTCAAGTCTCCTGAATGAATTAATCCAAGGTGTAAGAGAATACAATTAGCTTCAAGCACATATTTTGGCTTTTTGTCGCCCCATTTCTTTTTTAATAGATCATCTTTAGAAACAACCCTTGAGCACAGATAAAGATCCATTAGTTGAGTAATAGGAAGTTCTTTAGTTTTCAACATGTAAACTAAAGCGGGAACAAGCGGAAGTACTTCTTTCCAAAATTCCAAATTTGTAAGCACGAAATGTTTTGAATTTCTTATTTTGATACGATTTTCTGCAAATTTATTGATCGTTAAATCAAAAAATGCATCATCTGCAGCATTATTGTCTTTTAATAACTTTGTAACATGACGAATTATAAATTCGAATTGTGAGGCACAAATTGAAATCCCATATTTTGTAGGTTTATCTTCAAAGAAATGACGAATGTCAATTCTGCGACAAATGATTTGATTTTTTTCATTGTAAGAAAAACACACACGTAAAGTATTTGATGAACTGACAAGAGGTTTACTTTGCTTCCAAATCATCGCGATTGAAGTTTGAAGTTCAAATGAAATCAATTAGAATTAAACTTGCGTTTAAATACATATCTGTGTTGTGCGTCGAGCGAATTGAGTCAGAGCGCCATCTATCTGTGACAATTCCTTGGCACCAGTTATTATGATTGATCCGGTTGAATAATAGATTAAAGTTAACCCATTTAGTTTGATGTAGACTGCAGGATAGATTTCAGGCTCGTATGAAGTATCCTGATAGGAGTCTATTAGTTCACGGATATTGAATGTGTATGGCACAAAACTATGAGCAGTTATGTTAACGACTTTGTTGAAAATAACATTATTACCTGGGTATAATTCTTGTAAAGTAGAACCAGCTTTGGTCACTTCTTTGAATCCTGTCGCAACAACTTTCCCCGAAGCAAAAACTAAGAACACTCCGTTCCTCCGAATCACTTGAGCATTAAATTTCTTCTTTCGTTTAGAGTTATCAATCTCTAACTTTATTGGTCCGTCTATTTTCCAGAGACTTACAATATTATCAATTGTAAAATCAAGCGAGTTTGATAACATGTTCACTTGTAGGATGATAGAATGTACGAATTAGTAAAACGATTATAATAACTAAGATCATTAAGATCCCGACTATGTTCTTATATGTTGAGGCATCCATGTTTGTTTGTTTGTTAATAACAAATGAAAAGAGTCTTATATAGTTAAAAAGTTGTCCTAGAGTTGCAGCAGAATAGCTGAGAATTGTTTCAAAAATAGATACATTAATTGGTTTAAAAAAGCTAACTCAAAGTTTACTAGATTGAATAAGCTTTCACAGATAAAAATGAATCTCAGTAGCTTGAAAAAGCTGTCTCAAAGTTAGCATGAAATTATAACGTTAGAGGTAAAAAGCTTTCATACATGTGTTGTACTTTGTCCCAGAGTCGGACATCAGAAGGAAAAAAAGCTGTCCTAAAGCGGACAAGTTGTCCTAAAGTAGGACTTTTTAACACTACTAACAAAGTAACACATCGATATCAATAGTAATGTTTCTACACATTTATGTATCTTGACTTTTAACCTTCGGCTTTGTCAACAGCTTATAAACTGAACTTCGTTCTTTTGCTCTAATCATTCCCTTGTAACAATCTCTAGACAATGTTTCAAATTTCAACACTGCTTCTTTGAATAACATTTGATTTGTTAAAACGTCTTAAAAATAACCTTTGGTAACCTTTGAAATTCATAGACAGAGATTATTCTAGTTTTGAATACTAACATGTAAATCTAAAGTATAAACTAAGCTGGGATTATCATTTAAGAGGAATTTTGCATGTCTCGAACTACGAATTGATGATCATCAATACAGTGATAAAGGAACTAAACTTTTAAGCAAAGAAATGAACAAAAACGGAATTCACTTGAGATAAAATCCTAAGTTTTACTTTTCAATTCACTTTAAGATCGAAATAATCATTTCCAAAATCCTTAATTATAAGAGTTTCAAAAGCAGTAACACTTCGTTGGCTACAAACAAGTCGAACCTTCAATTTATATTGAATCTTTTGTTGTCATGAAATCCTGTGTTAACAAATTTTATTCAGCGTTGCCTTTCAATTGCTATTTCATTTCAAGAATATATAAATAATAACGTCTGGAATCGAGGAAATTGAGCGAAATTTTTACAAAAGCTATGAATTTCTCGATTTTATTATGAATTTCCTCGAGTTGTTTTTGCTCTATTTTCACCATTTTCATTACAAATTCTCGTGGAGCTTTCCATAATATTCATTAATTTCTGTCTTTTCGTATAATTTTTGTCTCTTTTAATGAATTATTTTATTAAATACTCTTAAATAAAATTCATCATTCAAAGAAAAATATTTATGCAAAACAAGATTCCAATGGAAATTAGCAAAACTTTCAATTAATCGAATCAGTTCACTTCACTGAGTTTTAATCATTTCATCTTTAAATTTTTAAATAACTTCTCTTGATTTTCCGATTTAATCTATTGCTACTGGTGAACTTGAACTGCAAAAAGGGAATTACAGATTTTAAATGTTTTAATGGCAGAATTTAGCAGAAGAAAAATATTTAATAATCTGGGATTAAATATGAATTTATTTTCAAATCCTTCATTTTGGGAAAACAAGGAAAATGCAAATAACATAATGAAATGAATTGCTTTGACACTCAAAATAGTCATCAAAATTCATCATCAGCTATCTATCGAGTCCATTTTCTAGTAATTTAGTTTGATAATGAAATGACAATTCAAATAATTCCTGTTATTACATGACATGGTTGAGAAAATACAATATAATATCAAAGAGATATTTTTTAAATAGCAACAAAAAACAGAAAAGTAAATAAGTTTTTTGCGAATTTATTGTGTAAAAGTTTAAAAAAATCGATTCTGATATCACAGAAAAGAAATGAAACGGAACACAATTTCAGTTTTAAATCAATATTGCAAATCTTTAATTGTTAATCGAAGCGTTAATGAAAGACACCGTGATAGTTTATTTTGGGAACTTTCCCTCCAGAAATATTTTCTACCGACCCAAAGAACAAGTGCCGTAAAAAGATCATAGCAAGTAAAACGTCACAGAAAAAAGCAAATGTGTGTGCCAGATTCAATTGGTAAAAAAATTCTGCGATCTTTGATGGCACCAATCTTTGTTCAAAAAAGTGAATTTGCTTTTAGACCTTTTGACGAAAATTGGTTGTGAATATGTTTATTCACTTAGGAGCTAGAACTCAACGAACAAAATAAGGCGATTCCAGAAGCACCAAACCACAATGAACATCAAAACTGTCTCATCCAGCTGTAGCCAGCATTAAATGGAGCATTTTGTGTCCATCAAAATCAAGTTTGACGTGAATTTCATCAAATGCACTCTCATCAGTCAATTTGCTCATTTTAACATGTTATGTTCCGAGATATCATCGGAAAACGTTTGAACTTTAAACGTTGTGACCGAACGCAATACCTTACTGAGCTTTTGACATGGCTGTTTTAAAAAATCAAGTATTGTACTCAATCGACGCTTCGTAATAAATGCGTTGACGCTATAATCGGCAATCACTATGCATTTCGAATGTCAGTTAACGAAGAAACTCGAGTTTTTAATTGTCTATGACTTGATTAACCTTGAATTTTCCGGTTCTTTTTACCTTCCAACTGACAATTTTAATTGAATTTTGAACTACTCGAGGACATACAACTTGAGAACAAACATTCTGTTATCTCAACAATTAATCACTTACTAAATTCCAGGAAACATCTCAATTGAACGATTCATGTGAGAACAAAAAGGTATCTTGAAATCTTAATTAAGATGATTACATTGAAATTAATTACCAAAACTAAGAAAAGAAAACTAAATGCAAAGAAATGGAAGGAAAGGGAAGGAAAACATGAAATCACAATTTTGAAGTCACCCAATAATGGAAAATGAAAAGTGTGATTCATTGACTGAAGTAATGAAATTCGTGGGTTATGATGAGGAGTAAGCGTTGATAAGATCAATGATTTAATTAGATTTTCAGTTTGTTCTGATTTCGTTTTCAATTGCTATTATCAAAGTTGAGGGAAGAAGCAAAGAGATGCATTTTTACCCATTGTTATGGGAACAAAAGGAGAGTCAAAAAATGGTAAACAGTTTAAATTTTCATTATATTGTATCAGGTATGATGAGAAATGTTCATCTGTGAATGTTCAATTTCATGAAGATTAACTGTGAAAGCAAAAACTGCAAAGTGAAAGAAAAAAGTTGAACATTGAATAAAAAGCACAAAAAAAAGGAAAACATTGAAACAATTTCGGCAAAAATTACGAAACATTGACGAAATGTCTCTTGACTATTTCAAGGCGAAAGTTCAATGAGCATTCTCAAGTATCGAAATTTCATTTCTCGTTTTTCCAAGTTGAACATTAATCAGAATGAATTATCATTAACGCCCAAACAATCATTATGATTTATAATGACTTCTTTAATGATAACGAAACTTTTCCTTTTCCTTGAGTTTCGTCTCAATTTATGAGTTATAATTATAGTTATCAATCAGAATAATTAGGTTGGATGATTTCGACTTTTCAACAACTCATTACTTCTTCATCCTGCAAGTGTTAACCTTTCATTCAATTCATAGTTTGAAATCAATTTATCAATATTATTGTCTGTTAAATGGAATATCTTTCTTCTGTTTACTTTAAGTTAAACTGTGTTCAATTGGTAACTTTGAGGAAAACTAATTCACAAAGAATTAAATTTTATTGAAAACATTTAGCTTCAAATGAATTCCATCATGTCAAGTAAAGAATCGTGACTCATTTCTTTTGAATTAACATCAAAATTGGATTTAGTGAAAGTTTCATTTCACTGATGCACTTTATTAAATTTAATAAACATTAACCTTGATTGCAAGTCTGTTTGAAAAGATGAAAAGTATTATACAAAACATTAACAAATAATTCAACATAAACTATTATTTTATTAATATGAAAAGGCATAATACAAATGTGACTTCACTTTTGATCAACTTGAGTAATTATTATTTAATCGTTTGTCAACATTTCGCTAGTTTTGCAAATTATAAAATTCAAATGCAAATGATTTATAATCAGATTAGGTTACTTGAAGTTTTCAAAAAAGAACCGGACAATTCAAGCTCATTTATTTATCGTTTTTCTTCAAATCTTATGAATCAAACATGCTTGCTAGCTAATCTTTGACCTGGTCACTTTTGGGAATTGAACAACTATTAATTCCGAGTTGGTTTCCAATTAGTTTCAAGATGATTTAAGGTCATTTGTTTCCCCATAAAATTATGCTTCCCGGGTTACTCTTTTAGATGAAATTTACCAAATTTTTAGTAATGAACGGGAGAATAGCTAATTTTTTTGCAAACTCTCGTTCATTTCTTGTTGCGCTGATTTCTCGGTCGCATCTAGCTGTGAGTTCACCAAAATTTTTGGTAAATTTTCTTGATAAGATTTTGGCCAAGTGACCATTTTTTTATGGACATTTACTTTAAATTGATTTTCCAGCAGAATAAAGCTTAGCATAGTGGTTAAAGAGATGGTCTGAAGCTTTGGAGCGATTGGGTTCGAATCCCATTAACCTTTTTTTCAAGTTTTTGATCAGTAAATTATTGGTAAAAATTCAATAAAAAATTGGTAAAATTTGAGCTCAATCAGTGCCAAAACGTTATCAAGCTCTTGATTGTGTAAATCGGCTAAATTTAGGCTTTTTCCTGGTCATAATAGTAACCCGGGTTGTTATGAAAAGTCGAGGCTAAACTTCCGTATTCAGCCGGTCGAATTTCTTCATGAAACTTTGTGTACTTATAGAACTCGACAAGCTGAGTCCGAATATATAGGTCATTTTATGCGGAAACGCCCCCTAGCGGAGAAAATTTTGATTGTATGAAAACGCGTTTTAGGCCATTTCGAACGTTGCGCATGCGCATAGAACAATTTTTTGGACACATATTATTAACAATAATCAGTTCAACCTATGTGCGAAGTTTCATGACTCTAGCTAGTATATTGACTGAGATATGGGTCCATAGACGTATAATACAAAACATATACAAAATCATTGGAAATCAAAAAATGTGTATTGAATAGGCACTGACTATCAAAATGTGAACACATAGCAGAGTATCAATTAAGATGCTGGTGCATGAAGACTTAGGTTAGGTTAGGTTAGGTTAGGTTAGGTTAGGTTAGGTTAGGTTAGGTTAGGTTAGGTTAGGTTAGGTTAGGTTAGGGCACGTAAATTTATTGTTTGCTCTGTTTATGATTATATTCATACGTTCCAGAATATTAAAAGGCTCATAAGACTGAATTCTCGGTTTTTTGCATTGATTCGAGGTAAAGTGGTACTATTTATAAATTGACCCATATCTCAGTCAATATACTAGCTAGAGTCATGAAACTTCGCACATAGGTTGAACTGATTATTGTTAATAATATGTGTCCAAAAAATTGTTCTATGCGCATGCGCAACGTTCGAAATGGCCTAAAACGCGTTTTCATACAATCAAAATTTTCTCCGCTAGGGGGCGTTTCCGCATAAAATGACCTATATATTCGGACTCAGCTTGTCGAGTTCTATAAGTACACAAAGTTTTATGAAGAAATTCGACCGGCTGAATACGGAAGTTATACCAAAGTCGATATTAGTTTTTGGAGTCAATATTAGGGGAACTGTACAGATTGTTTGATTACCTTGATACCTACACCTTGATTACCTTTCGCTTGATTACGGCTTTCAGCCCATCTTCCGAATGAATTTTTTTTGCGTTTGTCCGAAATATCTCTCTAGTCTTAGTTCAATGTATTCGAAAATTTTGCTTTCAGTCTTTTCAGATAACAATTCGGTTCTTCAACACATCTTGCTTGACTTTGTAATGCACACTCAATTTCTCTGCTTTTATCCTCTAAACCTTGTAAAATACTATCTTTTTCTTCGAGGCTTTTTTCAGCTTTTTGTTTTGTTTGTTTTGTTTTTTACGATATTGTTTCAATCAGAGGCATCAGAAATGATAAACGTTCTGTCTCTGAGTTTGGAATCGATTGTCTCGATCGATTGACATTTGACAGCTTACTTTGCTTTGTCCCAGAGTAAACAGATTTGACGGAATTTAACTTAATACTAATAAATTTACAATTCAGAAATGAATATCAAGCAAAGAAAAATGATGAAAAATATACGGTGTTGGGCACGTTTATTTTGCCAAATTCAATCTATCATAATTTGAAAAATTTTCATTATAAATCTATTTTAATTGCTGAATATGGTGCTTTTAGTCCTTGTGTACATGTGACAGTCTTTTAGACCATGAAAAATGTTTTATTTGAACATAAGCACTAAAATACTGCACCATATCAGATTAGTAGCGCTATTTAGAAGGGGAAAATGACTTACTTTTTCGTCTTAAAAATACTGCAAAGTAAAACCAAACAAAAAATTAATTGATCAGAAGGTTAAGTAAGTCTAATATGAGTATCAGCATTACAGGGCATTTACGATGTTTATGAACAAATTTAATCAGTTTTTTTCAGATAAAACTCTTCTATGAATATTTTTTGTTTGTTCAATATGTCTTCCATTATTCTTGACGATTTCTTTGAGCCTACGGTTCCATGAATCGAACACTCTTAAGACCATTTCTGAGTCGACTTTCGACCAGACGTCATTTGCAGCTCTACGTAAGCCATTTAAGGTTGTAACTTTCCGCCGGCGTAGCTGCTGTTTCAGGTAGCCAAACCCGAAAAAATCCAATGGACTTGCATCTGGTGATTTGATCGGGATGTCCTCTTTCTGAATGAATGAAATTTTGAAATCTTTCGATAATTTTTCCATGAAATTTCTTGAGTGTAATGAAACATGAGATGGCGCTGCATCATGATGAACAAAAACTTTCTCAAGTCCTTCAGGGTAAAGCTTTGGTAGCCAATCTTTGACCAAGGGGGCTAAAACTTCATTACAATAGTATTGACTATTAATTTTGACATTATTGGTCACGAACTTTAGAGGCAAAGGCCCTCTACCGGTCAAAATACCGATCGTCATTATTTTTTTCCCTCCAAGTTCATGACTTGTTATGACATCTTGGTTGACAATTGTTTGTCCTTTTTTCAAATAACATAATTCATTTTTTTGATTGCAATCTTGAAGATATAGCCATGATTCATCGAGAGGTACAAGAAATTAATAATTATCAGGTCGAACAATTTCTGAATGTAACTTTTTGGCATTATTCTTACGGTTCGTCATTTGGCGACCATTCAATTGCTGACCTTTGATTTTTTTTCTTGTTTTACATTTTAAATCCTTATGAATGCCTTTGTTGATGGTGGAGGTTGAACAATTTAGCTTATTAGCGATTGCACTTTGAGTCGGAACATCAGAATTTTCACAAATTTTATCCACTTTTGAAATCATTTGTTTACTCCTTATTGGTCGATATCGCTTATACTCAAATTTTTCTCCATTGTCTTTACACTTTCGAATTTTTCCATTACGGTTGATCACATTCGATATAAAGCCAGTAGAAACACTGATATTTTCAGACTTTAAACGTTTTTTTATCACTGAATATGAATAATTTTCAGCCGGAAGAGCTAAAATTTTACCTTCGATAATTTCACTAAATAATTTAGGCATAATTAACAATTTTAATTTTTAATTGACATAAATAGATAGCCAGAAGCATTAACAATAGATATGCCTACCCTCTTTTATCAAAAAAATCAACCCCTTCATTAGGCGCTGATTTAAATTTGTTCATAAACATCGTAAATGCCCTGTACTATTGAACATAATTTCGCGCTTTCAATTGCACTTAGACCAGAATTCTGAAGTTTTTATTAGATTTACATAAGCGCGTTGAGCGGTATGTTGGCAAAAGCCCTTTTTTAGTCTGATTTTGGTATTTTTTCAATTGAAATTCTCAAATAGATGAAATCTTTGATGAAAACATTAATTAATATTACACTTATTTATCAAGAAATAGTTCGCTCGAATAATCAAAATAAGAGTTTGATTTCCAGTTGGCAAAATAAACCTGCCCCACCTGGTACTTTTGAAAGTTACTACTGAACGTTTCCCTCACCTAGCCTGGTTGGCGTTGCCGAGTGGAAGGACACCTTGGTGATAATCAACCGGCTGGAAGCCAACGCAGGCGAGGCGGATGACGCGAGGCCCCTTGGTTTGCTGCCATCTGATTTCAAACTGGTGAAAGCCTTCAATGAAGATGACGTGACAGGTTACACTCGTGGGTACACCTGCCGCTGCTGTGGCATAGGCCTCAGCACCAGGACTAGCGGCATCCGCAACGAGCAAAAATGCAATGCCGAAGGGGGCCCTGGTCATGTCTGCGTTATACCGCCGTGCACGACCGACTGCATCGGTTCATCAGTATGGACTCGCCCGCCTGATGGCCGATCCGACGGAGCTCCACGAGAGCAGGGCAAAAAATAAATTTTGTATCAATTACAAAATGTATACATAATGATTTGATGATTGAAATAAATAATTTTGAAAACTCATTTTGCTTCTCTTTTGTTTATATTGCGGTAAAAGCGGTCAATTATCAGGTAAGTGCAACGCGTTTTGAATCACAAACCAATTATGTATATGTAAATCCAAAAAAAAATTGCATTTTTATTCAAGTTATAACATGCATTCTCTATGGGTAGCGATACAGTAGACAAATATAAAAGTCAAAAAAAAATTTGTTACAAGTTTTGTTTCTCTACTGTATCACTACCCATAAAGAATGCATGGTGAAACTTAGAAACAAAATTTTTTTTTTTGGATTACCAAGTTTTGACTTGTATTTTCTAACTAAATTTCCAATATATAATTTTTTTGTGATTGAAACGCGTTGTACTTATCTGATATTTCCGAAATTGTAACAAAGAAGCGAAATCACTTATAAAAATTATTTATTTGTTTTCTTCAAAATCATTTTAAATGCATTTGGTATAAAAATTTTAATCTTTATCTTGTCCTGACTGTCTGCTAGTGATCTGCCACCAGGTGGGTGAGTCAAGACTGATGGGCCAATACAATACAGTACGGTACGTCACGGTTGGGTGCCCCTTCGGCATTACACTTTTTTCATGACGAATGTCGATGGTCCTGGTGCTGAGACCTGCACCACAGAAGCGGAAAGTGTAACCCCGAACATACACAGTCACGTCCTCCTCATCAAAGGCTTTGACCAAGTCGAAGTCTTCTGGGGGCAAATCGAGAAAGTTTTTATTCCCAATAAATATTGTGCTTACTATACACATGAATAAATAATTGCTATAAATATTTAATTTCATCTGTCTCACAATTAACTGATATCATTTTTTTCGCGTTTTGAACGATATCCCTAATCTCGCGCATCTAACGTAAACTATTGAAATGTCTAATCTAGCGAGATCAGCCTCGGCGTTTAATTTTCATTATTCTTTAATTAATTTGTTTTTTCATTTAGCTCTTAAACTTGTTGAGTGCTGAAACCGCATCAAGGTTTAATTTTCTTTCTTTTTATTAGACCTTCACTTTGTGCTCGAAGCGTATGGTCTCTTTTGTGCTCGAAGCGTATGGTTTCCAACTACTCTGAATTTTGTCCGATTGAAAGATGTTATAAACTATTATAATATGATGTATAATGAACTTCAGTCTGATGAGGTGAATCTGATTAAAGGAAAACTAATCAAAGTCTTTCTTTTCATCGCTTTATATCATCATGAATGGAATTTTTCTCTTTTTGCAATATTCTTTTTCTTCAGTGACTTTACTTGAATTTTTGTTCCTTTCTTGATGCTAAATTGATTGGACATGAAATCCATTACTTGAGTGAAGATTATTAAAACAAGATTATCAGATAAACAGATTATTTATCATCAAAGTGATCATCATAATAGTAAAGGTAAAGAATTGGAAGCCTTTTTACCCTTTAATCGTTCGACAATAATTGTTGAATTTGCTTAATGAAAGTTAAATATCTTACAGTGATTAACTTGTTGTTTTACCGCATTTCGTCTTTAGTTAAAGTTCTTGAGTCATTTGAAATCCTTCAATTTCGAGTTTCAACTTTACATTGTTTCATTATTCTAGCAAATGACTTTGGTCTTAGAACAACTTAAAGCTTTTCCCAGACGAATTCAACATTTCCTTCGATAAAACACAACAGGGTTTACGATTGTAAATGTACATTCAATTACTTCTCATTTATTGAATTTGATGAAAAGTGAAAAATGTTAATAAGAACTCCATGAAAACCATGAATATTACGATTCCAAATGAAAGTTAGTTTTACTTCACACTGTGACTGTAAGTACTAAATAGTGTGATTCACTTGGGAAACCAAATTATTGCTAAATCAGTTATTCCATTATCAATATTTGTTGGATTAGGAATAAAGAGGCTTGAGCATTACAATTATTTCTTTTTTTGCTTCGCTTGGAAAAGAAACAGGTTAGATGGTGAATTGAGATATCTTCAGATGCTCTCCATGTAACCTTCTTGTTTTACCATTAACAGTTTAATCAATTAGATCCAAGATTCTGTTTGATCAACCCATTCAAGGCCTTAATTATTTGCTAAATTCAAGTTGATACCTGAGAGGAAATCAGTGGGATTGAAATAAGCTAAGTAAATCCTAAATGCGCTAATTATTTCAACTCGAAATGTCTTAAAGTCATGCATCAAGTTGCTCAAGAATTGGAACCCATTAAAATTGCTAATGCAGCTTAATGCAATTTCATGTTCAGATGAAAATGATTACAGTAAAACCTCGCAAAGGTTGTACTCGCAAAGGTTGTGAGCGGTCCTGCCGCCTAGCGATATTGTTTGTGCAACTCTTTGAAATTATTAACATAATTGCATTGTAAAAGTGGGGAAAATCTTAAATCCCAAAGATGGCGTTGTTTAGTTTCATACAACCTTTGCGAGGTTTTACTGTACTCAAGTTTTATAAAAATACATTCTTAATCCAAATCTTTTACAGAGAAGTTTTACAAACAGATTTTTTCTAACATTAGTAAGTTAATAAGTTGAATGGAAACAATTCTCGCACCTCAATCGGCAAGAATGCATGCAGTGCACTAAAGCTAATGGAAACAAAACAGCAAAAGCAAAGAAAACGACAACGACAACATCGAAAGAACTTTGAATGGCCTTTTGATCATTTGTGAAAGTCTCGTTCACTTAACGATCCAAACATTACTCGAAGTTGAGCCTTTCATTAGAACGGTGTAAACAACGCAGTTGAGCCATTCATGACTTGCAGGCTCCACATAATGATGCATTTCCATAGCAACAATAAATCTTTCTACATCGACATTTTGGGTGCAATATAACTAGTGTGCTCAGGGCCGATACAGTTTCATACAATTTGCCACATTATTTAGCAACTGCACTCAAATTTAGCAAAAATGCATATCAATTGTCATTCATTCGAGTGCAAATTTTTATTATCAAGGAAATGTTTGATTAGTTTTTAATAGTTTGTCTTTGAGAATGCATTCTAGTAAATGTCATTGCTATGTTTGCTTACGGCCTACTCTCAACAGGATCGCCAAATACGGTTTTTCTTCATACTATAGTGTCGATCAGTAATATCAGCCATATGCATTTCGTACTCGTAATTGTCGTCATTAAAAATATTGTATTCCTCAAATCTATTCAAGCATAGGCAAAAATTATACCTCGGCTTGTGTCTCCAGAAGTAGCTAGGATGTGAATATGGAATGAATAGAAAATTTCATTTAATTCCACCATTTGTAAGCTTTCATGGGAAATTATTTTATATTGAAATCAGTTTACTCAAAAGAATATAACTTTGACACTTTCTTCTTCCCTACATGATGCTGATTGTCTCACCATTCCCTTTCGTTACTAGTTTCAGCATTTAAAAACTGAATTTCCAGACGCAATATCAAACTGAGCTCATTAATCAAAGTGTTTCTCCAAAGAAAATCTTTAATCTCATTTATTAATGCAATTCATTTTGCATTTATTCACATTGACTAATATCCAAAAATATCGAAAATAATGATTATTTGATTCAATTCAATGCGATCCAATCTTGCAAAGTTTCATTTTGAGAAAAGTTTTATTTTTTCTTTTCACGGAATATTCTGAAAATAGTATTTCAATTGATTGTATTTAATTAACTTGAAAGGATTTTTATTTCTCTATTATTTTCATGCAACTTTCATGATAAAATTGATTTGATTGATTCAATAAAAAACAAGTTACTAATTAATATCAACTAAATTCACTTGTGAACCATTATTGGAGTTGTAATGCAAATGAAAAACTGGGAAAACATTAGATTGATCAACTTCGATTAAAATTGAATTAGGAAAGAAATTGATTATCAAAGTAAAGGTAAAAATAATGAAAGGTTTGAATAAAGTTACATTACTGATTGCTATAAGGTATACAACATACTTGTGATCTTAACCACCTGAAAGCACGCAAATATTCACTTTATTTCAATTGCAACATTTTTTTGTATTAAATTGTTTCCAATCCTTCCCAGTTCTTGTTGACTTGATTCAACTCATAAGTTTCTTAACCGAAAAGTCAACTTATTGTTTCAATAAGCATCGACTAAAAGCTTTACTCTTTTATTGTCATTACTATTCAATATTAATATCATTTGTCAACAAAATCAAAAAGTTGTTTAGTAAATGAACAATGGTGAAGTACAAGTGTAAATATACTCAACTTGCAAGTGGAAAGAATTAGATTCAATCTTTTCATAATTATTGTGTTTCCCTGGAAAAAACAACAAATAGTTCTTTATACAGATTCAAAGTTTTACACTTATCTTGAAATCTTTATTTAATCAAAGATTATCATAATAAATGAAGTAAATAAACTAATCTTGGCTTTTGAAAATTGTGGTTAAGTAATATAAATGTTTGGTTGAAAGATATTCAGCTAAAAGTGAGACTTGGTAAGATTAAACCTGAATCATGGAGAAGAATCATTCCGAGCAGAGTATCAAATGGAAGGTGAACGAGTTTGAATGACTTTTTTCAATGTTGAAATATTATTTACCCACGACTTTGGTAGGAACGTAAGCCATTCATAAATTGTAACGTTAAATGCCAAAAAGGAATAGTTTTTGAGAACTTTTCTAAGTCAAAACACTGTATCGTTATCACATTATTTTTTTATGTCACATTTTGTGCAGTATTTTGAGCAAAATAATTTATTGAAAATCAAGCGAGTATATTGTACAGACTCTGGTCAAGTTTGCGCATTTTGAAAAAACAAGAAATGATGGGAAAAATTATTTACATAAGTGAAATTTTCTTGTTATAAATTAATTTTGTCTAAGATACTTGATCTTTTGAACATAGATAAGATCTTTGTTTAAACACTGTCTAAGATAGATCGTGTTAGATCTTTTCAATGCAATTTTTTTCGTGTCGTTTTCTGAAAGTACGAGATGGAAGGCCCATTTTGCACCATCTGCACCTGTAGGCTGATTTCACTTCAGGTGGCATGGCCAAATCCTCTTCATCAAATGATTTTACCAAATTATGATCCTCTGGAGTTAAACCCCAAGGAATATTATCGTCTCTTTCATCCAGACGCACAAGAGTGTCCTCCCATTTCACAACAGCTACATGGAGCCTTTTACCGTTGCACTTGATGAAACCATGTCGTAAAATCTTTTCAATAGGGTAGTAACCTGCCTTATAAAGCACAGATGGTCCTTCAATGCTTGGCTCATCCATTGTGGATGGACCTGGCATGCTTGCATCATCGATGGAGCGCTTATTTGAACTTCGACTCAGGTTACTCATTTTGAAATAAAAGATGAACTTTGAATATTTTGTTATAAAGTCTATAAGAGGTTTTTAATGAATGAATGCTGTTTGACTTTCTTCGGGTTTATATACCATTAACATTTGAGATATCAATTCGATAATGATCTTAAGTAGTTTCAATGGGAAAAAACCGTGAAATGCTTTCACTTATTTATTCCATGATCATATATTGGTATCTTGGTATCTTATAAATAACATTGGTATCTTGATTAGTGTTTAAACAGCCAATTTTCATCATTACTTGAGGGTATGGCTCAATCAGTATCAGTGTAAAACTTTTTACTTACTGGTTTACTTAAAGGATGTTAAGGTCTATTTCTTGCAACAAAACAGGGGAGAGAAAAACGATCTTATCTGAAGATTAGGATGAAATCAAAAAAGTAAAAGGTTAATCAAAATACCTAAGCAAATACAAGTGACCGATTCATATTTATCGTCATATTATCACCATTTTCATCTATATCTTCAGATAAGATCGTTTTTCTCTCTCCTGTTTTTGCAACAAAAAAATCTTAACACTCTTTACAATCACTTTAATGATTCCTCACTGAGTATCCAGTTAAACTCGAGTCTATTTTGATTGATCAATGAAAGAGAAAGATTGAGTTATTGACACAATTTTCACTTGTTTATTAAATAAGATGCAAAGTTGTAAGTGATTTTGATGTTGAAGTGATTGAAACTTTTTAAGATAATAAAGATAATGGTAAAGGCCAACAGATGATGATCATGTTAAATAAGTGCGAGCAAAGGAAAGGCGGCAACCAAAATGATTGATGATTTAAAATAATCAATTGAAAGTCTTTTGTTGCATTAAACCGTTAGTGCCCAAGTTAACAAGAAATTGATTTACTTGCGTGTTTCCAATGCATGTGTTTCCCCATTTTCATCTGCTTCATTCTCTTCATTCTCATCTTCTTTTTTGCATCATTCAACAATATCCTTCTACTGGTAATAATGATGTCTCATCATATCAACAAATTGATGGACATGAATTTGTCTACTTATCAACCACAAAACCTGCAAAGTGCAATTTATTGATTGGAAATTTTCTTGTCATCGAAGAAAATCCTTTGCAAAATCAATCAACAGAACATGCTTCAATTTTTTGCACTTGAAAATGATCGATTATCGAATGGATAAAAGTTTACAAAAGTTTCTTCCAAAGTTACGTTATCATTCAAATCTGATATTCTTAAATTGTTATAAAAATATTAATACATTTTGCATAAAGTTTACTTTACTCTTTAGATTCCACTGAACTTGAAATAGACGATAAAGAGATTTTCATCTTTTCTGTTTCGATTACAAGTTTGATTATTATACATTTTCATAACCAAAGAAAACCAGTTTCTTGGTAAATTGAGTTGTTTCATTAAGATTGATGTTCGTTCAAGATTGATTTTCATTGAATATCGTTCTTGCAAATTCTTTTTAGATTAAGATTAGTAAATTTTTCACTTTTTATCGCTGATTAAAACTGGTTGGGAAGCCTCAATTGATTCATTCTGTTTGACAAGTAACCTCGGGCGACTTGATGCACTTAATGAAAGTAATCCATTTCACAAGTCTGCTTAAAACTCTTTGTATTGTAGGTTGAAGCTTTGGATAATGAATTGATGAATAAAATTGAATGACTTATGGTTGATCAATTCATGGCTACTCATTGTCTTATCACTTTTTTCATTAGCGAATTTTGTAATTGAACTTTACGCATCTAATTACAATTTCACAATTTATGCCATTAGATGATTGAACATGTTTCCAGTGAAATGTAAAGCAAAGTGTTGATGGAAATGGGTCGAAATTTAATTTTGTTTTTTATTTTTTCAGGTTGCTCGATTAAGAATCCGTCGTAAACCAGGAACCAGAATAGTGTTGAATGTTAAAAATAACTGTGAATCCACCAAAAGTCTATCAGTGCCTTGTAATGTTGAAGTGACAACCACAAACTTTTCAAGTGACATGTCGACCAATACAACAGTAACAACCACAACCGCCTCAAATCCCAGTCCTGAAAGGTCATTTGCAAGTCAAAGATTCTCAGTCTGTCCAAGTATAGCTAGTCAAGTTATCGAAGAGAGTTCAATCATTCAAATTGACTCTAACCCAAATGCCAATGGATCTTCACCTTCTCCTAACACTGATGATCCAGGCTTAGGTTGTGAAATTGACTGTCCAAATTTAAACAGCACCTTTGAGTGCCACCGCAACCATTTGTCAACCTCATCTCCAGCCAAAGAATGCCTTATACCACCGACAACACCTTCCAATCGAAGTGGACTCACAACGCCAATCCACAGTAATCCAGTTGAAAGAGAAAAGTATACTTCGGAAAATTGTGGTGGATCGACGATCGACATTGACGATGACTGGAACTTGATTGGCCAAGAAATATCAGTAACAAGTGATGTTGTTGTTACATGTGATTCAAGAGGAACCAGTTATCATTACGCTTCAGTGACCAACAAGGACAGTTGCATGGAGAGTGGCAAAAGAGGGAAAAGCAACTCATCAATATCCAAAAAGAACAAGGCAAACAGTGTCAAGAATAATTCGAAGAGAAAAGCCCTTCGAATAACGACGAGTTTGATTAGTCCAAATAAAGAAAAGTCGACTCGAAATTATGGCTCGTGTGGAAGGTCAAGTCGAATGAGTTCAACCAATGGAAGAGATTCACTGGAATCAAAGAGAGAACGAAAAGCGGCCAAAACATTAGCCATAATAACCGGAATTTTCGTCATTTGTTGGCTTCCATTTTTCATTGTCGCTCTTCTTTCACCCATTTGTGGTCCACCTTGTGATCCACCCGCTCTGGTGACCAGCCTTTTCCAGTGGTTGGGTTATGTCAATTCAATGCTCAATCCTGTGATTTACACCATTTTCAGTGCCGACTTCCGAACTGCTTTCAAGAAGATATTGCTTGGAAAACGAGCGGTTCATCGATCTCAAAATCGAGTGTAGAATATTGGAAAAAAAGAAATTTCGATTTTTATTGTGCTTCAAGTTTCCTTAAACATTGGCACCAAGTTTTTGTACCAATTTGGATACAGTTGGCGACCTCAAAGTGAACTGCAATATTTATATGAGAATTATTAGAGAAACATTTTTATTCTGTTTTATTTTGCCACCAATCGATATATTGATAATGATGCCTTGCAATTGGCTGATGTTTCCTTGATTTATTGAATTCTTGTTTGTTTCAGCATAAATAGTTGAAAAGAGATTATCATGAAGCAGATGAATTGATGAAGAGAAGACAAAATGTGAGAAATGTGTAAGTTTTGGCTGGACAAATGTTTATGGTTAAATAATCTTACCTCAGTATTTTTGTTGTTGTTCTCGCTGGTCCAATGGTCCAGCAACAAAGTAGCCACGGTCAGTTTATATTCAATTCTTATTGCTTTTTATTATTTTTCCTGTTCATTCAACCATGGAAAACAGTGAAACAAAAGTAAATGGATCATCACAATTGTCATTCAGTTGAACCTTATTTTGTCCTTCAATCATTTAAGCTCATTGATAAAATAATAACTGGATAACCAAATAAAACAATTTACATCAGTTCAGTTATTAGAATGCTTTTAATGTAAATTTTTTCCATCAAATTTACATTAGGCAACAAACGAAGTACAATGTTTTAGTTGAATCAACAAAAGTCCGAAGAGCAACATTGGTCATGGTGGACATTCGAGTATAACTATAAATAGCAAATGAAAAATAAATTAAAACACGAAGAATGTCGAAAGAGAAATGTTTTCATCTTATTTTTAGAATTTGAAAGATGTATTCGGAAATTGATTCGTGGGTAGAAATGGATTAAAAAAGATTTGCATTCACTTGGAAAAGAATTTGTTTTTCAGACTAAAAATAAAGTTGGAGTTACAGTTGAAGTTGTAGACACGGAATGTGCTCGGACAGGGAGTTTTCCCTATCATGAGTGTATCATGATGTTCACTCATTCACACCCTCACTTTCATGTCAGTTCATCCTCTGACTTTATATTTAATCAAATTAATTTCATGAGAATGAGACGAAAAGGTAGGAGGTAGAAACCAAGATAATGTTTAACTTTCAGATCACTCATGCAAAGGGTGAAAAAACTCAGAAAATTGTAAGATCTTTAAAGTTTTTACTTTTTTTAGAAAATTTTCAATTTCCATTTCAAGTTATTTTTGTTACATATTCCCACTGCCTATCTGAGTACTGAGTCCACTGCGGAGTTGCATTCATGATCTACAATCTCACCAGCCTCTTTTGCCTCCACCATAAGCTATTGCCCTTCTTTGACTGGCATATTAACAGGTAGTGCCGTTATAAGCGAAGGTTTGTTCCAAAAGTTTTAGGTCATGTTTCAATTGTTATCGAGCTAATTTTGTTACGCTTTTATCATAAATTCATTCAGGATGAAATTCTCAAAGCACTTCATTTAATGTTATTGCTAGGAATACTCTGAATTGGGAATTGATTCATTTCATTCCTATCTTCATCCAGGATTATCTACTTTACAGCTATAATATCCACCAAAGAAGCATGTTAATGATGAAGCTAATTGCACACAACCTCTAAAAATGTAAATAGATTAAAGCAATTCAATGATTAACCCTTTTGCTTCATTATCACGATTACATGATATAATTGCATGAAAACAACGTGGGATACACACGTGGCTTGGATTAGACTATTTTCACTTTAATTTTAGTTTATTATCATTTTCATCATCATGCAATAAATGAATCAGGCAAACTCAAGAGTTGTCTGTTCTGTTTGCAGAAGCTTATGCTTACAAGAAACCATAAAAATCAAGAAGCAAAACAAGATCATTGAATTGAAGTTTTGCCGTCAAGTTTCAAATCAAATGCTTTGACAACTCTTGACAAGATATCTTTAATATAAATCTTAATTCCTGTTATAATCCAAATTTAGAAAAATTAATTCTATTTTTGTCTTTGATAGTTGAATTGAAATCAAATTGAATCTGAATGACTTTTGTATTTGCATAATAGTTTTACCAATATTGATATTAACAACGGAAAAGCTGTTTGGTTCATCATTGAACTAATGAGAAGCGTTTAATTGATTTACTGATTGACAAGCAAACCCATGAAATTGACTTGAATGGACAATTAACATTTTATTGATTATCAATTATTTTTAATGATGAAATAGACAATTTTTGATTGATTGTTGCAGTAATTGATTAAGGTTGGCATGTTTAAGCTGCTTGCTCGGAAGCAGGTTAATCAAATTACATTTAATCCAACAAACAAGCTGACAAACTGTTTTGTTTATAAGAAGAAGTAAAAAATGTTGCCAAAGTAAAGCGCACACAATTTGTCCACATCAATCAATTTTAATCAAATTAAGCTTCATTCAGTGATTTATTCTGTGGATAATTAACAAGTAAGGCTTGTGAAACAGAAAGGTAAAAATGGATAAAACAAATTACTTTAGTTGAGTTAAGGTTAACCATTTTTGGGTTTTCCTTGGTTTTTTACTTCTTTGGGTGAGTTATTGATAAAAGCTAAAAACAATTGAAATCAATCAAATAACAAGCAAAATTGTAAATGAATAAAAAATGTTAAAATATTTACGGAATACAACTTTTAGATTAAATGTCTAACAAGCCATAGATAAAGCTCAAGCCACTGTGCAAAAATTTGCTCATCTTGGCGGAAAAGCTTGGTATTAAGAGAATCGATATTATTCGAACTGATCACGAGCTCATTAGCAGAACGAATACAAAAAAAGATTGAATTAATTTCACAAGTTTTGTCATTTTTTTAGTCATAACTCAAGGACAGTATATGCAATAGAACTTCGATTTGAACCATTGCCTTCCGAGAATTGAACAACTTTAATCCAAGTTTTCAAGATCACTCCGTCATTTGACCTTTATCTGGAATTCGCAGGTTATTTTCTGGGATTGCCAATTACACTAGTTGATGTTGAAATTCGGTTACTAATAAGGGCCAAAAGATATTGTTTATGTCACTTTCATTTAGAATTTTTTACTTGAAGAAAACTCTGTACTTTTTAAATGATTGATAACTTGTAACAAACATAAAGAGTCAAAAGTTGCACCTTTTAAAATTACCTTTGGATTCCAGTCAGAGGTAAATAACAGAGTGGCCTTGAGTGACCTCGAAAATCCGAATCCAAAGTCAACACAAACTTTCGCAAACAGAAAAGATATGCTAAAGGGTTGAATTAATTCATACTCCTGTCCAGGATTCCTCAAGTCTCTAATAAAAAATAAAAAGAATGCTAAACAAAGAAAAAAACTCATGTTTAGAAGGAATTGAATCATAAAAAGAACGTAAAATAAGAGACTTCAATTCTGAAATGCTTCTTTCTCGTATCAAATTATTCATATATTGTTATCATATTGTTATCTTGTTATAAGAAAAAAGTTTTTTTAATCAAATGTCTTCTGAATAAAGCAAAATCATGAAAAAATTAGATATCATAATCAGCATAAAACTTCAGTTCAGGAAAGTTTTATTGCAAAAGATCCGAAAAAGACGATTTCATGCAGATTCTTCTTCGAGTTGAGAACAACAAAAATGCTGAATTTCATTTAATCTTTCAACTAACCTTTTCTTACCTTTTTCTTACTCTTTCTATCAGAATGCTGGACATTTGATGGACACACGAAATGGGTCATGGAAATGGTGACAATTGAATAGCAAATGAATCTTGGGTTGAAATGAGAAAGAAAAGGCTTTTTTGATGAAACAAAAAGGCAATTACTTTTGTTGATTAAACACGAATTATTAATGTGATTGTCAATGAGAACAATTTAAATTACAATTTAAATAAAATTTCCATTCCCATGTATTCACCTTCTTGAACAAGACAAGAAACACTGATCTGAATTGGACTTGCAAATGAAGGTAACACAAGAGATGAATAATATCATCTCATGAGGATTCCCATTAGTTGAATGGGTAAATTGTCTGGATTCAGTTCGAACATTGAACAATCTCTTATCATCATCATCTTCTTCTTCTTGTTATTATGATAATACATGATATGGATAAAAGTTTTATTTTTATTTCTCTTTGATTGTTTCCAACAATCAAATTCAACCAAATGCAAGTTCACTTCTTTTTTGGACAAAAAATTGAACCAATGAAGATACAATTTACATTGACATGGACACAAGATAAAACCTTATTATGTACAGTCACATGAATATTATTCATAATGATTATCACAATTCTCATGAGTCTTTGGATTGATTCAACTCATTTAACTGATTGACTTCACCTTTCATCTCTTGATATATTTTTGTTCAACTTATAGCGAAAAATTATGATAACTTGAAATCAATAAAAAAATTGTTACCTTATTGTAATTCAACATGTTTCATGGAGTATTTACTCTTCATTTCATTTTCAATCTGAAATCACCAAAAGCTGTTTTCGACAATTTCCCAAGGAAGAATCTATGAAACTCTGAATTGAGATTGTTTAAATTTTTATGAGGAAATTTTATCTCTTCAATAATTCCAGGAGAATATTGTATAGATTAAATCCGATTTTTTCAGCACTTTTTTGGATAAAATGAGATACACGAATTTGAGTCAAACCAAACTTGATTAACTGAACGATACTTTGGGTCATATCTTTTTTGACAGTAGAAGTTATGAACTTTTAACTAGCATAAGATAGTTTTTGGCTTCAGAGAATGGCATTCAAATGTCATTCATAAACCAAATAACCAAGCGCCGTTGGATGATCTTGAAAACATGAACTTGAAGTTGTTCAATTCTAGCCTACAGAAGCGTGAATTATGATGCCAACGTGCGTTATTTCTTGATCTGAACTCAATTTTTTCTTTTCTCGTTTATATAATTAGCCTTCTTTGCACTAAAAATGAACTTTTTCCAGATTAAAAGATTTCCTAATTTTTGAAGCTGAATGAAATAATGATTAAATAGGAGCAAGTTATGTTAGGGTTATTGTACATTAGGGTTATTGTATTAAATATAAATATAAATTGTAAAAATGAAGAGGCAAATTTTTCGAGCTTATTCTTTACTCTGTTGATTAATTTCTGGATATTTTGGGAATGAAGTCCATTGAATAAACTTAGGCCTTGTGGCTTCAATGTGTTTTGATTCAGTACAAAATGAGTTTTGAATGCTTTTGAATCTAAAGTTGAAAAAGTCTAGAAAACCTTTTTCCTAGCATCTCGCTAGAATGCCACATTGAATACGCTGTGACATATCTGAACCATTAGAATATTTTTAAAGAAAATTCAAAATTTTGCTATCGACGACTTGACGATCTTCATCGTTAGTAAAGAGTCACTCTTGGATCAACAAAAAGAACAAATTTTAGCTGAATTTCTCGTGTCGCCACCTGCAGTAATTTTATGAAAATTTTGTTATAATCATTTTTCATCCAATTGCTGCATTTAATATGCACATGCTATTGCTGTATTTTTTCATATTTCTTGAATTTATTCCGTCCGCTCAGACTAATGAACATGCCTATTTGCAGCCCTACTCACGCACGGTTGATGTTAGAGACCACAGACCTGAACCATGAACTTTTGTAGATTGAAAAATCATAAACTCGATCGTTCAAGGTCATTCAAGTCAATCCGTTATTAGATCTCTAATCGGAATTGAGAGGTAATTTCCTGACAGAGCGAAATTTTAGATCGATTAATGCGTATTAGTATACGGTTTATTAGTCACATGCTCATAACTCTTACCACTGGGAAGATAACCAAATTTTTCTCAAAAAATTGATTAGCTGGGACTCACAGAAAGACTCATATCCTTTGGCGATCATGAGTTATGAACATGTTATGCAACAAGGATAATGTTTCACAACAGAAATGTCCTCTCAATTTCAATTAAAGGTCAAATAACTTGAATGACCTTGAGGTTTCGCACTTATGGTTTTTCAACCTACAGAAGCTCTTGATTCAAATCTTACCGCGAAACTAATTTTTTTCCAATAGTACTCCCCGTCTCGATTTTTTGCGATCTCTGCTGCTAAATAACGTCCAGCTTTCGCGCCAGCTTCATCGACATCACTTTCTTCTTCGGCATCACTATTTTCACTATCGACTTCAGTGTCACAGTCTAAATTGTAAAAATCTTCACTTTCATTTGACTCGGCCATTCTTTTAATAATAACAAGTTAAAGTAACAAAGAAACACGTTGAGTGAAGAACATGAACTTAAAACAACAAACTGAGGACAGTGAAAAGTTGTTAGTGCGGGAAAATATAACATAAAAACATGTTTGTAAAGCACGAGTACTCTTTTTCGTCCGCTGAGTCCTCGTTGAGTACATTTTTACTTAAACTCTTTTTGTTGTATATGGAACTCTTTCTTATCGTTAAATAAACAAGTTAATCGAGTTAATCTCTCCGGAGTTAAGTGCTTTATTCTCATTTTCATCATTACATTTTGATGCTACAGTAGTAGTCAATCATTCGCGAGTCAAACAAAACGACTGACTTAAAAGTAATCAGAAAAATTAACCGAGTTATAAATTATAATGAAATTCCTGACCAGCAATTGAGTCATTGAGCAATTTTTCATCTGAGGAATTAGCTTGTTTCAACTTTGCTCCTCTTACAAATGCATCAATTGAAAGATGTTTTTCAAAGTGTAAAAGCTTTTTACGTGAAAATCTGTTGAGTTTCACTCAAAAAAATTTAAGAATGTACTTCATTTTACATTACAATTTAACTCAACGTTTTTGCCAATCGGTTTGAAAAAGTTAAGTTCAATAAATTAAATTGCATATTTTGTCATTTTTTGATCATATTTGACTCATAATATTACATCAATTTTTTCATTATCGGTTGCATAAAACATAGATAAAAAGTATGCAAACAGCATAGAAAATGAAAAGCCCTGCTCATATGTGTGTTGGACCACGAAGTGTGCTGGGGTAAGCAATTTCTAACTTCTGACAAATGAAGACAGACTCAATTCCAAATCTTAATCACGAGCTTAATAGAAAAGTTTAATGAGGAGAATTTACACAGCTGATTAAACGAATTTTAAATTAATTCCAATCTCAAGTTATAATCAAAAGCTCTGATTAGCATACATAAATGTTGATTTAATTGAATCAAACGGTGAGAGTCTAGTTATACGGACACATATAATAAACAGTGCTATAGATTCAAATAAATAATCGATTATTATCGCGCTCTAGGTCGGACTAGGTTAGGTAGGGTTAGATTAGGTTAGATTAGGTTAGGTTAGGTTAGGTTAGGTTAGGTTAGGTTAGGTTAGGTTAGGTTAGGTTAGGTTTGGTTAGGTTCGGTTGGGCTTGGACGGCCTGGGGCCTCAATTAACGGCTTTGTTATTGTTTTGTGTCCGTATAACTAGACTGTTACCAATCAAACAACATGATTTAACAGCAAAATTTTTAACCACTTATTAATTATTCAGGTCCAAAGTTTAAAAAAAGTGCATTTCAAAAAATCTAATAATCCTTTCTCAATGAAATTTAATGCTGAACGCAATTCTAATTGTCATGCGATAACTGAATGGTAGTATTAATAAATTTTTAATCAGTGGAGATATGGATTTCAAGCTTTAGATTAATGTTGATTGACAAAATTATTTAATCAGCGATCTGAAAATAGGCTTTTAACCTTATTCAATTTGACATCCTCCTTTATAATTGCTGATCATTTTGAATCAACAATTGAATTTTAATGTGAAAATTGTTGGTTTAATCAACCTTAATGCTGATCAGAGCTTTTGATAATAAATTTTAATTTTAATTTAAGTGCAAGATTCGTTTGATCAACTATGTAAATTTTACTGGTCTGACTTCTCAATTAACTCGTGATTAAGATTTGAACTTGAGTAGATTCATTTGTCTCATGCAACAAGATTAAAAGTAAAACATACACTTGTAGCTGCACTCAACTGCACTAACAGATGGGTCGATTTTTGAAGCTGGAAGTGGTGTTCATCCGGATGACTAGAATTCCAGGCTCCATCTTCCCTCATCGGTTTGAAGATACATTTTCCTTTCTGGTTCCTGTACTCAAGCTGTTATGTTAGAAAGTCTCTCTGGTAGATAGATAGACAAGTGAGATTAAATGTGAAATGGGTTCGAGTCAAGTTCAGATGTTATCTGACTCAATGTTTGTAGAAATTTAGGCTAGCGTTTAGCGCATAAAAGCATATCAAGCGCAAAATTTGCACTAAATCTGAGACTTTTATTGAGTACGCATTTCCCGGCGTGTATGGATTTATTGAACCAAAACTCCTTGTGAATCAGATTTATGGACATTTTCCTCATTACTCCGGATATTTTACCAAATTCAGCTACAATCGTGATCACCTTTCTAATGGCAGTTCCTAACTTCATAACTTCAAATAAACAATAATGAAACTTCATTTTAAACCTGAAAATTGTCAACAGTAATATAGTGAACTGAGCCATGTCCGTATCTCAGAGACTGTCTGACCCAAGAGGTTCTTCACCATGAACATTGTCTAACCACAAAAATGATTATTGATCCCAATCTTGATGCCCGACACATCTTATTACAATAGCTGCGAGACTCTGCCATTGTTTGAATAAATTAGCATCAACTAATATTAATTTAATTACTAATGTTTGAACACAATCCGGAAACCACACAATTATTCATTTTTTTAGGTGTTTAAATAAATCGTATTTATATAATCGAACTATAAATAAGAAGATTTTTCTTGTGATTATCGTTAGTATTTCATTCAGTTCTATTCAATTCTGTTCAACTTTGATTTCGATTTAATTTTACTCTTGTGACTATCAACATAAAAAAATGTCTTCAGCCAAGCTTCAAGTAATCTTGCTGACTTTCATCTTTATCTCCATGCAAATGGCTTTCATTTCTGCCATTCCATTTAAATACAATGGATATAAATCTTGTACGCCACGTGAATTCCCCCCACGCAATGAATGTGATGATGGTAGAACACCGACTGACGAGGAACTATCAAAGTTCTGTGATACTAACCCACGGAGAGTCTACCGAATCGAAGCATGTAAAAGTTTTATCAAGCGTCATGGTGGTGACACCGGTCCTTTTCAGAGCTTTACTTTTGAACCTTATTGTTTTACTTTATCCCAGTACTGTACTTTAACAAAGCCGCCAACCACTCCAACCACTACACCCAAACCTAAAGCAGGCAATGGATATAAATCTTGTAATTCAGTTGAACTCCTCCCACGCTATGAGTGTGAAGATGGTAGAGTACCGACTGACGAGGAACTAGAAAAGTTCTGTGATGTTAACCCAGAGAGAACCTACCGAATCGAAGCATGTAAAAAAATTGTCAAGGATCATGGTGATAGGTCTGGTTCTTTTGGTCGCTTTAATCGTATATCTTTTTGTTCAGTTTTAGCCCAGTACTGTAAATTAACAAAGCCGTCAATCACTACACCCAAACCTAATTGAATCACGAGGCTTTTGCCACTTTCTGCTTTCAAGTATTAATATATTATTGCGCATTATTAATACTGATCTGTATTTCTTTAATCTTATTAAAAGGTTATCAATGAAAATTAAAAATTGACCATTCTTTTAACTTTATAAAGTTCTTACTTTTCTTGAATACGAAGCGGAGTAGAGTACGTTTTTCTCTACTGTATAAAAGTAACTGAATTGTTGTTGTTGGTTAAAATAAAAGAAGCATAATCGCTATCACAATATACTGATACACTTTAATGTACAGCAGCTGGTAAGCTAACTAATTTCCAAGTATTGTTTCTCTTCATATAGTTTATATTAATGAACTCCCGTTTATCTGATATAAAAGTATTTTTTGAAAGTAATAGGTTTCGCTCAGCCTTTAAGGAGAGCTGGAATTAAGTTAGCAAAATTGAGGAATAGTCAGCGTTGACGTTAATAGTCAACAATTAGAGTTGCTATTTAGATTTGTTAATTTTAATTGTAATCGATTCTTTACTGTCATCTTTATTTGATACTCTACTGTATTGTGTGTCCTTCCATCCATTTAAACAAAATGCTGCAATAAAGACGTCCCTTGTATTCAGAGTGGTCCTTCTGATCAAGCTATTCAGTTGAGAAATCTTTTTGAACTTCATTTAAGTGCAATCATATCACTCATTGATTATTGCAGAAAGACCATTTGATTTACTTAATCGACCAATGAATGTTTACAGGTTATCCAATGTTACCAGAAAACAACAAAACCCAGAAATTGATTAATTTAGCAGTTTTCAGTGACAATTGTTTCTAGCAAGATGATGAGTGATGTTTATAGTTTATATGAAATTAAAGTCTCACATAATACAGTGAAGAGTCCAACAACATCAATTTACAATTCAATTGTAAACAGTTTTTTCATCAATCGTTGGATATTTAGGTATCGATGGTTTTATTATTTTTACTCACTTTTGGCGCTTACTGTATTATCGATTAAAACAACATTATTTGTAGTGGAAATTTTCACAAATTTTAGTCCAAAATCAATAGACTCTTTCTTCATCACTTATATCGTCTCCACGACTTGGCTTTTGTGCACTGTTTTGGAAACCTTAGTCTATCCATCTGCACAATTCATTGAATCATTTGACATGATTTGGTCTCAATTGCCATTATCAAAAGAATCAACAGTTGTTGAAGAACTTCGGGAATCACAGAAATTCGCTAACATCAGTTCGAGCATAATATTCACAACTGGTTCTAGTATAACACTTATTACTGGCGCAATTGAATATCTAAACCATATCGGTTCAAGTAACAGTTCAGACAAATTTTATTTTCTTGGCAACAAATTGATTGAAATCTATTCCCATTTAATATTCATCAACATTTTTCGAGGTTTCATTATTGCTGGGAATTACATTAAGGTTGGTCATCACTATATTCATCGTCGAATCACTGACATTGTTAGGGATTTCTATGCGTCTGATTTGACTATTTATCGTCTTCGCCATCAACATTATGATCTGGTTCGATGTGTTGAACTGTGTGATTTTGGCTTTAGACGATTTGTGACAGTAAGATGAGGAGCTGAGCCATTCCCGTATCTTAGAGATTCTTCACCATGAACATTGTCTAACCGCAAAAATGATTATTGATCCCAATCTTGATTCCCAACACATCTTATTACAACAGCTGCGAGACTCTGCCATTGTTTGAATAAATTAGCATCAACTAATATTAATTTAATTACTAATGTTTAAACACAATCCAGAACCCAAACAATGATTCATTTTTTAGATGTTTAAATAAATCGTATTTATATTAAACGAACTATAAATGAGAGAATTTTCTTGTGATTATCGTTAGTATTTCATCCAGTTTTATTCAATTCTCTTCAACTTGATTTCGATTTAATTTTACTCTTGTGATTAACAACATAAAGAAATGTCTTCGGCCAAGCTTCAAGTAATCTTGCTGACTTTCATCTTTATCTACATGCAAATGGCTTTCATTTCTGCAGGCAATGGATATAAATCTTGTAATTCAGTTGAACTCCTCCCACGCTATGAGTGTGAAGATGGTAGAGTACCGACTGACGAGGAACTAGAAAAGTTCTGTGATATTAACCCAGAGAGAACCTACCGAATCGAAGCATGTAAAAAAATTGTCAAGAATCATGGTGATAGGTCTGGTTCTTTTGGTCGCTTTAATCGTATATCTTTTTGTTCAGTTTTAGCCCAGTACTGTAAATTAACAAAGCCGTCAACCACTACACCCAAACCTAATTGAACCACGAGGCTTTTGCCACATTCAGCTTTCAAGTATTAATATATTATTACGCATTATTACGCATAATTGTTGAGTTTAAAGATCAACTTTACCAATTATTTTCTTCTCAGCTTTTAAAACTCTTTCCACCCAATTGTCAGAATTTAAATTCACAGTTACAATTATTTTTGATGAGATAATTAAGATTTAACCATCAACTTAATAGAGTGTTGACTGGAATTTTGTTGAAACCAAATAATGAAATGCCTAACAAATCTGTATTTCTTTTATCTTATTAAAAGGTTATTAATGAAAAATAAAAATTGGGCATTCTTTTGACTTTATAAAGTTCTTACTTTTCTTGAATATGAAGTGGAGTAGAGTACGTTTTTCCCTACTTTATTAAATTACTCGAATCGAGATACTATTTAATCATGTCTTAAGCATTACAATTTTTTAATTTTATGTTTGTTGTATAATTTCAATATTTACTGAACAAGTATAAACCTTAAACTAACTCTTTATTAGATTCAATACTAAACATTAAAAGAAACAACTTATTGTTGTAACAATGATTGACAAGGATATTGATAATAATTAGTAAAAATGATCAACAAAAACCCTAACAATACTCAACAGCCCCTCATGTTGATTATTTTACTTCATCTCATGTAACAATAAACCAAGAAATTCATGAAACTTGGGACTTGCAAGTGGTTTCGTCATGATATCAGCTTTGTTAGCTGAGCTTTGCACATATTTCAATCTTACTAATCCATTTTCAATTTGGTCTCTAATAAAATGATGGCGAATGTCAATATGCTTCGTTCGTGAGTGGAATACAGGGTTCTTAGCTAATTTGATTGAACCTTGATTGTCACAATTAATGTCTATCGGTGTTTCAACCTCATAGCCTAATTCATTCATCAATGATTTCAACCAAATAACCTCTTTAACTGCCTCAGTCTCAGCCATATACTCGGCTTCAGTTGTCGACAAGGCTATAGTTTGTTGCTTTTTGGTGTTCCATGAAATCAAATTACTATTCAAATAGAACAAATATCCAGTCGCTGATCTTTTATCTTCAAAATTACCACCCCAATCAGCATCAACATAGCTCTCAAGAACTAGATGCTGAGTTTTGTTTGACTCAAGAATAATTCCAAATTTAGAAGTACCTTTTAAATAACGCAATACTCTTTTTGCTATTGTATAATGACTATTGGAAGGTGAAGATAAAAATTGAGACAAAATACATGTAACAATAGCCAAATCAGGTCTCGAACAAGTAACTAAATAATGAATCGAACCAACAATCTGTTGATATTTTGATTTCAGAATATTATCAAGTTGATCAGCTTCTTTGCAAAGTTTGACATTTGGGTCAATTGGGGTTGAAACTGTTTTACAATCATTCATTTCAAACTTCTCCAGTATTTCATTGATATATTTCGATTGATTCATTTGAATAGAATGATTAACCTGATCATGAACGATATTTATACCCAAGAAATATTCAAACTTATCCATGACTTTAGTTTCATATCGTGATGAAATATGGGCAATAAATTTACCAATAAAATCAGAACTCGTCGATAATATAATCAAATCATCGACATATAATACAATGAAACACTTGATATCATCTTCATTATAACTGTATATGCAGCTATCAGAGATACATCGTTTAAAGCCAGTTTCAAGAATAAATCCATTGATCTCAGAGTTCCAAGCATTTGATGCTTGTTTAAGTCCATAAATACCTTTCAGCAACTTACAAACTCTTCCTGATTGGTCATCAAAACCTTCTGGTTGCATCATAAATAGATCCTCCTCTATTTTACCGTTGAGAAAGGCTGTCTTGATGTCGATTTGTCTTATTTGCATTTTCTCAATCATTGCCAATTTGAAGATCAACCTAATCGATGTCAACTTAGTTACAGGAGCAAATGTTTCATGATAATCAATACCTTCATGTTGAGTGAAGCCTTTTGCTACCAATCTTGCTTTATACCGGTCAATTTCACCGTTACCTTTGGTCTTAATGGTAAATACCCACTTACATCTGATTAATTTCATACCTGGAGTTCTCGATACCAGAATCCAAGTACCTTTATCTCTTAATGATTTCATTTCATCGTTACATGCTTTAATCCATTCCTGTGAGTCATTTCTTCTCATTGCTTCGAAGAAACTTCTCGGAATTTCATTACTCATAAAAGCTGAATTGATTTCATCATGTTTCTCTTGGACCGGAAATTTTTCTTCATTGAAAACAACATCTCTTGACATATAGATGCGATGTGTTTCAAGATCAATAACTTTATAACCTTTATAATCATCATCATAACCAATGAAAATGCGCTCAGATGATCTTGGTGCTAACTTGTTTCTTTGTAACTTAGGAGTCAAAACATAACAAATACAACCAAATACCTTCAAGTTCTTCAATTCAAGTTTCTTGTTGTACCACAACTCAAATGGGATCTTATTATTGATACTAGAACTTGGTCTACGATTTAGCAGATAAACAGCTGTGTTCATTGCTTCAGCCCAAAACTCATCATTTAAATTTGCTTCGATTAACATGGAACGAGTGATTTCCAGCAAAGTTCGATTCAATCTCTCTGCTTTACCGTTCTGTTGTGGTGTATAAGGACAAGTCTTTTGGTGTTTGATCCCTTTTTCTTGGAATAGATTTCTTATTTCTCCAGTTAAATTTTCTTTTGCTCCATCACTTCTAATAATTTTAAGTTTTCGCCCTGTTTGATTTGTTACAAAGGTGATGAACTTAGTAATAAAACCAGAAACCTCATCTCGTTTCTTCATGAAATAGATGAAAGTGAAATGGCTGTAATCATCAAGGAACGTGATAAAATACTTATTACCATTCAAAGATTCAACTGGTAAAGGACCACAAACATCAGTATGTACTAAGTCAAGAATACTTTCAGATTTGGTTTCCGAAGAGGCAAATGGTTCTCTGGTTTGCTTCCCTAAAATACAACTCTCACAGTTGAACTCAACACTTCCAGTAACTGGCAATAAATTTTGCTTGACCATCTCTATCATTCCAGTTTTACTAATATGACCCAATCTTTTGTGCCAAATTAAAACATCATCATTCAATCCAGTTTTACAACACAAATATTGTTCAAATGATTTTATTTTGAATATACCATTTTCATTTCGTGCTTTTAGGATAACAATATTATTTCGAAAAACCTTGACATCATGAATAGTAAATATAACCTTCAATCCTTTCATTGTCATCTTGGACACTGACAATAAGTTTTGAGTCAAAGTTGGAATATGCAATACACCATTGACCATGAGTCTCTTACCAGTATCTTTATCGCAAAATAGGACGTCACCTTCACCAATTACCTCAACTTGACTACCATTGGCAATAGTTACCTTTTTACCTTCAAGTTGTTTGTAATTTATGAACCAATCAAATCGAAAGCACATATGATTTGTAGCTCCACTGTCTACAACCCAATCACAATTAGTTTCATTTTCATGAACCATTAAGGCCTCATATTCGGATTCAACAATATTACATTTATTCTTATTTGTATCTTCTTTTATTTCGTATTTTTTATCCTTCTCCATTTGTGCCTTTTTCTTGAAACAATTTTTAGCCATATGACCAAACTTATGACAATAATTACATTTACCATTAAATTTCACCTCTTTACCCTTTTCATTAGCATTAAAAGCTAATTGATCATCTTCATTATCGTTAGTTACTTGGGATTTTCGTCTACCGAACTCTTCTAATACACGATTACAGACAAAGTCGAAATCAACCAACTCCTTTTGAGTCTCAAGAGCAATGACCAAATTTTCATAATCTTTCGGTAAACTGTCCAAAAGTACCATTATCATCATCATCGTGTTAATTTTATGCCCAACTCCTTCTAGTTGATATCGTAATTCAATCAACTTATTAACATGAGTTTGCATATCATCTTTAATATTATATTTCAAATTGACAAATCGTCTCCAAAGAGTTCGTTGATTAGTTAAACAACCCCTTTCAAAATTATCACAAAGGGATTTCCAGGCTTTAATAGCATTTCCAGCCTCTCTAAGTAATCCCAAATACTGATCACTAACGGACAATACAATAGTACGATAAGCTTTGTCTAATTTCTTTTGATATTCTTGACGTTGCTTAGCATTGTTACCTTCACCACCTTTTCCTGTAACAATATCAAATAGATCATTTTCTTTAAGAATAATTTCCATCTTAAATTTCCAATTGTACCAATTAGCAGCACTTAGCTTTTCAATGGATAACACTTTTTCAGTCTCCATTTTCAACCAAATAATCAGAATTGAAATAAACACAGATTCAACAAAATCCTGAAGTAAATGAATTAATAGGAACCGACTGGACCCATAACCTGTTGTATAATTTCAATATTTACTGAACAAGTATAAACCTTAAACTAACTCTTTATTAGATTCAATACTAAACATTAAAAGAAACAACTTATTGTTGTAACAATGATTGACAAGGATATTGATAATAATTAGTAAAAATGATCAACAAAAACCCTAACAATACTCAACAATGTTAAGCCTCTTGTCTTGCAAAAATTTCATTTTCGGTTCCACTAAAGGCATTGGCGTAATCACAAGTTTGACTCTATTCTAGACTTTCAAGCTGGTTGATTGAGGCATATGAAGATTGCTGCCTCTTTGATATATTTAACGCTTAAGCCAACTATTAATATTTCAATCTTTTATTTTAAAAACGATAGCTTAGTCAAAAAAGCATTAATTTAAAGCTAAAAGACTCAAAATTATGAGTTTTGGTAGGATAAGCCGAAGCTAAGCAAAAATATTGAATTATTCGACACTCTGACATTTGATCTTAATCTTTGACAGACTTGTTTCCATTGCTACTTTTAATTTGGAAAAATGTTGAAAGTCAAATTCAATGAGCTAGATAAAAACTAGCTTCGCGCTAATGAGTTGTAGAAATAGGTTGTTGAAGACGAACGTTTGCAGTGCTTTAATACAGTTAAGATGTTTCAAGATGAAAGTTGAATCGATAAATTAGAGAAAGTGTTGATCACAATCATTTACAAAACTTGTCAGATTTTATCTTCTCTCTCCTGTCCAAAAGAGCTTCGTGCAATCTTCCTTCCTCTTTCGCAGATTCTAGGACTTTGCCACCTTTTGTGAGAATTTTGCTAATCTTTCCTGTTTGGAACTTCTTAATATACTTTTCTTCACAATCTTCAAGTGTTCCTTTCTCTTCTTCTGGAACTTTGGATTCTTCAACTTCTCTCCTCACAGCTTCTGGATCTACATTTGAACGGATCTTCACGATCTCATCTGGTCCAGCCTTTTGACTTTTAGACACGATATAACCATTATCATCAGCGGATATGAAACAACCATTGCATGCTACTATAGCTAATTTACCGTCCTGGAAAACTGGTTCGAACTGTTCTCTTTGACCAATGGCATCGGATCGACCCACAACTCTATTATTACTGTCAATGCTTAAATATTTATCATAACCAGATTTGAAAGCTCGATGTGTTTCAGAAATTTTTATAGCAGTAAACATTTCCTCTTCATATGGCGGTTCACCGGGTGCATGTGGATCTCCAACGGCTAGTAGTCCATTATCCATGGCTCTAATGTAACAATAAGGTAACATTTCAAAGGCGATTGTTCCGGTTATAGTTTCAATGGAATCCAAACACACCCATCCTCCTAAAACATAAAGATCAAAACTGCATTAGTTTTTGTATAAGATTAATTTAAACGTTTACTCACCATGTCTTAATGCATCTTCATTATTACTGTCAGTTCCAGAGTCAGTTTTAGAACGCTTATCTTTATTCTTGCTCTTCTTTATTTTCCTAAATAAAAAAACAGCATTAGAAGCTACTCATTATGATTAAATTAATCTCTTACCTTTTTTCTCCTTTAAGCTTTAATTTAGAGGAATTAACGATGGCATAATCATCCATTTTAATCGAGTTAAAACAAAACAGTAAGTAAAAATTTGAATCAAAACAACAAATGTCTCAGCTGTTGATGTTAAACGAGTTGCTCAATTAGACCCGCGATAATTTGAATTTTGAAATAGATGGAAGTAAAGATTCATAAAATAAAATTGCTAAAATTTACTATAAACTGAGACCTGATATATTCCAGGCTTGTCAAGGAAGGCTAGGGTTTAGGGTTTTATCTAAATTGGGTGTTATTTTATGTCATTTACATTTTTATACGAAAGTGAGCAAAATTCACAGAATGCGTTGTCGGTGTCTTAAATGAAAGTTTACTCAACCGCGCGCATTTCTGTCGTTTATGTTACTTGACTGGAAGGTTAGTAAAAATTCATTGAAAATATATTCACAGGTTTCGTAAATTAAATCTTCTCAAATTGGAACCTGGAAACTAGCTTTCGGAATGTTTAACTTACGCTAAACAGATTCGCTGAAGTGAAGTTTAAGTTGAATAGTTTTAAGCTGATTACTGATGACGAAAGCTTCCATTCTATATTGTTTTAACTGATCAAAAATTTGAATAAAATGAAGATTTTTGTTTTAAGGGATTAATTTTTAAATTGAATGCATAATGAATGACAGTCTCGACATAATGCATTCATTGTTATTCAGGTACTTAAAGTCTGAAAATTCAATAAAAGGTTTGAATGATTAGAAATATCAGAAAATTCATAAGCTTTATACTTTGATTTGTCACTTTAATTGAAACAAGCTTATTTAGAAATTGAATTATAAGTCGATTAAATTTATTTTGTACCAATACAAATGAAATTTAATAACATTAGTTTGGAAATTTTTATAAATTAGAAAGTTGAAGAATGATTAGACAATCATCATTTTTGCTCAACTAATAACTTTGTCATCTGACTCAAATTATAAATCTGTTTTCGTTGGTAATCAAGCTATACATTTTATAGCTAAATTTTGACAAAAAACAAGACATGGGTCGAACAATAGAAAGCTTTGATGGAGAATTTCTTTGAGATTTTAGGTTATCTTTTCTTAGATCACTGGGTTTTTGCTTTTGATTTTGATTCTATGCAAGATGAAGTTGCACTGGTTCCTTTTGGTTTGGTGTAAGCATTGACGAAGAAATTGGCAAAAAGTATAAAGTAACTTCCATACATAATTAAACCTAATTTGGCTGTTCCTTCGGGAATTTGACAGAAGATACCCTGTTGAGCTTTGGCATATCCATAATAGGTTACAAAACCTCCTACAATCATCTGAATTATTTGAGAAACGGTAATAAGCATTGCTAATTTCTTTGGTACTCTGAATCCAAGGGCTCTAGCGGCGTAATAGGAGTACATAATTGAGTGGACCATGTAGTTCATACCAACATACCAACGGGCAGGTGAAATATGTTGACCATAACTATACCATGTGAATAATAGAACTGTTATGTGATGGTACCAATGTAAAAAGATCAAATTCTGTTTTCTCAAAACGATGAAAATAGTATCGCCTAATTCTGGAACTTTAGATAAGGTGAACATCCATGTCCAGAAACCTGAAACTCGGGTGATTTCAATGTAACTCGGATTGCAAACTGTGTGGTAGAATCCAAAATTATTAAATACATGGAACATTTCGGGTAAAAATCTGCAAAAATAAGACAAGAATTTAATTAATGAAAGGTACATTATTTTGATGAATACTACATTTTGATAGCATCTACAAATCAATCTTCTTATCAGTGTACAACGATATCATTGAATACTGAATGGGTTGAATTTGATGATTGGCTGAGCTGCGGTGAGTGGATTAAAACATGCTGATCCTAAAAATTCTGATATAACTTCTCAAAGATTTATTGGACTTTCAACTTTTCAAGATACTGAATAGCCACTCATATCAATATCAATCAATAAAATGAAACTTGTTGAATGACAAAATTATCGTATTGATAACTTTTGAATGATTTTAGTTCGAGTACAAAGTACTGTTTTTAACTGATGTTTCTCCGAAAAAAAAGGATTTCAACATGAAAAAAATATTGTAACATTTTTTGTCAGCAACATTCACTGCCTTTTCATGAGTGAGTAAATCCGTTAATGACTCTAATGATTCTAGTGAAAAATCAAGTAACCAATAATGAGATATGAAGAGACTGAGTAAAGATTGACTGAGTTACGGGAAAACTAATATTGTAAATAATGGATCTGTTTGTCAGGATAGGAAACTTCAATGGTAAAGTGGGAAAGTCAAGGATGATAGAATGATGAAAAACAAATATTTCAAAGTAAATGGGTTGTGAGGGAATGAAGTACATACCTCAAGGTACCAATAATTGAGAATGTAGCCAACATTGTATTCCAGAGGGTTAATATTCTTCTCAATTTAAATGGTTGCCGGTTTGCCATGTAAGCTTGACCGCCAAAGACAAGGAGCATGTAAACAGCAACATAGTAGAAAGCCTCATGCCAATGTTCTTGCATCCATTCCCTCTTTTTTTGATACTCGAATGACTGTTCAAATTGGAAAATGTAAGAATAATTTGGTGATAAATGACTTGACTGTTGAATAGTTGGTTGACTTGAAACGGTTTCCATGGTCCGTGAAACAAAACTCTTTCCAGCAGATGAGTATAATGTTTTGTGATGATGGAAAGGGTTAATAAGTTAAACAAGAAGAAAAGTACAAAATCTTCAAGTTGGTCTAGAAAAATAGTCGGATAATTGTAGCCGACAAGTTAAAGTCCCCGGTGAAAAACACTTGAATAAACCTGGTCCTTTGATTTCTAGAAACAGATCGAAATTAATAAAGAACAAATGATGGAATTAATAGAAGTCGGTTTGATAACACATCGAATTAAAGATGAGCAAAGGTTAAGAGAGATGAACATTGGAAAAAGAGAGAAAAGAGTTTATTAACATGGTTTCAACAGCATATCGAAAGAAATGTTGCAGACTTACAATTTTAATATTTTAATTTAGCATCGACTAAATTAATTGAAGGTCACACATTTATTGGAATCACTGACAAGTGAGAATAGATTGTGATGAAGAAAAAGAAAAGTCAGTAATGTTGCGTAAAAATAGTGAGTTAGGTAGAGAGAGAGAGAGGAATAGAAGACAGATAGGAGGAAAGAAAATAGACAGATGTGAGAAAGAGAGGGTGGCGTGGTTTCTGTTTGGTGGTGCGATGTTCAATGATGATGACTGTGTGATGGAAGATGCTGATGCTCTATTATTGACGAGTAACACTCAAGATAAACATTCAGAACCTAGATAATATAAATATTTTATTTTACAGAAATATTTGGTGAAAAAAGAAATGAAAAAACTTAAGAAATGGTAAAAGCTAAGTTAACTTTTTTTGTCATCAGCAGATAGCAACATTAAATGGGGTTTTTGCCTTTCTCTTTCCAACAAAATTGCCGGTTTTGGAGTAACCTTGGTATTGTCTGTTGGTTTTTCTCAACCGATTCTGTATCACTCGTAACTTTGAGCATGACTTACATGCATTTATTTTTCTTGTGCAACAGTAAAAATTATTAACTTATCGAACCATTTTCTAATTCCATTGGTTTCACGTGTTAACAGAGACTTAACTGTATCACAATGTAAACATCAAGGTAAGTGAAGGGTTAATATCAAAGAGTGGAGAAGACCTTCCTTTAGTCTTTGGAAGAGTGACTTTTTAGTGGCAAATCTTTCGATTGAAAGCATTTATCATGCAAATTTAAAGCTCATTTCTATCCTTTTATTATAGTTAAGAATTAGCCAAATTTTGAAACAACTAAAGTCAATATTCAATAGTTGAGCTTGATATCGAGGACATGTTTGATATAATTTATGACGAGTGTTGTAAACCTACGTATTTTGTGATAATTAAGATTGCCTACTCAAATTGTTTCATTCAGTTTCTCTTGAATAATCAACCTTGTAATGAATAACAACTGAGCCATTGTGACAATCTAATGGCGAAATATACATGATAAATGAGGATAAAGGTCAACAAATTATCTACAGGTTTATGATTTCCTATCAGTTTTTATTCCCATGATTCAAATATTAAACAATACATAATCTATTTTATAAAGAAAATTGATTAACCAGAATCGTTACATTTGATAATGAAAGAGTTTGTTCGATAATAACAAGGTAAATTTTATTTTCGTTTCACTGTCAACATGTTAAAATTACTTAGAATTAAAGATTGCTTCAAAATAATTAAATGTAAGTGCACAGGTAGGAATTGTCAGATTATGAGTTGAGTCAGTAAAGAGTTGTGTTTGATTGATTGGGTTTCACTTAAGTATTATTAAATTGACATGTTGTTTCTTTTAGGCATAGAATAGGACGAATTAGTCAAATGGCATTAAAAATATAAAATATTATGAAAGATTAAATTCAACAAATTTAAGTGTTAAAGTATTTCATTTGGATAAAATCAACTATTTCACCAATTAACATTGGTAATTTGAAAAAAATAAAACTTTGGGTATTTACAGAGTTACCTTAACAAGTGCATCTAAATCCAGATTGTATGACAAGATGTTTATTCCATAGTTGTAGAAATAAACTAAAGGTTCTGAACCGGGAAATGGTGGAATTAAATTTAAGAGCGATTTGAAAGGCTTGATATATTCATCATTATGTTTTGTGGTAACATTAACTTAAATCAAGTTGAACCAAATTCAGCCATCCATTTTTCATATTTCATTAAATCTTCCTCGGAAACTGATTTATTTACTTTTCTTATTGCCTCATAAAAATCACCCGGACTGACGGGTAATTCAAGCTCATCTTTGGATAAATTTCTAATTTGCTCAGGAGTCAAACCGGCAATTTTCCTCCTCATAGCCATCATGCATGCATCACGACAAACATTGGTAATATCAGCTCCTGAATAGCCATCCAATTGTATAGAAATATCACTAATATCTAGATCAGGAGATTTTTCAACTTCACGTAAGTTGATTTTAAGTAAGGCTTCACGTCCTTCTTTGTTGGGTAATGGAATATAAATTCTCTTCTCTAAACGACGCCTCAAAGCTTCATCAATGTCCCAAGGAAAATTGGTAGCTGCTAAAACCATGACCACTTTGGCTGGATCTTCATTATTAGTTATACCATCCATTTGAATGAGTAGCTCTGATTTAACACGACGACTTGCTTCATGTTCGGTATCTGATCCACGTCTTGAGCAAAGTGAATCGATTTCATCGACAAAGATAGTACTTGGAGCATAAAATCTTGCCATTTCAAATAAAATGCGAACCAATTTTTCTGATTCACCCCGATACTTTGAAGTCAATGTTGAAGATGAAACATTGAAAAAAGTGGTACCACACTCTGTTGCAACAGCTTTAGCTAGCATCGTTTTACCAGTTCCAGGTGGTCCCACCATCAAAACACCTTTCCATGGACGTCTTATTCCTTTGAAAAAGTCGGGTAATAACATGGGAAGCACAACTGCCTCTTCAAGTAATCTTTTGGCATCATGTAGATCTGCAATGTCATCCCATTTAATATTTGGATTTTTTTGAAGAATATCTCGTTCTAACATGTCCACAAGTTCAGCATCAGGGCCATGAATCTCGAATTTCTTTTCTGCTAGATTTTCAGCTTCCTCCTTACCCGCTGAAGTTCCTTTCTTTTTAGGGCCGCCTTCACTGGTTCCTTGTGAGCTACTATTAGTTTTACTTGTGCTGCGTCCATCACTATTGCTTGTCTTTTTGGCTGAAATACTTTTATTCGTTGGAGTTCGAGCCGAAGAGGTCATTTTACTTGAAGTACTTTTAGATGCCCTAGAATTTTTGGCATTTGAGCCAGGCTTTGGGTCTGGTGGTGGAGCCCAAACGTCAGCATCTCGCGGTGAGTTGTTAATACTGCCCAAGGGCCAAAAGATATCAGGGTCAGGGTCAGGTAGAGTAAAAGCTGGAGATGTTTGACGAATGGGTCCAACAACACGGTTATTGTGATGATCACCTAGATGACGAAAAAGAGTAAAAAATGGAATTAATCAGAGGTTCAACTGAATTGGTTTAAAAATGAATATTGGAATAATTGTGTGCCTTTTATAAATCAGGTTATCTCAATCATCGTCATCAGCTTGAGAATCGTAAATGAATCAGCACATCATAAACCTTGATATTTAAAAGGCAACAATAAGTCAATATTCGTCAAATACCAAATGATATCAACGGATCATACCTCTAAATCCAACTAATAGACTTTGAATATCTTTGACATAACCGTATTCTTCAGCAATCTTTTGTTGAATCTGAAATGAGAAAGAAATAGATTTTATTGTGGGTAATTGATTTTATACTATAAAAAGGAGCCATCTGAAAGTTGACTCAATGAGCAATTAAACAAGTAACGGTTTGGAATTTTAACTATAGAATAACGTTAGAAAAAAACTTACCAGATTTAGTCTGAATTTACTTTAATATAGATTATATGATATCAAATTACAATAAAAATAACTTACCTCTTGCCACCTTTCTTTTCTAATAGGATCACTGATAGTTTGAAGTAATCTGTGAATTTGTTGAACAACTCCTTGATAATACACCAATGAAGTTTCATAATTTCCAAGAAGAGCAAACTCTCTACCCATTTTAGTGTTTTCACAGATATCGGTTATGCTTATGTTCATCTTGATGATTAACTAGAGACAACAATCTAGGTGGTTTTCCAATATTAACAATTTAGAGGTGATTTATACACAAGTTAAAGGTCTATCCAGATAACCAAAAATTACTGTGATCAGGTGAGTTGAATCAGGTATGATGTTAAAGAAGTAAAGGTTGTTGTCAACAAAAAGTGAGTCAAGTCCTACGCAGATCCATTTGAAGAGAATGAGTCTCCTTGAAGTTACCTTTTCACTGTAGACCTACTTTTTCCTTGTTTATGTTTTTTTTGTAAATATTAATTATTATTTTGATGCTGATGATTTATTTACGAGTTTAGTGATAGCCTGTTCTTAGAGGGCTACTAATATTGTAGTATGAGTCAGTTAAAGCAACAAAACCCTTATCACCAACATCCTTGTCAACCTCCACTGTTCTCTTCTCTATCAATTTCATGAGGTCAAGCTTCATGGTGTTGATGATTTTCATCAACTAACTGTGTTCTTTAATGTGTTTGTCCACTTTGTCAATTTGATCACCAGAATTATTGTTTTTGTTTTTATTTTCCTTTTTCTGTTTCTTTGTTCTTTATAATAATTTTCCCATTCTTGGCACCTCATCATCAACATTTTTCTACAATACCAAGTCAATGTCATATGTATCAGTTTTGGTCAGATATGATTTACACACGGGTATCTCTGGTGCTGTCGCTGTATAAAAGTTCATCAAATTAATTGTAGTTGTGATTTTGAACCCTGCAACTTGTATTGTGTGCTATTCAATTTTTGCCGAAATAACCAATAGTCAGTCATCTGTTTGCTTTTCCTTACTAGCTGTTAATTAAAGACTCAACTCATCTTTTAGGAAACTAATATCTAAACATGGAACTCGAATCAAAATCAACAAGTAAACAATCAAAGAAGCAATCATCAGTTTGGTCCCATCCGCATAGTCAGTCTTTTGATAGGCTACTTGATGATAAGAAAGACTACCGTGAATTTTTCTGTGGCTATGGAGCAGCTTTTATAAATATTTGTATAACATTTCCCATAAATAAGGTTATGTTTCGTCAAATGGTTTATGGAATAAAAACTAATTCAGCCTTAGATCAGATGAGAAAAGAAGGATTGTACCAATTATATCGAGGCTTATTGCCTCCTTTACTACAGAAAACGTTAAGTGGTACGAAATGGCTTTAGATAACTTTAAATTTGTAATCTTGCAATCACTAATTTTCAATTATCTTTTTCAGTTTCTCTTATGTTTGGAACATTCAGCCAATTTCAAAATCTTCTCGATACTCACTTTAATTTGTTTACATCTCACCCTAACCTGAAATTAACGGTTTCTGCATTACTCGCTGGTTGCACGGAAGCAGTGTTAACACCTTTTGAAAGGGTTCAAACCTTGTTACAAGATCCTAAATATAACCACCAATTTCATAACACTTTCCATGCATTTAAGGAGCTTCGTAAATTTGGTATCAAAGAATATTATCGAGGTTTAACACCTATTCTTATTCGCAATGGACCTTCAAATGTACTTTTCTTTAGCTTCAGAGGAAGAGTAAAGGATGTTCTTCCTTCCTATGATGTTTGGTGGTCTGAAGTGGTTACGAATTTTATATCAGGGGCTCTAATTGGTGCCTTGATTAGTACCCTATTTTATCCGGTTAATGTGATCAAAACTAAAGTGCAAACCCAAACCGGTGGAAGTCAATTTCTGTCTATTTCTAGTGCCATAAAATTAGTTTATGAGGAACGTCAGCGAAGTATCACCAAAATTTACTATGGGGTCCATCTTAATTTCACTAGATCCTTCATTTCATGGGGTGTTATAAATGCTTCTTATGAAATGCTTAGAAAACTAATGTACTGTTAAAAAATTTACTTTTTGTTAATTCTGTTTCTCCTAAGTTTTTCTAATGTTTTGTGTATATGTTCATATGTTATGGTCAACGCTCAACATGTCGATATCATTTAACAGATGAAAATACAGCCCAAGACAGCAACCATTAGCAACAATTCGCCAATCAGTTTGGTTATCATCCGCTGAACCATTCATTAGTTACTGCAACAACTTACATATGCATCTACAAATCTCTTCAAAGCAAGACAACACAAAGATTTTTCATAAAGTACTTTTTTCAAGTCCAACCCATGGAAAGAGCTCTTTTTACCGATGACACTGATTCTTCATCCAAGAAAATATTCTTTGCTGTCTTTCGTTTTATGTTTCCTTCACTTACCTCCATTATTTTCATATTTATCTTATTTGATATTGAATCAGATGTTAGAATGATAGAAAGACTATGTAAAAGCAAATGCAAAAGTTCAAAACAATTATTAATATTATAATTATGATCTAATTTTGTTCATAAAAATCCAAATATGTAAATTACCATTTATTGTAAAAAACAGTTAAAACTTACTCAGGCTCAAATCAAAACAATGTAATCGAAACAAACATATGTTGTAACCGCACCGATTGCATGCAATCGACCTAAGAAAGCTTTAACTGTAAATGTATTAAAGGTAAATACTTATAATTTGCGTTAATTTTATCGAAGAATGTGAATTATGAGCTCATAATAAATTATCAATTACTAATAAACGAACCTTACGAATCATTAAAAAGATTGAAATTGGAGGCTATTCTAAAAGGGATTTGTAACAATAGATGGCTCTAACTGTAAGTTAACATTTTGATTTGCTCACTTGCTCCATCTTTCAGTGATAAAAACAATTGCAATTCACCAACATTATACATTTTTGACTGAAAAACTGTACGTTCGTGCATTTACTGTTTTTAAATCTAATCACTGTCAATTACTGCTATTTGCTTTAAATTTTACTGTTAATTTTTTACTGGAATTTCACCTTGTTCTCTTAGTTAATTTATTGGTTTAAAAATTTTCCTGCTGATTCGATTTTAACATCTAAGGTAAGTAATGCGATTTGTACTTTTATCTACGTATTAAAGAATGACTTAATAAATGTAAATATTTCATCTTCCTCTTTCAGTTTCTCTTTAAAATCATCTGTAATAATAATTTTGAAATGGAGGCGTTATTAGAAGATTATATTAGTCCAGAAGATCTGAAAAATTTCGAAAGCAACTATACAGAAAGTCGAAGAAATGGGACTTTAACTTCTCAAACGCAATTCGAATATGCTTGGTCTTTGATTAGAAGTAAATATCGAGCTGATATCAACCGAGGAATTAATCTGTTAGAGGAATTGTGTAGCAGTCAATTAGGTGAAGAAAAGCGAGATTACCTTTTCTATCTTGCCATAGCTAACACCAAGATTTGTGATTATAGTCGTGCCCTGGACTGTGTTGACAAATTTCTGTTAGCTGAGCCTAATAATAGACAAGCCTGTGACCTGAAGAAGATAATCAAGGATAGAATCAAGCGAGATGGTCTTAAAGGAGCAGCTATTGCTGGTGGAGCAGCTCTCGTTGTCGGTGGGCTTGTTGGTCTTGGCATGGCCTTAGCCAGAAAATAATGAACCGCTAATCAAAATGTTATCAACTTTTAATGTCATTATCAAATTTATTAAAATGATATAGATTTAACTGTAAAGAGCAACTGCAACCATTCCCTACCAATATTGTTTATGCATCAACAATCTCATATTCTAGATTGTTCGTTATTAAATTACCACGTTTATGTGAAATGTTGGTAAATAGTTAAAAATTGAATGGATAATAATTTTTATTTGAAATTATTTCAATGATGAGGTCACGAATGAAAGTAGCAAGAGGAACAGGAAAAGATGACATTTTTTTGTTAAAATTATTTGGTGGCAATCGAAAGATCCGGATTATTGTCGACTTTATCTTCGTTTAAGTTTATTGTTTTGGTAACTCGGTTGAATTTCAAAGCTGCTGAGTTAATGCAATATCGGATTCCAGTCGGTTTAGGACCATCATCAAATACGTGTCCCAAATGAGATCCACACTTGGCACAACTGACTTCGGTTCTCACAAGATCTGGTTTGATGGCAAGTAAAAGTAAATTACCTCCAACTGAAAAGCAAAGGAAACCATTAATGAAATGCAAATTCAATGGTCAAATTACTGAAATTAAACAACTGTTAGTGCGTCTCAAAACAGAGTTTAAATTGGAGTTTAAATCTTTACATCAACATTCGTTGACACTCACCATGAGATAGATCGGGCTTGAGAGCAACTTTACTAGGATTTGTGATATCGTAAAAAGCAGGCCATCCACAACCAGAATCATATTTACATTGAGATGAGAAAAGCTCTTCGCCACAAACTGAGCAGCAATACAATCCATTATCATTAAGTTTCAAATATTCACCAGAAAATGGTCTAAAAAAGGTGAAATAAAAGATATTAATAAAATTTCAAAACATGGTTCAACAATTAAATGGAAATGGGTCAAAGTTTGATTGACATGACTGTACAGTTTCAAATGTCAATCCAATTTCACCAGCAGTTGCTTTTTTTCAATATCTAATTATAAGACTTAAACAGCATCATTTATCAACATATTTTTCATTGAATAAAAAAATAAGATCAACTACTGTTTAATAACAATAGTTTGATGCACTTTAAATCCATTACAAAATTGATTGTCATAATTGTGCAAAGTATCAATAAAATCTAATTATACTTGTATGTTTAACTTTTCAGGTTAAGTATTAGGTCACTAGATAATGTTTTAGCCTAATGGTGCTAGAGAAGAGCTATCTGCTTTTTTGTTCGATAGATACATTTATGACAGCAAACAAACTATTGGGACGAAAAATGAACTCATATCGCAAAACAAAAAACAAGATAGGGGCTGACAAAAAAATGACCAGTTTTTCCGGGTTTAGACCAGTAATAAGTGGAAATCTGATCCCCCTCGCATTTTTATCTTGCATTTTTGATAGAAAAAGTAAGATTAGAACTCAGTCCAACAGAATCGAATCCAAAAATAAGTTGTTTCTAATCTAAACTTCGTAAAAATTCATAATTAATCGATTCTTCTTTTGTTGTTGAATCATGTGTTGGTTGGAACAAAATTGAAACTGCCATTGCTAAATAATTAGTCAGTTTAGAATGTAATGAATGATAAATTCCTACACAATGAATCCTGCTTGAAACTATTTCGAAGTAAAATTACAATTTTTTTCAATTTCTTGGGCGCTACGGGGTGTTCAGTTGATTTTCCCAATTTTTAGATTTTGATTGGTTTGAACCCTGATTGCGAGGTTTCTCGAGGCGTTTTGGGAAAAATGCATTCAGTATCTGATAATAGGTCGCTCAGCAGTAAGATCTGCGAAAGAATTGCCCACTTATTTGTAAATGGTGCTCAGCGACAACTCTTCAAAGAAAAGCCTTTTTTAACGTGTCAATATTTCATTATTAGATTTTGGACTCTGCTTGTAATTTACTAGCGAACTATTTAGTTCGGAATGAAAATAAGTTGATCTATGGGGTAAAATTACCTGCCCAATTTTTCTAGAGTATCGCCGCCTATCGGAGAACATCAGAAATAGGTTAGGCTAAAACATTATCTAGTGACCTAATATATCAAGACAATTAGGAATGGGTTATAATTTAATCCAAATAAAGTTGCAATTTAACAAGAAACCGCAAGACGAACAGTCTATAAGATTTAAATCAAAGTCTGAAATAAACATGAATTGTATCACAATCTTAGCTGAACATCTTAAAGAAATCAATTCTAACGATAGAAATGTTTTCCATTTCATCGAGTAGAACTGTTCAATTATTTATAATCAAAGATATTGATTCAAAGTAATCAATCCATTTAAACACAAATCTCAAATTGGATATTGAACCGATTCAATGTTAATCTCAATCATAAGGTTTCATTAAAAGCCTTTCAAAATTGAGACATTTGAAGAAAGCTATTAATCAATTATTTGAAATAAACCTTTCGCTCGTTAAAATTCAAAATAGGTTTTTACCTTGATTCATTATTTAAAAGCTTCAGCTATCAGTGTAAATATTTATCCAGAATTAAAGCTAATCATTGAACTAACCATGAATTGTAATGAGTTGAGTTGGTTACAGTTAATGATTTTTCAAGCGATAATAGCTCAATCCATTCACTAATTGTTGGCCGATTTCTTGAAATCTTGTTATACTTTTAACTGATTGTGATTTTTGTGTTTTAAGTCTTGATTTAACAAAAGATAACTCTTCGAGTATTGCTTTAGAATTGTTAATTTACTAATTTATTCAACCAAACAAACAATAAAATTAAATCAACAAAAATTACTAAATTACTTTATTCATTATTTTTAAATGATTTGTCAACAAACTGAACAGTAAAATTGATTTCATAAAAACATGAAACTTCTCAAGAGATAATGAACTCTAATGGTTTCTGAATGATTTCAAGTTTGACCGTCAATAGAAGTTCAATTATTGATGATCATTGATGATGATTATTGATTGACAATAAAACAAAGGCTGGCCAATAATAATCACGTTAAAAGGTGAGTTATCAATAGTAAGCATCGATTATTTTTCTACAGGAAATTGACGATAATTCAGTTAGTAAATGTAATACAAAATGTTATCAGAATGAAATGAAATCAATCAAAATCATCTTTTTGCAATGCGAAAATGAAAATATTCAAAATCATAAATAAATCATAAAAGTCGAATGCCACAATTTGAAGAAAATATTACAATCGAATTGATTTTGCTAATGATTATTACATTTTAATGATTTATATGTAAATACAGAATCGAACAAGAAATCTGATGTATTAATAGTTTTAAAGCTTACAACCAACATTATGATATGATTTTTGCTGTCGAATTTTCTTTAGTTTTGATTTCGAAGTTTATCAATTTTAAGATTTTAAAAATTTCGATTCGATTTTATTTTAGTAAAATTATCGTCAATTATAATCGATCTGTTTCTATTGTTAATTCAAACAATTTTATTTGTTGGATTCATTTCATTTTAAAAGCGATTGCGATTTTGCTTTGCGATTCTTCCAAAGAAATCAAAATTTTAATTCAATCTAACTTTTAGCTAATTATGTGCAGTTACTTTGAATCGAATGGAATTTAATTCATGACTTAGAAAGGATCAATGTATTTATAAACAATTACGAAGACAATTGGAAATCGAGAATAATTTAATTTCGCTTTTTAGGCCAAGTTTAGGCCCAAAGGCCTAAACTTGGTTTTGAAGTGAAAATTTTGTGCAAATTATGAGTTGACACAGAAGAAACCATTTTTAGGATTCCTTTATTTCCAGGTTATTTATTTATCAATAGAAACAACTTCCTGATTTTCTTGAATTGAATCCAGAATGATTAGTATAAAAGCTGAACCTTGAATTTGGTTATTTGTTGATTGACACGAAATCGGATGAAATAATGTTGGATATTTTGTTATTGAATGTCACTGAGCAAAGTGAAGGAAAGAAGCAATCAATGTAATAATGATTCAAATACCAAAAATGAGGATGAAAAGGTTTGCCAAACAAGACAAACAATAGATGGTCAAGCTTTATTCATGAAGGAAGAAGAAAAGAAGCGTAAATTTGCCCATTTTTGGACCATTTTACGAGTGGAAACAGTTTGATCTGAAAAAATAATTGATTGAACGTGTTTAACATTTGCTCATTAAATGAAAGTCTCAACCACAGATGGGTTCATCTCATCATTAACATGCCTTCAACAATAAATAACAACACAAAGACGGACCCATTTGATAGACCAAAAATGCGATCGATAATGAAATGTTCAAATCAAGTTAAATAAGGTTGACAAGCATTTATTCAACACATGCAATTTAATCTTGAGCAAAAATAAACCCAATAATGACCATATTTTACGAGATATTTGCTCATCTTTGATGGTTAATCAAATTTATAATTAAACTCGACTTGAGTCCAATCTTAAACAGTGGGTGTCACTGGAACTGCGAGTTTTGTAATTAATAACATTATATTGGGTTGAAATGGTTAAGATGCGAGTTTCAATTGATGTTTGGTTATTGAATGAAATACATTTTTCAAGCAATTACTTTTTTCGGTTCTTTTTTGGTTAATTAAAGCTTCAAATGAAGCATCAACCGTTTTCAAATTATCTACCAACTATTTACTTTCGCCTACAACAATTATATTTAAGATTATTAGAGTTTTCAAGTTGTCCTGAAAAATGAATGGGTAAACCTGGACCTAATCACACAATCAATGGAAACCAAATGAGATTAATCTTATGAAACAGTTGTATTGCTTGTATTGTTCAGTCAAAATGAATAAAAGTAATGAAAGTTTTTAACATAATTGAGTTAAACTGAACTCACCAAAAGTAAATGATAGGCCAAGATGGAGAGGAATCAACTTAATGGTCACATTTGTTAATGTTGCTATTGTAATTGACATGTTACAATGGTTTGAATAATTTCTGGGTGAGGTTAATTCAGAGTGTAACAAGAAAAGTAACAATCAGACGTTGGTTGGCAACAGAAATGATAATTTGCCATAATTGTTACCCATTTGAACAATAAATTATTATATCTTAAAAACAAATTGAAAATTGAAAAAGTCAGCTAACTTTACGATGTAAATGCTATTGAAAACTGTTAAGATTTCAAATTGATTTGTGGAAAATTTAAACTTTTTTGAATTGGGATTTCAATGTCTAATTGTTGTTGCTAGCTAAAGAAGAAGTGTTTCAATGATTGATTCAGGCAAATTTATCAATTAGACAAGAAACGACTTTAGAGACCAGATATTGGTCGAGCAATACTTTGACTCAATTTTTCAGGATCTGATCTCCGAGCGACAAATGAAACTCTATTCTGTATCTAAAATAAACCGATCTGATTTACCATGAAAGGTTTTTGAATTCACTAATAATAATTGACAAAACGCATCAATTCCCTAGTTGGATAATTTAATTGCAAACGTGGTGACATAAAGATAGTTTCATATTGTGATCAAAATTTAATTGAAAAGCTGATGAAAAATTAAGCTCAACCGTTCTTAACCATTAGAAGCGATTTTCAATTTTCACTTTGCAATTTGGGATCAACATCAATCTTATAATTAATAGATCATTAAATGTTGAGTTATTTACAGAATATTGTTATTGTAATTTACAGATTTTTTTCTAAGGTTCTCTTTATCTTGCGAAAATTGAGTCTTGATTTCTCGTAACTACCTTACTGTAATTCGCTTATATTGCGTTACCGCATTTGCGTTCGAAAATCTATCTGCAATTTTTCATTTTTTATAGATTCAATAACAATAATTAAATCTTTAATTTCTATTCTGGATTTTTTCGGATTATCTAATTAGCACTTAGCAATTAACAAGTGCATACTATATGCACTTGTTAATTGGATAAAAAAGAGAATAAAATTCCTTGGAAAAGAAGGAACGACGAAAATGAAACGAGGATGTCAACTCAGAGAACAATAGCTGGTGTTACAATTTATTACAAGTTTATCAAATGAAGAGATAAATCACCAAATATTAACATTAAATTCATGATTATTCTTCAACGATAAACTGATATGAAACGGATCTGAACAATAATGCAAATCAAATGACGAAGAATCATCGAAGATGAATACATTTTGCAAAAACAAAATTATAATATAAAAGGTTTTCAATTCAAAGAAAGAAACATCAGTTCTAATTAAGTTAATTGTGAATACGTTTAAGTTTGATTAAAATTTGCAAAATGAAATTCATTGCTCTCATTGTTACTGTTGCTTTTTGCTCGCTGAGTTTGCTCGCTTGCTCGCCTACATACAACAACATAGATCAATGGTATAATGGCTCAACCCCAGCGTCAGACTACAACCAGGACCAACGGTATAATGGCTCAACTCAAGCCTCAGACATCAAGGAGGATCGAGAGTACGGTACCTCAACCCCAGTCTCAAACTACAACGAGGATCAACGGTATGATACTTTGATTAAAATCTCAGACTTCTATGCCGATACTGACCAGTTCAATTATTCGATTCCATTGTTGGTCAACTACAATGATACTGACCAATCTGATTATAAGTATCTAGACTCATACAGTTCCAACGATACTGACCAGTTCAATTATTCGATTCCATTGTTGGTTAACTACAATGATACTGACCAATTCAATTAATAAAAAAATTTCCTTGAGACATTTTCTTTGATATACCTGAATTTATAGCACGAAATTATCCCAGATTCTATTACCTCATTTCTTTTTGATTTAATGAATAAAATAATAAAGTAAGCAAGAAACGTTCATATAAATGCCTGTTTTAAATTGAAAAGTTGCAAACGTCTGAGAATAACATGAATTAAAATTGCCAATTTTTTGGTCTACTCTGGTCTCGAAATTCGACATTTCCCTCATCTAAAGTCGAGAATTATTGCAAAAAATCGGTATAAAAGCCTGAAAATAGATTGAAGCGCCCAAATCAACCCCTAGTCAGCTTATTGGTAAAAGTGAAAGATTAAAGTAATGAATCAGGACAAATGACTTGAAAATCCTACTTTATTTATCGAGCTCGGTTCATAAAGTATCTCTTGAAGCCAGGTTCAACCCGAAGTCAAAATTTGAAAAAGATTATGCGTTTGAATTGCTATCTCCAAAAAAGCCACAATGTTCGACCACAATTTTAACTGAAAAATTTAATGTTTTCTCTTTACATGCTGTGTAGATGTGTAGATTTAACCATGACAAGTGTATCTTTGGTGGCAATTAATCATAATCAAGGTTAACAATGGATTGGTAACATTGTGAATATAAAGAGTTGTGTCAAATCTGGATCTGTGGTTCAGTCTGTTTAGCTTTTTTACATTGAATGTGAAATTTTGTTGAGTAACTGAACGAGAGTTGATTCAAACTATTAACTTGCTTTTTCCTCAACCAGCCTTGAAACTAGTTTTTTGTTAACGTTGGTTGTCAATTAAGCAAAGGCGTCAAAACAAAAGGAAAAGTGAAAATGAAAAAGTAAAATGTTTGCTAAATTGTTTTGCCAAGAAACAATCAAAGAACCATTGGTTCGCAGTGAAAGGTGTATAATCTGAAAAAGCTTGCATTTCTGGTTTCCAAGGAAATACTTAGCAAATTAATATATTGCCCCAATGTTATCATGTAAATTAGCTTCGCCTGCGAATCATGAATAAGTCGCTGTACTCTGAATCTCCATGAATCTCACCATAAACAGCAACTAAATTAAAACACTTAAACATTACCAGTTAAACTTCACGGTAAGGGTAACATGAAAAGAAGTAAAATATTACTAAAAATTACTACAAGGCAACAACAAGGTGAATGGCTCATAATTGTTTACAATCAACAGCTCTTTTAACTGCTTACAGTCTAATTAATATCTGTTGATCTGATATGAAATACATTCAACTGAACACAGTTGAATGGGCTAAATATAGCTTTAGATGTAATTTAAATGGCGATAATCTGACGGAAAAAAGAAAGTAAATAAGATTAAAAGATGAGAGTTGAAACATTTACATGTGTTACTGAACAGTGATGAACAATTTTCACAGTAACTTGATAAACATTATTGAAACAAACAAATTGTTAACCTTATTTGTGTAACTCAATATTTAGTATCGAGTGTTGAGGCTTTTTTGTGCAAAAAATTGAATAACATGAAAAAACAGGAAATTTTACGTTATTTGAATGATCGACAAAATTAAAGGGTAAATCAAGTTGGAATGAAAATGGCTTCATTTTTGGGTTTGAAAGGAAAGTGAAAGAGTTATATTTGTAATAAAAAAGGTAATAATTTCCGGACTTAAATACAATGATTAAGCATAAAAAAGCGGAAGATGATTTAGTGATTGTTTAAGAAAATGATTTTGTCACAAATGGCAGTTAATTTGTGGTTAAATGCCTCCTAATATCAATTAATGGATTGGTTAATGTTTTCAATGAAACATCAGTTTCTTGAAAGTCTTACTCATCATAATCATTACCATAGTTTCTGGTTATTTTCAGCTCTCTGTCAATTTTTATTGAAACTGAAAATATCTTGTTCACCTTGAACTAAACTTTACAAGAATAATATTCATCTTCTCACCAACCATGAAACCGTCTCTTCATAATAACTTCGGAATAATCATCATTTCAAGTAAATAATAGTTAAATTTAAAAACAATATAACATGTAACCTGCTTTCGTTCAGTTTTCATCCAGTTTTCAGAGTAAAATTGTTTGAAATGTTGCCAAAAAAGCAAATAAATGTTTACAGTAAAAGTAGTTACAGTCGCATTCATTTTTCACCGAGAGTTGGCTGATTAAAAGTGAATCTGTAAATTTCAAGTTTCAAGAATTACCATTTTTAAGTAAATTCAAGTGAAATTAGATTTAGAGTTAATTAGATTAATAAAGTGAAAAAGGTTGAGAAGAGCTGTTTAAATCTGGAAATGATTGTAAGTCTAATCTCTGGAGATGGAAGCTCGAGCAAAATCATTTTCATTTGTAAATGATATTGACCGGTATCGAGCCTGGCCATTCAAATGACCAATCGATTGAGCTGGGTTAGGAAATAACAAAAGATGGTGAGACAAAGAAGAGGAAAGATGATGAAGGGAAGGGAAAAGAAGGAAAATTGAAATGAAAATGCCTGGGAGGTTATCAGGAAGACATAACTGTCAAGTTTGGGAGGTTAAAGGTAAATAAAAATGTTAATGTTTACTGAATGTCTCTACCTTTCTGTGGCCTTTTCTTGAGTTACCCTGTACTGTATCGGAGTGAGTCGAGCTTTGAGTTCATTTTTATCAAAAGTAATCAATGGCTGAGGCGGTCTAGGAATAGTGAACTTTTTCCTCGGCTTTTCTGTTCCAATCTTTTCCAATGATGATCCACTCGATGTTGAGCTTAACTTGATGACATTGTTGTTGTTGTTATTGTTGATGTTGAGGGTATTATTTGATCTTTTAATTTGATTTTCCCAAGGCATTTCAATTATTCAGTTATTGTCATCAACGAATCTGTGGATGAAATGAACAAATGATTAGATTGGTGGAAATGGTCAGGGACAGTTAATGAACACTGTTTTATTAATTCATTGTTAACCAGTCAGCTGATTTGGTTGGTTGATTTTTTGTGTTCACTTTGCTTTTGTTATAAATAACTTGTAATATCAAACATTGTTACTCTTTTTATGATGTTGATTAAATAAGAAGAAATTGTTTCAATTGTTATTTTGTCAAGATTAATAAAAAACTCATAAACTCATACAAGTGAACTTGATATCAGTTGATAAGGTTGATACATGGTTTATTGGTGATACAGATAATCAATTTGTTCAAGCTAAATGATTGAATTCATGTGGATATTGAGCTGATTGGTTGTTGTTAGCTTGAGGTGAGACTTGATTAATAGATTGAAATGATGATCGTTTGAGCAAATTAAAAAATCTTTAAGGTGTTTCCATGATTAGTTTATTTAAACTGAAAGAAGGTTAAGTTGGGTGATTAGATTATTATGATTGCATGGCTTTTGCTTCTTAACGAGTTGAACACTTGAAAATGGCGATGATAATGATTTAAACAAAAGGGTAAACAGTGAAACAGTTAAACAACAATCAATCAATCACCATTGTCAACTAAATTAACATGAAATTAACCTTCATCGAAGAGGTAAAAGGCAACAATTTCAATTGCTATAAGATGAATTGATGATAAAAATAAAACAAAGAAAAATGTTCAACTCATCTTAACGGCAATTCACATTATCTTAACTTAACACCGAGCAAACAATTTGAATTAACGTTCAATGAGACTAACAGGAAATTATGACAATTCAAAGAGTAAATTGTCGACTCAAATTGTCACTAAAATAGTTTAATGCGATTGTTAAGGTTAAGATAATAGTTCAAGATCAAAAGAAGGTTGAATATTTTGGAGAAAGAATGAAAGTCGAAAAATATACTGACCAGAAATGTTCGTTATCCAATGTATCTTAATGTTGAACTGTTGTTACCAGGTAAGTTGAATGGAAAGATGAGTGATGAAATGGCGATGATAACACTCAGTGAATCGAAGATGAGGAATACTGGACTAACGGAGTAAATTATTGCGATTAACTCGAGAACAGCCTTTTGTTTACTTTACTTCAAACCTGTTAAAGTATCAAGTGCCGACTTCATTGAGCAAGGGCAAAATAGTGAATAAAATAGCTTGTATTTAATGTCTCTTGTCGCCATCTTGTGTTGCTCCGTGCGCATTCAGATTCACATGATTTCCAGCAAAGAATAATCTGTTCAATTGAATCTTCTCACATTATCATTATCTGTTAACAGTTACACCTTACCTTTTAAATTGATTGTTGACTGTAGGAGTTCATTTGAAAGATTGTGTCAACAGTAATATAAGGGAATCATAATAACAGACACAATACCGGTAAAAAACAGTTTCATTTCGTTATTCAATTAAACAGGGTCAGATCCTTAATCATGGTGATTATACAATTAGATTGGAGTCTCATTTATCGCATCATTGTATTGCCATATTTGAAATCGATTCAGGAAATTGGTTTACATTGATTAGGATTACACAGATATGAAACAATGTTAGTTGCATGAAACTCACAACTGTAAACAATTTGGTCCTCCTTTTGTTTCAATACAATCTTAACCAATTTCAGCAACACTTAAATTTACCAGATTTAATGATGTTTATTGATTAACCTTGATCAAAGTATACATCGCTTGTTATAAAAATATGTTTATTACTCAAACTGATTAAAGATAAAATGTAAATACAAAGCAAATAATTGAAATCGTCAACATCTTCGAGTAGTATTAGTTCAAAAATTTATTGTTAGATGGCGGTAAAGTCTATGCAATTTGTCTTGAAAGAGTTTGAAATTAAATGAACATTCAGTCAACTCTTAATCATTTGTTGAATCATTTGTTTTTTTCATCAGTGCATCAATTGCGTCTGTTAATTACCTCCAGTTTATAACGAAATTTCAGGTGTGTTCTATTATTAAATAATCCGTCGAACGAAAAATTCATAAATGAAAGGATTAACGGTTTATTTTGAAGTGAAATCAGTTTATTATCATAATATTGTTTTGATTCAATGGATTGTGGGATTATTTATTTACAGTTTGTGATCATTTGATCATTTCCTTTGGATTATGTGTTTAGATGGTTTTATGTTAAATTGTGGTCCATTGAGGAAGAGCCTTGGAGCTGTTGGAATAAATCAAGAGCTTACTTTTTGAATTAAGAATTGAAATATCAACTGTTATAATCAAACTTTGCGCTAATCTTATCGTCATAGAAACTGTTATATAAATGTCAAATTGAGTGCTTGCTCTCTCTTGTTTTTCATGTTTCTCTCTCTTTCTCTCTTTCTTACTCTCGTCTTCTTGTCTTCCTTCCAGTAGTCTTCTTGTAGTGTTTCCCGTAAAATTTTATTGACAACAATATAAACAATGTTAACCATTAACAGTATCAAAACTGAGAAGCTATACTTGAAGAGAGAAACAGCAACAGCAAAGGGGAAAGGATAAACAACATCAATAACACTTTCTCTTTTTTTATTCTCTCATCTCATTTTTCATCTTTCATCCTCTTCATCTTCTTTTTCTGTCATCTTTAACTTCCCCTTCTTTCGTTCTGTCTCTTTCGCTATTAATTTGACATCTTTCTTTTTACTTCTCTGTGTAATTCTCTATTTTCCCATCAATACACACACATCATCAATCTCTCTCTTTTTTTCTCACCTTACCTTCTTTCCCCTAATCACTTTCTCTTCCTCTTTGCTACCTATTCCTTCATCTTTACCATCATCTCGTCATCGTTTCAAGTAAACCACCAAGTATGTCTTTTGTGGAGGCACTATTCAAAAGATATTCCGATCCATTGAGGGATGACAGGTCCAATGGATCTTTCCAAATATTCATTGTTGGCTCTCTAAGTCCAGGCAAATCAGGTAATTATTTTATTAATTTTTGCCTCAAATTCCCTACTAACCCAATGAAAAATCAACAAAAATAAAGAGTATGAAAATTATGTTGTCCTTCGTTATCTACTAACCTAGAAACACAGAGAAGCAGAGAGTTTAAGAGACATGAATCTAAGCAAATGTAAGCCAGTAGCAACAGCAAAACAGTTTCCTTCTTGCATTTTGTTCCATTATTATTTCTTCTCTTCTCCTTACCAACATTTCTCTTCCTACAGCCTCGAGCTGAATATCACTATTATTAAAATCAAGAATATTAATTTTTAGGATATACTCTCTAAAATAATATCACCACTATATTATGTCAGTTGATTTTATTACTCAAACACATTATTCTTTAAAAAATCTTACACAAAACTGCACAATTTAGTTTATAAAAGATGCTAAATTTGAGTTCAAGAAAATGAAAAAATTAAACTCTTTTCTCTCTTCTACGCTTTCCTCTTTTCTCCTGCAATCTATTTATGCTTTTTTTCATTTTCACTTTCTCTCCTTTTCCTTTATCAGGCAATCAACTAATTTTACCGCCATCTCTGTCATTAAATGGCTGTAACATCAAATATTCTGGTTCAGAGAGAAAAATTCGGGAGCTTTGTGCAAATGTTGAGCAACTTGACCTGGCATCTAATGGTTTCACGGGGCTTGATGAGATTTTCAGGATAGTCAAAGGAATGCCCAATCTAAGGTTTCTTAATTTATCTGAAAATGATCTCAGTGATTGCAAAATCAACCCTCATGAACCATGTGAGCTGATTAATATGAGAAGTCTGGTCTTAAATAATACTAGCGTGCCTTTTGCTGCTGTTCAATTGCTTCTCGATTCAATGCCAAATCTCTGTGATCTTCATTTAAGCCTCAACAATTATACAACTCTAGACATTGGTCCAACCAAATATAACAACATCCGAAGGCTTTACATATCCGGAAATCCTAATCTTAAATCATGGTTTGAAATATCCAACCTTTTGGATGCGTTTCCAAGCCTTGAAGGGTTAACCATGGCAGACTGTAATGTTGAAACTATACCGGAAGACCTTGGCAACATATTG